>NW_028167542.1:0-609437 GCF_963513975.1 Fringilla coelebs
CACGAAATAATGCGCACACGCAGCTCTCCCAAAGTAAAAAGAGAACTTTTAATTTCTGACTCCAACGTTTATAGATTTCCAAAAGTGACAGTGGATTGGAGGGTGATGGTGCCACCTCTCCAATGACACTGGACAAACCAACAGTCCATTAAATTTCTCCTCCTCCATAAAACAATGCAAAACAATGTGAGAAAATTTGTTACAAGAATGTAAACATCGGGAGTCTTAGAAAAACTTAAAAAAACAGGGCAACAGATTAAAAGCCTTTAAGCTGAGCGTCAGGTCACCCAGCTGAGCATCAGGTCCCGATGAAGCTGAGGCAGACTCAAAGGAAGATGCCATGCTCTGGGAGCAGGAGTGTTCCCTTCTGCCGCCCTGCCCAGCGAGCACAAGGCACGGAGCACAGCAGAGAAGAAGCCACAGCCCCACCCTGCTGCATTCTGCCTTCAGCAGCCTCTGCAGTTTGCCTGCTTTTCCCTTGTTCCAGTTTGCAAGGCCAGATGTATTCTATTGCCGTCTGCATGGCAGTTGTCTGGTATCAAGTGGGCAATTCTCCTTATCTCTCTTCCTGAGTGATCGTAATCAAGGTCCCTCAGCAGGGAACATCTGCTGATAAGGGGCTATTGAATGTCACCCCATGACTGATAAGAACTGTGACATCCCATTGTGAGATGCTCCGCCCAGAGGGAGGAGCCAAGCATTCCTACCCAGATATAACCTGGAGATTCTGACACACCAGCACCGCTCTTCTCCACTGGACTCCCCAGAGGAACAGCAGCTGCTTCTACTTCCACGGATCTGTGGAGGAAGAATTCACCCTTTTCCTACAGGACTGCCCTGCTCCAACAGAACCACGCCTGACACTCCAGGAGGACTGCAGCCCCTTTTCCAACTGGACTGCTGCCAACACCCTGACCCACAGGGTGTCAGGTTGAGTTCTGACTCTGTCAGTGCTGTTCTAGTGTATTGCATTGTTGTATTTTATCCTTTTATTTTTTCCCTTCCCTATTAAAGAACTGTTATTTCCTGCTCCCATATTTTTTGCCTGAGAGCCTCTTATTTAAAATTCATAGCAATTCGGAGGGGTGGGGAGGGTTTGCATTCTCCATTTTAGGGGAGGCTCCTGTCTCCTTTAGCAGGCACCTGTCTTTCCAAACCAAGACATCCCTCGAGTGCCGGGCCTTTCAGGATGTGTACCAAAGCACTGCAAGGGATGAAGGCCAGCACAGAGGGAAGCCTTGCAGAGATGGTTTCCCTGAGAGAAGAAAGCCAACCACCACGAGCTGAGCAGGTTCCACTGTGCATACCTTGTTTTCTGTTTGAGAGGATGGCTTAGAAATTAAGAAGAAATCATAATTCCACTGCTATGCTTATACAATCTCTAAAATCTTTCAAATTTCTATAAAGATGATCCAGTTTATGACTAAATGCTTTACATTTTGAGCCTGGTAAATTATTATTATTAGATGACATTGAAGTTTGGACTGTCTTTTTTTGTAAGTGCGTGTGATAGCTCTCACTCACCAGCATGTTCACACTACTTTATTTTTACTGGATAACTGAATTATTAATTTATAAGATGTACAGGATGCGCCACAGCCCCTACCATGCTAGAGAGACAGAGATGGACACTGTAGAGCAGCAGCACACACTACTATTATAAAAGCAAATGCCATTTGCAGACACTAAATTAGGTTTAAAAAAGATACATTAAGTGTTAGAGAAAGCAGATTTGGCAGTGTTCATTGTGTATTACTTTGATATCACAAGAAGAGTGGTTAATGCTAAGCGGTGTATTTGGCAGCTGCTAAGCCTTGAGGTCATTATAGAGTTTCTTGGCACAACTGGATTATTTATGTGATGAAATTTCACTAAGGCAGTTTTTTTTCCCTCCAGAATTCATCATGATATCACTCAGGAAAAAAAAAGTTAACATTAAACAGTGTTTAGATAACATTCAAAAATTCATTGCTTCAGTGACAAACACATTCCTTGTAGGAATATGAAAAGCAGCAACACTGTTCAATCTCGTATTTTCCAATATCAGCTGTCTGATGAATATTCTACATAGAAGGAAGCAAACTAAAAAAGCCCCCAAGCAATTAGTAGTTAAGCTCTAATTGTATAAATAAGGCTAATTATACAGATGGGAAATCTTTTCAGTTGAGAAAATCAGATGCTAAACATTCCTCCCATTGACAGAAAAAACCTTCATACAAGCAAACAAGTGCATGAAAACCAGTGAGCTGATCATGCTGATCCTTCTATAAAGAACCGCCCTGCTCTTCAAAGGAAGAAAAAATCCTTAATTCTGTTTCTGTGCTGGAGACCCACACAGATGCTGCTACGCTGAGGGCCTGTGCTTTACAATGAAGGACATGGCAGAGGCAGAAAAGAAAGTAAATTGCAAATTGCTGTTGTACTCAGGACGCTGCAGGCAGAGGCAGCAAAAACAAGCAGATGATGCAGGTCATGCTGGCTGCACAGAATAGGGGATTTCAGGAAGACTGGGCAAGTTACTTATACTGGAGGCCCAAAAATCACAGAATGCTCAAATGGTTTGGCTTTGCTTCAAAAAGACCTTGAAGCTCATTTAGTGTCAAAACCCCTGCCATGGGTAGGGACACCTTCCATTATCCCAGGCTGCTCCAAGCCCCATCCAGCCTGGCCCTGAAAATTTCAGGGATGGGGCAGCCCCAGCTTCTCTGGGCAACCTACTCCAGGGCCTCAGGGAAGAATTTCTTTCTGTTATCTAAACTAAACCTACCCTCTTTCAGTTTGAAGCCATTACTCCTTGTCCTATCACTACATGTCCTTGTAAAAATTTCTCTCCAGGGATTTTTTGTAGGCCCCTTTTGGTCCTGCAAGGCTGATGTGAGTGAAAGTAAATGCAAATTCCATTATACACAGGACCTGGGTTACAGACAGGGCTCAGCCCTGAGCTCTGCAGTGGCTGGCTGCTCCCAAAATTCCAATTCCCAACACCAGCATCCCCAGGCAGCCAGCGTACACCTTGAGTGCTCCCATGGAAGTCCAGCATATAGCGGAGAGAAAACCTGGCATCCTGCAAGAGCCAGGGCCCTGCCCCATCAGAGGCACACCTAGCAGCGAGCTGAGACCCCACAGCACTGACACAAACACATGGGATCTCCCTTGGCTCCCTTGGGCTCAGTTGTCCTGGCTCTGTCCCCTCCCAGCCCCTCCCTGGTGGGGTCAGTGAGGCCAGAGGAGGCCTTGGCTCTGTGTGAGCTCTGCTCAGCAATGCCCAAGGCGTCCCTGTGCTACCAACACTGCTTCCAGCACAAATCCAAAGAAGAAGAACACTAACTCTACAGCAGCCCAAACCAGCACAGAGACAGCCTGAACATCAACAGCATGACAGTACAGATATCCCTCCACTGCCTGACCAAAAATAATGAGCAGATTTCCTCTCTCTGGCTCAATTTGGCAGAAATCTTTGCCTCGCCCTCTTGGGTGGATTGAGATTTCCAGGGAAGTCCATGCAGAGTCAAGCCCTGCTCAGTGTGACCACAAATGACCGACCTGTTCCTGCTCTCTCTGTACAGACTCATCCCACTGTTTATGGAGCTCAGAGAGTAATGATAAAGGTTTATGAAGCACACAATAGGCAAGGCTGATTTTGAAGACTTGACGTAGCAGCACTTTTTAAAAATGCTTTACCCAAGCAATGCCTGAAAACTATAAACTATTAATATCAAACTATTTCTCTAATTATCCAGTATTTCCTCTGCACTCATGCAGCTCTGGTGTCACAGAGAGTGAATTAAAGTGAATGTTAAAGTTCACATACACATGCACAATGAAAAGTACACGTTAGATGTGATGCTGCAGAAGGTACTGTTTAATTTTAGCCCCTTAATTGGTCTCTTGGGCTGGAACTGGGCTCCCATGTGTTTGTGTCAGTGCTGTGGGGTCTCAGCTCGCTGCTAGGTGTGCCTCTGATGGGGCAGGGCCCTGGCTCTTGCAGGATGCCAGGTTTTCTCTCCGCTATATGCTGGACTTCCATGGGAGCACTCAAGGTGTACTCTGGCTGCCTGGGGATGCTGGTGTTGGGAATTGGAATTTTGGGAGCAGCCAGCCACTGCAGAGCTCAGGGCTGAGCCCTGTCTGTAACCCAGGTCCTGTGTATAATGGAATTTGCATTTACTTTCACTCACATCAGCCTTGCAGGACCAAAAGGGGCCTACAAAAAATCCCTGGAGAGAAATTTTTACAAGGACATGTAGTGATAGGACAAGGAGTAATGGCTTCAAACTGAAAGAGGGTAGGTTTAGTTTAGATAACAGAAAGAAATTCTTCCCTGAGGCCCTGGAGTAGGTTGCCCAGAGAAGCTGGGGCTGCCCCATCCCTGAAATTTTCAGGGCCAGGCTGGATGGGGCTTGGAGCAGCCTGGGATAATGGAAGGTGTCCCTACCCATGGCAGGGGTTTTGACACTAAATGAGCTTCAAGGTCTTTTTGAAGCAAAGCCAAACCATTTGAGCATTCTGTGATTTTTGGGCCTCCAGTATAAGTAACTTGCCCAGTCTTCCTGAAATCCCCTATTCTGTGCAGCCAGCATGACCTGCATCATCTGCTTGTTTTTGCTGCCTCTGCCTGCAGCGTCCTGAGTACAACAGCAATTTGCAATTTACTTTCTTTTCTGCCTCTGCCATGTCCTTCATTGTAAAGCACAGGCCCTCAGCGTAGCAGCATCTGTGTGGGTCTCCAGCACAGAAACAGAATTAAGGATTTTTTCTTCCTTTGAAGAGCAGGGCGGTTCTTTATAGAAGGATCAGCATGATCAGCTCACTGGTTTTCATGCACTTGTTTGCTTGTATGAAGGTTTTTTCTGTCAATGGGAGGAATGTTTAGCATCTGATTTTCTCAACTGAAAAGATTTCCCATCTGTATAATTAGCCTTATTTATACAATTAGAGCTTAACTACTAATTGCTTGGGGGCTTTTTTAGTTTGCTTCCTTCTATGTAGAATATTCATCAGACAGCTGATATTGGAAAATACGAGATTGAACAGTGTTGCTGCTTTTCATATTCCTACAAGGAATGTGTTTGTCACTGAAGCAATGAATTTTTGAATGTTATCTAAACACTGTTTAATGTTAACTTTTTTTTTCCTGAGTGATATCATGATGAATTCTGGAGGGAAAAAAAACTGCCTTAGTGAAATTTCATCACATAAATAATCCAGTTGTGCCAAGAAACTCTATAATGACCTCAAGGCTTAGCAGCTGCCAAATACACCGCTTAGCATTAACCACTCTTCTTGTGATATCAAAGTAATACACAATGAACACTGCCAAATCTGCTTTCTCTAACACTTAATGTATCTTTTTTAAACCTAATTTAGTGTCTGCAAATGGCATTTGCTTTTATAATAGTAGTGTGTGCTGCTGCTCTACAGTGTCCATCTCTGTCTCTCTAGCATGGTAGGGGCTGTGGCGCATCCTGTACATCTTATAAATTAATAATTCAGTTATCCAGTAAAAATAAAGTAGTGTGAACATGCTGGTGAGTGAGAGCTATCACACGCACTTACAAAAAAAGACAGTCCAAACTTCAATGTCATCTAATAATAATAATTTACCAGGCTCAAAATGTAAAGCATTTAGTCATAAACTGGATCATCTTTATAGAAATTTGAAAGATTTTAGAGATTGTATAAGCATAGCAGTGGAATTATGATTTCTTCTTAATTTCTAAGCCATCCTCTCAAACAGAAAACAAGGTATGCACAGTGGAACCTGCTCAGCTCGTGGTGGTTGGCTTTCTTCTCTCAGGGAAACCATCTCTGCAAGGCTTCCCTCTGTGCTGGCCTTCATCCCTTGCAGTGCTTTGGTACACATCCTGAAAGGCCCGGCACTCGAGGGATGTCTTGGTTTGGAAAGACAGGTGCCTGCTAAAGGAGACAGGAGCCTCCCCTAAAATGGAGAATGCAAACCCTCCCCACCCCTCCGAATTGCTATGAATTTTAAATAAGAGGCTCTCAGGCAAAAAATATGGGAGCAGGAAATAACAGTTCTTTAATAGGGAAGGGAAAAAATAAAAGGATAAAATACAACAATGCAATACACTAGAACAGCACTGACAGAGTCAGAACTCAACCTGACACCCTGTGGGTCAGGGTGTTGGCAGCAGTCCAGTTGGAAAAGGGGCTGCAGTCCTCCTGGAGTGTCAGGCGTGGTTCTGTTGGAGCAGGGCAGTCCTGTAGGAAAAGGGTGAATTCTTCCTCCACAGATCCGTGGAAGTAGAAGCAGCTGCTGTTCCTCTGGGGAGTCCAGTGGAGAAGAGCGGTGCTGGTGTGTCAGAATCTCCAGGTTATATCTGGGTAGGAATGCTTGGCTCCTCCCTCTGGGCGGAGCATCTCACAATGGGATGTCACAGTTCTTATCAGTCATGGGGTGACATTCAATAGCCCCTTATCAGCAGATGTTCCCTGCTGAGGGACCTTGATTACGATCACTCAGGAAGAGAGATAAGGAGAATTGCCCACTTGATACCAGACAACTGCCATGCAGACGGCAATAGAATACATCTGGCCTTGCAAACTGGAACAAGGGAAAAGCAGGCAAACTGCAGAGGCTGCTGAAGGCAGAATGCAGCAGGGTGGGGCTGTGGCTTCTTCTCTGCTGTGCTCCGTGCCTTGTGCTCGCTGGGCAGGGCGGCAGAAGGGAACACTCCTGCTCCCAGAGCATGGCATCTTCCTTTGAGTCTGCCTCAGCTTCATCGGGACCTGATGCTCAGCTGGGTGACCTGACGCTCAGCTTAAAGGCTTTTAATCTGTTGCCCTGTTTTTTTAAGTTTTTCTAAGACTCCCGATGTTTACATTCTTGTAACAAATTTTCTCACATTGTTTTGCATTGTTTTATGGAGGAGGAGAAATTTAATGGACTGTTGGTTTGTCCAGTGTCATTGGAGAGGTGGCACCATCACCCTCCAATCCACTGTCACTTTTGGAAATCTATAAACGTTGGAGTCAGAAATTAAAAGTTCTCTTTTTACTTTGGGAGAGCTGCGTGTGCGCATTATTTCGTGTCCTATAGCGACAGAAATCAGTGTAGCTGATTCCGGGCTCATTAAGCAGGAATAGACAAATAACTGCTCTGTTTTCTTCTATTTGTAAAATGGAAATTACAGTGTTAAGAACTTTGGATGAAAAAGTTCTGCTCTGGGTTGTTATTTGTGATGTTTTAACCCAGCAGTGAAGGCAGGATTAATGGTCAGGCATTTTAAAAATACTTGCAGGATTTTCCTAACTGCAGTAACTAAAAATCAGCCATTGATACAGGTGTTATTACTGTTACTACAGGATCCATAAATTGTACTGCTTCTGTGGTGTCCTTTGGTTTGCATGGCTATACAGCCCTTCCCTTAGCCCTCAGCTAAAAGCACACCTATTATACATGTGCCCCTCTTTTTGTCTGGGAGTTGATCTGTTAATATCCTGACTTGTTTACTGCTTAGGTGGCTATTGCTACTGTCCATTACCTGTTTGTAAACACTTCTAGATTTGGGTTTTCCACTACTTTTTATAGCCTCATGAGGCAAAAAGTATTTCTTCATGTTCAATGCTTTCATTTGCATTGCCATCCCAATTGTCATTATTTCTAGCTAATTCTGTAGAAAAATTCTTAAGCCTCAGTTAATTCATTCAGTAGGATATGGTTGGCAACAGACAAAAATCCCGGCATTTCAGGGGATCTCATAAAAACTGTCAGAACTGCCATTAACTCATAACTCCCTCTGGAGTGGCTCCGATGTCTTTTAGAGCCTCTGAGATCAGCCTTTCTATTTTGCCAGGCTGAAACTTTTCTTTCACAGCATATGGCTCCCAAACAGTGCATTTAGCTGTAGCTGTGTACTTTCCTTTGTTCATGCCCAGAGTGTTAACAGTATAGGATTGAATTAAACTTCACTAAGACTGCAGCAGTTAGGATCTTCAAATACTTTTCTCCAAAGCACTTCTAAACTACACAACCTCATAAGAGAATTGGGAAAAAACCAAAAGAGAACTAATGCGTAAGAATTCCCATAAAGAACTTGATTGCTGTCACCGAGTGAACCAGCCACAGATATCACACTGATCAGCAAAGTTTAGAGCTTTTTTTTCCCCCTCCAAACTCTTTGAAAGCATGGGTGCCTGAAATGGGTGCTCCAGGTTTGGACAAGCTCGAGACAGTTAAAAGTCCTACATTACATTCAGAGCTCAGATTCAAGTGACATCATGAATAGCTTAAATTAATTACCTGCTTCAGTCAGACTGGATTGTCTCACAAAACGCTTTAAATCAAATGAAGCACAACACTTCAGTGAGAAATATTCCAAGTGTCTGTCCTTACCACTCTGTCCCTCTTGGAAGGTGCAAGGGGTGCTGTGGATAGCACGTTGCAAGGCTTGTTTCCCCAGGATAAAGCAGCCTTCAGGGGATTACAGCAGCCAGGCTCCTGAACTGCTGATATGCAGCCTAGAGATGTGTTATTTCAGGTGCCTGCTGCAAGAATATATTGGACAAAATGCCTTGTGAGGTTGTGTAGTTTAGTGTAAGCTGCATGTGAGTGAAACCTCTGGCCAGCTGTGATTTGTGCTGACTTTTACCAGGCTGTAGAAATTCTACAGCAGGGCAAGCTCCACTTCAAACCCCTGCTCCCAAATGGGATGTCACAGAAATAAGGGTTGTTTGAAAACTAAAGAAGTGCTGAAGTGTGGTGAGGAGCCCAAAGGATGCCGAGGTAGAGCTTTTAAAGAGTGCTGTGTGTGGCACACACCCAGGGCCTCAGAGCTGGAATTGGGGCACCCTCTGCTCCAGGGGCCAGCTGCTGCACTCAAATAACTGCAATCCTTTCTTTCATTTCCTTTCCAGGGTGGCATCCGCTGTCTTCACACTTCTTCATCATTTTTAGGCAAAACTGGAGAATTCTTAGGTTCTTTCTGGCAGCTGTAGACTGCAGTACCTCCTCCCCTCCCTGTCCCTGGATAATTCCCATGACTGTTTCAGGTGCACTGCTTGGGGTGCTAAAATAGCTCATTAAACACAGAAACTGTCTGCTCCCATCCCCACTCCGTTCAGGATGCCTTGAATTCTTGGTGGCTAACAGGCTGCCAGCTTCCTGGCAGGGAGGAGTATTGATTTCCATACCCAGTAAGTACCTTGTAGGCAATTTTCCTTTTTAATTATTGTTCAATGAGCACAGCTGGACACAAATAAATTGACGTAATAGTTAAGGCCTCTTAACAGCTCCACTCCCATCTCCTGAGGCCTTTCTTAGCCTCTAGGATTTTTATAAAGATTTTATTTCCCCTAAAAATAATTACAAGATAATCTAATTACATTGTTACAGTTCTTCACATAATTAACCTTGCTATTTTCAAACTTGAAGAAATGAGATGGAACATACCTATATTAATGCCAGAATGATAGAACACTATATTAATCTGAAGAGCTAATATTTCTTAAAGTGACTTCTGGGTTTTCATTTAATTTTTTTTTTTTTTTTTTTTTTTTTTTTTTTTTTTTTTTTTGCTGCTATGTTCACTAAGCATCTTCCCAGCCGCTGCCAAATAAAAACAATATTTATCTGATTTTTACTATACATCAGTAAAAACATAAGCAGTATGAATAGCAGGAAGGACCAGACACAGGGGTTTATTTTAAATGGGAATGGGCTTCATGGAATCTGCTAGGAATGTGTTTCATGGAATCTGCTAGTGTGAAACAAATGTTGATGGGCCTGAAGTGTGGAGTGGAAAAAAAAAAACATGCAGCAAACTGAGTGTCTTGTCATAGTTTGTAGGCTAGGTACTTCCTTATCTATTTCCTTTTCCGACATAGGAATTCTTGAATTCTGTTTTTCTGTTGTCATTTCATACAGATAGAGAACTGCATCAAAATCTCCTTGGAACAGATGTAATTTTATTCATTGTTCATCAGTATCTTCTGAGTAGTCTTGGAAAGCCACTTCCTGATAACAGTGGCTGAGAATTTCAGTTCTTCTGCAGCTATGTGTTTGGTGAGTGGGTTGGAGACCCATCCTTGCATGAGCAGAGCTTCAGGCAAGCAAATTCCATAAGGTGTGTGAAATGTTGGCTGGGACACATCTGCTTTAAATTCTCAGCATATTTTCTAAAATTTAGTAACGCTTTGAGGATCAAGGAGGATGATAAAAATAAATTATCTGAATACCTAGGATACCTCTACAAATAGCAGTAGAGAGATCCCACTCTACTGGCTCTCAGAATGTCAGAAAACAATATTTTTTATTTTGTTTTCACATAGAGTGTTTCAAGGAAAAGTCAGAGGGGAATATAGCTCTCTTTTTATGCAGGATAAAAATTATTTTTAAAAGAGAACTGGACTTAGTCAATTTTGCTATCCCATATTCAGTATTTAAAGTCTCTTAACATTTTTCACATAAACTAGGTGTTTCAGGGGTTTTCTCCTATTATATTCATAATAGAAAATATATTACTGTTATAGATGAGTAGTGTAATAGCTATATATCAATTAAGAGATATTATATATATATATATATATATATATATATATATATATATATATAGATATTATATAGATATATATAATAATATGGATATATATATTAAGAGATATTATATAGATGTATAGTAATGTTATTATAAAATGTCATTCCATACTCCTCTTTCCCTGCCCCCCTTGCAACAGCTTTAATTGTCAAGACATTTAAAGGAGGCTGGGTTGGTACCAGGAGGAGCAGCAAAACAGCACCTGACCTCCAATCAAGATGTGAAAAGTAATGTCCACCAATATCCATTGGTGGACATTACTTTTCACATCTTGATTGGAGAAAGAGAAAGAGCTGACTGACAAAACTTGGCAGAGAAAGAGCTGACTGACAAAACTTTCAGAGGGGCTGAGGGTATAAAAGGCAGAGCATCCACTTTGGAGATGAGCCATGTGGCTGGCAGCCACAGGGGGGGCTCCCAGCCCAGGAATTTTTCCTTATTTAGTCCTTTTGTTGTGTTTTTTGTTAAGGTTTAATAAATCTTGAAGATTTTAAGAAGTGAGCGATTGTTTCTCACATTACCTTTTGTGAGGAGCTCACCATATTGTTGAGGATAATTTTTTCACGAAATTTCGGTGGAAGGTAACAGAGCTCTGCCCCAGTTCTGCTTGTCTCCAGTGAGTCCCCCATGAGCTGAGTGTCAGCAGTTCCTGCTTTTCCAGCAGTGCCACTTGGAAGCACCATTCTCCTTTCAGGGCCCCCTATATTTCAGGCAATTTCCATGACAATTTCTCAGAATAGGCAGCTTAGGCTTTTCAGCTGAAGGGGTTCAAATGGATGTTTCTGTCTGGAAGAGTCCTGTCTGGAAGAGTCTGGAAGCTGCTGCTCCATTCCAGCAGCTCTCAGGCAGCTCAAATCTGCACATCCACAAAGCACAGCTTGGGAAATGCAAGTAACTAACTAAAGAAACAAAGTGCCGTGGAGAAGGATATGCAGAGTCCATGACAGGAGTTGAAAGGGAGTTTTCCCTGCTTTGAGTTCTCTAAAAGCTGCTGTGAATATTAGCTGTGGAAGAACTGAAAGCTAGTTTAGGCCTAAATTGAGAGCATCTCTGTGTGGATGGAAGGCTCTCTTGGTTTTATTGGATTTTAGTAAAAGCGCATAAGATAAAATGACATCTGAAGTGAAATATAAACCCACTCTTTCCTTACTATTTCAGGTTCTTCATCCAAAACACTTTACAGGAATACCTGAAAAGTCTTTATGTTGGAAAAAAATAAATTTCCAAAGGTTCTTTTGCCACTAGCTACCAGGTATTTAAATCTTTGCCTTTTGCCAGGAAAGCTCTGTTGATAAATGATATAGATGGTGCCTTGGCAGGTGGGAGAGCCATCTGTATGGGTGCATGCATTTCCTGCTGAGAGCAGTGTGTGCTGGGTATGGACACTGCAGAGGTCACTCTGCCCGGCACCCCAAGGAATTTGAGGACTTTCTTGCTCTATACCAGCTGGTTTTTTAGAGGGTTTTTGCCTAAGGATTTGTCAGATGCCTTTGAGTATACAAATACAGCCTGGATTTCTGTTGTCAGCATACCTATTGATAGCTGTAGAAAATACTTTGATAGATAATGAGGCAAAATTTCCTTCACAAAATCTGTTTCTGGCAATGCCAATTTGGATATAAAGGGATTCATTCTGTTCTTTATAACAGTTTTCACCAATTTACTTGGCTTTCTGGTCCACGATTGCCCAGAACTCCCTTGGGATCGAAGCAAATTTAAGCCAGAAGTTAAACAGCACCATTGGTAGTTAAATCTTCAGTTTCTTCTGCTGTAAGCAGTTATCATTTGGTGCTGGTGACTTGTTACTGCTCATTTGCTCATCAGAGAATTCTTTTTGAGTGTCTTCTGGCATTAAGCTTGATTTGAGATAGACTCTGTTGTGTCTTGCTGTAGAGAGAGGAGATTCCAGAGTAGGAGTCTTTCCAATCTCCTCTACCAGAAATGCAAACAGGATTTTTTTTTTTTTCCCCATCTATGGCTTTATGGTCACTAAGTTCTTCTTCTATATCTTCATCATTTTATGACCCTACAGATTCTTATCAGAATTCTTTAGTCTGTGGTTTTTGGGACTTTCGAAAGCTGTTCCTCAAATGGGTTTTGTTTTTTTTTTTTTTGGTAGGTGTCCTGGTTTAGGGCAAATTTTGGAGGAAACCTCCAAACTGGGGTTCCTCTAGAAAGCAGATTCAAGCAGCCCCTCCTGGAACTGGTTTGGGAAAAGATTTCCTTGGAGGAAAGTGGAAAAACCTGTTTATTTAACAGGCAAAGCATTCACCAGCACAAAAAATGAACAATATTAAACGATAAAACCTCTTGCTGCTCCGAAGAGATGCCACACTCAGAAAGTCCCTTTGTGGGCTGTTGCTGGGCTCCCTCACTTTCTGATCAGTCTCTCATCAGTCCCTCCAGTGCTGGCAATGCCACAGCCAGGCCCAGCCTGAGAGCTGCCAGTGTTCTTCTGGGTGCTCAGTCCAGGGCAGGTTCAGCCAGCTCCAAGGAAAAGAAAACCCAAAGTCCAGGGAACTTCCCTGCCTCAGCTAGCTAAAACTAACCAAAAGCAAAGGAAAGCTCTGTCCTGCTATCTGTCCATGCTGCAGACAGCACTGTCCAGGAGAAGGATGCGGGGAGCAAGTGCAGTTTCTGAAAACAAAATGTGTGCACCTTGTCTCCCCCCACCTTTGCTCTCAGAACCAGTCTTAAAAGGTGTAAAACTTATTTCTGGGCCAAACAGATGAATGGGGATACAATTCAGCATCAGAAAGTGACCCCAGGACATTATGTCATTTATACAGTATCTGCCTGAGCTTATGGCCCCTTCTGGTTTATTCATCTGGACATGGAACCACTTTGCTGTTCAGCAACACTGGTTTCTTCAGGCCTCTCCTAAGTTTCTAGGAGGCGAGATTTATTTGTAAACAAAGCTGTCTCTGAACACCCTTCTTCCCGCCTTTAAGAATTTTACTTGTTTCAAAACAATAAAAGGAAAACCTGGTCCGGGCACTGCTTCCAGTGAAGCCAAGAGTTGCTTCCTCCTCTCTGAGTTTCCTGGCTGTCCATAAAATCCTCATTCCAGGCAACCTGTCCCAGTATGTTTGCCACTCTGCACTGGGCATAAGTGAAGCTCTCCCATCACCATCTTGTTGCACAGTTGAAATATGTCAGTAACAGTATTTTTCTTCTCCTTGCCCAGAATATCAGTTTCATGGGATCACAGCTTATTAAACTGACCAGAGGGCTTGGCCAGTTACTTTTAAACCACTCTTTAACATATGATTCCACTTACTGCTTGGTACAGCTTACTGCACCTTTGATATATTCTTTGATTTTCATCTTCCGGGGGCTCTGATTGTTTTCTTTTCCACTAGGCATCCTGTATGTTTATTATTCCCATATTTCATGTTCATATTCCATATGTCAGTTCAAAGTGTGTAGGGCAGCAAGGCAGGCAAGCAGGTTCCCCATCTTACTGCTAACATGGATGCAGAAAAACATGTAAAAGTTCTTTTTAATCTCTGTAGAGCTATTTTTTTAATGCAGAACTGTTGGTTTTCTTTGCTGTTTCCTATTTGATTATTTCTAGCTTCCATCCTATCTTTTATATAAATCCTTTTGACTTCCCCAGAGAGCTTTTCTGCACCCATCAGCATTCTCCTTCTCTGTTTCAGCAACTTTGCACAAAGCTGGCCCTGTTCCTAGGAGGTGAATTATCCAGCACTGTAGGGTGAAATTGTCACTAAGGTTCCTGAACCGAGAGTGTAGTTACCTCTCCTGGGGAGAATTTCTCAGGAACACCATTTCCAGCTGGGGTCAGGCCCTTCCTTCCACCCAAGAGGGACTGCTGGCCTGGAAGTGGTGGCATTGTGCTGACAGCATCAGCCCCCAGGGAGCTGCTGTTGCTGCATCTGTTGAGCAGTGCAGGGTGTTCTTCATTCACACTTTGGAGTTTTTCATTTCCCAGTCGGATGGGCAATCTTTCTCAGTTCATCCTGTCAGTGCTGAACTCCTTCCTGGAGTTCAGATTGACCAAAGCAGCAAACTTTCCCCCCCTATTTCTAGCAGTTGATTTGCAGGCTGAAAGCATGTATCTGCTTGATTCCCTTTCCACAAAACAATGCTAATTTTTACGGCAACAGCGGGGCTGAAGAACCCCAGGCAGACCTCTTCACACACACTGATGGGTTTGGTGTGCTCTTGACTTTCACAGTGCCTTTGGTTATCTGCCTGTTGCACAGAAGGGCACCTCAGCAAGTGGCTCTCCTATGTTTTCTCTTATATTGTGGTGTTAAACAGCTTTTTTGGGAAACCCTTCAGATTGCATCAGCTGTGTGGCGCTGGGTATGGCTTCCTGATGTGACAGAACAGCGCTGGGGTGTGCTGAGTAGAGCTTACTGCCTGTATTGAGGGTCACTCTGCTGGAAGGAAACCACAGAAGAGGGGTTAGCTCCAGAGTCCCAAAGTCGTTGTCTGCAACAGGAGGTTTGCACTACCAGATGGAAAGCACCAATTTTCTATTTTCGGAAGAAGTAACTTTGGTCTCGATGAGAAATAATAAAATCCTGCAGAACATGGTTCATTAAAATTGAGTTCAGTCTGGGATTACTGGTGAGGTTTGCCACCTGTGTGCCCTCCTGCTTGCCTGAGTGGATTGTGGGTGGTACAGGTACCTCAGGAAACAGCTTACAGGGACACGTATTTTAATACACAGGGTTGAACATCTGCCTCTTGTAATCAGTCACTGTCCCATTCAAAAATCATTTCTGGCACTCAGTCAACCAAAAATACCCGAGCACAGCCTGGTGGTTGGGTCAGTAGGAGTTTGTGAGTTGAAAGAAACCAGTTGGATTCACATAAAATACAGTTCAGTGGTGAAGTCTCGCTGTTGTTGCTGCTACAGCCCTTTTAATGTTCCTCACTCTGATTTGGCACTAATGAGTTCTTACAAACGTGGTCTCTGTGTTTATACATCTTGTTTCTACCCATCTGTCTCAGACCACGCTGGAGTTTTGTGTTTCCTTTTTTTGCTAAGCGTGAAGCAGCTGGCCAGGGCAGGTACAGTCACATACAGCTGTATACATGTTTCTAAATTCATGTTTCTAAATTAATATCTGCTCGATGAACGTCTGGGAGGAATCCCTCTGTTCCCCTCATGTGTTTCAAGTCTTACAGTTTGTTTGGATGTACAAATCAGTCTGATTTCCCACTTCTGCTCTGCTGAATTTAAATTTTTTTATGCTTTCTTTAGGCATTTCAGAAAATTGTCTGCTCTCATAAACATTAACATTTGAAACTAAGTTATGAATGTAAAATTATTCAGAAATCATGAAAAGTATCAACCAT
The DNA here is from genome assembly GCF_963513975.1 of Fringilla coelebs. NCBI lineage: Eukaryota > Metazoa > Chordata > Aves > Passeriformes > Fringillidae > Fringilla > Fringilla coelebs. The sequence continues at coordinate 15,891 of NW_028167542.1, forward strand.
TGGGTACCAAACTGGCTGCAATGAGACCCCATAACATGCCCTGTGAGTATTTCTTGGATTTTAGCTTTGGTTTTGACTGCTTTAATTGCACACTTGGAACTGGAAATACTTGATCTGTTTGAAATGAGTGTTAAAAATAGTTGCAGTTTTCAACATTGTAAAAATAGCTTTAAAATTTGAGCGGTTGCTTTTTTCTTTGTCTGGTAGTCACAAATCTTCCAACCTTTGAGAGTCAGATTTCAGGTGTTATTTTTGCAAGCTAATGCTGCTGTGCATTGTAATTAAGCAGACTTTGAAGAGATATTTACAAATAATGTTTAAAAAGCCACCGTAAAAAGCACTCAACAAACTTAAAATAGCTTTGTCTTCTCCCTGTTTGTTTTTTTCTCTTGTTGCTGTTGTTCACAGCCCTACAGGCAGCATTCCTCCGAGATGAGGAGACAGGCAGGGTTCATGCTTTATTTACCTTAATAGATTTTTGAAGCTAAGTCCTGTGCAGCTGTTTGAAAATTTATGGAATTCATTTCTAAAGCAAACCACTTGGATAACAGACATGGCTGTGATTCCAGTTGTGCCAGTGCCAGGAAAGCTTTTGGTTTTGTACTGTGAGCACTCTTTAATAACAGGTCTTGTATTTAGCCTTTTGGCTTCTGAAAGCAAATTACTCCCTTCTTGATATGCAGCTGATGGTGCTGCAGCCTCATGATTTAGCTTTCAGTTTGTGGCTGTCCCTGGCTGTTCATGTCTTTGCTGGCTCAGCCAGGCCTGGCAGAGGCACAGCACAGCTGAGGAGATGCTCTGATTGCAGCCCAGGGTCACCAACTGCACCTCTGCTGCCGTGCCCAGCACGAGCACGCTGTCGGTGCGACTGCCTCTCGTACACAGATGGCCTTTTAAAATGTGCTTAAACTCCTGATAGATTTCCAAATATTTCCAATTGACAGCCTCCTTACAAATTCCCATTTCAGGAGATGGGAGCCAACATCTCCATGATCATGTTTGGTCGTTCACACAACCATAACATTTGAATATGACGAGGAAAATTGGCTGTGCTAAAGCACAAGCTTTAATTGGAAGTAAATGCCAAAAAAGATGTTTTTGTAATGAATGCATGGGTATTTAAGTAGTTTCCCATCACTTTAATATCAAAAATGTGCTGGGATCTGCCAAGTGACTTGGTAATCTCGGCTAATATCAGGGAAGTTGCACACAGTCAATGGCTTTAAGCAGCACTGTTACTCTGCACACTTCTCAGGATCTGGGCATTTTAGCAGCAATTGCTTGCTGCCTTTTACAACCTTGGCAGCAAGTGTCAAAGTGACTGCAGTTTTTGTCTAGGGACAGCAGTGTCCTGTAATTCCGAGGGACACTTGAGGAGACCACTCATGGTAGCTGAATGAGGACCTTACAACATTTTTCTGGGCTCTGACTTGGCTTCAGTGAAAGCTTAGCTTGGTTAAATTGGCCAGCCTGTGGGGGCTGCCATGCAGAGTGGAATACAGCATTTACACAACTAAAGCTGAAGGGACCTCATTCCATGGGAATTTCGCTGGATTGTTGGCAGTACCTTGGATAGACATTGTGCCCCGGCACAGCAGTGTCTGAGGCACAAAGCAAAGCAGGGCTGTCAGAGCCACTTCCATCTGCACACTGTGGCTCTGAGTGGCTCAAAATGACACTGGGGATTTTTTTACAGAGCAGAGGTACTGAGAAGCCCTTCACAGTCCTGCAATACCGTCCATGCCTCATGGCAAGTCATGTGCAGCTCCCCCCATCAGTGTTTCCTTTTCCATTATACTGTAGGCATGACAAAGCAGGGAAATGTTGCCAGAATTACACTCCAGCTCTTTCATCTGTGTCTAGAAACTGGCTCACACTGGCCATGGGAGCGTTTTAGATAGTATTTCCATCTTGTCTTACTGTCTACTCATGATTCGTTTGAATACTGCCAGGTCTTATATATTTTGCTCCTGTAGGTTTTTTACTTTCTCTTGAGATTGTGCCTATTTCATCTCCCTTGCTTTTTAAGTGGAAAAACCTTCATTTTTCCAGAGAGCTTGAGGAAATTTCTTTCTCATATTTTTCTGTATTACTTTGTAATTTTCCTTCTTTGTGAAAGAAGGTTCTGCCTCAAGAGCTCCCAGAAGCTATGGCTGCCATTTCATTTCTGTGTTTTCTTTCCTGTTGTGGGAGGTTTTAAAGGTTTGGGGTTTTTTTAATTTGTTGTTAAGGGAGGGACAAAAATGACAGAAAACTGATCTTACTTGAGGGAGAGAGTGTTTTGCTCTGAGCATTCAAGGAAGTAAATTATTTTCTGTTCAAGAATCTCATCAGGTCTTAATTGACATTATAGGTAGCTACATGTCACACTAAGGAAGCCTAGTCATGTTCCTCTTTGAAAAAAAAAGGTGCAACCCCTGACATTATTAAGGTGCACTGCAGATTACTTTTCAGTGAAAAGAGCTGTATTTTCTCCAAAGCTGTATTTTCTCTAAAGGTGATATGATACATCTACCTTGTGTAGATGTATCATTTTACCATGTTGTAATTGATGAAAATTAGGCCTAGTACTTCTTTGTTCCTTAAAGTATGTCCACAGTCAGTCTTTTCAACCTGCAGCTTATACATAAGTCTAACGTGAGATTATCTAAGAGAAAATCTGGTGCCTAAATGCCCAAAATGTTGGAAAAGGCCTTAAATGTTGGGAAATGCCCAAAATGCATTTGGATTTCCACAAAGTTCAAATGAGGTCTCTTCGCCGAGTGCCTTTACAAGAACAGAAAAAGTCAAAGGATACAAAGAAAACATGACTTGAAGTCTGATAAAAGATACAAAACAACAAAAAAGAAGGACTAAATAGGTAATTTTCACTGAGGATGGAGATCACTGGCTTGTCCCAGGGAGATCTCATCACCTACTCACAGTCTCAGGCACGTGTATCAGGAATGAGGTGTTTGCTCAAGTCATGGCATTGTTTTTGGTAATAAAAGTTAAAGTGGCTGTGAAGAGGTACAGTGGGATCTCGAAATAACAGGTGATTCAGGGATCAAATGATAAATGAAGTGTTGGAAATGGAAATTACTGTACGTTGTAGAAGCCACTCCTGATCTGTACATGTAACATGAAGTGGTAGTTGTTACTTCCAGGTAGTTTTGGATAATTGTGCGACTGCATCACTCCAGTGCTCAGAGTCCACATCTCAGATGCAGTTCTGGCACCTCTCCTCTCTCAGAAAGATAGATGAGGAGCCCAACGAGGCTTATTGCATTTTTGAAGCTGTTCCATACAAGGAATGACAAAGAAGGCAAGTCTTCATCTTAGAGGAGAGAAAACTGTAGTGGTATGAAATAGAGAGCCTGTAAAATAATAAGTAGGAAATAGTGAGAAGGGGAGGATTAGTACATGTTTTTCGTAGTGGGGATAATACTGGGAACTGGGTTCTAAAACAGAAGTAGTCTTTTTTCCCCAGGCCTATTATTAAATTGTGTTGCTCAAAAATGTTGTGGATACCAAAAATATAGCTGGATTAAATACATTCTTATAAAGGCAAGTTCATGAAAAGAAATCCTGTAAGAGGCTGCAAAATATGAAGATACCACATCTGGCTCAGGTTGCTTGAAGGGTTTGCTAAAGGAAGGATGAAATAGTCTTGCAGTGGTTGATATTCTTCTCCTAAACCATCACAGTCAGGAACTGTGCTAAGGTGAAGGATCTTTGGGCTGACCGATTCAGCAGAGTTATGTTGTCGATGATACACAACAGCAGTGGCTGGAAAAAACCAAATGCTGCTCCTGTACACAGATTAAAATCAGAATTATATTTGTGCTGTAGCCTTTTGCATAACTGGAGCAGCAGTGCTGTTCTGAGCTGCCTGACTCATTTGAGCCGTCTCTTTCTCTTGTGTAGGTGTCGGATTGTAGCACTGCCTTTCTCTAAAGCCCAGTGGCCTGTGAGCTCAGCCACCGTTCAGGCTCCCCTGGAGACCCTCTGTACAGAGCAATGGACTCCCTCCTGTCTTAATCTGGTGAGCTGTAGAAAGCTGCATGACCTGCAGCTGGCAGCCTGCACAATGGGGCTAAACAGCTCCTCTGCCTCGGCAGGAGCTGTGCTGCTCTAGCAGAGACCTTTCTGCCTGGAATGGAAATTAAAAAATTATTCTTCTCCGTGGAGCACCTTTCAGTTTTGTGGCAATACTGCAATGGGCTTGTTGCCATTGCCTGTTTTCTTTCCTTGGCCAAGCAGTCCAGCAGGTCGTGGTGCTCTGACGCTCAGGGCAGAGCTGCTGATTTCCCTGGGAGCAGTGAGGTGCGCAAAGGGATGTGTTTCCATGGCCCCTGCTGGTGAGCAGATGGGCTGCTGCTCCTCACACTAATTGGACTTCTTCAGTCAGCTGTGGCTGCATTCCCAAGTATTCATCTGTCAGCTTTAAGGCTGCAGCTCACAAAGAGATAGTTTACTGTGACCAGGTGCTGTAGGCAAGTGTGGCTATTGAGGTGTTCAGTGGATTTTCTGTTTGCACAGATCTTCCTGTCTGGACATCCAATAGCCTCAAAGAGTCCAGCTGGAGTCCAGAACTCCAGCTCATCCTGGTTCTCTTGCAGGTGTCCTACACAGATGGAGATGTCATGGAAGTGCTTTTGAAGCACCCTCCCTGTCTAAATACCATCATTTCTGTCTTCTCAATGCTGTGCTACTGCAGCTGGGCTCTCGCCAGCACAGCCAGCCAGAGGAGTCCTGGAAAAGCCAGGAGAGAGAATACTCTGTAATGAGGAGAGAACAAAGACCTAAGGTTGAAGCAAATGTTTCCTGTTTGTCTGGAAGTCTGCTATGTGCCCCTCCCACCCAAAGAGGAAACAAAGATTCCTATTTTGTAGCAGAACTTCTAAAGGACAAATGATTAATCTGTTGGCCATGTATTACTCCTTGTCCCACCGAACTATTCGATCTTGTTCTGTCTTGGAAGGACTGTGAAGAATGCTGTTACACTGTGTACAAAAATACCTTCACTCAAAAGAAAAAGAGCTTAATTGTTCGGCAAGGGGCCTAGTTCAGGAATTTTTCCAAATCTATTTTTAGCACAAAAAACTACCACCCAATCTGTTGGAACTTTTTGTTTGGGGTCAAGTATTTCTTCTTCAAGAGTTTGCAGGGGACAAAGCCTCTGACATGGAAAGAAAGGGTAATATCAGAGTTGGATGTGGATGATCTTTCCCTGTGTTTCTTAAGGACAGAGAGCTAGCTGGCATGAGAGCATCACCAAAAAAAAAGCTGAGGCCTGAAATCTATCATCTTAATTAGCCAGAAAGATGTCCTCAATCCTTGTCTCCCCCATCCCAGCTGTCCTAGGCACTGTATATTTACTCTCTGCTGCTGTGGCTTTTGCACAGACACTGAAATGTGTGACGCAGGGTTGTGTTAATGGAGGTACAGGAGAGAGGCAATTTTCCTGCTCATGCAGAAGGGCCAATACAGTGCAGAGCTGCACTAGCAGCCTGTCCTGCTCTGGGATATAACTGCACGGAGAGGGCATCACACAACTGCAAAATGGAGACATGGAGATGCTGGGACTTGAGCTGCTGCCACCTTCACCCTGCGCCCTTCGCCCCTCACAGTTCTGAGGGTGCTGCATGTATATGCACACCTTCATCTTCTTGACTTGTGGAGGGAGTCTCTTTGGCAACCTGTTCACTCTTTACAGGTCAGGAAAAATGCTCTAGGAGTTGTTTTGCTATGCACGTTAAGTTGCAGTTCTACTGAATTCCAATAGAGAAATGCAATCATCAGCCTGTGTTTAAAATTCTGGTTCTACCTTGCATTAAGCATGGCTGTTATCCTTTCTTCCTGCTCCCACACACAGCAGGAGCTTTTCACAGTCCATTTCCCTGCAGCATCCTGGAGAACGCTGACCTCCTGACCTCGTTTCCACTGTGCTCTTCTGTAATACCCTGCTCATTTCACTGGTAGATGGAAGGAGCAGCAAGCTACACACACAGCACACATCCTTTAGGGAAGAATTGTGCCGTATCTGTGCACTGTCCTGGCAACTTCAGCTGAGAACTGCACAATGACAGAACCATTTTAGCAATGGTTACTTCATACAGTCCCAAAAGGTGTTGCAGCCAGAAGAATCTGCTGAGGAATCCGAACAGGACAGCCCATGATGGGAATGACTCGGGACAGGCTCCTGCCTGGTGTCAGGTGCAGAGAAAGGTGTGCAAGCACAGCACTGTCAGCATTGCTGGAACAACTGCAGCAGGTCACTTGACAAGAAAAGCCTTTTTGTCACTTATCAGTCATTAATTCCTCTAATAGAAATGTGAGCTCACTCCTAATTACGAATAGATGAATGAAGTGTTTCACTGGAGTGGGCTCATGGACTTGCATCTTGCAGGAATACAATGACCCTGTCATGAAAATTTCTTTTTCTGGAGTGAGAAGAAAGTGGATACTCTGGGGAATGGTCAGATTTTGGTTCACACATGAGGATAGTGATGAACACAATAATAGACACTGCCTTGTGGTTACAACAGGATCTGATTTTTCTGTGCTTGATGCTCGAAATGTGTTTAGAAAGATCTTTATCTTTCCCCAGTCTTGGGAAAAAGTAAATTAGTAAGTTTGCTACTCCTCTCTGCTTTTTTCCTTTTCCCCTCATTTCTATTTTGTAATCTTCACTGCTGTATGATTTGGTTTCCTGCCCAGACAGAAAAATTAGAGTTTCCGTCTATCCAGGAGATCTTTACTCTTTCAGAAGACAGGATTCTAAACCAGGGCGTTAGAACAACATTCATCACTGTTGTTTGCTCTATACACCCAGTCTAGATAGAATCAAAACTCTGTTGTTCCTCACCTGTCACCTAGGACCAGAGTAAAGTACAGTTCCTCCCCGCCAGTGCTCACAGTCTGATTGAAACTTTCTACAGACCAATGCTGTAAAATGCTGCTGCCACTGTGCATACACTTATCTGCAAAAGCTCCTGATTTAGGTTTTCCCCAGTGTACATGAGCTGGGAACTGCTGCCTGGATTTGTGGAAAACCTTGGGGAAATGCCATTCTGACTGAGCACTCTGTCCTGGTTAACTCCTGCAGTACTTAAAGCACAGCTATTGCAAGGTTATCTTTGGGTCTGGTTTATAGGAGAGGCCTATCCCTTTGGAACAGCTGCTGTATATGGATTATTTTGTTTCAAGGAAGCCAGGTGAGATGAATGGATAGAGCCAGATGAGTCACTTAGTTGAATTTTTAGTGTTGAATTTCTTCTTTACCTGAAAACGAACAAACTGTTCTTAATTATTGTTTCTTTATTAAGCACAGTGGCTCAGTGATGATGTACAGTGTTTCAAAACAGCTGTTGTGAAGGCTCTGATGTAAAACAGCACAAGAAGGGAGGATGGCAAACAAAGCTTCCAATAGCATGAAAATTATTGGAAAGATAAGGGGAAAGAAGTTGAGAAGGGTGCTGGGAAACACTGCTTTGCAGTATCATTGTTACCAACAATTTCTTTTCAGAGGAAAAACGTTGAGGAGCTAGAGGGATTGAACATCTGAAGACTTAAAGAAAAGTACTATCAGAAGAAAAAGAGCTGTGCAGTTCAGTTAATGGGGAAAAGTCAATTTCATTGGCATGGAATGAAAACTTGACAGTGGGTTACGCTGCGGGTTGATTTGCATCCTGTGTGCCTTACTGGGATTTCAGTGGGTGTAAATTAGACCAAATACTATGTCCTGATAGTACTGAGACAAGTTAGTCTTGTTTGAGATTTGAAGGCTTTTGTTGTCCTTGAGGAGAACAGCAACTGAAAAGGGGCTGCTGGCTTTGAGCAGGACTAGAGGTGATTTGAAGGTGCAGAGGGATGTTGAGTCAATAGGACAGAAATTGTGCAGCCCAAAAAGCTCCTTGTTGAGGACCTGTTGCAGTGGCTGGATGAAAGCAAACGAGGCATTCCTCAAGTCAGGAGTTCCTAGAGCCAGAAACAGCACAGATGGTTGCACTTTGCTGATGGGTACTTGGAGGGGTCAAGTACCTACTGCTAAACTAAAGACTTTTATTCTTTTTATGCAGGTGTGTGCTGAAGGCAGGCACAAGGGCTAACATGTTCACACCAAATCATCACCTGCTGTAGATGTAATTGAGATCAGCAGAATGTCACTGCTTCCACTGGAAATCATCAGCCTTTTCTCTGCATATTTTTGTCAAATAGTATGTAGTTAGACAACAGACTTGGCAAGATAAGTCAGGAAAACACACCAGGATATTAATGCCCTTGTAGGAATGATATGTATTTTGTCTCTCAGAGAGATTTAGGAGGAAAATGAAGCAAATGAAAAAATGAAGTTATTACTGTATTATTAAAAAACAGCAGGCTCCAAAAAACCTGGAGCTGGATTCCCACCAAAAATCAGAGATATTGTGGAGCTTGATCTGAAGCTCTGAAAATTATTATGCAAATGTTAGTGTGAATCTTGAGGCCAGTATTGGGTGACAGTTTAGCAAACAGGTGAAAAATAAAAATGAAAGTGCTGTGAGCATCTCAGTGAGGCAAAATAATAATATACATTTATCTAGCACTTAACATTTCCAACTTGTATGTCCATTCAATCATGCAGAAAGTTGCACTGATCTCAGATGCATGGAAAGAAAGGCTGTGCCATATTTCCAGAGCCTCTGTAGCTATTGAACAAGTTGGTGTTAGACTGGAGGGTTTGGACGAAGGAATCATAGGTAATTCTAAAAAAAGCAAGGGAATGCGTCCTTTCTATCTAGGTTTAATGAAAGTAACACATACTTAGATGTAAGCTGAGCAGCCCTTGGAAAACAGAGTAGTTGGTGTTTGAGATTGCAGTGGAGCTGACTGGAATGTTTTAAGAGAATGAACTGGCAAACAACAGATAATGTCTTTCGGAAGAAAATTACCTGTGCTATTGAAAATCCCTTTAAAGACATTTAAGGAGCTCCACAGGTGAAGAGCATCCAACCTCCTTAGATACCCAGTGTGTGTTTGGGTACCAGCCCCTTCCTGCCAGGGCCCCCTGTGCCAGCCCAGGGACAGGGCAAGACTTGGCCCCTCCTCAGCAGTCCTGAAGAGCAGTGGAAGCTGCTCAGAAAGGCCACTGGGCACAGCCTGTATCGTTCCTCATGAACTCAACTACAGACTTGGCTGGGGGGAGGAAAAGAAAAATCTGAACAAAATGTTGCTAATCTGTCCAAGTAGGGATGTGACTGATCTCCCTGGGGCTAATTCTGTGTATGAAGTTAAATATATGCCTAGAGGGTTTCCTGAATGCATCCAGAAAGTTCATCCACTCTCAAGCTGGAGAAATAAATGAGTGCAAAGTCACAGGAATTGACATCTCTTGGGTCTGAGTGATTTTCTGACATTGCTGGTTGACTTCACTGTGGGAGTAGGGCCCAAGTTCTCAGCAAAGGGACCGTGTTCAGGGGGCTGCACTCTGCCGGGAATTTGTACATTTGCAGTCTCAGACAAATTTATTTTTGTAGTTGCCATATGTGAGGGCTTTTCATAATCGCCATCTGTGGAACGAAAGGCAGTCCAGGCTAAAATGTGCGCAGTTGCAAATATTGGAAAATATGGCTATTATAAAAAGTTGTAAGAACTTTATGCAAATGTTCCATCTACAGTGGAAGGGCCAGATTCTAATATCACGCATGGTGCACAGTAACAGATTTTTCCTAGGTATGCCGGGATGGCCACACTGTGCCTGAGATTAGAATGTGTTTCAAAAATGGATTATTGGGATATGAAAGAGCCAATGATGAGGAAAATCAGATTTTACTGAGCTTTTTCTTTTTTTCTTCACTCTTACTATGTGAGAATTGACTTTCAGCATAGTTTCTGGTCTTTGTAATTCATTAGGAAAATTGGCAATAAACTAATGGCAAAATGTGAAAACTAGTTTTCCTCCTTAAGAAATTCACATCATCAAATTAGGACAGAGAAATGATCTCTTTACACCCAGTTGCTCAGAGCAACTGGCAAATTTTGACTACACGAAGCATTACCTGAAGCAAACCACAGTGTCTGCATTCCCTGGGGACTCCCCTGAGGTGCTGTCCGCAGGCACTGGTGGCATTGAAGTTCTGGTGGTGTGCAGGTTAATTCACTCTGCAAATCCTACTATCAGTTTATCTTCATTTGTTTAAATCCTTGCATTTGATATTTTATTCCCCCCCCCCCCATATCCAGATACTGTCTTCTTTCTTGTCTCTTTGGGGAGGAGGTAAGTGAGATTTGGATGCAAGCCATAATTATTCTGGGAAAATCACCCTTCAGCTTTTATTTATATGCAAAATCTTGCCCTGCAGCAGCTTGACGGCTACAGGAGGCTAGGAAGGCAATACCAGCCTACCTCCAGGGTTTCTCTCCTTCCTAAATGATATCTTGCTGGTCCTTGTCTCATCCTCAATTCTCGGTGACCCAGGTTTAGGGAGAGAAGTTGGCATGGCTATTCTGTTCTCATCTCCAGAGAAACCCAGCACTGGCCAGGTAAGAAGCTCCCCTTGGACAGGGAATATTGGATTTTCTAAGACAAAGGGAGCAGTGAAGCCAGCTCCTGGCTAGAGCTGAAGCAGCCCTGGCAGCACTCCACAGCTAGAAAGCCCCTTGAGACTTTTGAGTTCTTCAGTACTGAGTAGCAGCTGCAGCAGCAGCTTTCCATGGGTTTGGATTAAGGGAACTTTCTCGGAATGTTCTGAGTGCAGAGGGTGTCTGATGTTTGGAAGTGCAGAGTGTTCCTAATGATTCCCATGGAAATCACAGTATCAGTTGGTTCTGAAAATGAGGTCCCTGGTCTAAACAGCTGGGTTTGCAGGCAGGGACCAAACCCTCTGAGGTGTTTTGTGGGATCATTATTATACAGCAGTTTTGCTGTATCCAAGCTGAACAATTTTTTTCTTCAGTACACAGGATTCTTGAAAAGCAAGGGCTACCCGTGCAGACCAATTGCAATGGCAGATCCAGGGATTTAGCAAAGGCTAAAACCAAAACTGGTCTCTGCACATGCTTTCTAATCTAAACAAAATCTGAAAGTTTATCAGTTGTCCCTGAGAGCAACACCTCTGAGTTAGTGATGCTTCTCAGGCCACCTGAGAGATGATATAAATCTTTATAACTTGCAAGTGAAGCAATCAAATTTTAATGGAAAAATGTTTCTGTCTTTGGGAAAATGTGATAAATATGCCACTGTGAAGGGGCAGAGAACTTTTGCAGGAAATATTCATTAAGACTGACTATGAATATTCAGTATACACCTGAAAGCCCACATAGTTATTATATTTTAAATAAATACTTGCTTTTCAAATGTTGTTTTAACTAGTCATCTATCTTCAGATATTGTCAAAACATCACTCATCATACATCTGTCTACATGCTATCCAGATGCTGCTGAACTAGTTTCTTTTTTAGGTATATATATTAAAGTATTCCTTTTCACAGAAAGTTTTGAGTGTAAAAATTATATATTTGTCTGAGGTTGGAAAACTGCATGGTACTGTTGCTGATGCAGGATTGGAATGAGGGATACTTTTTGTATGATATTATGAACAGTAAGTGGACTTTGGTGGTGGACATGAGGATCCCCATATAGTCTTAGCTTTTTAAATGAATTCTCTCATTCTTATGTTCTCTGCTGCCTCATCATAAAAAAAAAAAATAAGAACGGGGGATTGGAAAATACTGTGTGGTTCATCATGATCCCCTCCTTCAGCAGGACAACATCATGCAGTTGCTTTTATGAACTTAATCTACACAACTGTAAATAAAAGTGAATTTCATGTTCCACCATCTCTCTTGAAAATGTGCCCCAGGAATGTAATGGGGCTAAAAACATCTCTGCTGGAGTAGCCCTAATATATGCATGATCCCTTCACACACACCTGTCCTTGGAGGAGTTGCTCTCTGCAGTGCTTTTCCCTCCCTCACGCTCACTCTAGAGCATTTATGGGCAGAAATATTTTCTTCTCTTAAGTCCTAGTCTTGCAAAACTGGTGGCAGACAGTAGCTAGAGATGAGCTCAGTGGGTCAGAGCAGGGTGGTGAAAATGCCCCAGTTGCAGGTTCAATCCCTCTGTGGGCCATCCACGTAAGAGTTGGACTTGATGATCCCTGTGAGTCCCTTCCAGCTCAGAGCACTCTGTGGGTTCTGGGGTGGGATGCCCTGCTGTCAGTGCCTTTCTCTTCCCCAGCTGTCTTCCACTGCACATTACTGCTTAAATGCAGTTACCTTACATGTGAGGATCAAAACTCTGCATATTCTTAATCATAGAATCATGGAATGGTTTGGGCTGGAAGGGACCTTAAAGACCTTGAGATCTTTGTCTACTGATGTTTGAACTGATGCCATGTCCACTGATGACTGACCTTATTTCTGCGGGCAAGTCACATAACTGTCTCTGGATCAAACTCGCCTTTGCTGTAAATCCATGAAGCCTTGTGTGTTTCATTGCACCTGTGTCAGCTGTGGAATTTATCCAGATTCTTTCTCTGCAATATGTCAAGCTGGTGAATAGACTCAGAATTACCTCTCCAGTGTTATATACCTCTCCAAGGTATTTTGGACTTGAGAAATTAAAACCAGGCTGATAAAAATTATTCTTGGACTCCCAGACTACTGCTTTTAAGAATAATGCCAATACAATATTGAGGAAGTATATATCAATCTGTCCCTAAAATGAAAAAAATCTTGTTACCAGTAAGCACAAAGGTGTGTTCCACCATTATTTAAGAGAAACACAAGATTGGCTACATTTATACTTGTTCCCTTCCGCAGCTCTGTCAGGGATATAATTTAAAAAGCTTTCCTTGTATAGATGTTCCGTTGTGGGGTTTTGTTCTCTTTCTCTAAGCATGCATAGATTTTAGACTACTTCCCTTAAAAGAAAAAGTTACTCAAAGTGAAATATTCCTTTAGATCCAGTCACATCTATTCTAGTAAGAAAATTTGTACTTAATAGCTGTTGTTATTGTCAGTTTTTTCAATACAATGAAAACCTTTTTTACTTTCTTCAGTACTTTTGTTGCTTGAAAATGATATTGTTCTAAATTATTGTTCTGTCAGCTGGGGGAAGGGTTGTCAGTAAAAGAGAGGCATTATACTGGTGTTGCACATGCAAGGTCATCTGTACCTCTCTGTGTTTGAACCAATGCTGTTGTGGTTGGTAAGAGGGGGAGGTACAAGGCTCTTTGAGGCAAGGGAAATTTATTGCATTGCTTTTCCAAAAATTACTGCCTATGGAAGTGGAGCTTGGGGTATGGTGGAACCAGAAGCTTGCTTTATTCTTTGATGATAGTAAAAAGTTCTTTAAAAAGCCACATCCAAGCATGAAAAAATGCCCTGTGATGAGTGTAGTACTTCAGGTCTTGGTTGCTGTAACTGGTAGTGGGAGCACAGTGATAGGACTCCTCTAAAACATCCCCCCGGGACAGACACATAAATCCCGTGGCATGGGAAAGTGGAAAACTGGAGAAAGTTTCAGACTGCATTTATTTTAATTTTTTCTTCCGTGGAGTTCATATGAGCAAGTGGAAGGAGTGAGTGCCCCGGCATCCCCTTCCAGATATTCCATATTTCCATATCCAAATATTCCATATTTCTGACTCCCAAAGGCCTCCCTGGAATGTGAGGGAGCAATGCAGCAGGAGTTGCTAAAAGCCCTGGTTAGAGCTGTAATTAATGGATAGGGACATGTGAGGAACCCTGTCCTCGCAGGGATTTCAGATACAGCATTTCAGCGACAGTTCCTGTCAGCGTTAGGGCCCCCATTACCCCCCTTGAATATCGCCTAGAACCACAGCAATTTTTTAGCAGTAAAGTGCTTTTTCTGCAGCTGCGTGGGGCTGCAAGGGAATTGGCTGCTCAGATTCACCTCTGCCTGCTGCAGCTGCTTCTGCTGGTGCAGGAAATGAGGGATTGCCTAGCAGAGCTGTGAGCTGGAGAAGGGCTTTTGAAAGCAGCCTTCCAGGGAGGATAAGATTTGTAAAGGAAGCAGAGCCTGTGTGGAAGATCAGGGATAGAAATTCTGGGTGGTTTGACATTATTGAGGGAAGGCAGCTGGTTCTCAACAGCTCCCAGGCCCTTGAAGAAAGTTTGAAGGGAAGGAAGGCGCTTCAGGATCTGGTAGCAGGAGGGCTGCGTGCCTTGAGATGTGAGCAATACCTTGCAAGAGGTGCAGCTCCTGGAAAAATGCAATACCTGGATTTGAGTGTAATTCTCAGAGGAGGAGCAAATTGTAATTTTTAATTGGATGGTAGACAGTTCACTGGAAAATTAAGGTAGGAAGTAAATAACAGCCTGAAGGAATAAAAAAAAAAAAAAAAGAGACTGTATTCTGCATAAATCTTGGCTTAAGGGAGTTCACTGTAGGAAGAGAACACTGAAATGGTGTTTAGTGTTAGCAAAATGTATCATCAATACTTTCATGTCTTGTTTTTCCTCTTCTCAACATCCCTGGGATCAGTGCTTTGCTGGCCATGTAACAGAATAATCTTTACAAGCTGGGGATGGGGGAGTTTTGTTTTCTTACCATAAATGGAGGTTTTTGATGAAAAATAAGTGTTTTATGGAGGCATCCTGCTGCCACTGAACATAGGTAGCCTTGATGAACATTTGAAAATACCAGAGAACTGGTAAGTTAAATATTGCACTGCTAGGGCCTTCTCACTGTTACAGTTTAAACTAAAAACTTAAGACCAAAGCTAGAAGTTCCACAGCCTAATGCTGCTAAAATTTATGTTCTTCACTCTGAACTGAAGCTCTGCTGCTTCAGTAACTAAAAAGAGGTCTTTCTTAGACTAAAAATACTGTGTTGAACATCAGGAAGTCAAGTTATATCAGCTTAATATTAAATTAATGGTCATTCATATACATCATTACCTCATACCATAACCTGTGCAGCTGTTCATGACATCTGCATCCAATCTATAGTTCATGACATGTCTTGACAGATACTTTACCAGAACCCCCGCCATGACTAATCTTGTAGTCATCAATTCTGCCTTTTTTACATTTGCTTGTTAATAAATGTAAATCTTCCTCGATATATGTATTCCAGCAGTGTGCCTGTATGTTCTAACAGTTACCCACATTTAATGCTCCTTTGGGATCTTTGGGCATGTAAGGAGCAATGAAAATGCACTTGGCACTTGTACATGTCATGGTAAAGTTTAATCTTTTATGATGGAAAGAGGCTGAGCCTATAAAATAAAAATAGTGCAGAAATTGTTCCTTGTTCTGGAAAACTGTCCAGATTCTATAGGCTGGAAATAATATTTACTGCTCTAGAGAGGACTGTCTTCAGCCAGATCACTGTGGGACTGAGGTTCTTCCAAAACAAGAAGATGACCACAGTCCTAGAATCAGCAGCAACCCTCCTTGGCTTCCCATGTGATGTAGATTTTCCCAACTCACATGTGCACACATTACTGTAAAATTAAAATGTCATCCTTCTGGTAGAATATTGAGTGCAGTTCCCCAGTAATGGAATTAACTCTTGGCTAAGAACTAGAGAGAAACCGATCAATGAAGATGTGCAAAATTTTCCAAAAAGCATTAGACATGGTTTGAGTCTGCACAGTTGGTTCCACACTGGAAACAGTCTCTTGGATTGCTTAAATGAAGATTAGATCTATTCAGGTATGACATGTGAATATAACTGCTTTTTCTTAGGGTGCCAAATCCAGCAGGTTGAAAATTATACTACTGTTTGGCTGGAGATTGATGACTCTAAAAGGTAGACTTAGGGCTTGCTTGGAATTCTTGCTTACTGATGGTGAATCATGGCTGAAAACAGCCTCCTGTTTTTATCTCTCCAAGAGCCCTAGGAAAAAAAGAAAGCAGCATTCATGTGAAGAAATTGTTTTCCCCCACATCATGTATTAACTTCAGCAGGTAGAAATGAGTTCAGAGTTCATGAGTATCTAAAGCTCCCCACTTTTCAACACTTTTTGTTTCTCTTTGCTTTTGACTCCGTTTAGAGTAGAAGAGTGGAATGGAAATGTCATTTTAAGGGATTATACTTCCTTGTTGTCCCTGATCTGTCTTAATTGTGTAGGAATTCAGACAGATTTTCTTTGTGTTCTTTGAATGAGATCAGCAGTAATATAACTGATAAAAAAATGGCATTGGCTCTGGCTCTGGAATAAGGACAATTCTTATGAGAAAAAATAGTAATTTATTCAAGGGTGAGCTAGTACCAGCTGCAGTGATGCATTTTTCTACACAGATGAACTGTGAAGGTTTGTTAAGCAAAGAATATTGAGTGTGCAGAAAACTGTAAAAGTTACCAAATCCAGCATGGATGAGCGGGAGCTGAAAGGGACTTGGAAAAGCGATGCCATCATAAAAGTGAGAGCTTTTCAAAACAAATGTTTGTCACCAGTTTAAAATTCTTACTGCATTTCTTAATCTCCAAGTATTTTTTTGTATCCTCTTCCCTAGTGTGCTGTTGGTGCAAGGTTGGCACCTTTCAGGCTGTCACGAGCTGTCCTTGTGAACGGGTTTTGTGATGGTTCGTGGGGGATCTCAGGGTGCAAAAAACCGACACGGTACAGGGGGTTTGCAGTGGTAATCAACACAAATGCACTTTTATTGAAATAACCACAACAGAAATGCATTGGGGAAGGATTGGGGGAAAAGGGGAAAATAAGGAAAAGAGGGAGGAAGAAGAAAAGGGTATATAGCTACCAAATGTGGAACTGCAAAGTCCTTTGGTGCCCAGCCGATGGAGTTCACCAGGTCACGTCTGGGGACATCTCAGGGATGCAGTTCATCTGGACCATAATTATGCTCTTCTTTGATGGGGGAAGGGGGATGAATTTTGAAACCAAGTCAAAGGTAGTGTATTGTATCTTTGGGGGAGAGAATGGTGTTTGGAAAAGGGTACACACAGTCCATGTTCTCAGCGGTGGGTGAGAGCCATTGTCTTCTTGGTCCACTGCTCACACCTGCAGCATCTGTCTGCTTTGGTCGGCTCGCCTCCCCCCGCACACCTCCCTGGGTTGGGGGTCCCAGTCCCAGTCCTTGGAAATTGTGTGAGGGATTTCACATAGGGATTTCATGTCTGGCTTTTTCTCTGGCAAAGAGGCTTCTTACATCTCAGTTTGTCTGTCACAGTGGTTGCAAATGAGCGAGAGGGGTCTCCTGTGGGGGACCACCCCCAAAACACAGGAGAAGTCCAGCCAGGCCGAGGGGTGGGGAAAAATCCCAGAGCTATTGTTGCAAAATTGTCAGAATGTCCTTTTTCTTCTCATTAGTGTAGCATAAAGTAAACACACCTGTGAAAACAATAGCTTAGCAATTCTCTCAGGTCTCGGGGCCTTCAGTGTGTAACTCTTCTCCTAGAGAGCCAGAGATTTTAGACAGGGGGATCTTTTCTTCAGTGATCCCCCAGTGACGACCCCGAGGCAGATGAGGGAAATTTCAGAAAGACTCTCACACAGGTGTAGCATCAGCCTGAGCCTGCCAGAGGGAGCTGGACACCTTTATAGTGTTGAGATGGGGGCATTGCCCTGGGAGCTGCCAACAACAACTGCTGGGAATGAGGACAGTGGATATGGAGAGCCCCAAATAAAGACCTCTTGTAGCCTTCAGGGGGTGTGAATTGCCAGCATAGGCCATTGCTCTCCAGGCCTGTTTTGTACATTGATTACAAAGAGTTGTTTTAAATCTCTTCTGGTAGCCATGGTAAATCACCGCTTTAATTACTGTCTAGGCAGCTGGCTTGTTGAATTCTGTTGAATGGCATTAGCTTATTCACTTAATTCTGAATTGCAAAAAGGCCACATTTAAATTTACCATCTCTCAGGTTCAGTTGATCTGAGAAATAAAATATCTGAGAGGATGTAAGAAAATCTGGCTGATGTTTTACTGGAAGGGTGTCAGAGAGACAGTAATGAAATAATTTAGGTTATGTATGGACATGCATAGTCAACCCCTTTTCCCCTCCTTTTCACAGGGAGGCAAAAAAAGAAGGAGCAGAGCAGTGCTCCTACTCTGAAATATTCATGAATTATGAGGATCGCTTTATTTTTCTTTCTTTGTGGGTTCACAGGCTCACCTCATGCACAGTTCTTTGTCTGGGCTCTTAAGCCAGTTTCATGGTCACATTCCATCTGGGACAGTAATTAACTAATAGTGATTATATCCCTGGGGCCTCTGGTATCATCCTCTGCTTTTATGGGAAGGTCTCTGCCATCATCTCATGACTGTCAGTAACTTTGGGAACAGTTTAGGATATCTTATGAGTGACTTGGGGATACTTCATCAGAGCTTGATGTTAAAATGTAGAGCATGACTGGAGACCAGTCACACAGCCCTTTCCTGCACAGCTATGGGCAGGTACTAATCCTACCATCTAGAGGCTATTTTGCTTGTAACTCTGGCTCTCCTCTGAAGTAAGGCCTTCTCTTGCCTCCAAAGCAGCCAGAACAATAAATCTGGAACTAATGGTTTAAACCTTGGATCAAATCGTGCAGAAGTCCCTTGCAATTGGTCTTGGTAATTCTCTTTCCTGGAGAGGATCTACCCCATGCCCACAATGTGTGCATGGATATCCATTGTTGCCGCAGGTTGTGGGAAGGTTTGCTCTTCTGCACAGTAAATGGATGGTCTGAAACTTCCTCACAAGAGCTGTTTCACTCATTTCCTCTTCTCTGTTATTTTCATTCCAAAAAATTTATTAAATTCAGGCTCATATTCAAAACCTTGCATACAACAAAACGAAAAAATTGAGCAACTCACGAAACCTGCAGTTGAATGCCATGTTTATGCAAAATAACAGAATTTTAGGGGAGTTGGCACTAACTGCCTACAGTGCATTAGATAGAGTCCCAATAAAGGGAATCTTTCCTGAATTCAGGAAAATTCAGGAAAGCGCCTCCCGGAATTTCCCTGCAATTCAGCAAGTGCTTTGCAGCTTGAAATTGGAAGGAAAGCCTCAGATTTAGCAGCCAGAGCTTCAGGAGGAGCAGCAGCGAGCACAGCATCGGTTTTGCAGCAGCTCCTTCCATGTGCATGTTTTTGGGAGTGGAAAGGCTTGCAGAGTGTTAAAGTAGCTTTTTCTCTCCGCTGGAAAGCTGCACGCTCAGTGCCAGTGTTCTGCAGCTTCTTTCTTCACGTTTCAGCAGCTAGCACGCTCTCCGTGTGCTGGAGAAGCGGCAGAGGCTTCCTTGCCGGAGAAGCGGCACCTTCGCCGGCAGAGAGCATCCTGCCGGCCGCGGTGCGCTCCGGAGCGGGGGCTTGTGCCGAAAGAGGCCGGCAACAGGCGCTTACCTTCGGACAGCTCCGGATCGCCGTCTAATGCGTCTCTTGTCGCCTACACGGCAGGGAAAAGCTTTTCCACTCTGTCTAGGAAGGAGAAAGTGTGCCAGCACAGCAAATGCCTCCCGGACTTTCCCTGGAATTCAGCAAGTGCTTTGCAGCTTGAAATTGGAAGGAAAGCCTCAGATTTAGCAGCCAGAGCTTCAGGAGGAGCAGCAGCGAGCACAGCATCGGTTTTGCAGCAGCTCCTTCCATGTGCATGTTTTTGGGAGTTGAAAGGCTTGCAGAGTGTTAAAGTAGCTTTTTCTCTCCGCTGGAAAGCTGCACGCTCAGTGCCAGTGTTCTGCAGCTTCTTTCTTCACGTTTCAGCAGCTAGCACGCTCTCCGTGTGCTGGAGAAGCGGCAGAGGCTTCCTTGCCGGAGAAGCGGCACCTTCGCCGGCAGAGAGCATCCTGCCGGCCGCGGTGCGCTCCGGAGCGGGGGCTTGTGCCGAAAGAGGCCGGCAACAGGCGCTTACCTTCGGACAGCTCCGGATCGCCGTCTAATGCGTCTCTTGTCGCCTACACGGCAGGGAAAAGCTTTTCCACTCTGTCTAGGAAGGAGAAAGTGTGCCAGCACAGCAAATGCCTCCCGGACTTTCCCTGGAATTCAGCAAGTGCTTTGCAGCTTGAAATTGGAAGGAAAGCCTCAGATTTAGCAGCCAGAGCTTCAGGAGGAGCAGCAGCGAGCACAGCATCGGTTTTGCAGCAGCTCCTTCCATGTGCATGTTTTTGGGAGTTGAAAGGCTTGCAGAGTGTTAAAGTAGCTTTTTCTCTCCGCTGGAATGCTTCACGCTCAGTGCCAGTGTTCTGCAGCTTCTTTCTTCACGTTTCAGCAGCTAGCACGCTCTCCGTGTGCTGGAGAAGCGGCAGAGGCTTCCTTGCCGGAGAAGCGGCACCTTCGCCGGCAGAGAGCATCCTGCCGACCGCGGTGCGCTCCGGAGCGGGGGCTTGTGCCGAAAGAGGCCGGCAACAGGCGCTTACCTTCGGACAGCTACGGATCGCCGTCTAATGCGTCTCTTGTGGCCTACACGGCAGGGAAAAGCTTTTCCACTCTGTCTAGGAAGGAGAAAGTGTGCCAGCACAGCAAATGCCTCCCGGACTTTCCCTGGAATTCAGCAAGTGCTTTGCAGCTTGAAATTGGAAGGAAAGCCTCAGATTTAGCAGCCAGAGCTTCAGGAGGAGCAGCAGCGAGCACAGCATCGGTTTTGCAGCAGCTCCTTCCATGTGCATGTTTTTGGGAGTGGAAAGGCTTGCAGAGTGTTAAAGTAGCTTTTTCTCTCCGCTGGAAAGCTGCACGCTCAGTGCCAGTCTTCTGCAGCTTCTTTCTTCACGTTTCAGCAGCTAGCACGCTCTCCGTGTGCTGGAGAAGCGGCAGAGGCTTCCTTGCCGGAGAAGCGGCACCTTCGCCGGCAGAGAGCATCCTGCCGGCCGCGGTGCGCTCCGGAGCGGGGGCTTGTGCCGAAAGAGGCCGGCAACAGGCGCTTACCTTCGGACAGCTCCGGATCGCCGTCTAATGCGCCTCTTGTCGCCTACACGGCAGGGAAAAGCTTTTCCACTCTGTCTAGGAAGGAGAAAGTGTGCCAGCACAGCAAATGCCTCCCGGACTTTCCCTGGAATTCAGCAAGTGCTTTGCAGCTTGAAATTGGAAGGAAAGCCTCAGATTTAGCAGCCAGAGCTTCAGGAGGAGCAGCAGCGAGCACAGCATCGGTTTTGCAGCAGCTCCTTCCATGTGCATGTTTTTGGGAGTGGAAAGGCTTGCAGAGTGTTAAAGTAGCTTTTTCTCTCCGCTGGAAAGCTGCACGCTCAGTGCCAGTCTTCTGCAGCTTCTTTCTTCACGTTTCAGCAGCTAGCACGCTCTCCGTGTGCTGGAGAAGCGGCAGAGGCTTCCTTGCCGGAGAAGCGGCACCTTCGCCGGCAGAGAGCAGCCTGCCGGCCGCGGTGCGCTCCGGAGCGGGGGCTTGTGCCGAAAGAGGCCGGCAACAGGCGCTTACCTTCGGACAGCTCCGGATCGCCGTCTAATGCGTCTCTTGTCGCCTACACGGCAGGGAAAAGCTTTTCCACTCTGTCTAGGAAGGAGAAAGTGTGCCAGCACAGCAAATGCCTCCCGGACTTTCCCTGCAATTCAGCAAGTGCTTTGCAGCTTGAAATTGGAAGGAAAGCCTCAGATTTAGCAGCCAGAGCTTCAGGAGGAGCAGCAGCGAGCACAGCATCGGTTTTGCAGCAGCTCCTTCCATGTGCATGTTTTTGGGAGTGGAAAGGCTTGCAGAGTGTTAAAGTAGCTTTTTCTCTCCGCTGGAAAGCTGCACGCTCAGTGCCAGTGTTCTGCAGCTTCTTTCTTCACGTTTCAGCAGCTAGCACGCTCTCCGTGTGCTGGAGAAGCGGCAGAGGCTTCCTTGCCGGAGAAGCGGCACCTTCGCCGGCAGAGAGCATCCTGCCGGCCGCGGTGCGCTCCGGAGCGGGGGCTTGTGCCGAAAGAGGCCGGCAACAGGCGCTTACCTTCGGACAGCTCCGGATCGCCGTCTAATGCGTCTCTTGTCGCCTACACGGCAGGGAAAAGCTTTTCCACTCTGTCTAGGAAGGAGAAAGTGTGCCAGCACAGCAAATGCCTCCCGGACTTTCCCTGGAATTCAGCAAGTGCTTTGCAGCTTGAAATTGGAAGGAAAGCCTCAGATTTAGCAGCCAGAGCTTCAGGAGGAGCAGCAGCGAGCACAGCATCGGTTTTGCAGCAGCTCCTTCCATGTGCATGTTTTTGGGAGTGGAAAGGCTTGCAGAGTGTTAAAGTAGCTTTTTCTCTCCGCTGGAAAGCTGCACGCTCAGTGCCAGTCTTCTGCAGCTTCTTTCTTCACGTTTCAGCAGCTAGCACGCTCTCCGTGTGCTGGAGAAGCGGCAGAGGCTTCCTTGCCGGAGAAGCGGCACCTTCGCCGGCAGAGAGCATCCGGCCGGCCGCGGTGCGCTCCGGAGCGGGGGCTTGTGCCGAAAGAGGCCGGCAACAGGCGCTTACCTTCGGACAGCTCCGGATCGCCGTCTAATGCGTCTCTTGTCGCCTACACGGCAGGGAAAAGCTTTTCCACTCTGTCTAGGAAGGAGAAAGTGTGCCAGCACAGCAAATGCCTCCCGGACTTTCCCTGGAATTCAGCAAGTGCTTTGCAGCTTGAAATTGGAAGGAAAGCCTCAGATTTAGCAGCCAGAGCTTCAGGAGGAGCAGCAGCGAGCACAGCATCGGTTTTGCAGCAGCTCCTTCCATGTGCATGTTTTTGGGAGTGGAAAGGCTTGCAGAGTGTTAAAGTAGCTTTTTCTCTCCGCTGGAAAGCTGCACGCTCAGTGCATTAGACGGCGATCCGGAGCTGTCCGAAGGTAAGCGCCTGTTTCCGGCCTCTTTCGGCACAAGCCCCCGCTCCGGAGCGCACCGCGGCCGGCAGGATGCTCTCTGCCGGCGAAGGTGCCGCTTCTCCGGCAAGGAAGCCTCTGCCGCTTCTCCAGCACACGGAGAGCGTGCTAGCTGCTGAAACGTGAAGAAAGAAGCTGCAGAAGACTGGCACTGAGCGTGCAGCTTTCCAGCGGAGAGAAAAAGCTACTTTAACACTCTGCAAGCCTTTCCACTCCCAAAAACATGCACATGGAAGGAGCTGCTGCAAAACCGATGCTGTGCTCGCTGCTGCTCCTCCTGAAGCTCTGGCTGCTAAATCTGAGGCTTTCCTTCCAATTTCAAGCTGCAAAGCACTTGCTGAATTCCAGGGAAAGTCCGGGAGGCATTTGCTGTGCTGGCACACTTTCTCCTTCCTAGACAGAGTGGAAAAGCTTTTCCCTGCCGTGTAGGCGACAAGAGACGCATTAGACGGCGATCCGGAGCTGTCCGAAGGTAAGCGCCTGTTGCCGGCCTCTTTCGGCACAAGCCCCCGCTCCGGAGCGCACCGCGGCCGGCAGGATGCTCTCTGCCGGCGAAGGTGCCGCTTCTCCGGCAAGGAAGCCTCTGCCGCTTCTCCAGCACACGGAGAGCGTGCTAGCTGCTGAAACGTGAAGAAAGAAGCTGCAGAAGACTGGCACTGAGCGTGCAGCTTTCCAGCGGAGAGAAAAAGCTACTTTAACACTCTGCAAGCCTTTCCACTCCCAAAAACATGCACATGGAAGGAGCTGCTGCAAAACCGATGCTGTGCTCGCTGCTGCTCCTCCTGAAGCTCTGGCTGCTAAATCTGAGGCTTTCCTTCCAATTTCAAGCTGCAAAGCACTTGCTGAATTGCAGGGAAAGCCCGGGAGGCATTTGCTGTGCTGGCACACTTTCTCCTTCCTAGACAGAGTGGAAAAGCTTTTCCCTGCCGTGTAGGCGACAAGAGACGCATTAGACGGCGATCCGGAGCTGTCCGAAGGTAAGCGCCTGTTGCCGGCCTCTTTCGGCACAAGCCCCCGCTCCGGAGCGCACCGCGGCCGGCAGGATGCTCTCTGCCGGCGAAGGTGCCGCTTCTCCGGCAAGGAAGCCTCTGCCGCTTCTCCAGCACACGGAGAGCGTGCTAGCTGCTGAAACGTGAAGAAAGAAGCTGCAGAAGACTGGCACTGAGCGTGCAGCTTTCCAGCGGAGAGAAAAAGCTACTTTAACACTCTGCAAGCCTTTCCACTCCCAAAAACATGCACATGGAAGGAGCTGCTGCAAAACCGATGCTGTGCTCGCTGCTGCTCCTCCTGAAGCTCTGGCTGCTAAATCTGAGGCTTTCCTTCCTATTTCAAGCTGCAAAGCACTTGCTGAATTCCAGGGAAAGTCCGGGAGGCATTTGCTGTGCTGGCACACTTTCTCCTTCCTAGACAGAGTGGAAAAGCTTTTCCCTGCCGTGTAGGCGACAAGAGACGCATTAGACGGCGATCCGGAGCTGTCCGAAGGTAAGCGCCTGTTGCCGGCCTCTTTCGGCACAAGCCCCCGCTCCGGAGCGCACCGCGGCCGGCAGGCTGCTCTCTGCCGGCGAAGGTGCCGCTTCTCCGGCAAGGAAGCCTCTGCCGCTTCTCCAGCACACGGAGAGCGTGCTAGCTGCTGAAACGTGAAGAAAGAAGCTGCAGAAGACTGGCACTGAGCGTGCAGCTTTCCAGCGGGGAGAAAAAGCTACTTTAACACTCTGCAAGCCTTTCCACTCCCAAAAACATGCACATGGAAGGAGCTGCTGCAAAAGCGATGCTGTGCTCGCTGCTGCTCCTCCTGAAGCTCTGGCTGCTAAATCTGAGGCTTTCCTTCCAATTTCAAGCTGCAAAGCACTTGCTGAATT
Organism: Fringilla coelebs; assembly: GCF_963513975.1. Classification (NCBI taxonomy): domain Eukaryota; kingdom Metazoa; phylum Chordata; class Aves; order Passeriformes; family Fringillidae; genus Fringilla; species Fringilla coelebs. Next base: position 40,450 of record NW_028167542.1, read on the forward strand.
CCAGGGAAAGTCCGGGAGGCATTTGCTGTGCTGGCACACTTTCTCCTTCCTAGACAGAGTGGAAAAGCTTTTCCCTGCCGTGTAGGCGACAAGAGACGCATTAGACGGCGATCCGGAGCTGTCCGAAGGTAAGCGCCTGTTGCCGGCCTCTTTCGGCACAAGCCCCCGCTCCGGAGCGCACCGCGGCCGGCAGGCTGCTCTCTGCCGGCGAAGGTGCCGCTTCTCCGGCAAGGAAGCCTCTGCCGCTTCTCCAGCACACGGAGAGCGTGCTAGCTGCTGAAACGTGAAGAAAGAAGCTGCAGAAGACTGGCACTGAGCGTGCAGCTTTCCAGCGGGGAGAAAAAGCTACTTTAACACTCTGCAAGCCTTTCCACTCCCAAAAACATGCACATGGAAGGAGCTGCTGCAAAAGCGATGCTGTGCTCGCTGCTGCTCCTCCTGAAGCTCTGGCTGCTAAATCTGAGGCTTTCCTTCCAATTTCAAGCTGCAAAGCACTTGCTGAATTCCAGGGAAAGTCCGGGAGGCATTTGCTGTGCTGGCACACTTTCTCCTTCCTAGACAGAGTGGAAAAGCTTTTCCCTGCCGTGTAGGCGACAAGAGACGCATTAGACGGCGATCCGGAGCTGTCCGAAGGTAAGCGCCTGTTGCCGGCCTCTTTCGGCACAAGCCCCCGCTCCGGAGCGCACCGCGGCCGGCAGGATGCTCTCTGCCGGCGAAGGTGCCGCTTCTCCGGCAAGGAAGCCTCTGCCGCTTCTCCAGCACACGGAGAGCGTGCTAGCTGCTGAAACGTGAAGAAAGAAGCTGCAGAAGACTGGCACTGAGCGTGCAGCTTTCCAGCGGAGAGAAAAAGCTACTTTAACACTCTGCAAGCCTTTCCACTCCCAAAAACATGCACATGGAAGGAGCTGCTGCAAAAGCGATGCTGTGCTCGCTGCTGCTCCTCCTGAAGCTCTGGCTGCTAAATCTGAGGCTTTCCTTCCAATTTCAAGCTGCAAAGCACTTGCTGAATTGCAGGGAAAGCCCGGGAGGCATTTGCTGTGCTGGCACACTTTCTCCTTCCTAGACAGAGTGGAAAAGCTTTTCCCTGCCGTGTAGGCGACAAGAGACGCATTAGACGGCGATCCGGAGCTGTCCGAAGGTAAGCGCCTGTTGCCGGCCTCTTTCGGCACAAGCCCCCGCTCCGGAGCGCACCGCGGCCGGCAGGATGCTCTCTGCCGGCGAAGGTGCCGCTTCTCCGGCAAGGAAGCCTCTGCCGCTTCTCCAGCACACGGAGAGCGTGCTAGCTGCTGAAACGTGAAGAAAGAAGCTGCAGAAGACTGGCACTGAGCGTGCAGCTTTCCAGCGGAGAGAAAAAGCTACTTTAACACTCTGCAAGCCTTTCCACTCCCAAAAACATGCACATGGAAGGAGCTGCTGCAAAACCGATGCTGTGCTCGCTGCTGCTCCTCCTGAAGCTCTGGCTGCTAAATCTGAGGCTTTCCTTCCAATTTCAAGCTGCAAAGCACTTGCTGAATTCCAGGGAAAGCCCGGGAGGCATTTGCTGTGCTGGCACACTTTCTCCTTCCTAGACAGAGTGGAAAAGCTTTTCCCTGCCGTGTAGGCGACAAGAGACGCATTAGACGGCGATCCGGAGCTGTCCGAAGGTAAGCGCCTGTTGCCGGCCTCTTTCGGCACAAGCCCCCGCTCCGGAGCGCACCGCGGCCGGCAGGATGCTCTCAGCCGGCGAAGGTGCCGCTTCTCCGGCAAGGAAGCCTCTGCCGCTTCTCCAGCACACGGAGAGCGTGCTAGCTGCTGAAACGTGAAGAAAGAAGCTGCAGAAGACTGGCACTGAGCGTGCAGCTTTCCAGCGGAGAGAAAAAGCTACTTTATCACTCTGCAAGCCTTTCCACTCCCAAAAACATGCACATGGAAGGAGCTGCTGCAAAACCGATGCTGTGCTCGCTGCTGCTCCTCCTGAAGCTCTGGCTGCTAAATCTGAGGCTTTCCTTCCAATTTCAAGCTGCAAAGCACTTGCTGAATTGCAGGGAAAGTCCGGGAGGCATTTGCTGTGCTGGCACACTTTCTCCTTCCTAGACAGAGTGGAAAAGCTTTTCCCTGCCGTGTAGGCGACAAGAGACGCATTAGACGGCGATCCGGAGCTGTCCGAAGGTAAGCGCCTGTTGCCGGCCTCTTTCGGCACAAGCCCCCGCTCCGGAGCGCACCGCGGCCGGCAGGATGCTCTCTGCCGGCGAAGGTGCCGCTTCTCCGGCAAGGAAGCCTCTGCCGCTTCTCCAGCACACGGAGAGCGTGCTAGCTGCTGAAACGTGAAGAAAGAAGCTGCAGAAGACTGGCACTGAGCGTGCAGCTTTCCAGCGGAGAGAAAAAGCTACTTTAACACTCTGCAAGCCTTTCCACTCCCAAAAACATGCACATGGAAGGAGCTGCTGCAAAACCGATGCTGTGCTCGCTGCTGCTCCTCCTGAAGCTCTGGCTGCTAAATCTGAGGCTTTCCTTCCAATTTCAAGCTGCAAAGCACTTGCTGAATTCCAGGGAAAGCCCGGGAGGCATTTGCTGTGCTGGCACACTTTCTCCTTCCTAGACAGAGTGGAAAAGCTTTTCCCTGCCGTGTAGGCGACAAGAGACGCATTAGACGGCGATCCGGAGCTGTCCGAAGGTAAGCGCCTGTTGCCGGCCTCTTTCGGCACAAGCCCCCGCTCCGGAGCGCACCGCGGCCGGCAGGATGCTCTCTGCCGGCGAAGGTGCCGCTTCTCCGGCAAGGAAGCCTCGGCCGCTTCTCCAGCACACGGAGAGCGTGCTAGCTGCTGAAACGTGAAGAAAGAAGCTGCAGAAGACTGGCACTGAGCGTGCAGCTTTCCAGCGGAGAGAAAAAGCTACTTTAACACTCTGCAAGCCTTTCCACTCCCAAAAACATGCACATGGAAGGAGCTGCTGCAAAACCGATGCTGTGCTCGCTGCTGCTCCTCCTGAAGCTCTGGCTGCTAAATCTGAGGCTTTCCTTCCAATTTCAAGCTGCAAAGCACTTGCTGAATTCCAGGGAAAGCCCGGGAGGCATTTGCTGTGCTGGCACACTTTCTCCTTCCTAGACAGAGTGGAAAAGCTTTTCCCTGCCGTGTAGGCGACAAGAGACGCATTAGACGGCGATCCGGAGCTGTCCGAAGGTAAGCGCCTGTTGCCGGCCTCTTTCGGCACAAGCCCCCGCTCCGGAGCGCACCGCGGCCGGCAGGATGCTCTCTGCCGGCGAAGGTGCCGCTTCTCCGGCAAGGAAGCCTCTGCCGCTTCTCCAGCACACGGAGAGCGTGCTAGCTGCTGAAACGTGAAGAAAGAAGCTGCAGAAGACTGGCACTGAGCGTGCAGCTTTCCAGCGGAGAGAAAAAGCTACTTTAACACTCTGCAAGCCTTTCCACTCCCAAAAACATGCACATGGAAGGAGCTGCTGCAAAAGCGATGCTGTGCTCGCTGCTGCTCCTCCTGAAGCTCTGGCTGCTAAATCTGAGGCTTTCCTTCCAATTTCAAGCTGCAAAGCACTTGCTGAATTCCAGGGAAAGCCCGGGAGGCATTTGCTGTGCTGGCACACTTTCTCCTTCCTAGACAGAGTGGAAAAGCTTTTCCCTGCCGTGTAGGCGACAAGAGACGCATTAGACGGCGATCCGGAGCTGTCCGAAGGTAAGCGCCTGTTGCCGGCCTCTTTCGGCACAAGCCCCCGCTCCGGAGCGCACCGCGGCCGGCAGGATGCTCTCTGCCGGCGAAGGTGCCGCTTCTCCGGCAAGGAAGCCTCGGCCGCTTCTCCAGCACACGGAGAGCGTGCTAGCTGCTGAAACGTGAAGAAAGAAGCTGCAGAAGACTGGCACTGAGCGTGCAGCTTTCCAGCGGAGAGAAAAAGCTACTTTAACACTCTGCAAGCCTTTCCACTCCCAAAAGCATGCACATGGAAGGAGCTGCTGCAAAACCGATGCTGTGCTCGCTGCTGCTCCTCCTGAAGCTCTGGCTGCTAAATCTGAGGCTTTCCTTCCAATTTCAAGCTGCAAAGCACTTGCTGAATTGCAGGGAAAGTCCGGGAGGCATTTGCTGTGCTGGCACACTTTCTCCTTCCTAGACAGAGTGGAAAAGCTTTTCCCTGCCGTGTAGGCGACAAGAGACGCATTAGACGGCGATCCGGAGCTGTCCGAAGGTAAGCGCCTGTTGCCGGCCTCTTTCGGCACAAGCCCCCGCTCCGGAGCGCACCGCGGCCGGCAGGATGCTCTCTGCCGGCGAAGGTGCCGCTTCTCCGGCAAGGAAGCCTCTGCCGCTTCTCCAGCACACGGAGAGCGTGCTAGCTGCTGAAACGTGAAGAAAGAAGCTGCAGAAGACTGGCACTGAGCGTGCAGCTTTCCAGCGGAGAGAAAAAGCTACTTTATCACTCTGCAAGCCTTTCCACTCCCAAAAACATGCACATGGAAGGAGCTGCTGCAAAACCGATGCTGTGCTCGCTGCTGCTCCTCCTGAAGCTCTGGCTGCTAAATCTGAGGCTTTCCTTCCAATTTCAAGCTGCAAAGCACTTGGTGAATTCCAGGGAAAGTCCGGGAGGCATTTGCTGTGCTGGCACACTTTCTCCTTCCTAGACAGAGTGGAAAAGCTTTTCCCTGCCGTGTAGGCGACAAGAGACGCATTAGACGGCGATCCGGAGCTGTCCGAAGGTAAGCGCCTGTTGCCGGCCTCTTTCGGCACAAGCCCCCGCTCCGGAGCGCACCGCGGCCGGCAGGATGCTCTCTGCCGGCGAAGGTGCCGCTTCTCCGGCAAGGAAGCCTCTGCCGCTTCTCCAGCACACGGAGAGCGTGCTAGCTGCTGAAACGTGAAGAAAGAAGCTGCAGAAGACTGGCACTGAGCGTGCAGCTTTCCAGCGGAGAGAAAAAGCTACTTTAACACTCTGCAAGCCTTTCCACTCCCAAAAACATGCACATGGAAGGAGCTGCTGCAAAAGCGATGCTGTGCTCGCTGCTGCTCCTCCTGAAGCTCTGGCTGCTAAATCTGAGGCTTTCCTTCCAATTTCAAGCTGCAAAGCACTTGCTGAATTCCAGGGAAAGTCCGGGAGGCATTTGCTGTGCTGGCACACTTTCTCCTTCCTAGACAGAGTGGAAAAGCTTTTCCCTGCCGTGTAGGCGACAAGAGACGCATTAGACGGCGATCCGGAGCTGTCCGAAGGTAAGCGCCTGTTGCCGGCCTCTTTCGGCACAAGCCCCCGCTCCGGAGCGCACCGCGGCCGGCAGGATGCTCTCTGCCGGCGAAGGTGCCGCTTCTCCGGCAAGGAAGCCTCGGCCGCTTCTCCAGCACACGGAGAGCGTGCTAGCTGCTGAAACGTGAAGAAAGAAGCTGCAGAAGACTGGCACTGAGCGTGCAGCTTTCCAGCGGAGAGAAAAAGCTACTTTAACACTCTGCAAGCCTTTCCACTCCCAAAAACATGCACATGGAAGGAGCTGCTGCAAAACCGATGCTGTGCTCGCTGCTGCTCCTCCTGAAGCTCTGGCTGCTAAATCTGAGGCTTTCCTTCCAATTTCAAGCTGCAAAGCACTTGCTGAATTCCAGGGAAAGTCCGGGAGGCATTTGCTGTGCTGGCACACTTTCTCCTTCCTAGACAGAGTGGAAAAGCTTTTCCCTGCCGTGTAGGCGACAAGAGACGCATTAGACGGCGATCCGGAGCTGTCCGAAGGTAAGCGCCTGTTGCCGGCCTCTTTCGGCACAAGCCCCCGCTCCGGAGCGCACCGCGGCCGGCAGGATGCTCTCTGCCGGCGAAGGTGCCGCTTCTCCGGCAAGGAAGCCTCTGCCGCTTCTCCAGCACACGGAGAGCGTGCTAGCTGCTGAAACGTGAAGAAAGAAGCTGCAGAAGACTGGCACTGAGCGTGCAGCTTTCCAGCGGAGAGAAAAAGCTACTTTAACACTCTGCAAGCCTTTCCACTCCCAAAAACATGCACATGGAAGGAGCTGCTGCAAAAGCGATGCTGTGCTCGCTGCTGCTCCTCCTGAAGCTCTGGCTGCTAAATCTGAGGCTTTCCTTCCAATTTCAAGCTGCAAAGCACTTGCTGAATTCCAGGGAAAGTCCGGGAGGCATTTGCTGTGCTGGCACACTTTCTCCTTCCTAGACAGAGTGGAAAAGCTTTTCCCTGCCGTGTAGGCGACAAGAGACGCATTAGACGGCGATCCGGAGCTGTCCGAAGGTAAGCGCCTGTTGCCGGCCTCTTTCGGCACAAGCCCCCGCTCCGGAGCGCACCGCGGCCGGCAGGATGCTCTCTGCCGGCGAAGGTGCCGCTTCTCCGGCAAGGAAGCCTCGGCCGCTTCTCCAGCACACGGAGAGCGTGCTAGCTGCTGAAACGTGAAGAAAGAAGCTGCAGAAGACTGGCACTGAGCGTGCAGCTTTCCAGCGGAGAGAAAAAGCTACTTTAACACTCTGCAAGCCTTTCCACTCCCAAAAACATGCACATGGAAGGAGCTGCTGCAAAAGCGATGCTGTGCTCGCTGCTGCTCCTCCTGAAGCTCTGGCTGCTAAATCTGAGGCTTTCCTTCCAATTTCAAGCTGCAAAGCACTTGCTGAATTCCAGGGAAAGCCCGGGAGGCATTTGCTGTGCTGGCACACTTTCTCCTTCCTAGACAGAGTGGAAAAGCTTTTCCCTGCCGTGTAGGCGACAAGAGACGCATTAGACGGCGATCCGGAGCTGTCCGAAGGTAAGCGCCTGTTGCCGGCCTCTTTCGGCACAAGCCCCCGCTCCGGAGCGCACCGCGGCCGGCAGGATGCTCTCTGCCGGCGAAGGTGCCGCTTCTCCGGCAAGGAAGCCTCGGCCGCTTCTCCAGCACACGGAGAGCGTGCTAGCTGCTGAAACGTGAAGAAAGAAGCTGCAGAAGACTGGCACTGAGCGTGCAGCTTTCCAGCGGAGAGAAAAAGCTACTTTAACACTCTGCAAGCCTTTCCACTCCCAAAAACATGCACATGGAAGGAGCTGCTGCAAAACCGATGCTGTGCTCGCTGCTGCTCCTCCTGAAGCTCTGGCTGCTAAATCTGAGGCTTTCCTTCCAATTTCAAGCTGCAAAGCACTTGCTGAATTGCAGGGAAAGTCCGGGAGGCATTTGCTGTGCTGGCACACTTTCTCCTTCCTAGACAGAGTGGAAAAGCTTTTCCCTGCCGTGTAGGCGACAAGAGACGCATTAGACGGCGATCCGGAGCTGTCCGAAGGTAAGCGCCTGTTGCCGGCCTCTTTCGGCACAAGCCCCCGCTCCGGAGCGCACCGCGGCCGGCAGGATGCTCTCTGCCGGCGAAGGTGCCGCTTCTCCGGCAAGGAAGCCTCTGCCGCTTCTCCAGCACACGGAGAGCGTGCTAGCTGCTGAAACGTGAAGAAAGAAGCTGCAGAAGACTGGCACTGAGCGTGCAGCTTTCCAGCGGAGAGAAAAAGCTACTTTATCACTCTGCAAGCCTTTCCACTCCCAAAAACATGCACATGGAAGGAGCTGCTGCAAAACCGATGCTGTGCTCGCTGCTGCTCCTCCTGAAGCTCTGGCTGCTAAATCTGAGGCTTTCCTTCCAATTTCAAGCTGCAAAGCACTTGGTGAATTCCAGGGAAAGTCCGGGAGGCATTTGCTGTGCTGGCACACTTTCTCCTTCCTAGACAGAGTGGAAAAGCTTTTCCCTGCCGTGTAGGCGACAAGAGACGCATTAGACGGCGATCCGGAGCTGTCCGAAGGTAAGCGCCTGTTGCCGGCCTCTTTCGGCACAAGCCCCCGCTCCGGAGCGCACCGCGGCCGGCAGGATGCTCTCTGCCGGCGAAGGTGCCGCTTCTCCGGCAAGGAAGCCTCTGCCGCTTCTCCAGCACACGGAGAGCGTGCTAGCTGCTGAAACGTGAAGAAAGAAGCTGCAGAAGACTGGCACTGAGCGTGCAGCTTTCCAGCGGAGAGAAAAAGCTACTTTAACACTCTGCAAGCCTTTCCACTCCCAAAAACATGCACATGGAAGGAGCTGCTGCAAAAGCGATGCTGTGCTCGCTGCTGCTCCTCCTGAAGCTCTGGCTGCTAAATCTGAGGCTTTCCTTCCAATTTCAAGCTGCAAAGCACTTGCTGAATTCCAGGGAAAGTCCGGGAGGCATTTGCTGTGCTGGCACACTTTCTCCTTCCTAGACAGAGTGGAAAAGCTTTTCCCTGCCGTGTAGGCGACAAGAGACGCATTAGACGGCGATCCGGAGCTGTCCGAAGGTAAGCGCCTGTTGCCGGCCTCTTTCGGCACAAGCCCCCGCTCCGGAGCGCACCGCGGCCGGCAGGATGCTCTCTGCCGGCGAAGGTGCCGCTTCTCCGGCAAGGAAGCCTCGGCCGCTTCTCCAGCACACGGAGAGCGTGCTAGCTGCTGAAACGTGAAGAAAGAAGCTGCAGAAGACTGGCACTGAGCGTGCAGCTTTCCAGCGGAGAGAAAAAGCTACTTTAACACTCTGCAAGCCTTTCCACTCCCAAAAACATGCACATGGAAGGAGCTGCTGCAAAACCGATGCTGTGCTCGCTGCTGCTCCTCCTGAAGCTCTGGCTGCTAAATCTGAGGCTTTCCTTCCAATTTCAAGCTGCAAAGCACTTGCTGAATTCCAGGGAAAGCCCGGGAGGCATTTGCTGTGCTGGCACACTTTCTCCTTCCTAGACAGAGTGGAAAAGCTTTTCCCTGCCGTGTAGGCGACAAGAGACGCATTAGACGGCGATCCGGAGCTGTCCGAAGGTAAGCGCCTGTTGCCGGCCTCTTTCGGCACAAGCCCCCGCTCCGGAGCGCACCGCGGCCGGCAGGATGCTCTCTGCCGGCGAAGGTGCCGCTTCTCCGGCAAGGAAGCCTCTGCCGCTTCTCCAGCACACGGAGAGCGTGCTAGCTGCTGAAACGTGAAGAAAGAAGCTGCAGAAGACTGGCACTGAGCGTGCAGCTTTCCAGCGGAGAGAAAAAGCTACTTTAACACTCTGCAAGCCTTTCCACTCCCAAAAACATGCACATGGAAGGAGCTGCTGCAAAAGCGATGCTGTGCTCGCTGCTGCTCCTCCTGAAGCTCTGGCTGCTAAATCTGAGGCTTTCCTTCCAATTTCAAGCTGCAAAGCACTTGCTGAATTCCAGGGAAAGTCCGGGAGGCATTTGCTGTGCTGGCACACTTTCTCCTTCCTAGACAGAGTGGAAAAGCTTTTCCCTGCCGTGTAGGCGACAAGAGACGCATTAGACGGCGATCCGGAGCTGTCCGAAGGTAAGCGCCTGTTGCCGGCCTCTTTCGGCACAAGCCCCCGCTCCGGAGCGCACCGCGGCCGGCAGGATGCTCTCTGCCGGCGAAGGTGCCGCTTCTCCGGCAAGGAAGCCTCGGCCGCTTCTCCAGCACACGGAGAGCGTGCTAGCTGCTGAAACGTGAAGAAAGAAGCTGCAGAAGACTGGCACTGAGCGTGCAGCTTTCCAGCGGAGAGAAAAAGCTACTTTAACACTCTGCAAGCCTTTCCACTCCCAAAAACATGCACATGGAAGGAGCTGCTGCAAAACCGATGCTGTGCTCGCTGCTGCTCCTCCTGAAGCTCTGGCTGCTAAATCTGAGGCTTTCCTTCCAATTTCAAGCTGCAAAGCACTTGCTGAATTCCAGGGAAAGTCCGGGAGGCATTTGCTGTGCTGGCACACTTTCTCCTTCCTAGACAGAGTGGAAAAGCTTTTCCCTGCCGTGTAGGCGACAAGAGACGCATTAGACGGCGATCCGGAGCTGTCCGAAGGTAAGCGCCTGTTGCCGGCCTCTTTCGGCACAAGCCCCCGCTCCGGAGCGCACCGCGGCCGGCAGGATGCTCTCTGCCGGCGAAGGTGCCGCTTCTCCGGCAAGGAAGCCTCTGCCGCTTCTCCAGCACACGGAGAGCGTGCTAGCTGCTGAAACGTGAAGAAAGAAGCTGCAGAAGACTGGCACTGAGCGTGCAGCTTTCCAGCGGAGAGAAAAAGCTACTTTAACACTCTGCAAGCCTTTCCACTCCCAAAAACATGCACATGGAAGGAGCTGCTGCAAAACCGATGCTGTGCTCGCTGCTGCTCCTCCTGAAGCTCTGGCTGCTAAATCTGAGGCTTTCCTTCCAATTTCAAGCTGCAAAGCACTTGCTGAATTCCAGGGAAAGTCCGGGAGGCATTTGCTGTGCTGGCACACTTTCTCCTTCCTAGACAGAGTGGAAAAGCTTTTCCCTGCCGTGTAGGCGACAAGAGACGCATTAGACGGCGATCCGGAGCTGTCCGAAGGTAAGCGCCTGTTGCCGGCCTCTTTCGGCACAAGCCCCCGCTCCGGAGCGCACCGCGGCCGGCAGGATGCTCTCTGCCGGCGAAGGTGCCGCTTCTCCGGCAAGGAAGCCTCTGCCGCTTCTCCAGCACACGGAGAGCGTGCTAGCTGCTGAAACGTGAAGAAAGAAGCTGCAGAAGACTGGCACTGAGCGTGCAGCTTTCCAGCGGAGAGAAAAAGCTACTTTAACACTCTGCAAGCCTTTCCACTCCCAAAAACATGCACATGGAAGGAGCTGCTGCAAAAGCGATGCTGTGCTCGCTGCTGCTCCTCCTGAAGCTCTGGCTGCTAAATCTGAGGCTTTCCTTCCAATTTCAAGCTGCAAAGCACTTGCTGAATTCCAGGGAAAGCCCGGGAGGCATTTGATGTGCTGGCACACTTTCTCCTTCCTAGACAGAGTGGAAAAGCTTTTCCCTGCCGTGTAGGCGACAAGAGACGCATTAGACGGCGATCCGGAGCTGTCCGAAGGTAAGCGCCTGTTGCCGGCCTCTTTCGGCACAAGCCCCCGCTCCGGAGCGCACCGCGGCCGGCAGGATGCTCTCTGCCGGCGAAGGTGCCGCTTCTCCGGCAAGGAAGCCTCTGCCGCTTCTCCAGCACACGGAGAGCGTGCTAGCTGCTGAAACGTGAAGAAAGAAGCTGCAGAAGACTGGCACTGAGCGTGCAGCTTTCCAGCGGAGAGAAAAAGCTACTTTAACACTCTGCAAGCCTTTCCACTCCCAAAAACATGCACATGGAAGGAGCTGCTGCAAAACCGATGCTGTGCTCGCTGCTGCTCCTCCTGAAGCTCTGGCTGCTAAATCTGAGGCTTTCCTTCCAATTTCAAGCTGCAAAGCACTTGCTGAATTCCAGGGAAAGTCCGGGAGGCATTTGCTGTGCTGGCACACTTTCTCCTTCCTAGACAGAGTGGAAAAGCTTTTCCCTGCCGTGTAGGCGACAAGAGACGCATTAGACGGCGATCCGGAGCTGTCCGAAGGTAAGCGCCTGTTGCCGGCCTCTTTCGGCACAAGCCCCCGCTCCGGAGCGCACCGCGGCCGGCAGGATGCTCTCTGCCGGCGAAGGTGCCGCTTCTCCGGCAAGGAAGCCTCTGCCGCTTCTCCAGCACACGGAGAGCGTGCTAGCTGCTGAAACGTGAAGAAAGAAGCTGCAGAAGACTGGCACTGAGCGTGCAGCTTTCCAGCGGAGAGAAAAAGCTACTTTAACACTCTGCAAGCCTTTCCACTCCCAAAAACATGCACATGGAAGGAGCTGCTGCAAAACCGATGCTGTGCTCGCTGCTGCTCCTCCTGAAGCTCTGGCTGCTAAATCTGAGGCTTTCCTTCCAATTTCAAGCTGCAAAGCACTTGCTGAATTCCAGGGAAAGTCCGGGAGGCATTTGCTGTGCTGGCACACTTTCTCCTTCCTAGACAGAGTGGAAAAGCTTTTCCCTGCCGTGTAGGCGACAAGAGACGCATTAGACGGCGATCCGGAGCTGTCCGAAGGTAAGCGCCTGTTGCCGGCCTCTTTCGGCACAAGCCCCCGCTCCGGAGCGCACCGCGGCCGGCAGGATGCTCTCTGCCGGCGAAGGTGCCGCTTCTCCGGCAAGGAAGCCTCTGCCGCTTCTCCAGCACACGGAGAGCGTGCTAGCTGCTGAAACGTGAAGAAAGAAGCTGCAGAAGACTGGCACTGAGCGTGAAGCTTTCCAGCGGAGAGAAAAAGCTACTTTAACACTCTGCAAGCCTTTCCACTCCCAAAAGCATGCACATGGAAGGAGCTGCTGCAAAAGCGATGCTGTGCTCGCTGCTGCTCCTCCTGAAGCTCTGGCTGCTAAATCTGAGGCTTTCCTTCCAATTTCAAGCTGCAAAGCACTTGCTGAATTCCAGGGAAAGCCCGGGAGGCATTTGCTGTGCTGGCACACTTTCTCCTTCCTAGACAGAGTGGAAAAGCTTTTCCCTGCCGTGTAGGCGACAAGAGACGCATTAGACGGCGATCCGGAGCTGTCCGAAGGTAAGCGCCTGTTGCCGGCCTCTTTCGGCACAAGCCCCCGCTCCGGAGCGCACCGCGGCCGGCAGGATGCTCTCTGCCGGCGAAGGTGCCGCTTCTCCGGCAAGGAAGCCTCTGCCGCTTCTCCAGCACACGGAGAGCGTGCTAGCTGCTGAAACGTGAAGAAAGAAGCTGCAGAAGACTGGCACTGAGCGTGCAGCTTTCCAGCGGAGAGAAAAAGCTACTTTAACACTCTGCAAGCCTTTCCACTCCCAAAAACATGCACATGGAAGGAGCTGCTGCAAAACCGATGCTGTGCTCGCTGCTGCTCCTCCTGAAGCTCTGGCTGCTAAATCTGAGGCTTTCCTTCCAATTTCAAGCTGCAAAGCACTTGCTGAATTCCAGGGAAAGTCCGGGAGGCATTTGCTGTGCTGGCACACTTTCTCCTTCCTAGACAGAGTGGAAAAGCTTTTCCCTGCCGTGTAGGCGACAAGAGACGCATTAGACGGCGATCCGGAGCTGTCCGAAGGTAAGCGCCTGTTGCCGGCCTCTTTCGGCACAAGCCCCCGCTCCGGAGCGCACCGCGGCCGGCAGGATGCTCTCTGCCGGCGAAGGTGCCGCTTCTCCGGCAAGGAAGCCTCTGCCGCTTCTCCAGCACACGGAGAGCGTGCTAGCTGCTGAAACGTGAAGAAAGAAGCTGCAGAAGACTGGCACTGAGCGTGCAGCTTTCCAGCGGAGAGAAAAAGCTACTTTAACACTCTGCAAGCCTTTCCACTCCCAAAAACATGCACATGGAAGGAGCTGCTGCAAAAGCGATGCTGTGCTCGCTGCTGCTCCTCCTGAAGCTCTGGCTGCTAAATCTGAGGCTTTCCTTCCAATTTCAAGCTGCAAAGCACTTGCTGAATTCCAGGGAAAGCCCGGGAGGCATTTGATGTGCTGGCACACTTTCTCCTTCCTAGACAGAGTGGAAAAGCTTTTCCCTGCCGTGTAGGCGACAAGAGACGCATTAGACGGCGATCCGGAGCTGTCCGAAGGTAAGCGCCTGTTGCCGGCCTCTTTCGGCACAAGCCCCCGCTCCGGAGCGCACCGCGGCCGGCAGGATGCTCTCTGCCGGCGAAGGTGCCGCTTCTCCGGCAAGGAAGCCTCTGCCGCTTCTCCAGCACACGGAGAGCGTGCTAGCTGCTGAAACGTGAAGAAAGAAGCTGCAGAAGACTGGCACTGAGCGTGCAGCTTTCCAGCGGAGAGAAAAAGCTACTTTAACACTCTGCAAGCCTTTCCACTCCCAAAAACATGCACATGGAAGGAGCTGCTGCAAAACCGATGCTGTGCTCGCTGCTGCTCCTCCTGAAGCTCTGGCTGCTAAATCTGAGGCTTTCCTTCCAATTTCAAGCTGCAAAGCACTTGCTGAATTCCAGGGAAAGTCCGGGAGGCATTTGCTGTGCTGGCACACTTTCTCCTTCCTAGACAGAGTGGAAAAGCTTTTCCCTGCCGTGTAGGCGACAAGAGACGCATTAGACGGCGATCCGGAGCTGTCCGAAGGTAAGCGCCTGTTGCCGGCCTCTTTCGGCACAAGCCCCCGCTCCGGAGCGCACCGCGGCCGGCAGGATGCTCTCTGCCGGCGAAGGTGCCGCTTCTCCGGCAAGGAAGCCTCTGCCGCTTCTCCAGCACACGGAGAGCGTGCTAGCTGCTGAAACGTGAAGAAAGAAGCTGCAGAAGACTGGCACTGAGCGTGCAGCTTTCCAGCGGAGAGAAAAAGCTACTTTAACACTCTGCAAGCCTTTCCACTCCCAAAAACATGCACATGGAAGGAGCTGCTGCAAAACCGATGCTGTGCTCGCTGCTGCTCCTCCTGAAGCTCTGGCTGCTAAATCTGAGGCTTTCCTTCCAATTTCAAGCTGCAAAGCACTTGCTGAATTCCAGGGAAAGTCCGGGAGGCATTTGCTGTGCTGGCACACTTTCTCCTTCCTAGACAGAGTGGAAAAGCTTTTCCCTGCCGTGTAGGCGACAAGAGACGCATTAGACGGCGATCCGGAGCTGTCCGAAGGTAAGCGCCTGTTGCCGGCCTCTTTCGGCACAAGCCCCCGCTCCGGAGCGCACCGCGGCCGGCAGGATGCTCTCTGCCGGCGAAGGTGCCGCTTCTCCGGCAAGGAAGCCTCTGCCGCTTCTCCAGCACACGGAGAGCGTGCTAGCTGCTGAAACGTGAAGAAAGAAGCTGCAGAAGACTGGCACTGAGCGTGAAGCTTTCCAGCGGAGAGAAAAAGCTACTTTAACACTCTGCAAGCCTTTCCACTCCCAAAAGCATGCACATGGAAGGAGCTGCTGCAAAAGCGATGCTGTGCTCGCTGCTGCTCCTCCTGAAGCTCTGGCTGCTAAATCTGAGGCTTTCCTTCCAATTTCAAGCTGCAAAGCACTTGCTGAATTCCAGGGAAAGCCCGGGAGGCATTTGCTGTGCTGGCACACTTTCTCCTTCCTAGACAGAGTGGAAAAGCTTTTCCCTGCCGTGTAGGCGACAAGAGACGCATTAGACGGCGATCCGGAGCTGTCCGAAGGTAAGCGCCTGTTGCCGGCCTCTTTCGGCACAAGCCCCCGCTCCGGAGCGCACCGCGGCCGGCAGGATGCTCTCTGCCGGCGAAGGTGCCGCTTCTCCGGCAAGGAAGCCTCGGCCGCTTCTCCAGCACACGGAGAGCGTGCTAGCTGCTGAAACGTGAAGAAAGAAGCTGCAGAAGACTGGCACTGAGCGTGCAGCTTTCCAGCGGAGAGAAAAAGCTACTTTAACACTCTGCAAGCCTTTCCACTCCCAAAAACATGCACATGGAAGGAGCTGCTGCAAAACCGATGCTGTGCTCGCTGCTGCTCCTCCTGAAGCTCTGGCTGCTAAATCTGAGGCTTTCCTTCCAATTTCAAGCTGCAAAGCACTTGCTGAATTCCAGGGAAAGTCCGGGAGGCATTTGCTGTGCTGGCACACTTTCTCCTTCCTAGACAGAGTGGAAAAGCTTTTCCCTGCCGTGTAGGCGACAAGAGACGCATTAGACGGCGATCCGGAGCTGTCCGAAGGTAAGCGCCTGTTGCCGGCCTCTTTCGGCACAAGTCCCCGCTCCGGAGCGCACCGCGGCCGGCAGGATGCTCTCTGCCGGCGAAGGTGCCGCTTCTCCGGCAAGGAAGCCTCTGCCGCTTCTCCAGCACACGGAGAGCGTGCTAGCTGCTGAAACGTGAAGAAAGAAGCTGCAGAAGACTGGCACTGAGCGTGCAGCTTTCCAGCGGAGAGAAAAAGCTACTTTAACACTCTGCAAGCCTTTCCACTCCCAAAAACATGCACATGGAAGGAGCTGCTGCAAAAGCGATGCTGTGCTCGCTGCTGCTCCTCCTGAAGCTCTGGCTGCTAAATCTGAGGCTTTCCTTCCAATTTCAAGCTGCAAAGCACTTGCTGAATTCCAGGGAAAGTCCGGGAGGCATTTGCTGTGCTGGCACACTTTCTCCTTCCTAGACAGAGTGGAAAAGCTTTTCCCTGCCGTGTAGGCGACAAGAGACGCATTAGACGGCGATCCGGAGCTGTCCGAAGGTAAGCGCCTGTTGCCGGCCTCTTTCGGCACAAGCCCCCGCTCCGGAGCGCACCGCGGCCGGCAGGATGCTCTCTGCCGGCGAAGGTGCCGCTTCTCCGGCAAGGAAGCCTCTGCCGCTTCTCCAGCACACGGAGAGCGTGCTAGCTGCTGAAACGTGAAGAAAGAAGCTGCAGAAGACTGGCACTGAGCGTGCAGCTTTCCAGCGGAGAGAAAAAGCTACTTTAACACTCTGCAAGCCTTTCCACTCCCAAAAACATGCACATGGAAGGAGCTGCTGCAAAACCGATGCTGTGCTCGCTGCTGCTCCTCCTGAAGCTCTGGCTGCTAAATCTGAGGCTTTCCTTCCAATTTCAAGCTGCAAAGCACTTGCTGAATTCCAGGGAAAGTCCGGGAGGCATTTGCTGTGCTGGCACACTTTCTCCTTCCTAGACAGAGTGGAAAAGCTTTTCCCTGCCGTGTAGGCGACAAGAGACGCATTAGACGGCGATCCGGAGCTGTCCGAAGGTAAGCGCCTGTTGCCGGCCTCTTTCGGCACAAGCCCCCGCTCCGGAGCGCACCGCGGCCGGCAGGATGCTCTCTGCCGGCGAAGGTGCCGCTTCTCCGGCAAGGAAGCCTCTGCCGCTTCTCCAGCACACGGAGAGCGTGCTAGCTGCTGAAACGTGAAGAAAGAAGCTGCAGAAGACTGGCACTGAGCGTGCAGCTTTCCAGCGGTGAGAAAAAGCTACTTTAACACTCTGCAAGCCTTTCCACTCCCAAAAACATGCACATGGAAGGAGCTGCTGCAAAAGCGATGCTGTGCTCGCTGCTGCTCCTCCTGAAGCTCTGGCTGCTAAATCTGAGGCTTTCCTTCCAATTTCAAGCTGCAAAGCACTTGCTGAATTCCAGGGAAAGTCCGGGAGGCATTTGCTGTGCTGGCACACTTTCTCCTTCCTAGACAGAGTGGAAAAGCTTTTCCCTGCCGTGTAGGCGACAAGAGACGCATTAGACGGCGATCCGGAGCTGTCCGAAGGTAAGCGCCTGTTGCCGGCCTCTTTCGGCACAAGCCCCCGCTCCGGAGCGCACCGCGGCCGGCAGGATGCTCTCTGCCGGCGAAGGTGCCGCTTCTCCGGCAAGGAAGCCTCTGCCGCTTCTCCAGCACACGGAGAGCGTGCTAGCTGCTGAAACGTGAAGAAAGAAGCTGCAGAAGACTGGCACTGAGCGTGCAGCTTTCCAGCGGAGAGAAAAAGCTACTTTAACACTCTGCAAGCCTTTCCACTCCCAAAAACATGCACATGGAAGGAGCTGCTGCAAAAGCGATGCTGTGCTCGCTGCTGCTCCTCCTGAAGCTCTGGCTGCTAAATCTGAGGCTTTCCTTCCAATTTCAAGCTGCAAAGCACTTGCTGAATTCCAGGGAAAGCCCGGGAGGCATTTGCTGTGCTGGCACACTTTCTCCTTCCTAGACAGAGTGGAAAAGCTTTTCCCTGCCGTGTAGGCGACAAGAGACGCATGAGACGGCGATCCGGAGCTGTCCGAAGGTAAGCGCCTGTTGCCGGCCTCTTTCGGCACAAGCCCCCGCTCCGGAGCGCACCGCGGCCGGCAGGATGCTCTCTGCCGGCGAAGGTGCCGCTTCTCCGGCAAGGAAGCCTCTGCCGCTTCTCCAGCACACGGAGAGCGTGCTAGCTGCTGAAACGTGAAGAAAGAAGCTGCAGAACACTGGCACTGAGCGTGCAGCTTTCCAGCGGAGAGAAAAAGCTACTTTAACACTCTGCAAGCCTTTCCACTCCCAAAAACATGCACATGGAAGGAGCTGCTGCAAAAGCGATGCTGTGCTCGCTGCTGCTCCTCCTGAAGCTCTGGCTGCTAAATCTGAGGCTTTCCTTCCAATTTCAAGCTGCAAAGCACTTGCTGAATTCCAGGGAAAGTCCGGGAGGCATTTGATGTGCTGGCACACTTTCTCCTTCCTAGACAGAGTGGAAAAGCTTTTCCCTGCCGTGTAGGCGACAAGAGACGCATTAGACGGCGATCCGGAGCTGTCCGAAGGTAAGCGACTGTTGCCGGCCTCTTTCGGCACAAGCCCCCGCTCCGGAGCGCACCGCGGCCGGCAGGATGCTCTCTGCCGGCGAAGGTGCCGCTTCTCCGGCAAGGAAGCCTCTGCCGCTTCTCCAGCACACGGAGAGCGTGCTAGCTGCTGAAACGTGAAGAAAGAAGCTGCAGAAGACTGGCACTGAGCGTGCAGCTTTCCAGCGGAGAGAAAAAGCTACTTTAACACTCTGCAAGCCTTTCCACTCCCAAAAACATGCACATGGAAGGAGCTGCTGCAAAACCGATGCTGTGCTCGCTGCTGCTCCTCCTGAAGCTCTGGCTGCTAAATCTGAGGCTTTCCTTCCAATTTCAAGCTGCAAAGCACTTGCTGAATTCCAGGGAAAGTCCGGGAGGCATTTGCTGTGCTGGCACACTTTCTCCTTCCTAGACAGAGTGGAAAAGCTTTTCCCTGCCGTGTAGGCGACAAGAGACGCATTAGACGGCGATCCGGAGCTGTCCGAAGGTAAGCGCCTGTTGCCGGCCTCTTTCGGCACAAGCCCCCGCTCCGGAGCGCACCGCGGCCGGCAGGATGCTCTCTGCCGGCGAAGGTGCCGCTTCTCCGGCAAGGAAGCCTCTGCCGCTTCTCCAGCACACGGAGAGCGTGCTAGCTGCTGAAACGTGAAGAAAGAAGCTGCAGAAGACTGGCACTGAGCGTGCAGCTTTCCAGCGGAGAGAAAAAGCTACTTTAACACTCTGCAAGCCTTTCCACTCCCAAAAACATGCACATGGAAGGAGCTGCTGCAAAACCGATGCTGTGCTCGCTGCTGCTCCTCCTGAAGCTCTGGCTGCTAAATCTGAGGCTTTCCTTCCAATTTCAAGCTGCAAAGCACTTGCTGAATTCCAGGGAAAGTCCGGGAGGCATTTGCTGTGCTGGCACACTTTCTCCTTCCTAGACAGAGTGGAAAAGCTTTTCCCTGCCGTGTAGGCGACAAGAGACGCATTAGACGGCGATCCGGAGCTGTCCGAAGGTAAGCGCCTGTTGCCGGCCTCTTTCGGCACAAGCCCCCGCTCCGGAGCGCACCGCGGCCGGCAGGATGCTCTCTGCCGGCGAAGGTGCCGCTTCTCCGGCAAGGAAGCCTCTGCCGCTTCTCCAGCACACGGAGAGCGTGCTAGCTGCTGAAACGTGAAGAAAGAAGCTGCAGAAGACTGGCACTGAGCGTGAAGCTTTCCAGCGGAGAGAAAAAGCTACTTTAACACTCTGCAAGCCTTTCCACTCCCAAAAGCATGCACATGGAAGGAGCTGCTGCAAAAGCGATGCTGTGCTCGCTGCTGCTCCTCCTGAAGCTCTGGCTGCTAAATCTGAGGCTTTCCTTCCAATTTCAAGCTGCAAAGCACTTGCTGAATTCCAGGGAAAGCCCGGGAGGCATTTGCTGTGCTGGCACACTTTCTCCTTCCTAGACAGAGTGGAAAAGCTTTTCCCTGCCGTGTAGGCGACAAGAGACGCATTAGACGGCGATCCGGAGCTGTCCGAAGGTAAGCGCCTGTTGCCGGCCTCTTTCGGCACAAGCCCCCGCTCCGGAGCGCACCGCGGCCGGCAGGATGCTCTCTGCCGGCGAAGGTGCCGCTTCTCCGGCAAGGAAGCCTCTGCCGCTTCTCCAGCACACGGAGAGCGTGCTAGCTGCTGAAACGTGAAGAAAGAAGCTGCAGAAGACTGGCACTGAGCGTGCAGCTTTCCAGCGGAGAGAAAAAGCTACTTTAACACTCTGCAAGCCTTTCCACTCCCAAAAACATGCACATGGAAGGAGCTGCTGCAAAAGCGATGCTGTGCTCGCTGCTGCTCCTCCTGAAGCTCTGGCTGCTAAATCTGAGGCTTTCCTTCCAATTTCAAGCTGCAAAGCACTTGCTGAATTCCAGGGAAAGTCCGGGAGGCATTTGCTGTGCTGGCACACTTTCTCCTTCCTAGACAGAGTGGAAAAGCTTTTCCCTGCCGTGTAGGCGACAAGAGACGCATTAGACGGCGATCCGGAGCTGTCCGAAGGTAAGCGCCTGTTGCCGGCCTCTTTCGGCACAAGTCCCCGCTCCGGAGCGCACCGCGGCCGGCAGGATGCTCTCTGCCGGCGAAGGTGCCGCTTCTCCGGCAAGGAAGCCTCTGCCGCTTCTCCAGCACACGGAGAGCGTGCTAGCTGCTGAAACGTGAAGAAAGAAGCTGCAGAAGACTGGCACTGAGCGTGCAGCTTTCCAGCGGAGAGAAAAAGCTACTTTAACACTCTGCAAGCCTTTCCACTCCCAAAAACATGCACATGGAAGGAGCTGCTGCAAAAGCGATGCTGTGCTCGCTGCTGCTCCTCCTGAAGCTCTGGCTGCTAAATCTGAGGCTTTCCTTCCAATTTCAAGCTGCAAAGCACTTGCTGAATTCCAGGGAAAGTCCGGGAGGCATTTGCTGTGCTGGCACACTTTCTCCTTCCTAGACAGAGTGGAAAAGCTTTTCCCTGCCGTGTAGGCGACAAGAGACGCATTAGACGGCGATCCGGAGCTGTCCGAAGGTAAGCGCCTGTTGCCGGCCTCTTTCGGCACAAGCCCCCGCTCCGGAGCGCACCGCGGCCGGCAGGATGCTCTCTGCCGGCGAAGGTGCCGCTTCTCCGGCAAGGAAGCCTCTGCCGCTTCTCCAGCACACGGAGAGCGTGCTAGCTGCTGAAACGTGAAGAAAGAAGCTGCAGAAGACTGGCACTGAGCGTGCAGCTTTCCAGCGGAGAGAAAAAGCTACTTTAACACTCTGCAAGCCTTTCCACTCCCAAAAACATGCACATGGAAGGAGCTGCTGCAAAACCGATGCTGTGCTCGCTGCTGCTCCTCCTGAAGCTCTGGCTGCTAAATCTGAGGCTTTCCTTCCAATTTCAAGCTGCAAAGCACTTGCTGAATTCCAGGGAAAGTCCGGGAGGCATTTGCTGTGCTGGCACACTTTCTCCTTCCTAGACAGAGTGGAAAAGCTTTTCCCTGCCGTGTAGGCGACAAGAGACGCATTAGACGGCGATCCGGAGCTGTCCGAAGGTAAGCGCCTGTTGCCGGCCTCTTTCGGCACAAGCCCCCGCTCCGGAGCGCACCGCGGCCGGCAGGATGCTCTCTGCCGGCGAAGGTGCCGCTTCTCCGGCAAGGAAGCCTCTGCCGCTTCTCCAGCACACGGAGAGCGTGCTAGCTGCTGAAACGTGAAGAAAGAAGCTGCAGAAGACTGGCACTGAGCGTGCAGCTTTCCAGCGGTGAGAAAAAGCTACTTTAACACTCTGCAAGCCTTTCCACTCCCAAAAACATGCACATGGAAGGAGCTGCTGCAAAAGCGATGCTGTGCTCGCTGCTGCTCCTCCTGAAGCTCTGGCTGCTAAATCTGAGGCTTTCCTTCCAATTTCAAGCTGCAAAGCACTTGCTGAATTCCAGGGAAAGTCCGGGAGGCATTTGCTGTGCTGGCACACTTTCTCCTTCCTAGACAGAGTGGAAAAGCTTTTCCCTGCCGTGTAGGCGACAAGAGACGCATTAGACGGCGATCCGGAGCTGTCCGAAGGTAAGCGCCTGTTGCCGGCCTCTTTCGGCACAAGCCCCCGCTCCGGAGCGCACCGCGGCCGGCAGGATGCTCTCTGCCGGCGAAGGTGCCGCTTCTCCGGCAAGGAAGCCTCTGCCGCTTCTCCAGCACACGGAGAGCGTGCTAGCTGCTGAAACGTGAAGAAAGAAGCTGCAGAAGACTGGCACTGAGCGTGCAGCTTTCCAGCGGAGAGAAAAAGCTACTTTAACACTCTGCAAGCCTTTCCACTCCCAAAAACATGCACATGGAAGGAGCTGCTGCAAAACCGATGCTGTGCTCGCTGCTGCTCCTCCTGAAGCTCTGGCTGCTAAATCTGAGGCTTTCCTTCCAATTTCAAGCTGCAAAGCACTTGCTGAATTCCAGGGAAAGCCCGGGAGGCATTTGCTGTGCTGGCACACTTTCTCCTTCCTAGACAGAGTGGAAAAGCTTTTCCCTGCCGTGTAGGCGACAAGAGACGCATGAGACGGCGATCCGGAGCTGTCCGAAGGTAAGCGCCTGTTGCCGGCCTCTTTCGGCACAAGCCCCCGCTCCGGAGCGCACCGCGGCCGGCAGGATGCTCTCTGCCGGCGAAGGTGCCGCTTCTCCGGCAAGGAAGCCTCTGCCGCTTCTCCAGCACACGGAGAGCGTGCTAGCTGCTGAAACGTGAAGAAAGAAGCTGCAGAACACTGGCACTGAGCGTGCAGCTTTCCAGCGGAGAGAAAAAGCTACTTTAACACTCTGCAAGCCTTTCCACTCCCAAAAACATGCACATGGAAGGAGCTGCTGCAAAACCGATGCTGTGCTCGCTGCTGCTCCTCCTGAAGCTCTGGCTGCTAAATCTGAGGCTTTCCTTCCAATTTCAAGCTGCAAAGCACTTGCTGAATTCCAGGGAAAGTCCGGGAGGCATTTGCTGTGCTGGCACACTTTCTCCTTCCTAGACAGAGTGGAAAAGCTTTTCCCTGCCGTGTAGGCGACAAGAGACGCATTAGACGGCGATCCGGAGCTGTCCGAAGGTAAGCGCCTGTTGCCGGCCTCTTTCGGCACAAGCCCCCGCTCCGGAGCGCACCGCGGCCGGCAGGATGCTCTCTGCCGGCGAAGGTGCCGCTTCTCCGGCAAGGAAGCCTCTGCCGCTTCTCCAGCACACGGAGAGCGTGCTAGCTGCTGAAACGTGAAGAAAGAAGCTGCAGAAGACTGGCACTGAGCGTGCAGCTTTCCAGCGGAGAGAAAAAGCTACTTTAACACTCTGCAAGCCTTTCCACTCCCAAAAACATGCACATGGAAGGAGCTGCTGCAAAACCGATGCTGTGCTCGCTGCTGCTCCTCCTGAAGCTCTGGCTGCTAAATCTGAGGCTTTCCTTCCAATTTCAAGCTGCAAAGCACTTGCTGAATTCCAGGGAAAGCCCGGGAGGCATTTGCTGTGCTGGCACACTTTCTCCTTCCTAGACAGAGTGGAAAAGCTTTTCCCTGCCGTGTAGGCGACAAGAGACGCATTAGACGGCGATCCGGAGCTGTCCGAAGGTAAGCGCCTGTTGCCGGCCTCTTTCGGCACAAGCCCCCGCTCCGGAGCGCACCGCGGCCGGCAGGATGCTCTCTGCCGGCGAAGGTGCCGCTTCTCCGGCAAGGAAGCCTCTGCCGCTTCTCCAGCACACGGAGAGCGTGCTAGCTGCTGAAACGTGAAGAAAGAAGCTGCAGAAGACTGGCACTGAGCGTGCAGCTTTCCAGCGGAGAGAAAAAGCTACTTTAACACTCTGCAAGCCTTTCCACTCCCAAAAACATGCACATGGAAGGAGCTGCTGCAAAAGCGATGCTGTGCTCGCTGCTGCTCCTCCTGAAGCTCTGGCTGCTAAATCTGAGGCTTTCCTTCCAATTTCAAGCTGCAAAGCACTTGCTGAATTGCAGGGAAAGTCCGGGAGGCATTTGCTGTGCTGGCACACTTTCTCCTTCCTAGACAGAGTGGAAAAGCTTTTCCCTGCCGTGTAGGCGACAAGAGACGCATTAGACGGCGATCCGGAGCTGTCCGAAGGTAAGCGCCTGTTGCCGGCCTCTTTCGGCACAAGCCCCCGCTCCGGAGCGCACCGCGGCCGGCAGGATGCTCTCTGCCGGCGAAGGTGCCGCTTCTCCGGCAAGGAAGCCTCTGCCGCTTCTCCAGCACACGGAGAGCGTGCTAGCTGCTGAAACGTGAAGAAAGAAGCTGCAGAAGACTGGCACTGAGCGTGCAGCTTTCCAGCGGAGAGAAAAAGCTACTTTAACACTCTGCAAGCCTTTCCACTCCCAAAAACATGCACATGGAAGGAGCTGCTGCAAAACCGATGCTGTGCTCGCTGCTGCTCCTCCTGAAGCTCTGGCTGCTAAATCTGAGGCTTTCCTTCCAATTTCAAGCTGCAAAGCACTTGCTGAATTCCAGGGAAAGTCCGGGAGGCATTTGCTGTGCTGGCACACTTTCTCCTTCCTAGACAGAGTGGAAAAGCTTTTCCCTGCCGTGTAGGCGACAAGAGACGCATTAGACGGCGATCCGGAGCTGTCCGAAGGTAAGCGCCTGTTGCCGGCCTCTTTCGGCACAAGCCCCCGCTCCGGAGCGCACCGCGGCCGGCAGGATGCTCTCTGCCGGCGAAGGTGCCGCTTCTCCGGCAAGGAAGCCTCTGCCGCTTCTCCAGCACACGGAGAGCGTGCTAGCTGCTGAAACGTGAAGAAAGAAGCTGCAGAAGACTGGCACTGAGCGTGCAGCTTTCCAGCGGTGAGAAAAAGCTACTTTAACACTCTGCAAGCCTTTCCACTCCCAAAAACATGCACATGGAAGGAGCTGCTGCAAAAGCGATGCTGTGCTCGCTGCTGCTCCTCCTGAAGCTCTGGCTGCTAAATCTGAGGCTTTCCTTCCAATTTCAAGCTGCAAAGCACTTGCTGAATTCCAGGGAAAGTCCGGGAGGCATTTGCTGTGCTGGCACACTTTCTCCTTCCTAGACAGAGTGGAAAAGCTTTTCCCTGCCGTGTAGGCGACAAGAGACGCATTAGACGGCGATCCGGAGCTGTCCGAAGGTAAGCGCCTGTTGCCGGCCTCTTTCGGCACAAGCCCCCGCTCCGGAGCGCACCGCGGCCGGCAGGATGCTCTCTGCCGGCGAAGGTGCCGCTTCTCCGGCAAGGAAGCCTCTGCCGCTTCTCCAGCACACGGAGAGCGTGCTAGCTGCTGAAACGTGAAGAAAGAAGCTGCAGAAGACTGGCACTGAGCGTGCAGCTTTCCAGCGGAGAGAAAAAGCTACTTTAACACTCTGCAAGCCTTTCCACTCCCAAAAACATGCACATGGAAGGAGCTGCTGCAAAACCGATGCTGTGCTCGCTGCTGCTCCTCCTGAAGCTCTGGCTGCTAAATCTGAGGCTTTCCTTCCAATTTCAAGCTGCAAAGCACTTGCTGAATTCCAGGGAAAGCCCGGGAGGCATTTGCTGTGCTGGCACACTTTCTCCTTCCTAGACAGAGTGGAAAAGCTTTTCCCTGCCGTGTAGGCGACAAGAGACGCATGAGACGGCGATCCGGAGCTGTCCGAAGGTAAGCGCCTGTTGCCGGCCTCTTTCGGCACAAGCCCCCGCTCCGGAGCGCACCGCGGCCGGCAGGATGCTCTCTGCCGGCGAAGGTGCCGCTTCTCCGGCAAGGAAGCCTCTGCCGCTTCTCCAGCACACGGAGAGCGTGCTAGCTGCTGAAACGTGAAGAAAGAAGCTGCAGAAGACTGGCACTGAGCGTGCAGCTTTCCAGCGGAGAGAAAAAGCTACTTTAACACTCTGCAAGCCTTTCCACTCCCAAAAACATGCACATGGAAGGAGCTGCTGCAAAAGCGATGCTGTGCTCGCTGCTGCTCCTCCTGAAGCTCTGGCTGCTAAATCTGAGGCTTTCCTTCCAATTTCAAGCTGCAAAGCACTTGCTGAATTGCAGGGAAAGTCCGGGAGGCATTTGCTGTGCTGGCACACTTTCTCCTTCCTAGACAGAGTGGAAAAGCTTTTCCCTGCCGTGTAGGCGACAAGAGACGCATTAGACGGCGATCCGGAGCTGTCCGAAGGTAAGCGCCTGTTGCCGGCCTCTTTCGGCACAAGCCCCCGCTCCGGAGCGCACCGCGGCCGGCAGGATGCTCTCTGCCGGCGAAGGTGCCGCTTCTCCGGCAAGGAAGCCTCTGCCGCTTCTCCAGCACACGGAGAGCGTGCTAGCTGCTGAAACGTGAAGAAAGAAGCTGCAGAAGACTGGCACTGAGCGTGCAGCTTTCCAGCGGAGAGAAAAAGCTACTTTAACACTCTGCAAGCCTTTCCACTCCCAAAAACATGCACATGGAAGGAGCTGCTGCAAAAGCGATGCTGTGCTCGCTGCTGCTCCTCCTGAAGCTCTGGCTGCTAAATCTGAGGCTTTCCTTCCAATTTCAAGCTGCAAAGCACTTGCTGAATTCCAGGGAAAGCCCGGGAGGCATTTGCTGTGCTGGCACACTTTCTCCTTCCTAGACAGAGTGGAAAAGCTTTTCCCTGCCGTGTAGGCGACAAGAGACGCATGAGACGGCGATCCGGAGCTGTCCGAAGGTAAGCGCCTGTTGCCGGCCTCTTTCGGCACAAGCCCCCGCTCCGGAGCGCACCGCGGCCGGCAGGATGCTCTCTGCCGGCGAAGGTGCCGCTTCTCCGGCAAGGAAGCCTCTGCCGCTTCTCCAGCACACGGAGAGCGTGCTAGCTGCTGAAACGTGAAGAAAGAAGCTGCAGAAGACTGGCACTGAGCGTGCAGCTTTCCAGCGGAGAGAAAAAGCTACTTTAACACTCTGCAAGCCTTTCCACTCCCAAAAACATGCACATGGAAGGAGCTGCTGCAAAAGCGATGCTGTGCTCGCTGCTGCTCCTCCTGAAGCTCTGGCTGCTAAATCTGAGGCTTTCCTTCCAATTTCAAGCTGCAAAGCACTTGCTGAATTCCAGGGAAAGTCCGGGAGGCATTTGATGTGCTGGCACACTTTCTCCTTCCTAGACAGAGTGGAAAAGCTTTTCCCTGCCGTGTAGGCGACAAGAGACGCATTAGACGGCGATCCGGAGCTGTCCGAAGGTAAGCGACTGTTGCCGGCCTCTTTCGGCACAAGCCCCCGCTCCGGAGCGCACCGCGGCCGGCAGGATGCTCTCTGCCGGCGAAGGTGCCGCTTCTCCGGCAAGGAAGCCTCTGCCGCTTCTCCAGCACACGGAGAGCGTGCTAGCTGCTGAAACGTGAAGAAAGAAGCTGCAGAAGACTGGCACTGAGCGTGCAGCTTTCCAGCGGAGAGAAAAAGCTACTTTAACACTCTGCAAGCCTTTCCACTCCCAAAAACATGCACATGGAAGGAGCTGCTGCAAAACCGATGCTGTGCTCGCTGCTGCTCCTCCTGAAGCTCTGGCTGCTAAATCTGAGGCTTTCCTTCCAATTTCAAGCTGCAAAGCACTTGCTGAATTCCAGGGAAAGTCCGGGAGGCATTTGCTGTGCTGGCACACTTTCTCCTTCCTAGACAGAGTGGAAAAGCTTTTCCCTGCCGTGTAGGCGACAAGAGACGCATTAGACGGCGATCCGGAGCTGTCCGAAGGTAAGCGCCTGTTGCCGGCCTCTTTCGGCACAAGCCCCCGCTCCGGAGCGCACCGCGGCCGGCAGGATGCTCTCTGCCGGCGAAGGTGCCGCTTCTCCGGCAAGGAAGCCTCTGCCGCTTCTCCAGCACACGGAGAGCGTGCTAGCTGCTGAAACGTGAAGAAAGAAGCTGCAGAAGACTGGCACTGAGCGTGCAGCTTTCCAGCGGAGAGAAAAAGCTACTTTAACACTCTGCAAGCCTTTCCACTCCCAAAAACATGCACATGGAAGGAGCTGCTGCAAAAGCGATGCTGTGCTCGCTGCTGCTCCTCCTGAAGCTCTGGCTGCTAAATCTGAGGCTTTCCTTCCAATTTCAAGCTGCAAAGCACTTGCTGAATTCCAGGGAAAGCCCGGGAGGCATTTGCTGTGCTGGCACACTTTCTCCTTCCTAGACAGAGTGGAAAAGCTTTTCCCTGCCGTGTAGGCGACAAGAGACGCATGAGACGGCGATCCGGAGCTGTCCGAAGGTAAGCGCCTGTTGCCGGCCTCTTTCGGCACAAGCCCCCGCTCCGGAGCGCACCGCGGCCGGCAGGATGCTCTCTGCCGGCGAAGGTGCCGCTTCTCCGGCAAGGAAGCCTCTGCCGCTTCTCCAGCACACGGAGAGCGTGCTAGCTGCTGAAACGTGAAGAAAGAAGCTGCAGAAGACTGGCACTGAGCGTGCAGCTTTCCAGCGGAGAGAAAAAGCTACTTTAACACTCTGCAAGCCTTTCCACTCCCAAAAACATGCACATGGAAGGAGCTGCTGCAAAAGCGATGCTGTGCTCGCTGCTGCTCCTCCTGAAGCTCTGGCTGCTAAATCTGAGGCTTTCCTTCCAATTTCAAGCTGCAAAGCACTTGCTGAATTCCAGGGAAAGTCCGGGAGGCATTTGATGTGCTGGCACACTTTCTCCTTCCTAGACAGAGTGGAAAAGCTTTTCCCTGCCGTGTAGGCGACAAGAGACGCATTAGACGGCGATCCGGAGCTGTCCGAAGGTAAGCGACTGTTGCCGGCCTCTTTCGGCACAAGCCCCCGCTCCGGAGCGCACCGCGGCCGGCAGGATGCTCTCTGCCGGCGAAGGTGCCGCTTCTCCGGCAAGGAAGCCTCTGCCGCTTCTCCAGCACACGGAGAGCGTGCTAGCTGCTGAAACGTGAAGAAAGAAGCTGCAGAAGACTGGCACTGAGCGTGCAGCTTTCCAGCGGAGAGAAAAAGCTACTTTAACACTCTGCAAGCCTTTCCACTCCCAAAAACATGCACATGGAAGGAGCTGCTGCAAAACCGATGCTGTGCTCGCTGCTGCTCCTCCTGAAGCTCTGGCTGCTAAATCTGAGGCTTTCCTTCCAATTTCAAGCTGCAAAGCACTTGCTGAATTCCAGGGAAAGTCCGGGAGGCATTTGCTGTGCTGGCACACTTTCTCCTTCCTAGACAGAGTGGAAAAGCTTTTCCCTGCCGTGTAGGCGACAAGAGACGCATTAGACGGCGATCCGGAGCTGTCCGAAGGTAAGCGCCTGTTGCCGGCCTCTTTCGGCACAAGCCCCCGCTCCGGAGCGCACCGCGGCCGGCAGGATGCTCTCTGCCGGCGAAGGTGCCGCTTCTCCGGCAAGGAAGCCTCTGCCGCTTCTCCAGCACACGGAGAGCGTGCTAGCTGCTGAAACGTGAAGAAAGAAGCTGCAGAAGACTGGCACTGAGCGTGCAGCTTTCCAGCGGAGAGAAAAAGCTACTTTAACACTCTGCAAGCCTTTCCACTCCCAAAAACATGCACATGGAAGGAGCTGCTGCAAAACCGATGCTGTGCTCGCTGCTGCTCCTCCTGAAGCTCTGGCTGCTAAATCTGAGGCTTTCCTTCCAATTTCAAGCTGCAAAGCACTTGCTGAATTCCAGGGAAAGTCCGGGAGGCATTTGCTGTGCTGGCACACTTTCTCCTTCCTAGACAGAGTGGAAAAGCTTTTCCCTGCCGTGTAGGCGACAAGAGACGCATTAGACGGCGATCCGGAGCTGTCCGAAGGTAAGCGCCTGTTGCCGGCCTCTTTCGGCACAAGCCCCCGCTCCGGAGCGCACCGCGGCCGGCAGGATGCTCTCTGCCGGCGAAGGTGCCGCTTCTCCGGCAAGGAAGCCTCTGCCGCTTCTCCAGCACACGGAGAGCGTGCTAGCTGCTGAAACGTGAAGAAAGAAGCTGCAGAAGACTGGCACTGAGCGTGAAGCTTTCCAGCGGAGAGAAAAAGCTACTTTAACACTCTGCAAGCCTTTCCACTCCCAAAAGCATGCACATGGAAGGAGCTGCTGCAAAACCGATGCTGTGCTCGCTGCTGCTCCTCCTGAAGCTCTGGCTGCTAAATCTGAGGCTTTCCTTCCAATTTCAAGCTGCAAAGCACTTGCTGAATTCCAGGGAAAGCCCGGGAGGCATTTGCTGTGCTGGCACACTTTCTCCTTCCTAGACAGAGTGGAAAAGCTTTTCCCTGCCGTGTAGGCGACAAGAGACGCATTAGACGGCGATCCGGAGCTGTCCGAAGGTAAGCGCCTGTTGCCGGCCTCTTTCGGCACAAGCCCCCGCTCCGGAGCGCACCGCGGCCGGCAGGATGCTCTCTGCCGGCGAAGGTGCCGCTTCTCCGGCAAGGAAGCCTCTGCCGCTTCTCCAGCACACGGAGAGCGTGCTAGCTGCTGAAACGTGAAGAAAGAAGCTGCAGAAGACTGGCACTGAGCGTGCAGCTTTCCAGCGGAGAGAAAAAGCTACTTTAACACTCTGCAAGCCTTTCCACTCCCAAAAACATGCACATGGAAGGAGCTGCTGCAAAAGCGATGCTGTGCTCGCTGCTGCTCCTCCTGAAGCTCTGGCTGCTAAATCTGAGGCTTTCCTTCCAATTTCAAGCTGCAAAGCACTTGCTGAATTCCAGGGAAAGTCCGGGAGGCATTTGCTGTGCTGGCACACTTTCTCCTTCCTAGACAGAGTGGAAAAGCTTTTCCCTGCCGTGTAGGCGACAAGAGACGCATTAGACGGCGATCCGGAGCTGTCCGAAGGTAAGCGCCTGTTGCCGGCCTCTTTCGGCACAAGTCCCCGCTCCGGAGCGCACCGCGGCCGGCAGGATGCTCTCTGCCGGCGAAGGTGCCGCTTCTCCGGCAAGGAAGCCTCTGCCGCTTCTCCAGCACACGGAGAGCGTGCTAGCTGCTGAAACGTGAAGAAAGAAGCTGCAGAAGACTGGCACTGAGCGTGCAGCTTTCCAGCGGAGAGAAAAAGCTACTTTAACACTCTGCAAGCCTTTCCACTCCCAAAAACATGCACATGGAAGGAGCTGCTGCAAAAGCGATGCTGTGCTCGCTGCTGCTCCTCCTGAAGCTCTGGCTGCTAAATCTGAGGCTTTCCTTCCAATTTCAAGCTGCAAAGCACTTGCTGAATTCCAGGGAAAGTCCGGGAGGCATTTGCTGTGCTGGCACACTTTCTCCTTCCTAGACAGAGTGGAAAAGCTTTTCCCTGCCGTGTAGGCGACAAGAGACGCATTAGACGGCGATCCGGAGCTGTCCGAAGGTAAGCGCCTGTTGCCGGCCTCTTTCGGCACAAGCCCCCGCTCCGGAGCGCACCGCGGCCGGCAGGATGCTCTCTGCCGGCGAAGGTGCCGCTTCTCCGGCAAGGAAGCCTCTGCCGCTTCTCCAGCACACGGAGAGCGTGCTAGCTGCTGAAACGTGAAGAAAGAAGCTGCAGAAGACTGGCACTGAGCGTGCAGCTTTCCAGCGGAGAGAAAAAGCTACTTTAACACTCTGCAAGCCTTTCCACTCCCAAAAACATGCACATGGAAGGAGCTGCTGCAAAACCGATGCTGTGCTCGCTGCTGCTCCTCCTGAAGCTCTGGCTGCTAAATCTGAGGCTTTCCTTCCAATTTCAAGCTGCAAAGCACTTGCTGAATTCCAGGGAAAGTCCGGGAGGCATTTGCTGTGCTGGCACACCACTTTCTCCTTCCTAGACAGAGTGGAAAAGCTTTTCCCTGCCGTGTAGGCGACAAGAGACGCATTAGACGGCGATCCGGAGCTGTCCGAAGGTAAGCGCCTGTTGCCGGCCTCTTTCGGCACAAGCCCCCGCTCCGGAGCGCACCGCGGCCGGCAGGATGCTCTCTGCCGGCGAAGGTGCCGCTTCTCCGGCAAGGAAGCCTCTGCCGCTTCTCCAGCACACGGAGAGCGTGCTAGCTGCTGAAACGTGAAGAAAGAAGCTGCAGAAGACTGGCACTGAGCGTGCAGCTTTCCAGCGGTGAGAAAAAGCTACTTTAACACTCTGCAAGCCTTTCCACTCCCAAAAACATGCACATGGAAGGAGCTGCTGCAAAAGCGATGCTGTGCTCGCTGCTGCTCCTCCTGAAGCTCTGGCTGCTAAATCTGAGGCTTTCCTTCCAATTTCAAGCTGCAAAGCACTTGCTGAATTCCAGGGAAAGTCCGGGAGGCATTTGCTGTGCTGGCACACTTTCTCCTTCCTAGACAGAGTGGAAAAGCTTTTCCCTGCCGTGTAGGCGACAAGAGACGCATTAGACGGCGATCCGGAGCTGTCCGAAGGTAAGCGCCTGTTGCCGGCCTCTTTCGGCACAAGCCCCCGCTCCGGAGCGCACCGCGGCCGGCAGGATGCTCTCTGCCGGCGAAGGTGCCGCTTCTCCGGCAAGGAAGCCTCTGCCGCTTCTCCAGCACACGGAGAGCGTGCTAGCTGCTGAAACGTGAAGAAAGAAGCTGCAGAAGACTGGCACTGAGCGTGCAGCTTTCCAGCGGAGAGAAAAAGCTACTTTAACACTCTGCAAGCCTTTCCACTCCCAAAAACATGCACATGGAAGGAGCTGCTGCAAAACCGATGCTGTGCTCGCTGCTGCTCCTCCTGAAGCTCTGGCTGCTAAATCTGAGGCTTTCCTTCCAATTTCAAGCTGCAAAGCACTTGCTGAATTCCAGGGAAAGCCCGGGAGGCATTTGCTGTGCTGGCACACTTTCTCCTTCCTAGACAGAGTGGAAAAGCTTTTCCCTGCCGTGTAGGCGACAAGAGACGCATGAGACGGCGATCCGGAGCTGTCCGAAGGTAAGCGCCTGTTGCCGGCCTCTTTCGGCACAAGCCCCCGCTCCGGAGCGCACCGCGGCCGGCAGGATGCTCTCTGCCGGCGAAGGTGCCGCTTCTCCGGCAAGGAAGCCTCTCCCGCTTCTCCTGCACACGGAGAGCGTGCTAGCTGCTGAAACGTGAAAAAAGAAGCTGCAGAACACTGGCACTGAGCGTGCAGCTTTCCGGCGGAGAGAAAAAGCTACTTTAACACTCTGCAAGCCTTTCCACTCCCAAAAACATGCACATGGAAGGAGCTGCTGCAAAACCGATGCTGTGCTCGCTGCTGCTCCTCCTGAAGCTCTGGCTGCTAAATCTGAGGCTTTCCTTCCAATTTCAAGCTGCAAAGCACTTGCTGAATTCCAGGGAAAGTCCGGGAGGCATTTGCTGTGCTGGCACACTTTCTCCTTCCTAGACAGAGTGGAAAAGCTTTTCCCTGCCGTGTAGGCGACAAGAGACGCATTAGACGGCGATCCGGAGCTGTCCGAAGGTAAGCGCCTGTTGCCGGCCTCTTTCGGCACAAGCCCCCGCTCCGGAGCGCACCGCGGCCGGCAGGATGCTCTCTGCCGGCGAAGGTGCCGCTTCTCCGGCAAGGAAGCCTCTGCCGCTTCTCCAGCACACGGAGAGCGTGCTAGCTGCTGAAACGTGAAGAAAGAAGCTGCAGAAGACTGGCACTGAGCGTGCAGCTTTCCAGCGGAGAGAAAAAGCTACTTTAACACTCTGCAAGCCTTTCCACTCCCAAAAACATGCACATGGAAGGAGCTGCTGCAAAACCGATGCTGTGCTCGCTGCTGCTCCTCCTGAAGCTCTGGCTGCTAAATCTGAGGCTTTCCTTCCAATTTCAAGCTGCAAAGCACTTGCTGAATTCCAGGGAAAGCCCGGGAGGCATTTGCTGTGCTGGCACACTTTCTCCTTCCTAGACAGAGTGGAAAAGCTTTTCCCTGCCGTGTAGGCGACAAGAGACGCATTAGACGGCGATCCGGAGCTGTCCGAAGGTAAGCGCCTGTTGCCGGCCTCTTTCGGCACAAGCCCCCGCTCCGGAGCGCACCGCGGCCGGCAGGATGCTCTCTGCCGGCGAAGGTGCCGCTTCTCCGGCAAGGAAGCCTCTGCCGCTTCTCCAGCACACGGAGAGCGTGCTAGCTGCTGAAACGTGAAGAAAGAAGCTGCAGAAGACTGGCACTGAGCGTGCAGCTTTCCAGCGGAGAGAAAAAGCTACTTTAACACTCTGCAAGCCTTTCCACTCCCAAAAACATGCACATGGAAGGAGCTGCTGCAAAAGCGATGCTGTGCTCGCTGCTGCTCCTCCTGAAGCTCTGGCTGCTAAATCTGAGGCTTTCCTTCCAATTTCAAGCTGCAAAGCACTTGCTGAATTGCAGGGAAAGTCCGGGAGGCATTTGCTGTGCTGGCACACTTTCTCCTTCCTAGACAGAGTGGAAAAGCTTTTCCCTGCCGTGTAGGCGACAAGAGACGCATTAGACGGCGATCCGGAGCTGTCCGAAGGTAAGCGCCTGTTGCCGGCCTCTTTCGGCACAAGCCCCCGCTCCGGAGCGCACCGCGGCCGGCAGGATGCTCTCTGCCGGCGAAGGTGCCGCTTCTCCGGCAAGGAAGCCTCTGCCGCTTCTCCAGCACACGGAGAGCGTGCTAGCTGCTGAAACGTGAAGAAAGAAGCTGCAGAAGACTGGCACTGAGCGTGCAGCTTTCCAGCGGAGAGAAAAAGCTACTTTAACACTCTGCAAGCCTTTCCACTCCCAAAAACATGCACATGGAAGGAGCTGCTGCAAAACCGATGCTGTGCTCGCTGCTGCTCCTCCTGAAGCTCTGGCTGCTAAATCTGAGGCTTTCCTTCCAATTTCAAGCTGCAAAGCACTTGCTGAATTCCAGGGAAAGTCCGGGAGGCATTTGCTGTGCTGGCACACTTTCTCCTTCCTAGACAGAGTGGAAAAGCTTTTCCCTGCCGTGTAGGCGACAAGAGACGCATTAGACGGCGATCCGGAGCTGTCCGAAGGTAAGCGCCTGTTGCCGGCCTCTTTCGGCACAAGCCCCCGCTCCGGAGCGCACCGCGGCCGGCAGGATGCTCTCTGCCGGCGAAGGTGCCGCTTCTCCGGCAAGGAAGCCTCTGCCGCTTCTCCAGCACACGGAGAGCGTGCTAGCTGCTGAAACGTGAAGAAAGAAGCTGCAGAAGACTGGCACTGAGCGTGCAGCTTTCCAGCGGAGAGAAAAAGCTACTTTAACACTCTGCAAGCCTTTCCACTCCCAAAAACATGCACATGGAAGGAGCTGCTGCAAAACCGATGCTGTGCTCGCTGCTGCTCCTCCTGAAGCTCTGGCTGCTAAATCTGAGGCTTTCCTTCCAATTTCAAGCTGCAAAGCACTTGCTGAATTCCAGGGAAAGCCCGGGAGGCATTTGCTGTGCTGGCACACTTTCTCCTTCCTAGACAGAGTGGAAAAGCTTTTCCCTGCCGTGTAGGCGACAAGAGACGCATGAGACGGCGATCCGGAGCTGTCCGAAGGTAAGCGC
Organism: Fringilla coelebs; assembly: GCF_963513975.1. Taxonomy (NCBI): domain Eukaryota; kingdom Metazoa; phylum Chordata; class Aves; order Passeriformes; family Fringillidae; genus Fringilla; species Fringilla coelebs. The sequence continues at coordinate 74,929 of NW_028167542.1, forward strand.
CTGTTGCCGGCCTCTTTCGGCACAAGCCCCCGCTCCGGAGCGCACCGCGGCCGGCAGGATGCTCTCTGCCGGCGAAGGTGCCGCTTCTCCGGCAAGGAAGCCTCTGCCGCTTCTCCAGCACACGGAGAGCGTGCTAGCTGCTGAAACGTGAAGAAAGAAGCTGCAGAAGACTGGCACTGAGCGTGCAGCTTTCCAGCGGAGAGAAAAAGCTACTTTAACACTCTGCAAGCCTTTCCACTCCCAAAAACATGCACATGGAAGGAGCTGCTGCAAAACCGATGCTGTGCTCGCTGCTGCTCCTCCTGAAGCTCTGGCTGCTAAATCTGAGGCTTTCCTTCCAATTTCAAGCTGCAAAGCACTTGCTGAATTCCAGGGAAAGTCCGGGAGGCATTTGCTGTGCTGGCACACTTTCTCCTTCCTAGACAGAGTGGAAAAGCTTTTCCCTGCCGTGTAGGCGACAAGAGACGCATTAGACGGCGATCCGGAGCTGTCCGAAGGTAAGCGCCTGTTGCCGGCCTCTTTCGGCACAAGCCCCCGCTCCGGAGCGCACCGCGGCCGGCAGGATGCTCTCTGCCGGCGAAGGTGCCGCTTCTCCGGCAAGGAAGCCTCTGCCGCTTCTCCAGCACACGGAGAGCGTGCTAGCTGCTGAAACGTGAAGAAAGAAGCTGCAGAAGACTGGCACTGAGCGTGCAGCTTTCCAGCGGAGAGAAAAAGCTACTTTAACACTCTGCAAGCCTTTCCACTCCCAAAAACATGCACATGGAAGGAGCTGCTGCAAAAGCGATGCTGTGCTCGCTGCTGCTCCTCCTGAAGCTCTGGCTGCTAAATCTGAGGCTTTCCTTCCAATTTCAAGCTGCAAAGCACTTGCTGAATTCCAGGGAAAGTCCGGGAGGCATTTGCTGTGCTGGCACACTTTCTCCTTCCTAGACAGAGTGGAAAAGCTTTTCCCTGCCGTGTAGGCGACAAGAGACGCATTAGACGGCGATCCGGAGCTGTCCGAAGGTAAGCGCCTGTTGCCGGCCTCTTTCGGCACAAGCCCCCGCTCCGGAGCGCACCGCGGCCGGCAGGATGCTCTCTGCCGGCGAAGGTGCCGCTTCTCCGGCAAGGAAGCCTCTGCCGCTTCTCCAGCACACGGAGAGCGTGCTAGCTGCTGAAACGTGAAGAAAGAAGCTGCAGAAGACTGGCACTGAGCGTGCAGCTTTCCAGCGGAGAGAAAAAGCTACTTTAACACTCTGCAAGCCTTTCCACTCCCAAAAACATGCACATGGAAGGAGCTGCTGCAAAACCGATGCTGTGCTCGCTGCTGCTCCTCCTGAAGCTCTGGCTGCTAAATCTGAGGCTTTCCTTCCAATTTCAAGCTGCAAAGCACTTGCTGAATTCCAGGGAAAGCCCGGGAGGCATTTGCTGTGCTGGCACACTTTCTCCTTCCTAGACAGAGTGGAAAAGCTTTTCCCTGCCGTGTAGGCGACAAGAGACGCATTAGACGGCGATCCGGAGCTGTCCGAAGGTAAGCGCCTGTTGCCGGCCTCTTTCGGCACAAGCCCCCGCTCCGGAGCGCACCGCGGCCGGCAGGATGCTCTCTGCCGGCGAAGGTGCCGCTTCTCCGGCAAGGAAGCCTCTGCCGCTTCTCCAGCACACGGAGAGCGTGCTAGCTGCTGAAACGTGAAGAAAGAAGCTGCAGAAGACTGGCACTGAGCGTGCAGCTTTCCAGCGGAGAGAAAAAGCTACTTTAACACTCTGCAAGCCTTTCCACTCCCAAAAACATGCACATGGAAGGAGCTGCTGCAAAAGCGATGCTGTGCTCGCTGCTGCTCCTCCTGAAGCTCTGGCTGCTAAATCTGAGGCTTTCCTTCCAATTTCAAGCTGCAAAGCACTTGCTGAATTGCAGGGAAAGTCCGGGAGGCATTTGCTGTGCTGGCACACTTTCTCCTTCCTAGACAGAGTGGAAAAGCTTTTCCCTGCCGTGTAGGCGACAAGAGACGCATTAGACGGCGATCCGGAGCTGTCCGAAGGTAAGCGCCTGTTGCCGGCCTCTTTCGGCACAAGCCCCCGCTCCGGAGCGCACCGCGGCCGGCAGGATGCTCTCTGCCGGCGAAGGTGCCGCTTCTCCGGCAAGGAAGCCTCTGCCGCTTCTCCAGCACACGGAGAGCGTGCTAGCTGCTGAAACGTGAAGAAAGAAGCTGCAGAAGACTGGCACTGAGCGTGCAGCTTTCCAGCGGAGAGAAAAAGCTACTTTAACACTCTGCAAGCCTTTCCACTCCCAAAAACATGCACATGGAAGGAGCTGCTGCAAAACCGATGCTGTGCTCGCTGCTGCTCCTCCTGAAGCTCTGGCTGCTAAATCTGAGGCTTTCCTTCCAATTTCAAGCTGCAAAGCACTTGCTGAATTCCAGGGAAAGTCCGGGAGGCATTTGCTGTGCTGGCACACTTTCTCCTTCCTAGACAGAGTGGAAAAGCTTTTCCCTGCCGTGTAGGCGACAAGAGACGCATTAGACGGCGATCCGGAGCTGTCCGAAGGTAAGCGCCTGTTGCCGGCCTCTTTCGGCACAAGCCCCCGCTCCGGAGCGCACCGCGGCCGGCAGGATGCTCTCTGCCGGCGAAGGTGCCGCTTCTCCGGCAAGGAAGCCTCTGCCGCTTCTCCAGCACACGGAGAGCGTGCTAGCTGCTGAAACGTGAAGAAAGAAGCTGCAGAACACTGGCACTGAGCGTGCAGCTTTCCAGCGGAGAGAAAAAGCTACTTTAACACTCTGCAAGCCTTTCCACTCCCAAAAACATGCACATGGAAGGAGCTGCTGCAAAACCGATGCTGTGCTCGCTGCTGCTCCTCCTGAAGCTCTGGCTGCTAAATCTGAGGCTTTCCTTCCAATTTCAAGCTGCAAAGCACTTGCTGAATTCCAGGGAAAGCCCGGGAGGCATTTGCTGTGCTGGCACACTTTCTCCTTCCTAGACAGAGTGGAAAAGCTTTTCCCTGCCGTGTAGGCGACAAGAGACGCATGAGACGGCGATCCGGAGCTGTCCGAAGGTAAGCGCCTGTTGCCGGCCTCTTTCGGCACAAGCCCCCGCTCCGGAGCGCACCGCGGCCGGCAGGATGCTCTCTGCCGGCGAAGGTGCCGCTTCTCCGGCAAGGAAGCCTCTGCCGCTTCTCCAGCACACGGAGAGCGTGCTAGCTGCTGAAACGTGAAGAAAGAAGCTGCAGAAGACTGGCACTGAGCGTGCAGCTTTCCAGCGGAGAGAAAAAGCTACTTTAACACTCTGCAAGCCTTTCCACTCCCAAAAACATGCACATGGAAGGAGCTGCTGCAAAAGCGATGCTGTGCTCGCTGCTGCTCCTCCTGAAGCTCTGGCTGCTAAATCTGAGGCTTTCCTTCCAATTTCAAGCTGCAAAGCACTTGCTGAATTCCAGGGAAAGTCCGGGAGGCATTTGCTGTGCTGGCACACTTTCTCCTTCCTAGACAGAGTGGAAAAGCTTTTCCCTGCCGTGTAGGCGACAAGAGACGCATTAGACGGGCATCCGGAGCTGTCCGAAGGTAAGCGCCTGTTGCCGGCCTCTTTCGGCACAAGCCCCCGCTCCGGAGCGCACCGCGGCCGGCAGGATGCTCTCTGCCGGCGAAGGTGCCGCTTCTCCGGCAAGGAAGCCTCTGCCGCTTCTCCAGCACACGGAGAGCGTGCTAGCTGCTGAAACGTGAAGAAAGAAGCTGCAGAAGACTGGCACTGAGCGTGCAGCTTTCCAGCGGAGAGAAAAAGCTACTTTAACACTCTGCAAGCCTTTCCACTCCCAAAAGCATGCACATGGAAGGAGCTGCTGCAAAACCGATGCTGTGCTCGCTGCTGCTCCTCCTGAAGCTCTGGCTGCTAAATCTGAGGCTTTCCTTCCAATTTCAAGCTGCAAAGCACTTGCTGAATTCCAGGGAAAGTCCGGGAGGCATTTGCTGTGCTGGCACACTTTCTCCTTCCTAGACAGAGTGGAAAAGCTTTTCCCTGCCGTGTAGGCGACAAGAGACGCATTAGACGGCGATCCGGAGCTGTCCGAAGGTAAGCGCCTGTTGCCGGCCTCTTTCGGCACAAGCCCCCGCTCCGGAGCGCACCGCGGCCGGCCGGATGCTCTCTGCCGGCGAAGGTGCCGCTTCTCCGGCAAGGAAGCCTCTGCCGCTTCTCCAGCACACGGAGAGCGTGCTAGCTGCTGAAACGTGAAGAAAGAAGCTGCAGAAGACTGGCACTGAGCGTGCAGCTTTCCAGCGGAGAGAAAAAGCTACTTTAACACTCTGCAAGCCTTTCCACTCCCAAAAACATGCACATGGAAGGAGCTGCTGCAAAACCGATGCTGTGCTCGCTGCTGCTCCTCCTGAAGCTCTGGCTGCTAAATCTGAGGCTTTCCTTCCAATTTCAAGCTGCAAAGCACTTGCTGAATTCCAGGGAAAGCCCGGGAGGCATTTGCTGTGCTGGCACACTTTCTCCTTCCTAGACAGAGTGGAAAAGCTTTTCCCTGCCGTGTAGGCGACAAGAGACGCATTAGACGGCGATCCGGAGCTGTCCGAAGGTAAGCGCCTGTTGCCGGCCTCTTTCGGCACAAGCCCCCGCTCCGGAGCGCACCGCGGCCGGCAGGATGCTCTCTGCCGGCGAAGGTGCCGCTTCTCCGGCAAGGAAGCCTCTGCCGCTTCTCCAGCACACGGAGAGCGTGCTAGCTGCTGAAACGTGAAGAAAGAAGCTGCAGAAGACTGGCACTGAGCGTGCAGCTTTCCAGCGGAGAGAAAAAGCTACTTTAACACTCTGCAAGCCTTTCCACTCCCAAAAACATGCACATGGAAGGAGCTGCTGCAAAACCGATGCTGTGCTCGCTGCTGCTCCTCCTGAAGCTCTGGCTGCTAAATCTGAGGCTTTCCTTCCAATTTCAAGCTGCAAAGCACTTGCTGAATTGCAGGGAAAGTCCGGGAGGCATTTGCTGTGCTGGCACACTTTCTCCTTCCTAGACAGAGTGGAAAAGCTTTTCCCTGCCGTGTAGGCGACAAGAGACGCATTAGACGGCGATCCGGAGCTGTCCGAAGGTAAGCGCCTGTTGCCGGCCTCTTTCGGCACAAGCCCCCGCTCCGGAGCGCACCGCGGCCGGCAGGATGCTCTCTGCCGGCGAAGGTGCCGCTTCTCCGGCAAGGAAGCCTCTGCCGCTTCTCCAGCACACGGAGAGCGTGCTAGCTGCTGAAACGTGAAGAAAGAAGCTGCAGAAGACTGGCACTGAGCGTGCAGCTTTCCAGCGGAGAGAAAAAGCTACTTTAACACTCTGCAAGCCTTTCCACTCCCAAAAACATGCACATGGAAGGAGCTGCTGCAAAACCGATGCTGTGCTCGCTGCTGCTCCTCCTGAAGCTCTGGCTGCTAAATCTGAGGCTTTCCTTCCAATTTCAAGCTGCAAAGCACTTGCTGAATTCCAGGGAAAGCCCGGGAGGCATTTGCTGTGCTGGCACACTTTCTCCTTCCTAGACAGAGTGGAAAAGCTTTTCCCTGCCGTGTAGGCGACAAGAGACGCATGAGACGGCGATCCGGAGCTGTCCGAAGGTAAGCGCCTGTTGCCGGCCTCTTTCGGCACAAGCCCCCGCTCCGGAGCGCACCGCGGCCGGCAGGATGCTCTCTGCCGGCGAAGGTGCCGCTTCTCCGGCAAGGAAGCCTCTGCCGCTTCTCCAGCACACGGAGAGCGTGCTAGCTGCTGAAACGTGAAGAAAGAAGCTGCAGAAGACTGGCACTGAGCGTGCAGCTTTCCAGCGGAGAGAAAAAGCTACTTTAACACTCTGCAAGCCTTTCCACTCCCAAAAACATGCACATGGAAGGAGCTGCTGCAAAACCGATGCTGTGCTCGCTGCTGCTCCTCCTGAAGCTCTGGCTGCTAAATCTGAGGCTTTCCTTCCAATTTCAAGCTGCAAAGCACTTGCTGAATTCCAGGGAAAGTCCGGGAGGCATTTGCTGTGCTGGCACACTTTCTCCTTCCTAGACAGAGTGGAAAAGCTTTTCCCTGCCGTGTAGGCGACAAGAGACGCATGAGACGGCGATCCGGAGCTGTCCGAAGGTAAGCGCCTGTTGCCGGCCTCTTTCGGCACAAGCCCCCGCTCCGGAGCGCACCGCGGCCGGCAGGATGCTCTCTGCCGGCGAAGGTGCCGCTTCTCCGGCAAGGAAGCCTCTGCCGCTTCTCCAGCACACGGAGAGCGTGCTAGCTGCTGAAACGTGAAGAAAGAAGCTGCAGAAGACTGGCACTGAGCGTGCAGCTTTCCAGCGGAGAGAAAAAGCTACTTTAACACTCTGCAAGCCTTTCCACTCCCAAAAACATGCACATGGAAGGAGCTGCTGCAAAACCGATGCTGTGCTCGCTGCTGCTCCTCCTGAAGCTCTGGCTGCTAAATCTGAGGCTTTCCTTCCAATTTCAAGCTGCAAAGCACTTGCTGAATTCCAGGGAAAGTCCGGGAGGCATTTGCTGTGCTGGCACACTTTCTCCTTCCTAGACAGAGTGGAAAAGCTTTTCCCTGCCGTGTAGGCGACAAGAGACGCATTAGACGGCGATCCGGAGCTGTCCGAAGGTAAGCGCCTGTTGCCGGCCTCTTTCGGCACAAGCCCCCGCTCCGGAGCGCACCGCGGCCGGCAGGATGCTCTCTGCCGGCGAAGGTGCCGCTTCTCCGGCAAGGAAGCCTCTGCCGCTTCTCCAGCACACGGAGAGCGTGCTAGCTGCTGAAACGTGAAGAAAGAAGCTGCAGAACACTGGCACTGAGCGTGCAGCTTTCCAGCGGAGAGAAAAAGCTACTTTAACACTCTGCAAGCCTTTCCACTCCCAAAAACATGCACATGGAAGGAGCTGCTGCAAAAGCGATGCTGTGCTCGCTGCTGCTCCTCCTGAAGCTCTGGCTGCTAAATCTGAGGCTTTCCTTCCAATTTCAAGCTGCAAAGCACTTGCTGAATTCCAGGGAAAGTCCGGGAGGCATTTGCTGTGCTGGCACACTTTCTCCTTCCTAGACAGAGTGGAAAAGCTTTTCCCTGCCGTGTAGGCGACAAGAGACGCATTAGACGGCGATCCGGAGCTGTCCGAAGGTAAGCGCCTGTTGCCGGCCTCTTTCGGCACAAGTCCCCGCTCCGGAGCGCACCGCGGCCGGCAGGATGCTCTCTGCCGGCGACGGTGCCGCTTCTCCGGCAAGGAAGCCTCTGCCGCTTCTCCAGCACACGGAGAGCGTGCTAGCTGCTGAAACGTGAAGAAAGAAGCTGCAGAAGACTGGCACTGAGCGTGCAGCTTTCCAGCGGAGAGAAAAAGCTACTTTAACACTCTGCAAGCCTTTCCACTCCCAAAAACATGCACATGGAAGGAGCTGCTGCAAAAGCGATGCTGTGCTCGCTGCTGCTCCTCCTGAAGCTCTGGCTGCTAAATCTGAGGCTTTCCTTCCAATTTCAAGCTGCAAAGCACTTGCTGAATTCCAGGGAAAGTCCGGGAGGCATTTGCTGTGCTGGCACACTTTCTCCTTCCTAGACAGAGTGGAAAAGCTTTTCCCTGCCGTGTAGGCGACAAGAGACGCATTAGACGGCGATCCGGAGCTGTCCGAAGGTAAGCGCCTGTTGCCGGCCTCTTTCGGCACAAGCCCCCGCTCCGGAGCGCACCGCGGCCGGCAGGATGCTCTCTGCCGGCGAAGGTGCCGCTTCTCCGGCAAGGAAGCCTCTGCCGCTTCTCCAGCACACGGAGAGCGTGCTAGCTGCTGAAACGTGAAGAAAGAAGCTGCAGAAGACTGGCACTGAGCGTGCAGCTTTCCAGCGGAGAGAAAAAGCTACTTTAACACTCTGCAAGCCTTTCCACTCCCAAAAGCATGCACATGGAAGGAGCTGCTGCAAAACCGATGCTGTGCTCGCTGCTGCTCCTCCTGAAGCTCTGGCTGCTAAATCTGAGGCTTTCCTTCCAATTTCAAGCTGCAAAGCACTTGCTGAATTCCAGGGAAAGTCCGGGAGGCATTTGCTGTGCTGGCACACTTTCTCCTTCCTAGACAGAGTGGAAAAGCTTTTCCCTGCCGTGTAGGCGACAAGAGACGCATTAGACGGCGATCCGGAGCTGTCCGAAGGTAAGCGCCTGTTGCCGGCCTCTTTCGGCACAAGCCCCCGCTCCGGAGCGCACCGCGGCCGGCAGGATGCTCTCTGCCGGCGAAGGTGCCGCTTCTCCGGCAAGGAAGCCTCTGCCGCTTCTCCAGCACACGGAGAGCGTGCTAGCTGCTGAAACGTGAAGAAAGAAGCTGCAGAACCCTGGCACTGAGCGTGCAGCTTTCCAGCGGAGAGAAAAAGCTACTTTAACACTCTGCAAGCCTTTCCACTCCCAAAAACATGCACATGGAAGGAGCTGCTGCAAAACCGATGCTGTGCTCGCTGCTGCTCCTCCTGAAGCTCTGGCTGCTAAATCTGAGGCTTTCCTTCCAATTTCAAGCTGCAAAGCACTTGCTGAATTCCAGGGAAAGTCCGGGAGGCATTTGCTGTGCTGGCACACTTTCTCCTTCCTAGACAGAGTGGAAAAGCTTTTCCCTGCCGTGTAGGCGACAAGAGACGCATTAGACGGCGATCCGGAGCTGTCCGAAGGTAAGCGCCTGTTGCCGGCCTCTTTCGGCACAAGCCCCCGCTCCGGAGCGCACCGCGGCCGGCAGGATGCTCTCTGCCGGCGAAGGTGCCGCTTCTCCGGCAAGGAAGCCTCGGCCGCTTCTCCAGCACACGGAGAGCGTGCTAGCTGCTGAAACGTGAAGAAAGAAGCTGCAGAAGACTGGCACTGAGCGTGCAGCTTTCCAGCGGAGAGAAAAAGCTACTTTAACACTCTGCAAGCCTTTCCACTCCCAAAAACATGCACATGGAAGGAGCTGCTGCAAAACCGATGCTGTGCTCGCTGCTGCTCCTCCTGAAGCTCTGGCTGCTAAATCTGAGGCTTTCCTTCCAATTTCAAGCTGCAAAGCACTTGCTGAATTCCAGGGAAAGTCCGGGAGGCATTTGCTGTGCTGGCACACTTTCTCCTTCCTAGACAGAGTGGAAAAGCTTTTCCCTGCCGTGTAGGCGACAAGAGACGCATTAGACGGCGATCCGGAGCTGTCCGAAGGTAAGCGCCTGTTGCCGGCCTCTTTCGGCACAAGCCCCCGCTCCGGAGCGCACCGCGGCCGGCAGGATGCTCTCTGCCGGCGAAGGTGCCGCTTCTCCGGCAAGGAAGCCTCTGCCGCTTCTCCAGCACACGGAGAGCGTGCTAGCTGCTGAAACGTGAAGAAAGAAGCTGCAGAAGACTGGCACTGAGCGTGCAGCTTTCCAGCGGAGAGAAAAAGCTACTTTAACACTCTGCAAGCCTTTCCACTCCCAAAAACATGCACATGGAAGGAGCTGCTGCAAAACCGATGCTGTGCTCGCTGCTGCTCCTCCTGAAGCTCTGGCTGCTAAATCTGAGGCTTTCCTTCCAATTTCAAGCTGCAAAGCACTTGCTGAATTCCAGGGAAAGTCCGGGAGGCATTTGCTGTGCTGGCACACTTTCTCCTTCCTAGACAGAGTGGAAAAGCTTTTCCCTGCCGTGTAGGCGACAAGAGACGCATTAGACGGCGATCCGGAGCTGTCCGAAGGTAAGCGCCTGTTGCCGGCCTCTTTCGGCACAAGCCCCCGCTCCGGAGCGCACCGCGGCCGGCAGGATGCTCTCTGCCGGCGAAGGTGCCGCTTCTCCGGCAAGGAAGCCTCTGCCGCTTCTCCAGCACACGGAGAGCGTGCTAGCTGCTGAAACGTGAAGAAAGAAGCTGCAGAAGACTGGCACTGAGCGTGCAGCTTTCCGGCGGAGAGAAAAAGCTACTTTAACACTCTGCAAGCCTTTCCACTCCCAAAAACATGCACATGGAAGGAGCTGCTGCAAAAGCGATGCTGTGCTCGCTGCTGCTCCTCCTGAAGCTCTGGCTGCTAAATCTGAGGCTTTCCTTCCAATTTCAAGCTGCAAAGCACTTGCTGAATTCCAGGGAAAGTCCGGGAGGCATTTGCTGTGCTGGCACACTTTCTCCTTCCTAGACAGAGTGGAAAAGCTTTTCCCTGCCGTGTAGGCGACAAGAGACGCATTAGACGGCGATCCGGAGCTGTCCGAAGGTAAGCGCCTGTTGCCGGCCTCTTTCGGCACAAGCCCCCGCTCCGGAGCGCACCGCGGCCGGCAGGATGCTCTCTGCCGGCGAAGGTGCCGCTTCTCCGGCAAGGAAGCCTCTGCCGCTTCTCCAGCACACGGAGAGCGTGCTAGCTGCTGAAACGTGAAGAAAGAAGCTGCAGAACACTGGCACTGAGCGTGCAGCTTTCCAGCGGAGAGAAAAAGCTACTTTAACACTCTGCAAGCCTTTCCACTCCCAAAAACATGCACATGGAAGGAGCTGCTGCAAAACCGATGCTGTGCTCGCTGCTGCTCCTCCTGAAGCTCTGGCTGCTAAATCTGAGGCTTTCCTTCCAATTTCAAGCTGCAAAGCACTTGCTGAATTGCAGGGAAAGTCCGGGAGGCATTTGCTGTGCTGGCACACTTTCTCCTTCCTAGACAGAGTGGAAAAGCTTTTCCCTGCCGTGTAGGCGACAAGAGACGCATGAGACGGCGATCCGGAGCTGTCCGAAGGTAAGCGCCTGTTGCCGGCCTCTTTCGGCACAAGCCCCCGCTCCGGAGCGCACCGCGGCCGGCAGGATGCTCTCTGCCGGCGAAGGTGCCGCTTCTCCGGCAAGGAAGCCTCGGCCGCTTCTCCAGCACACGGAGAGCGTGCTAGCTGCTGAAACGTGAAGAAAGAAGCTGCAGAAGACTGGCACTGAGCGTGCAGCTTTCCAGCGGAGAGAAAAAGCTACTTTAACACTCTGCAAGCCTTTCCACTCCCAAAAACATGCACATGGAAGGAGCTGCTGCAAAACCGATGCTGTGCTCGCTGCTGCTCCTCCTGAAGCTCTGGCTGCTAAATCTGAGGCTTTCCTTCCAATTTCAAGCTGCAAAGCACTTGCTGAATTCCAGGGAAAGTCCGGGAGGCATTTGCTGTGCTGGCACACTTTCTCCTTCCTAGACAGAGTGGAAAAGCTTTTCCCTGCCGTGTAGGCGACAAGAGACGCATTAGACGGCGATCCGGAGCTGTCCGAAGGTAAGCGCCTGTTGCCGGCCTCTTTCGGCACAAGCCCCCGCTCCGGAGCGCACCGCGGCCGGCAGGATGCTCTCTGCCGGCGAAGGTGCCGCTTCTCCGGCAAGGAAGCCTCTGCCGCTTCTCCAGCACACGGAGAGCGTGCTAGCTGCTGAAACGTGAAGAAAGAAGCTGCAGAAGACTGGCACTGAGCGTGCAGCTTTCCAGCGGAGAGAAAAAGCTACTTTAACACTCTGCAAGCCTTTCCACTCCCAAAAACATGCACATGGAAGGAGCTGCTGCAAAACCGATGCTGTGCTCGCTGCTGCTCCTCCTGAAGCTCTGGCTGCTAAATCTGAGGCTTTCCTTCCAATTTCAAGCTGCAAAGCACTTGCTGAATTCCAGGGAAAGTCCGGGAGGCATTTGCTGTGCTGGCACACTTTCTCCTTCCTAGACAGAGTGGAAAAGCTTTTCCCTGCCGTGTAGGCGACAAGAGACGCATTAGACGGCGATCCGGAGCTGTCCGAAGGTAAGCGCCTGTTGCCGGCCTCTTTCGGCACAAGCCCCCGCTCCGGAGCGCACCGCGGCCGGCAGGATGCTCTCTGCCGGCGAAGGTGCCGCTTCTCCGGCAAGGAAGCCTCTGCCGCTTCTCCAGCACACGGAGAGCGTGCTAGCTGCTGAAACGTGAAGAAAGAAGCTGCAGAAGACTGGCACTGAGCGTGCAGCTTTCCGGCGGAGAGAAAAAGCTACTTTAACACTCTGCAAGCCTTTCCACTCCCAAAAACATGCACATGGAAGGAGCTGCTGCAAAAGCGATGCTGTGCTCGCTGCTGCTCCTCCTGAAGCTCTGGCTGCTAAATCTGAGGCTTTCCTTCCAATTTCAAGCTGCAAAGCACTTGCTGAATTCCAGGGAAAGTCCGGGAGGCATTTGCTGTGCTGGCACACTTTCTCCTTCCTAGACAGAGTGGAAAAGCTTTTCCCTGCCGTGTAGGCGACAAGAGACGCATTAGACGGCGATCCGGAGCTGTCCGAAGGTAAGCGCCTGTTGCCGGCCTCTTTCGGCACAAGCCCCCGCTCCGGAGCGCACCGCGGCCGGCAGGATGCTCTCTGCCGGCGAAGGTGCCGCTTCTCCGGCAAGGAAGCCTCTGCCGCTTCTCCAGCACACGGAGAGCGTGCTAGCTGCTGAAACGTGAAGAAAGAAGCTGCAGAAGACTGGCACTGAGCGTGCAGCTTTCCAGCGGAGAGAAAAAGCTACTTTAACACTCTGCAAGCCTTTCCACTCCCAAAAACATGCACATGGAAGGAGCTGCTGCAAAACCGATGCTGTGCTCGCTGCTGCTCCTCCTGAAGCTCTGGCTGCTAAATCTGAGGCTTTCCTTCCAATTTCAAGCTGCAAAGCACTTGCTGAATTCCAGGGAAAGTCCGGGAGGCATTTGCTGTGCTGGCACACTTTCTCCTTCCTAGACAGAGTGGAAAAGCTTTTCCCTGCCGTGTAGGCGACAAGAGACGCATGAGACGGCGATCCGGAGCTGTCCGAAGGTAAGCGCCTGTTGCCGGCCTCTTTCGGCACAAGCCCCCGCTCCGGAGCGCACCGCGGCCGGCAGGATGCTCTCTGCCGGCGAAGGTGCCGCTTCTCCGGCAAGGAAGCCTCTGCCGCTTCTCCAGCACACGGAGAGCGTGCTAGCTGCTGAAACGTGAAGAAAGAAGCTGCAGAAGACTGGCACTGAGCGTGCAGCTTTCCAGCGGAGAGAAAAAGCTACTTTAACACTCTGCAAGCCTTTCCACTCCCAAAAACATGCACATGGAAGGAGCTGCTGCAAAACCGATGCTGTGCTCGCTGCTGCTCCTCCTGAAGCTCTGGCTGCTAAATCTGAGGCTTTCCTTCCAATTTCAAGCTGCAAAGCACTTGCTGAATTCCAGGGAAAGTCCGGGAGGCATTTGCTGTGCTGGCACACTTTCTCCTTCCTAGACAGAGTGGAAAAGCTTTTCCCTGCCGTGTAGGCGACAAGAGACGCATTAGACGGCGATCCGGAGCTGTCCGAAGGTAAGCGCCTGTTGCCGGCCTCTTTCGGCACAAGCCCCCGCTCCGGAGCGCACCGCGGCCGGCAGGATGCTCTCTGCCGGCGAAGGTGCCGCTTCTCCGGCAAGGAAGCCTCTGCCGCTTCTCCAGCACACGGAGAGCGTGCTAGCTGCTGAAACGTGAAGAAAGAAGCTGCAGAAGACTGGCACTGAGCGTGAAGCTTTCCAGCGGAGAGAAAAAGCTACTTTAACACTCTGCAAGCCTTTCCACTCCCAAAAGCATGCACATGGAAGGAGCTGCTGCAAAAGCGATGCTGTGCTCGCTGCTGCTCCTCCTGAAGCTCTGGCTGCTAAATCTGAGGCTTTCCTTCCAATTTCAAGCTGCAAAGCACTTGCTGAATTGCAGGGAAAGTCCGGGAGGCATTTGCTGTGCTGGCACACTTTCTCCTTCCTAGACAGAGTGGAAAAGCTTTTCCCTGCCGTGTAGGCGACAAGAGACGCATTAGACGGCGATCCGGAGCTGTCCGAAGGTAAGCGCCTGTTGCCGGCCTCTTTCGGCACAAGCCCCCGCTCCGGAGCGCACCGCGGCCGGCAGGATGCTCTCTGCCGGCGAAGGTGCCGCTTCTCCGGCAAGGAAGCCTCTGCCGCTTCTCCAGCACACGGAGAGCGTGCTAGCTGCTGAAACGTGAAGAAAGAAGCTGCAGAAGACTGGCACTGAGCGTGCAGCTTTCCAGCGGAGAGAAAAAGCTACTTGAACACTCTGCAAGCCTTTCCACTCCCAAAAACATGCACATGGAAGGAGCTGCTGCAAAACCGATGCTGTGCTCGCTGCTGCTCCTCCTGAAGCTCTGGCTGCTAAATCTGAGGCTTTCCTTCCAATTTCAAGCTGCAAAGCACTTGCTGAATTGCAGGGAAAGTCCGGGAGGCATTTGCTGTGCTGGCACACTTTCTCCTTCCTAGACAGAGTGGAAAAGCTTTTCCCTGCCGTGTAGGCGACAAGAGACGCATTAGACGGCGATCCGGAGCTGTCCGAAGGTAAGCGCCTGTTGCCGGCCTCTTTCGGCACAAGCCCCCGCTCCGGAGCGCACCGCGGCCGGCAGGATGCTCTCTGCCGGCGAAGGTGCCGCTTCTCCGGCAAGGAAGCCTCTGCCGCTTCTCCAGCACACGGAGAGCGTGCTAGCTGCTGAAACGTGAAGAAAGAAGCTGCAGAAGACTGGCACTGAGCGTGAAGCTTTCCAGCGGAGAGAAAAAGCTACTTTAACACTCTGCAAGCCTTTCCACTCCCAAAAGCATGCACATGGAAGGAGCTGCTGCAAAACCGATGCTGTGCTCGCTGCTGCTCCTCCTGAAGCTCTGGCTGCTAAATCTGAGGCTTTCCTTCCAATTTCAAGCTGCAAAGCACTTGCTGAATTCCAGGGAAAGTCCGGGAGGCATTTGCTGTGCTGGCACACTTTCTCCTTCCTAGACAGAGTGGAAAAGCTTTTCCCTGCCGTGTAGGCGACAAGAGACGCATTAGACGGCGATCCGGAGCTGTCCGAAGGTAAGCGCCTGTTGCCGGCCTCTTTCGGCACAAGCCCCCGCTCCGGAGCGCACCGCGGCCGGCAGGATGCTCTCTGCCGGCGAAGGTGCCGCTTCTCCGGCAAGGAAGCCTCTGCCGCTTCTCCAGCACACGGAGAGCGTGCTAGCTGCTGAAACGTGAAGAAAGAAGCTGCAGAACACTGGCACTGAGCGTGCAGCTTTCCAGCGGAGAGAAAAAGCTACTTTAACACTCTGCAAGCCTTTCCACTCCCAAAAACATGCACATGGAAGGAGCTGCTGCAAAAGCGATGCTGTGCTCGCTGCTGCTCCTCCTGAAGCTCTGGCTGCTAAATCTGAGGCTTTCCTTCCAATTTCAAGCTGCAAAGCACTTGCTGAATTCCAGGGAAAGTCCGGGAGGCATTTGCTGTGCTGGCACACTTTCTCCTTCCTAGACAGAGTGGAAAAGCTTTTCCCTGCCGTGTAGGCGACAAGAGACGCATTAGACGGCGATCCGGAGCTGTCCGAAGGTAAGCGCCTGTTGCCGGCCTCTTTCGGCACAAGCCCCCGCTCCGGAGCGCACCGCGGCCGGCAGGATGCTCTCTGCCGGCGAAGGTGCCGCTTCTCCGGCAAGGAAGCCTCTGCCGCTTCTCCAGCACACGGAGAGCGTGCTAGCTGCTGAAACGTGAAGAAAGAAGCTGCAGAACACTGGCACTGAGCGTGCAGCTTTCCAGCGGAGAGAAAAAGCTACTTTAACACTCTGCAAGCCTTTCCACTCCCAAAAACATGCACATGGAAGGAGCTGCTGCAAAACTGATGCTGTGCTCGCTGCTGCTCCTCCTGAAGCTCTGGCTGCTAAATCTGAGGCTTTCCTTCCAATTTCAAGCTGCAAAGCACTTGCTGAATTCTAGGGAAATTCCGGGAGGCGCTTTCCTGAATTTTCCTGAATTCAGGAAAGATTCCCTTTATTGGGACACTATCTAATGCACTGTAGGCAGTTAGTGCCAACTCCCCTAAAATTCTGTTTTTTTGCATAAACATGGCATTCAACTGCAGGTTTCGTGAGTTGCTCAGTTTTTTCGTTTTGTTGTATCCAAGGTTTTGAATATGAGCCTGAATTTAATAAATTTTTTGGAATGAAAATAACAGAGAAGCGGAAATGAGTGAAACAGCTCTTGTGAGGAAGTTTCAGACCATCCACTTACTGTGCAGAAGAGCAAACCTTCCCACAACCTGCGGCAACAATGGATATCCATGCACACATTGTGGGCATGGGGTAGATCCTCTCCAGGAAAGAGAATTACCAAGACCAATTGCAAGGGACTTCTGCACGATTTGATCCAAGGTTTAAACCATTAGTTCCAGATTTATTGTTCTGGCTGCTTTGGAGGCAAGAGAAGGCCTTACTTCAGAGGAGAGCCAGAGTTACAAGCAAAATAGCCTCTAGATGGTAGGATTAGTACCTGCCCATAGCTGTGCAGGAAAGGGCTGTGTGACTGGTCTCCAGTCATGCTCTACATTTTAACATCAAGCTCTGATGAAGTATCCCCAAGTCACTCATAAGATATCCTAAACTGTTCCCAAAGTTACTGACAGTCATGAGATGATGGCAGAGACCTTCCCATAAAAGCAGAGGATGATACCAGAGGCCCCAGGGATATAATCACTATTAGTTAATTACTGTCCCAGATGGAATGTGACCATGAAACTGGCTTAAGAGCCCAGACAAAGAACTGTGCATGAGGTGAGCCTGTGAACCCACAAAGAAAGAAAAATAAAGCGATCCTCATAATTCATGAATATTTCAGAGTAGGAGCACTGCTCTGCTCCTTCTTTTTTTGCCTCCCTGTGAAAAGGAGGGGAAAAGGGGTTGACTATGCATGTCCATACATAACCTAAATTATTTCATTACTGTCTCTCTGACACCCTTCCAGTAAAACATCAGCCAGATTTTCTTACATCCTCTCAGATATTTTATTTCTCAGATCAACTGAACCTGAGAGATGGTAAATTTAAATGTGGCCTTTTTGCAATTCAGAATTAAGTGAATAAGCTAATGCCATTCAACAGAATTCAACAAGCCAGCTGCCTAGACAGTAATTAAAGCGGTGATTTACCATGGCTACCAGAAGAGATTTAAAACAACTCTTTGTAATCAATGTACAAAACAGGCCTGGAGAGCAATGGCCTATGCTGGCAATTCACACCCCCTGAAGGCTACAAGAGGTCTTTATTTGGGGCTCTCCATATCCACTGTCCTCATTCCCAGCAGTTGTTGTTGGCAGCTCCCAGGGCAATGCCCCCATCTCAACACTATAAAGGTGTCCAGCTCCCTCTGGCAGGCTCAGGCTGATGCTACACCTGTGTGAGAGTCTTTCTGAAATTTCCCTCATCTGCCTCGGGGTCGTCACTGGGGGATCACTGAAGAAAAGATCCCCCTGTCTAAAATCTCTGGCTCTCTAGGAGAAGAGTTACACACTGAAGGCCCCGAGACCTGAGAGAATTGCTAAGCTATTGTTTTCACAGGTGTGTTTACTTTATGCTACACTAATGAGAAGAAAAAGGACATTCTGACAATTTTGCAACAATAGCTCTGGGATTTTTCCCCACCCCTCGGCCTGGCTGGACTTCTCCTGTGTTTTGGGGGTGGTCCCCCACAGGAGACCCCTCTCGCTCATTTGCAACCACTGTGACAGACAAACTGAGATGTAAGAAGCCTCTTTGCCAGAGAAAAAGCCAGACATGAAATCCCTATGTGAAATCCCTCACACAATTTCCAAGGACTGGGACTGGGACCCCCAACCCAGGGAGGTGTGCGGGGGGAGGCGAGCCGACCAAAGCAGACAGATGCTGCAGGTGTGAGCAGTGGACCAAGAAGACAATGGCTCTCACCCACCGCTGAGAACATGGACTGTGTGTACCCTTTTCCAAACACCATTCTCTCCCCCAAAGATACAATACACTACCTTTGACTTGGTTTCAAAATTCATCCCCCTTCCCCCATCAAAGAAGAGCATAATTATGGTCCAGATGAACTGCATCCCTGAGATGTCCCCAGACGTGACCTGGTGAACTCCATCGGCTGGGCACCAAAGGACTTTGCAGTTCCACATTTGGTAGCTATATACCCTTTTCTTCTTCCTCCCTCTTTTCCTTATTTTCCCCTTTTCCCCCAATCCTTCCCCAATGCATTTCTGTTGTGGTTATTTCAATAAAAGTGCATTTGTGTTGATTACCACTGCAAACCCCCTGTACCGTGTCGGTTTTTTGCACCCTGAGATCCCCCACGAACCATCACAAAACCCGTTCACAAGGACAGCTCGTGACAGCCTGAAAGGTGCCAACCTTGCACCAACAGCACACTAGGGAAGAGGATACAAAAAAATACTTGGAGATTAAGAAATGCAGTAAGAATTTTAAACTGGTGACAAACATTTGTTTTGAAAAGCTCTCACTTTTATGATGGCATCGCTTTTCCAAGTCCCTTTCAGCTCCCGCTCATCCATGCTGGATTTGGTAACTTTTACAGTTTTCTGCACACTCAATATTCTTTGCTTAACAAACCTTCACAGTTCATCTGTGTAGAAAAATGCATCACTGCAGCTGGTACTAGCTCACCCTTGAATAAATTACTATTTTTTCTCATAAGAATTGTCCTTATTCCAGAGCCAGAGCCAATGCCATTTTTTTATCAGTTATATTACTGCTGATCTCATTCAAAGAACACAAAGAAAATCTGTCTGAATTCCTACACAATTAAGACAGATCAGGGACAACAAGGAAGTATAATCCCTTAAAATGACATTTCCATTCCACTCTTCTACTCTAAACGGAGTCAAAAGCAAAGAGAAACAAAAAGTGTTGAAAAGTGGGGAGCTTTAGATACTCATGAACTCTGAACTCATTTCTACCTGCTGAAGTTAATACATGATGTGGGGGAAAACAATTTCTTCACATGAATGCTGCTTTCTTTTTTTCCTAGGGCTCTTGGAGAGATAAAAACAGGAGGCTGTTTTCAGCCATGATTCACCATCAGTAAGCAAGAATTCCAAGCAAGCCCTAAGTCTACCTTTTAGAGTCATCAATCTCCAGCCAAACAGTAGTATAATTTTCAACCTGCTGGATTTGGCACCCTAAGAAAAAGCAGTTATATTCACATGTCATACCTGAATAGATCTAATCTTCATTTAAGCAATCCAAGAGACTGTTTCCAGTGTGGAACCAACTGTGCAGACTCAAACCATGTCTAATGCTTTTTGGAAAATTTTGCACATCTTCATTGATCGGTTTCTCTCTAGTTCTTAGCCAAGAGTTAATTCCATTACTGGGGAACTGCACTCAATATTCTACCAGAAGGATGACATTTTAATTTTACAGTAATGTGTGCACATGTGAGTTGGGAAAATCTACATCACATGGGAAGCCAAGGAGGGTTGCTGCTGATTCTAGGACTGTGGTCATCTTCTTGTTTTGGAAGAACCTCAGTCCCACAGTGATCTGGCTGAAGACAGTCCTCTCTAGAGCAGTAAATATTATTTCCAGCCTATAGAATCTGGACAGTTTTCCAGAACAAGGAACAATTTCTGCACTATTTTTATTTTATAGGCTCAGCCTCTTTCCATCATAAAAGATTAAACTTTACCATGACATGTACAAGTGCCAAGTGCATTTTCATTGCTCCTTACATGCCCAAAGATCCCAAAGGAGCATTAAATGTGGGTAACTGTTAGAACATACAGGCACACTGCTGGAATACATATATCGAGGAAGATTTACATTTATTAACAAGCAAATGTAAAAAAGGCAGAATTGATGACTACAAGATTAGTCATGGCGGGGGTTCTGGTAAAGTATCTGTCAAGACATGTCATGAACTATAGATTGGATGCAGATGTCATGAACAGCTGCACAGGTTATGGTATGAGGTAATGATGTATATGAATGACCATTAATTTAATATTAAGCTGATATAACTTGACTTCCTGATGTTCAACACAGTATTTTTAGTCTAAGAAAGACCTCTTTTTAGTTACTGAAGCAGCAGAGCTTCAGTTCAGAGTGAAGAACATAAATTTTAGCAGCATTAGGCTGTGGAACTTCTAGCTTTGGTCTTAAGTTTTTAGTTTAAACTGTAACAGTGAGAAGGCCCTAGCAGTGCAATATTTAACTTACCAGTTCTCTGGTATTTTCAAATGTTCATCAAGGCTACCTATGTTCAGTGGCAGCAGGATGCCTCCATAAAACACTTATTTTTCATCAAAAACCTCCATTTATGGTAAGAAAACAAAACTCCCCCATCCCCAGCTTGTAAAGATTATTCTGTTACATGGCCAGCAAAGCACTGATCCCAGGGATGTTGAGAAGAGGAAAAACAAGACATGAAAGTATTGATGATACATTTTGCTAACACTAAACACCATTTCAGTGTTCTCTTCCTACAGTGAACTCCCTTAAGCCAAGATTTATGCAGAATACAGTCTCTTTTTTTTTTTTTTTTATTCCTTCAGGCTGTTATTTACTTCCTACCTTAATTTTCCAGTGAACTGTCTACCATCCAATTAAAAATTACAATTTGCTCCTCCTCTGAGAATTACACTCAAATCCAGGTATTGCATTTTTCCAGGAGCTGCACCTCTTGCAAGGTATTGCTCACATCTCAAGGCACGCAGCCCTCCTGCTACCAGATCCTGAAGCGCCTTCCTTCCCTTCAAACTTTCTTCAAGGGCCTGGGAGCTGTTGAGAACCAGCTGCCTTCCCTCAATAATGTCAAACCACCCAGAATTTCTATCCCTGATCTTCCACACAGGCTCTGCTTCCTTTACAAATCTTATCCTCCCTGGAAGGCTGCTTTCAAAAGCCCTTCTCCAGCTCACAGCTCTGCTAGGCAATCCCTCATTTCCTGCACCAGCAGAAGCAGCTGCAGCAGGCAGAGGTGAATCTGAGCAGCCAATTCCCTTGCAGCCCCACGCAGCTGCAGAAAAAGCACTTTACTGCTAAAAAATTGCTGTGGTTCTAGGCGATATTCAAGGGGGGTAATGGGGGCCCTAACGCTGACAGGAACTGTCGCTGAAATGCTGTATCTGAAATCCCTGCGAGGACAGGGTTCCTCACATGTCCCTATCCATTAATTACAGCTCTAACCAGGGCTTTTAGCAACTCCTGCTGCATTGCTCCCTCACATTCCAGGGAGGCCTTTGGGAGTCAGAAATATGGAATATTTGGATATGGAAATATGGAATATCTGGAAGGGGATGCCGGGGCACTCACTCCTTCCACTTGCTCATATGAACTCCACGGAAGAAAAAATTAAAATAAATGCAGTCTGAAACTTTCTCCAGTTTTCCACTTTCCCATGCCACGGGATTTATGTGTCTGTCCCGGGGGGATGTTTTAGAGGAGTCCTATCACTGTGCTCCCACTACCAGTTACAGCAACCAAGACCTGAAGTACTACACTCATCACAGGGCATTTTTTCATGCTTGGATGTGGCTTTTTAAAGAACTTTTTACTATCATCAAAGAATAAAGCAAGCTTCTGGTTCCACCATACCCCAAGCTCCACTTCCATAGGCAGTAATTTTTGGAAAAGCAATGCAATAAATTTCCCTTGCCTCAAAGAGCCTTGTACCTCCCCCTCTTACCAACCACAGCAGCATTGGTTCAAACACAGAGAGGTACAGATGACCTTGCATGTGCAACACCAGTATAATGCCTCTCTTTTACTGACAACCCTTCCCCCAGCTGACAGAACAATAATTTAGAACAATATCATTTTCAAGCAACAAAAGTACTGAAGAAAGTAAAAAAGGTTTTCATTGTATTGAAAAAACTGACAATAACAACAGCTATTAAGTACAAATTTTCTTACTAGAATAGATGTGACTGGATCTAAAGGAATATTTCACTTTGAGTAACTTTTTCTTTTAAGGGAAGTAGTCTAAAATCTATGCATGCTTAGAGAAAGAGAACAAAACCCCACAACGGAACATCTATACAAGGAAAGCTTTTTAAATTATATCCCTGACAGAGCTGCGGAAGGGAACAAGTATAAATGTAGCCAATCTTGTGTTTCTCTTAAATAATGGTGGAACACACCTTTGTGCTTACTGGTAACAAGATTTTTTTCATTTTAGGGACAGATTGATATATACTTCCTCAATATTGTATTGGCATTATTCTTAAAAGCAGTAGTCTGGGAGTCCAAGAATAATTTTTATCAGCCTGGTTTTAATTTCTCAAGTCCAAAATACCTTGGAGAGGTATATAACACTGGAGAGGTAATTCTGAGTCTATTCACCAGCTTGACATATTGCAGAGAAAGAATCTGGATAAATTCCACAGCTGACACAGGTGCAATGAAACACACAAGGCTTCATGGATTTACAGCAAAGGCGAGTTTGATCCAGAGACAGTTATGTGACTTGCCCGCAGAAATAAGGTCAGTCATCAGTGGACATGGCATCAGTTCAAACATCAGTAGACAAAGATCTCAAGGTCTTTAAGGTCCCTTCCAGCCCAAACCATTCCATGATTCTATGATTAAGAATATGCAGAGTTTTGATCCTCACATGTAAGGTAACTGCATTTAAGCAGTAATGTGCAGTGGAAGACAGCTGGGGAAGAGAAAGGCACTGACAGCAGGGCATCCCACCCCAGAACCCACAGAGTGCTCTGAGCTGGAAGGGACTCACAGGGATCATCAAGTCCAACTCTTACGTGGATGGCCCACAGAGGGATTGAACCTGCAACTGGGGCATTTTCACCACCCTGCTCTGACCCACTGAGCTCATCTCTAGCTACTGTCTGCCACCAGTTTTGCAAGACTAGGACTTAAGAGAAGAAAATATTTCTGCCCATAAATGCTCTAGAGTGAGCGTGAGGGAGGGAAAAGCACTGCAGAGAGCAACTCCTCCAAGGACAGGTGTGTGTGAAGGGATCATGCATATATTAGGGCTACTCCAGCAGAGATGTTTTTAGCCCCATTACATTCCTGGGGCACATTTTCAAGAGAGATGGTGGAACATGAAATTCACTTTTATTTACAGTTGTGTAGATTAAGTTCATAAAAGCAACTGCATGATGTTGTCCTGCTGAAGGAGGGGATCATGATGAACCACACAGTATTTTCCAATCCCCCGTTCTTATTTTTTTTTTTTATGATGAGGCAGCAGAGAACATAAGAATGAGAGAATTCATTTAAAAAGCTAAGACTATATGGGGATCCTCATGTCCACCACCAAAGTCCACTTACTGTTCATAATATCATACAAAAAGTATCCCTCATTCCAATCCTGCATCAGCAACAGTACCATGCAGTTTTCCAACCTCAGACAAATATATAATTTTTACACTCAAAACTTTCTGTGAAAAGGAATACTTTAATATATATACCTAAAAAAGAAACTAGTTCAGCAGCATCTGGATAGCATGTAGACAGATGTATGATGAGTGATGTTTTGACAATATCTGAAGATAGATGACTAGTTAAAACAACATTTGAAAAGCAAGTATTTATTTAAAATATAATAACTATGTGGGCTTTCAGGTGTATACTGAATATTCATAGTCAGTCTTAATGAATATTTCCTGCAAAAGTTCTCTGCCCCTTCACAGTGGCATATTTATCACATTTTCCCAAAGACAGAAACATTTTTCCATTAAAATTTGATTGCTTCACTTGCAAGTTATAAAGATTTATATCATCTCTCAGGTGGCCTGAGAAGCATCACTAACTCAGAGGTGTTGCTCTCAGGGACAACTGATAAACTTTCAGATTTTGTTTAGATTAGAAAGCATGTGCAGAGACCAGTTTTGGTTTTAGCCTTTGCTAAATCCCTGGATCTGCCATTGTAATTGGTCTGCACGGGTAGCCCTTGCTTTTCAAGAATCCTGTGTACTGAAGAAAAAAATTGTTCAGCTTGGATACAGCAAAACTGCTGTATAATAATGATCCCACAAAACACCTCAGAGGGTTTGGTCCCTGCCTGCAAACCCAGCTGTTTAGACCAGGGACCTCATTTTCAGAACCAACTGATACTGTGATTTCCATGGGAATCATTAGGAACACTCTGCACTTCCAAACATCAGACACCCTCTGCACTCAGAACATTCCGAGAAAGTTCCCTTAATCCAAACCCATGGAAAGCTGCTGCTGCAGCTGCTACTCAGTACTGAAGAACTCAAAAGTCTCAAGGGGCTTTCTAGCTGTGGAGTGCTGCCAGGGCTGCTTCAGCTCTAGCCAGGAGCTGGCTTCACTGCTCCCTTTGTCTTAGAAAATCCAATATTCCCTGTCCAAGGGGAGCTTCTTACCTGGCCAGCGCTGGGTTTCTCTGGAGATGAGAACAGAATAGCCATGCCAACTTCTCTCCCTAAACCTGGGTCACCGAGAATTGAGGATGAGAC
Source organism: Fringilla coelebs (assembly GCF_963513975.1). NCBI lineage: Eukaryota > Metazoa > Chordata > Aves > Passeriformes > Fringillidae > Fringilla > Fringilla coelebs. The sequence goes on from NW_028167542.1 coordinate 98,942, forward strand.
AAGGACCAGCAAGATATCATTTAGGAAGGAGAGAAACCCTGGAGGTAGGCTGGTATTGCCTTCCTAGCCTCGTGTAGCCGTCAAGCTGCTGCAGGGCAAGATTTTGCATATAAATAAAAGCTGAAGGGTGATTTTCCCAGAATAATTATGGCTTGCATCCAAATCTCACTTACCTCCTCCCCAAAGAGACAAGAAAGAGGGGGGGGAATAAAATATCAAATGCAAGGATTTAAACAAATGAAGATAAACTGATAGTAGGATTTGCAGAGTGAATTAACCTGCACACCACCAGAACTTCAATGCCACCAGTGCCTGCGGACAGCACCTCAGGGGAGTCCCCAGGGAATGCAGACACTGTGGTTTGCTTCAGGTAATGCTTCGTGTAGTCAAAATTTGCCAGTTGCTCTGAGCAACTGGGTGTAAAGAGATCATTTCTCTGTCCTAATTTGATGATGTGAATTTCTTAAGGAGGAAAACTAGTTTTCACATTTTGCCATTAGTTTATTGCCAATTTTCCTAATGAATTACAAAGACCAGAAACTATGCTGAAAGCCAATTCTCACATAGTAAGAGTGAAGAAAAAAAGAAAAAGCTCAGTAAAATCTGATTTTCCGCATCATTGGCTCTTTCATATCCCAATAATCCATTTTTGAAACACATTCTAATCTCAGGCACAGTGTGGCCATCCCGGCATACCTAGGAAAAATCTGTTACTGTGCACCATGCGTGATATTAGAATCTGGCCCTTCCACTGTAGATGGAACATTTGCATAAAGTTCTTACAACTTTTTATAATAGCCATATTTTCCAATATTTGCAACTGCGCACATTTTAGCCTGGACTGCCTTTCGTTCCACAGATGGTGATTATGAAAAGCCCTCACATATGGCAACTACAAAAATAAATTTGTCTGAGACTGCAAATGTACAAATTCCCGGCAGAGTGCAGCCCCCTCAACACGGTCCCTTTGCTGAGAACTTGGGCCCTACTCCCACAGTGAAGTCAACCAGCAATGTCAGAAAATCACTCAGACCCAAGAGATGTCAATTCCTGTGACTTTGCACTCATTTATTTCTCCAGCTTGAGAGTGGATGAACTTTCTGGATGCATTCAGGAAACCCTCTAGGCATATATTTAACTTCATACACAGAATTAGCCCCAGGGAGATCAGTCACATCCCTACTTGGACAGATTAGCAACATTTTGTTCAGATTTTTCTTTTCCTCCCCCCAGCCAAGTCTGTAGTTGAGTTCATGAGGAACGATACAGGCTGTGCCCAGTGGCCTTTCTGAGCAGCTTCCACTGCTCTTCAGGACTGCTGAGGAGGGGCCAAGTCTTGCCCTGTCCCTGGGCTGGCACAGGGGGCCCTGGCAGGAAGGGGCTGGTACCCAAACACACACTGGGTATCTAAGGAGGTTGGATGCTCTTCACCTGTGGAGCTCCTTAAATGTCTTTAAAGGGATTTTCAATAGCACAGGTAATTTTCTTCCGAAAGACATTATCTGTTGTTTGCCAGTTCATTCTCTTAAAACATTCCAGTCAGCTCCACTGCAATCTCAAACACCAACTACTCTGTTTTCCAAGGGCTGCTCAGCTTACATCTAAGTATGTGTTACTTTCATTAAACCTAGATAGAAAGGACGCATTCCCTTGCTTTTTTTAGAATTACCTATGATTCCTTCGTCCAAACCCTCCAGTCTAACACCAACTTGTTCAATAGCTACAGAGGCTCTGGAAATATGGCACAGCCTTTCTTTCCATGCATCTGAGATCAGTGCAACTTTCTGCATGATTGAATGGACATACAAGTTGGAAATGTTAAGTGCTAGATAAATGTATATTATTATTTTGCCTCACTGAGATGCTCACAGCACTTTCATTTTTATTTTTCACCTGTTTACTAAACTGTCACCCAATACTGGCCTCAAGATTCACACTAACATTTGCATAATAATTTTCAGAGCTTCAGATCAAGCTCCACAATATCTCTGATTTTTGGTGGGAATCCAGCTCCAGGTTTTTTGGAGCCTGCTGTTTTTTAATAATACAGTAATAACTTCATTTTTTCATTTGCTTCATTTTCCTCCTAAATCTCTCTGAGAGACAAAATACATATCATTCCTACAAGGGCATTAATATCCTGGTGTGTTTTCCTGACTTATCTTGCCAAGTCTGTTGTCTAACTACATACTATTTGACAAAAATATGCAGAGAAAAGGCTGATGATTTCCAGTGGAAGCAGTGACATTCTGCTGATCTCAATTACATCTACAGCAGGTGATGATTTGGTGTGAACATGTTAGCCCTTGTGCCTGCCTTCAGCACACACCTGCATAAAAAGAATAAAAGTCTTTAGTTTAGCAGTAGGTACTTGACCCCTCCAAGTACCCATCAGCAAAGTGCAACCATCTGTGCTGTTTCTGGCTCTAGGAACTCCTGACTTGAGGAATGCCTCGTTTGCTTTCATCCAGCCACTGCAACAGGTCCTCAACAAGGAGCTTTTTGGGCTGCACAATTTCTGTCCTATTGACTCAACATCCCTCTGCACCTTCAAATCACCTCTAGTCCTGCTCAAAGCCAGCAGCCCCTTTTCAGTTGCTGTTCTCCTCAAGGACAACAAAAGCCTTCAAATCTCAAACAAGACTAACTTGTCTCAGTACTATCAGGACATAGTATTTGGTCTAATTTACACCCACTGAAATCCCAGTAAGGCACACAGGATGCAAATCAACCCGCAGCGTAACCCACTGTCAAGTTTTCATTCCATGCCAACGAAATTGACTTTTCCCCATTAACTGAACTGCACAGCTCTTTTTCTTCTGATAGTACTTTTCTTTAAGTCTTCAGATGTTCAATCCCTCTAGCTCCTCAACGTTTTTCCTCTGAAAAGAAATTGTTGGTAACGATATATATATATATATATATATATATATAACAATAATTGTTGGTAATGATACTGCAAAGCAGTGTTTCCCAGCACCCTTCTCAACTTCTTTCCCCTTATCTTTCCAATAATTTTCATGCTATTGGAAGCTTTGTTTGCCATCCTCCCTTCTTGTGCTGTTTTACATCAGAGCCTTCACAACAGCTGTTTTGAAACACTGTACATCATCACTGAGCCACTGTGCTTAATAAAGAAACAATAATTAAGAACAGTTTGTTCGTTTTCAGGTAAAGAAGAAATTCAACACTAAAAATTCAACTAAGTGACTCATCTGGCTCTATCCATTCATCTCACCTGGCTTCCTTGAAACAAAATAATCCATATACAGCAGCTGTTCCAAAGGGATAGGCCTCTCCTATAAACCAGACCCAAAGATAACCTTGCAATAGCTGTGCTTTAAGTACTGCAGGAGTTAACCAGGACAGAGTGCTCAGTCAGAATGGCATTTCCCCAAGGTTTTCCACAAATCCAGGCAGCAGTTCCCAGCTCATGTACACTGGGGAAAACCTAAATCAGGAGCTTTTGCAGATAAGTGTATGCACAGTGGCAGCAGCATTTTACAGCATTGGTCTGTAGAAAGTTTCAATCAGACTGTGAGCACTGGCGGGGAGGAACTGTACTTTACTCTGGTCCTAGGTGACAGGTGAGGAACAACAGAGTTTTGATTCTATCTAGACTGGGTGTATAGAGCAAACAACAGTGATGAATGTTGTTCTAACGCCCTGGTTTAGAATCCTGTCTTCTGAAAGAGTAAAGATCTCCTGGATAGACGGAAACTCTAATTTTTCTGTCTGGGCAGGAAACCAAATCATACAGCAGTGAAGATTACAAAATAGAAATGAGGGGAAAAGGAAAAAAGCAGAGAGGAGTAGCAAACTTACTAATTTACTTTTTCCCAAGACTGGGGAAAGATAAAGATCTTTCTAAACACATTTCGAGCATCAAGCACAGAAAAATCAGATCCTGTTGTAACCACAAGGCAGTGTCTATTATTGTGTTCATCACTATCCTCATGTGTGAACCAAAATCTGACCATTCCCCAGAGTATCCACTTTCTTCTCACTCCAGAAAAAGAAATTTTCATGACAGGGTCATTGTATTCCTGCAAGATGCAAGTCCATGAGCCCACTCCAGTGAAACACTTCATTCATCTATTCGTAATTAGGAGTGAGCTCACATTTCTATTAGAGGAATTAATGACTGATAAGTGACAAAAAGGCTTTTCTTGTCAAGTGACCTGCTGCAGTTGTTCCAGCAATGCTGACAGTGCTGTGCTTGCACACCTTTCTCTGCACCTGACACCAGGCAGGAGCCTGTCCCGAGTCATTCCCATCATGGGCTGTCCTGTTCGGATTCCTCAGCAGATTCTTCTGGCTGCAACACCTTTTGGGACTGTATGAAGTAACCATTGCTAAAATGGTTCTGTCATTGTGCAGTTCTCAGCTGAAGTTGCCAGGACAGTGCACAGATACGGCACAATTCTTCCCTAAAGGATGTGTGCTGTGTGTGTAGCTTGCTGCTCCTTCCATCTACCAGTGAAATGAGCAGGGTATTACAGAAGAGCACAGTGGAAACGAGGTCAGGAGGTCAGCGTTCTCCAGGATGCTGCAGGGAAATGGACTGTGAAAAGCTCCTGCTGTGTGTGGGAGCAGGAAGAAAGGATAACAGCCATGCTTAATGCAAGGTAGAACCAGAATTTTAAACACAGGCTGATGATTGCATTTCTCTATTGGAATTCAGTAGAACTGCAACTTAACGTGCATAGCAAAACAACTCCTAGAGCATTTTTCCTGACCTGTAAAGAGTGAACAGGTTGCCAAAGAGACTCCCTCCACAAGTCAAGAAGATGAAGGTGTGCATATACATGCAGCACCCTCAGAACTGTGAGGGGCGAAGGGCGCAGGGTGAAGGTGGCAGCAGCTCAAGTCCCAGCATCTCCATGTCTCCATTTTGCAGTTGTGTGATGCCCTCTCCGTGCAGTTATATCCCAGAGCAGGACAGGCTGCTAGTGCAGCTCTGCACTGTATTGGCCCTTCTGCATGAGCAGGAAAATTGCCTCTCTCCTGTACCTCCATTAACACAACCCTGCGTCACACATTTCAGTGTCTGTGCAAAAGCCACAGCAGCAGAGAGTAAATATACAGTGCCTAGGACAGCTGGGATGGGGGAGACAAGGATTGAGGACATCTTTCTGGCTAATTAAGATGATAGATTTCAGGCCTCAGCTTTTTTTTTGGTGATGCTCTCATGCCAGCTAGCTCTCTGTCCTTAAGAAACACAGGGAAAGATCATCCACATCCAACTCTGATATTACCCTTTCTTTCCATGTCAGAGGCTTTGTCCCCTGCAAACTCTTGAAGAAGAAATACTTGACCCCAAACAAAAAGTTCCAACAGATTGGGTGGTAGTTTTTTGTGCTAAAAATAGATTTGGAAAAATTCCTGAACTAGGCCCCTTGCCGAACAATTAAGCTCTTTTTCTTTTGAGTGAAGGTATTTTTGTACACAGTGTAACAGCATTCTTCACAGTCCTTCCAAGACAGAACAAGATCGAATAGTTCGGTGGGACAAGGAGTAATACATGGCCAACAGATTAATCATTTGTCCTTTAGAAGTTCTGCTACAAAATAGGAATCTTTGTTTCCTCTTTGGGTGGGAGGGGCACATAGCAGACTTCCAGACAAACAGGAAACATTTGCTTCAACCTTAGGTCTTTGTTCTCTCCTCATTACAGAGTATTCTCTCTCCTGGCTTTTCCAGGACTCCTCTGGCTGGCTGTGCTGGCGAGAGCCCAGCTGCAGTAGCACAGCATTGAGAAGACAGAAATGATGGTATTTAGACAGGGAGGGTGCTTCAAAAGCACTTCCATGACATCTCCATCTGTGTAGGACACCTGCAAGAGAACCAGGATGAGCTGGAGTTCTGGACTCCAGCTGGACTCTTTGAGGCTATTGGATGTCCAGACAGGAAGATCTGTGCAAACAGAAAATCCACTGAACACCTCAATAGCCACACTTGCCTACAGCACCTGGTCACAGTAAACTATCTCTTTGTGAGCTGCAGCCTTAAAGCTGACAGATGAATACTTGGGAATGCAGCCACAGCTGACTGAAGAAGTCCAATTAGTGTGAGGAGCAGCAGCCCATCTGCTCACCAGCAGGGGCCATGGAAACACATCCCTTTGCGCACCTCACTGCTCCCAGGGAAATCAGCAGCTCTGCCCTGAGCGTCAGAGCACCACGACCTGCTGGACTGCTTGGCCAAGGAAAGAAAACAGGCAATGGCAACAAGCCCATTGCAGTATTGCCACAAAACTGAAAGGTGCTCCACGGAGAAGAATAATTTTTTAATTTCCATTCCAGGCAGAAAGGTCTCTGCTAGAGCAGCACAGCTCCTGCCGAGGCAGAGGAGCTGTTTAGCCCCATTGTGCAGGCTGCCAGCTGCAGGTCATGCAGCTTTCTACAGCTCACCAGATTAAGACAGGAGGGAGTCCATTGCTCTGTACAGAGGGTCTCCAGGGGAGCCTGAACGGTGGCTGAGCTCACAGGCCACTGGGCTTTAGAGAAAGGCAGTGCTACAATCCGACACCTACACAAGAGAAAGAGACGGCTCAAATGAGTCAGGCAGCTCAGAACAGCACTGCTGCTCCAGTTATGCAAAAGGCTACAGCACAAATATAATTCTGATTTTAATCTGTGTACAGGAGCAGCATTTGGTTTTTTCCAGCCACTGCTGTTGTGTATCATCGACAACATAACTCTGCTGAATCGGTCAGCCCAAAGATCCTTCACCTTAGCACAGTTCCTGACTGTGATGGTTTAGGAGAAGAATATCAACCACTGCAAGACTATTTCATCCTTCCTTTAGCAAACCCTTCAAGCAACCTGAGCCAGATGTGGTATCTTCATATTTTGCAGCCTCTTACAGGATTTCTTTTCATGAACTTGCCTTTATAAGAATGTATTTAATCCAGCTATATTTTTGGTATCCACAACATTTTTGAGCAACACAATTTAATAATAGGCCTGGGGAAAAAAGACTACTTCTGTTTTAGAACCCAGTTCCCAGTATTATCCCCACTACGAAAAACATGTACTAATCCTCCCCTTCTCACTATTTCCTACTTATTATTTTACAGGCTCTCTATTTCATACCACTACAGTTTTCTCTCCTCTAAGATGAAGACTTGCCTTCTTTGTCATTCCTTGTATGGAACAGCTTCAAAAATGCAATAAGCCTCGTTGGGCTCCTCATCTATCTTTCTGAGAGAGGAGAGGTGCCAGAACTGCATCTGAGATGTGGACTCTGAGCACTGGAGTGATGCAGTCGCACAATTATCCAAAACTACCTGGAAGTAACAACTACCACTTCATGTTACATGTACAGATCAGGAGTGGCTTCTACAACGTACAGTAATTTCCATTTCCAACACTTCATTTATCATTTGATCCCTGAATCACCTGTTATTTCGAGATCCCACTGTACCTCTTCACAGCCACTTTAACTTTTATTACCAAAAACAATGCCATGACTTGAGCAAACACCTCATTCCTGATACACGTGCCTGAGACTGTGAGTAGGTGATGAGATCTCCCTGGGACAAGCCAGTGATCTCCATCCTCAGTGAAAATTACCTATTTAGTCCTTCTTTTTTGTTGTTTTGTATCTTTTATCAGACTTCAAGTCATGTTTTCTTTGTATCCTTTGACTTTTTCTGTTCTTGTAAAGGCACTCGGCGAAGAGACCTCATTTGAACTTTGTGGAAATCCAAATGCATTTTGGGCATTTCCCAACATTTAAGGCCTTTTCCAACATTTTGGGCATTTAGGCACCAGATTTTCTCTTAGATAATCTCACGTTAGACTTATGTATAAGCTGCAGGTTGAAAAGACTGACTGTGGACATACTTTAAGGAACAAAGAAGTACTAGGCCTAATTTTCATCAATTACAACATGGTAAAATGATACATCTACACAAGGTAGATGTATCATATCACCTTTAGAGAAAATACAGCTTTGGAGAAAATACAGCTCTTTTCACTGAAAAGTAATCTGCAGTGCACCTTAATAATGTCAGGGGTTGCACCTTTTTTTTTCAAAGAGGAACATGACTAGGCTTCCTTAGTGTGACATGTAGCTACCTAAAATGTCAATTAAGACCTGATGAGATTCTTGAACAGAAAATAATTTACTTCCTTGAATGCTCAGAGCAAAACACTCTCTCCCTCAAGTAAGATCAGTTTTCTGTCATTTTTGTCCCTCCCTTAACAACAAATTAAAAAAACCCCAAACCTTTAAAACCTCCCACAACAGGAAAGAAAACACAGAAATGAAATGGCAGCCATAGCTTCTGGGAGCTCTTGAGGCAGAACCTTCTTTCACAAAGAAGGAAAATTACAAAGTAATACAGAAAAATATGAGAAAGAAATTTCCTCAAGCTCTCTGGAAAAATGAAGGTTTTTCCACTTAAAAAGCAAGGGAGATGAAATAGGCACAATCTCAAGAGAAAGTAAAAAACCTACAGGAGCAAAATATATAAGACCTGGCAGTATTCAAACGAATCATGAGTAGACAGTAAGACAAGATGGAAATACTATCTAAAACGCTCCCATGGCCAGTGTGAGCCAGTTTCTAGACACAGATGAAAGAGCTGGAGTGTAATTCTGGCAACATTTCCCTGCTTTGTCATGCCTACAGTATAATGGAAAAGGAAACACTGATGGGGGGAGCTGCACATGACTTGCCATGAGGCATGGACGGTATTGCAGGACTGTGAAGGGCTTCTCAGTACCTCTGCTCTGTAAAAAAATCCCCAGTGTCATTTTGAGCCACTCAGAGCCACAGTGTGCAGATGGAAGTGGCTCTGACAGCCCTGCTTTGCTTTGTGCCTCAGACACTGCTGTGCCGGGGCACAATGTCTATCCAAGGTACTGCCAACAATCCAGCGAAATTCCCATGGAATGAGGTCCCTTCAGCTTTAGTTGTGTAAATGCTGTATTCCACTCTGCATGGCAGCCCCCACAGGCTGGCCAATTTAACCAAGCTAAGCTTTCACTGAAGCCAAGTCAGAGCCCAGAAAAATGTTGTAAGGTCCTCATTCAGCTACCATGAGTGGTCTCCTCAAGTGTCCCTCGGAATTACAGGACACTGCTGTCCCTAGACAAAAACTGCAGTCACTTTGACACTTGCTGCCAAGGTTGTAAAAGGCAGCAAGCAATTGCTGCTAAAATGCCCAGATCCTGAGAAGTGTGCAGAGTAACAGTGCTGCTTAAAGCCATTGACTGTGTGCAACTTCCCTGATATTAGCCGAGATTACCAAGTCACTTGGCAGATCCCAGCACATTTTTGATATTAAAGTGATGGGAAACTACTTAAATACCCATGCATTCATTACAAAAACATCTTTTTTGGCATTTACTTCCAATTAAAGCTTGTGCTTTAGCACAGCCAATTTTCCTCGTCATATTCAAATGTTATGGTTGTGTGAACGACCAAACATGATCATGGAGATGTTGGCTCCCATCTCCTGAAATGGGAATTTGTAAGGAGGCTGTCAATTGGAAATATTTGGAAATCTATCAGGAGTTTAAGCACATTTTAAAAGGCCATCTGTGTACGAGAGGCAGTCACACCGACAGCGTGCTCGTGCTGGGCACGGCAGCAGAGGTGCAGTTGGTGACCCTGGGCTGCAATCAGAGCATCTCCTCAGCTGTGCTGTGCCTCTGCCAGGCCTGGCTGAGCCAGCAAAGACATGAACAGCCAGGGACAGCCACAAACTGAAAGCTAAATCATGAGGCTGCAGCACCATCAGCTGCATATCAAGAAGGGAGTAATTTGCTTTCAGAAGCCAAAAGGCTAAATACAAGACCTGTTATTAAAGAGTGCTCACAGTACAAAACCAAAAGCTTTCCTGGCACTGGCACAACTGGAATCACAGCCATGTCTGTTATCCAAGTGGTTTGCTTTAGAAATGAATTCCATAAATTTTCAAACAGCTGCACAGGACTTAGCTTCAAAAATCTATTAAGGTAAATAAAGCATGAACCCTGCCTGTCTCCTCATCTCGGAGGAATGCTGCCTGTAGGGCTGTGAACAACAGCAACAAGAGAAAAAAACAAACAGGGAGAAGACAAAGCTATTTTAAGTTTGTTGAGTGCTTTTTACGGTGGCTTTTTAAACATTATTTGTAAATATCTCTTCAAAGTCTGCTTAATTACAATGCACAGCAGCATTAGCTTGCAAAAATAACACCTGAAATCTGACTCTCAAAGGTTGGAAGATTTGTGACTACCAGACAAAGAAAAAAGCAACCGCTCAAATTTTAAAGCTATTTTTACAATGTTGAAAACTGCAACTATTTTTAACACTCATTTCAAACAGATCAAGTATTTCCAGTTCCAAGTGTGCAATTAAAGCAGTCAAAACCAAAGCTAAAATCCAAGAAATACTCACAGGGCATGTTATGGGGTCTCATTGCAGCCAGTTTGGTACCCAATGGTTGATACTTTTCATGATTTCTGAATAATTTTACATTCATAACTTAGTTTCAAATGTTAATGTTTATGAGAGCAGACAATTTTCTGAAATGCCTAAAGAAAGCATAAAAAAATTTAAATTCAGCAGAGCAGAAGTGGGAAATCAGACTGATTTGTACATCCAAACAAACTGTAAGACTTGAAACACATGAGGGGAACAGAGGGATTCCTCCCAGACGTTCATCGAGCAGATATTAATTTAGAAACATGAATTTAGAAACATGTATACAGCTGTATGTGACTGTACCTGCCCTGGCCAGCTGCTTCACGCTTAGCAAAAAAAGGAAACACAAAACTCCAGCGTGGTCTAAGACAGATGGGTAGAAACAAGATGTATAAACACAGAGACCACGTTTGTAAGAACTCATTAATGCCAAATCAGAGTGAGGAACATTAAAAGGGCTGTAGCAGCAACAACAGCGAGACTTCACCACTGAACTGTATTTTATGTGAATCCAACTGGTTTCTTTCAACTCACAAACTCCTACTGACCCAACCACCAGGCTGTGCTCGGGTATTTTTGGTTGACTGAGTGCCAGAAATGATTTTTGAATGGGACAGTGACTGATTACAAGAGGCAGATGTTCAACCCTGTGTATTAAAATACGTGTCCCTGTAAGCTGTTTCCTGAGGTACCTGTACCACCCACAATCCACTCAGGCAAGCAGGAGGGCACACAGGTGGCAAACCTCACCAGTAATCCCAGACTGAACTCAATTTTAATGAACCATGTTCTGCAGGATTTTATTATTTCTCATCGAGACCAAAGTTACTTCTTCCGAAAATAGAAAATTGGTGCTTTCCATCTGGTAGTGCAAACCTCCTGTTGCAGACAACGACTTTGGGACTCTGGAGCTAACCCCTCTTCTGTGGTTTCCTTCCAGCAGAGTGACCCTCAATACAGGCAGTAAGCTCTACTCAGCACACCCCAGCGCTGTTCTGTCACATCAGGAAGCCATACCCAGCGCCACACAGCTGATGCAATCTGAAGGGTTTCCCAAAAAAGCTGTTTAACACCACAATATAAGAGAAAACATAGGAGAGCCACTTGCTGAGGTGCCCTTCTGTGCAACAGGCAGATAACCAAAGGCACTGTGAAAGTCAAGAGCACACCAAACCCATCAGTGTGTGTGAAGAGGTCTGCCTGGGGTTCTTCAGCCCCGCTGTTGCCGTAAAAATTAGCATTGTTTTGTGGAAAGGGAATCAAGCAGATACATGCTTTCAGCCTGCAAATCAACTGCTAGAAATAGGGGGGGAAAGTTTGCTGCTTTGGTCAATCTGAACTCCAGGAAGGAGTTCAGCACTGACAGGATGAACTGAGAAAGATTGCCCATCCGACTGGGAAATGAAAAACTCCAAAGTGTGAATGAAGAACACCCTGCACTGCTCAACAGATGCAGCAACAGCAGCTCCCTGGGGGCTGATGCTGTCAGCACAATGCCACCACTTCCAGGCCAGCAGTCCCTCTTGGGTGGAAGGAAGGGCCTGACCCCAGCTGGAAATGGTGTTCCTGAGAAATTCTCCCCAGGAGAGGTAACTACACTCTCGGTTCAGGAACCTTAGTGACAATTTCACCCTACAGTGCTGGATAATTCACCTCCTAGGAACAGGGCCAGCTTTGTGCAAAGTTGCTGAAACAGAGAAGGAGAATGCTGATGGGTGCAGAAAAGCTCTCTGGGGAAGTCAAAAGGATTTATATAAAAGATAGGATGGAAGCTAGAAATAATCAAATAGGAAACAGCAAAGAAAACCAACAGTTCTGCATTAAAAAAATAGCTCTACAGAGATTAAAAAGAACTTTTACATGTTTTTCTGCATCCATGTTAGCAGTAAGATGGGGAACCTGCTTGCCTGCCTTGCTGCCCTACACACTTTGAACTGACATATGGAATATGAACATGAAATATGGGAATAATAAACATACAGGATGCCTAGTGGAAAAGAAAACAATCAGAGCCCCCGGAAGATGAAAATCAAAGAATATATCAAAGGTGCAGTAAGCTGTACCAAGCAGTAAGTGGAATCATATGTTAAAGAGTGGTTTAAAAGTAACTGGCCAAGCCCTCTGGTCAGTTTAATAAGCTGTGATCCCATGAAACTGATATTCTGGGCAAGGAGAAGAAAAATACTGTTACTGACATATTTCAACTGTGCAACAAGATGGTGATGGGAGAGCTTCACTTATGCCCAGTGCAGAGTGGCAAACATACTGGGACAGGTTGCCTGGAATGAGGATTTTATGGACAGCCAGGAAACTCAGAGAGGAGGAAGCAACTCTTGGCTTCACTGGAAGCAGTGCCCGGACCAGGTTTTCCTTTTATTGTTTTGAAACAAGTAAAATTCTTAAAGGCGGGAAGAAGGGTGTTCAGAGACAGCTTTGTTTACAAATAAATCTCGCCTCCTAGAAACTTAGGAGAGGCCTGAAGAAACCAGTGTTGCTGAACAGCAAAGTGGTTCCATGTCCAGATGAATAAACCAGAAGGGGCCATAAGCTCAGGCAGATACTGTATAAATGACATAATGTCCTGGGGTCACTTTCTGATGCTGAATTGTATCCCCATTCATCTGTTTGGCCCAGAAATAAGTTTTACACCTTTTAAGACTGGTTCTGAGAGCAAAGGTGGGGGGAGACAAGGTGCACACATTTTGTTTTCAGAAACTGCACTTGCTCCCCGCATCCTTCTCCTGGACAGTGCTGTCTGCAGCATGGACAGATAGCAGGACAGAGCTTTCCTTTGCTTTTGGTTAGTTTTAGCTAGCTGAGGCAGGGAAGTTCCCTGGACTTTGGGTTTTCTTTTCCTTGGAGCTGGCTGAACCTGCCCTGGACTGAGCACCCAGAAGAACACTGGCAGCTCTCAGGCTGGGCCTGGCTGTGGCATTGCCAGCACTGGAGGGACTGATGAGAGACTGATCAGAAAGTGAGGGAGCCCAGCAACAGCCCACAAAGGGACTTTCTGAGTGTGGCATCTCTTCGGAGCAGCAAGAGGTTTTATCGTTTAATATTGTTCATTTTTTGTGCTGGTGAATGCTTTGCCTGTTAAATAAACAGGTTTTTCCACTTTCCTCCAAGGAAATCTTTTCCCAAACCAGTTCCAGGAGGGGCTGCTTGAATCTGCTTTCTAGAGGAACCCCAGTTTGGAGGTTTCCTCCAAAATTTGCCCTAAACCAGGACACCTACCAAAAAAAAAAAAAACAAAACCCATTTGAGGAACAGCTTTCGAAAGTCCCAAAAACCACAGACTAAAGAATTCTGATAAGAATCTGTAGGGTCATAAAATGATGAAGATATAGAAGAAGAACTTTGTGACCATAAAGCCATAGATGGGGAAAAAAAAAAAAAATCCTGTTTGCATTTCTGGTAGAGGAGATTGGAAAGACTCCTACTCTGGAATCTCCTCTCTCTACAGCAAGACACAACAGAGTCTATCTCAAATCAAGCTTAATGCCAGAAGACACTCAAAAAGAATTCTCTGATGAGCAAATGAGCAGTAACAAGTCACCAGCACCAAATGATAACTGCTTACAGCAGAAGAAACTGAAGATTTAACTACCAATGGTGCTGTTTAACTTCTGGCTTAAATTTGCTTCGATCCCAAGGGAGTTCTGGGCAATCGTGGACCAGAAAGCCAAGTAAATTGGTGAAAACTGTTATAAAGAACAGAATGAATCCCTTTATATCCAAATTGGCATTGCCAGAAACAGATTTTGTGAAGGAAATTTTGCCTCATTATCTATCAAAGTATTTTCTACAGCTATCAATAGGTATGCTGACAACAGAAATCCAGGCTGTATTTGTATACTCAAAGGCATCTGACAAATCCTTAGGCAAAAACCCTCTAAAAAACCAGCTGGTATAGAGCAAGAAAGTCCTCAAATTCCTTGGGGTGCCGGGCAGAGTGACCTCTGCAGTGTCCATACCCAGCACACACTGCTCTCAGCAGGAAATGCATGCACCCATACAGATGGCTCTCCCACCTGCCAAGGCACCATCTATATCATTTATCAACAGAGCTTTCCTGGCAAAAGGCAAAGATTTAAATACCTGGTAGCTAGTGGCAAAAGAACCTTTGGAAATTTATTTTTTTCCAACATAAAGACTTTTCAGGTATTCCTGTAAAGTGTTTTGGATGAAGAACCTGAAATAGTAAGGAAAGAGTGGGTTTATATTTCACTTCAGATGTCATTTTATCTTATGCGCTTTTACTAAAATCCAATAAAACCAAGAGAGCCTTCCATCCACACAGAGATGCTCTCAATTTAGGCCTAAACTAGCTTTCAGTTCTTCCACAGCTAATATTCACAGCAGCTTTTAGAGAACTCAAAGCAGGGAAAACTCCCTTTCAACTCCTGTCATGGACTCTGCATATCCTTCTCCACGGCACTTTGTTTCTTTAGTTAGTTACTTGCATTTCCCAAGCTGTGCTTTGTGGATGTGCAGATTTGAGCTGCCTGAGAGCTGCTGGAATGGAGCAGCAGCTTCCAGACTCTTCCAGACAGAAACATCCATTTGAACCCCTTCAGCTGAAAAGCCTAAGCTGCCTATTCTGAGAAATTGTCATGGAAATTGCCTGAAATATAGGGGGCCCTGAAAGGAGAATGGTGCTTCCAAGTGGCACTGCTGGAAAAGCAGGAACTGCTGACACTCAGCTCATGGGGGACTCACTGGAGACAAGCAGAACTGGGGCAGAGCTCTGTTACCTTCCACTGAAATTTCGTGAAAAAATTATCCTCAACAATATGGTGAGCTCCTCACAAAAGGTAATGTGAGAAACAATCGCTCACTTCTTAAAATCTTCAAGATTTATTAAACCTTAACAAAAGGACTAAATAAGGAAAAATTCCTGGGCTGGGAGCCCCCCCTGTGGCTGCCAGCCACATGGCTCATCTCCAAAGTGGATGCTCTGCCTTTTATACCCTCAGCCCCTCTGAAAGTTTTGTCAGTCAGCTCTTTCTCTGCCAAGTTTTGTCAGTCAGCTCTTTCTCTTTCTCCAATCAAGATGTGAAAAGTAATGTCCACCAATGGATATTGGTGGACATTACTTTTCACATCTTGATTGGAGGTCAGGTGCTGTTTTGCTGCTCCTCCTGGTACCAACCCAGCCTCCTTTAAATGTCTTGACAATTAAAGCTGTTGCAAGGGGGGCAGGGAAAGAGGAGTATGGAATGACATTTTATAATAACATTACTATACATCTATATAATATCTCTTAATATATATATCCATATTATTATATATATCTATATAATATCTTTTTTATATATATATATATATATATATATATATATATATATATATATAATATCTCTTAATTGAGACCCAGCTATTACACTACTCATCTATAACAGTAATATATTTTCTATTATGAATATAATAGGAGAAAACCCCTGAAACACCTAGTTTATGTGAAAAATGTTAAGAGACTTTAAATACTGAATATGGGATAGCAAAATTGACTAAGTCCAGTTCTCTTTTAAAAATAATTTTTATCCTGCATAAAAAGAGAGCTATATTCCCCTCTGACTTTTCCTTGAAACACTCTATGTGAAAACAAAATAAAAAATATTGTTTTCTGACATTCTGAGAGCCAGTAGAGTGGGATCTCTCTACTGCTATTTGTAGAGGTATCCTAGGTATTCAGATAATTTATTTTTATCATCCTCCTTGATCCTCAAAGCGTTACTAAATTTTAGAAAATATGCTGAGAATTTAAAGCAGATGTGTCCCAGCCAACATTTCACACACCTTATGGAATTTGCTTGCCTGAAGCTCTGCTCATGCAAGGATGGGTCTCCAACCCACTCACCAAACACATAGCTGCAGAAGAACTGAAATTCTCAGCCACTGTTATCAGGAAGTGGCTTTTCAAGACTACTCAGAAGATACTGATGAACAATGAATAAAATTACATCTGTTCCAAGGAGATTTTGATGCAGTTCTCTATCTGTATGAAATGACAACAGAAAAACAGAATTCAAGAATTCCTATGTCGGAAAAGGAAATAGATAAGGAAGTACCTAGCCTACAAACTATGACAAGACACTCAGTTTGCTGCATGTTTTTTTTTTCCACTCCACACTTCAGGCCCATCAACATTTGTTTCACACTAGCAGATTCCATGAAACACATTCCTAGCAGATTCCATGAAGCCCATTCCCATTTAAAATAAATCCCTGTGTCTGGTCCTTCCTGCTATTCATACTGCTTATGTTTTTACTGATGTATAGTAAAAATCAGATAAATATTGTTTTTATTTGGCAGCGGCTGGGAAGATGCTTAGTGAACATAGCAGCAAAAAAAAAAAAAAAAAAAAAAAAAAAAAAAAAAAAAAAAAAAAGAAAACCCAGAAGTCACTTTAAGAAATATTAGCTCTTCAGATTAATATAGTGTTCTATCATTCTGGCATTAATATAGGTATGTTCCATCTCATTTCTTCAAGTTTGAAAATAGCAAGGTTAATTATGTGAAGAACTGTAACAATGTAATTAGATTATCTTGTAATTATTTTTAGGGGAAATAAAATCTTTATAAAAATCCTAGAGGCTAAGAAAGGCCTCAGGAGATGGGAGTGGAGCTGTTAAGAGGCCTTAACTATTACGTCAATTTATTTGTGTCCAGCTGTGCTCATTGAACAATAATTAAAAAGGAAAATTGCCTACAAGGTACTTACTGGGTATGGAAATCAATACTCCTCCCTGCCAGGAAGCTGGCAGCCTGTTAGCCACCAAGAATTCAAGGCATCCTGAACAGAGTGGGGATGGGAGCAGACAGTTTCTGTGTTTAATGAGCTATTTTAGCACCCCAAGCAGTGCACCTGAAACAGTCATGGGAATTATCCAGGGACAGGGAGGGGAGGAGGTACTGCAGTCTACAGCTGCCAGAAAGAACCTAAGAATTCTCCAGTTTTGCCTAAAAATGATGAAGAAGTGTGAAGACAGCGGATGCCACCCTGGAAAGGAAATGAAAGAAAGGATTGCAGTTATTTGAGTGCAGCAGCTGGCCCCTGGAGCAGAGGGTGCCCCAATTCCAGCTCTGAGGCCCTGGGTGTGTGCCACACACAGCACTCTTTAAAAGCTCTACCTCGGCATCCTTTGGGCTCCTCACCACACTTCAGCACTTCTTTAGTTTTCAAACAACCCTTATTTCTGTGACATCCCATTTGGGAGCAGGGGTTTGAAGTGGAGCTTGCCCTGCTGTAGAATTTCTACAGCCTGGTAAAAGTCAGCACAAATCACAGCTGGCCAGAGGTTTCACTCACATGCAGCTTACACTAAACTACACAACCTCACAAGGCATTTTGTCCAATATATTCTTGCAGCAGGCACCTGAAATAACACATCTCTAGGCTGCATATCAGCAGTTCAGGAGCCTGGCTGCTGTAATCCCCTGAAGGCTGCTTTATCCTGGGGAAACAAGCCTTGCAACGTGCTATCCACAGCACCCCTTGCACCTTCCAAGAGGGACAGAGTGGTAAGGACAGACACTTGGAATATTTCTCACTGAAGTGTTGTGCTTCATTTGATTTAAAGCGTTTTGTGAGACAATCCAGTCTGACTGAAGCAGGTAATTAATTTAAGCTATTCATGATGTCACTTGAATCTGAGCTCTGAATGTAATGTAGGACTTTTAACTGTCTCGAGCTTGTCCAAACCTGGAGCACCCATTTCAGGCACCCATGCTTTCAAAGAGTTTGGAGGGGGAAAAAAAAGCTCTAAACTTTGCTGATCAGTGTGATATCTGTGGCTGGTTCACTCGGTGACAGCAATCAAGTTCTTTATGGGAATTCTTACGCATTAGTTCTCTTTTGGTTTTTTCCCAATTCTCTTATGAGGTTGTGTAGTTTAGAAGTGCTTTGGAGAAAAGTATTTGAAGATCCTAACTGCTGCAGTCTTAGTGAAGTTTAATTCAATCCTATACTGTTAACACTCTGGGCATGAACAAAGGAAAGTACACAGCTACAGCTAAATGCACTGTTTGGGAGCCATATGCTGTGAAAGAAAAGTTTCAGCCTGGCAAAATAGAAAGGCTGATCTCAGAGGCTCTAAAAGACATCGGAGCCACTCCAGAGGGAGTTATGAGTTAATGGCAGTTCTGACAGTTTTTATGAGATCCCCTGAAATGCCAGGATTTTTGTCTGTTGCCAACCATATCCTACTGAATGAATTAACTGAGGCTTAAGAATTTTTCTACAGAATTAGCTAGAAATAATGACAATTGGGATGGCAATGCAAATGAAAGCATTGAACATGAAGAAATACTTTTTGCCTCATGAGGCTATAAAAAGTAGTGGAAAACCCAAATCTAGAAGTGTTTACAAACAGGTAATGGACAGTAGCAATAGCCACCTAAGCAGTAAACAAGTCAGGATATTAACAGATCAACTCCCAGACAAAAAGAGGGGCACATGTATAATAGGTGTGCTTTTAGCTGAGGGCTAAGGGAAGGGCTGTATAGCCATGCAAACCAAAGGACACCACAGAAGCAGTACAATTTATGGATCCTGTAGTAACAGTAATAACACCTGTATCAATGGCTGATTTTTAGTTACTGCAGTTAGGAAAATCCTGCAAGTATTTTTAAAATGCCTGACCATTAATCCTGCCTTCACTGCTGGGTTAAAACATCACAAATAACAACCCAGAGCAGAACTTTTTCATCCAAAGTTCTTAACACTGTAATTTCCATTTTACAAATAGAAGAAAACAGAGCAGTTATTTGTCTATTCCTGCTTAATGAGCCCGGAATCAGCTGATTTCTGTCGCTATAGGACACGAAATAATGCGCACACGCAGCTCTCCCAAAGTAAAAAGAGAACTTTTAATTTCTGACTCCAACGTTTATAGATTTCCAAAAGTGACAGTGGATTGGAGGGTGATGGTGCCACCTCTCCAATGACACTGGACAAACCAACAGTCCATTAAATTTCTCCTCCTCCATAAAACAATGCAAAACAATGTGAGAAAATTTGTTACAAGAATGTAAACATCGGGAGTCTTAGAAAAACTTAAAAAACCAGGGCAACAGATTAAAAGCCTTTAAGCTGAGCGTCAGGTCACCCAGCTGAGCATCAGGTCCCGATGAAGCTGAGGCAGACTCAAAGGAAGATGCCATGCTCTGGGAGCAGGAGTGTTCCCTTCTGCCGCCCTGCCCAGCGAGCACAAGGCATGGAGCACAGCAGAGAAGAAGCCACAGCCCCACCCTGCTGCATTCTGCCTTCAGCAGCCTCTGCAGTTTGCCTGCTTTTCCCTTGTTCCAGTTTGCAAGGCCAGATGTATTCTATTGCCGTCTGCATGGCAGTTGTCTGGTATCAAGTGGGCAATTCTCCTTATCTCTCTTCCTGAGTGATCGTAATCAAGGTCCCTCAGCAGGGAACATCTGCTGATAAGGGGCTATTGAATGTCACCCCATGACTGATAAGAACTGTGACATCCCATTGTGAGATGCTCCGCCCAGAGGGAGGAGCCAAGCATTCCTACCCAGATATAACCTGGAGATTCTGACACACCAGCACCGCTCTTCTCCACTGGACTCCCCAGAGGAACAGCAGCTGCTTCTACTTCCACGGATCTGTGGAGGAAGAATTCACCCTTTTCCTACAGGACTGCCCTGCTCCAACAGAACCACGCCTGACACTCCAGGAGGACTGCAGCCCCTTTTCCAACTGGACTGCTGCCAACACCCTGACCCACAGGGTGTCAGGTTGAGTTCTGACTCTGTCAGTGCTGTTCTAGTGTATTGCATTGTTGTATTTTATCCTTTTATTTTTTCCCTTCCCTATTAAAGAACTGTTATTTCCTGCTCCCATATTTTTTGCCTGAGAGCCTCTTATTTAAAATTCATAGCAATTCGGAGGGGTGGGGAGGGTTTGCATTCTCCATTTTAGGGGAGGCTCCTGTCTCCTTTAGCAGGCACCTGTCTTTCCAAACCAAGACATCCCTCGAGTGCCGGGCCTTTCAGGATGTGTACCAAAGCACTGCAAGGGATGAAGGCCAGCACAGAGGGAAGCCTTGCAGAGATGGTTTCCCTGAGAGAAGAAAGCCAACCACCACGAGCTGAGCAGGTTCCACTGTGCATACCTTGTTTTCTGTTTGAGAGGATGGCTTAGAAATTAAGAAGAAATCATAATTCCACTGCTATGCTTATACAATCTCTAAAATCTTTCAAATTTCTATAAAGATGATCCAGTTTATGACTAAATGCTTTACATTTTGAGCCTGGTAAATTATTATTATTAGATGACATTGAAGTTTGGACTGTCTTTTTTTGTAAGTGCGTGTGATAGCTCTCACTCACCAGCATGTTCACACTACTTTATTTTTACTGGATAACTGAATTATTAATTTATAAGATGTACAGGATGCGCCACAGCCCCTACCATGCTAGAGAGACAGAGATGGACACTGTAGAGCAGCAGCACACACTACTATTATAAAAGCAAATGCCATTTGCAGACACTAAATTAGGTTTAAAAAAGATACATTAAGTGTTAGAGAAAGCAGATTTGGCAGTGTTCATTGTGTATTACTTTGATATCACAAGAAGAGTGGTTAATGCTAAGCGGTGTATTTGGCAGCTGCTAAGCCTTGAGGTCATTATAGAGTTTCTTGGCACAACTGGATTATTTATGTGATGAAATTTCACTAAGGCAGTTTTTTTTCCCTCCAGAATTCATCATGATATCACTCAGGAAAAAAAAAGTTAACATTAAACAGTGTTTAGATAACATTCAAAAATTCATTGCTTCAGTGACAAACACATTCCTTGTAGGAATATGAAAAGCAGCAACACTGTTCAATCTCGTATTTTCCAATATCAGCTGTCTGATGAATATTCTACATAGAAGGAAGCAAACTAAAAAAGCCCCCAAGCAATTAGTAGTTAAGCTCTAATTGTATAAATAAGGCTAATTATACAGATGGGAAATCTTTTCAGTTGAGAAAATCAGATGCTAAACATTCCTCCCATTGACAGAAAAAACCTTCATACAAGCAAACAAGTGCATGAAAACCAGTGAGCTGATCATGCTGATCCTTCTATAAAGAACCGCCCTGCTCTTCAAAGGAAGAAAAAATCCTTAATTCTGTTTCTGTGCTGGAGACCCACACAGATGCTGCTACGCTGAGGGCCTGTGCTTTACAATGAAGGACATGGCAGAGGCAGAAAAGAAAGTAAATTGCAAATTGCTGTTGTACTCAGGACGCTGCAGGCAGAGGCAGCAAAAACAAGCAGATGATGCAGGTCATGCTGGCTGCACAGAATAGGGGATTTCAGGAAGACTGGGCAAGTTACTTATACTGGAGGCCCAAAAATCACAGAATGCTCAAATGGTTTGGCTTTGCTTCAAAAAGACCTTGAAGCTCATTTAGTGTCAAAACCCCTGCCATGGGTAGGGACACCTTCCATTATCCCAGGCTGCTCCAAGCCCCATCCAGCCTGGCCCTGAAAATTTCAGGGATGGGGCAGCCCCAGCTTCTCTGGGCAACCTACTCCAGGGCCTCAGGGAAGAATTTCTTTCTGTTATCTAAACTAAACCTACCCTCTTTCAGTTTGAAGCCATTACTCCTTGTCCTATCACTACATGTCCTTGTAAAAATTTCTCTCCAGGGATTTTTTGTAGGCCCCTTTTGGTCCTGCAAGGCTGATGTGAGTGAAAGTAAATGCAAATTCCATTATACACAGGACCTGGGTTACAGACAGGGCTCAGCCCTGAGCTCTGCAGTGGCTGGCTGCTCCCAAAATTCCAATTCCCAACACCAGCATCCCCAGGCAGCCAGCGTACACCTTGAGTGCTCCCATGGAAGTCCAGCATATAGCGGAGAGAAAACCTGGCATCCTGCAAGAGCCAGGGCCCTGCCCCATCAGAGGCACACCTAGCAGCGAGCTGAGACCCCACAGCACTGACACAAACACATGGGAGCCCAGTTCCAGCCCAAGAGACCAATTAAGGGGCTAAAATTAAACAGTACCTTCTGCAGCATCACATCTAACGTGTACTTTTCATTGTGCATGTGTATGTGAACTTTAACATTCACTTTAATTCACTCTCTGTGACACCAGAGCTGCATGAGTGCAGAGGAAATACTGGATAATTAGAGAAATAGTTTGATATTAATACTATTCAACTATAAAAAATTTGTTCGATATAAAAATAATATTATTCCAATAATTACATTTGATTTCCACAAATGCTACCAAAACATGTAATACTTTAAAGCCTCTTTCATGATACTTGCATTCTAAGTGGTAAGTGCAGGATACAGCTAGTATTTGTTCTGTTATATGTAATAAACTAGAAATGTTGGTAACATTCTCATAGGAGCGTTGAAAAAAATTTTTATTACTTGAATACTACATTTCTAGTATTTGCATTTAATAAGAGAAGCAGCCCATATCTCAGTACTGAGGGAATCTCTTGGCTTTGAAAATTCCAATTCCAAAATTCCACCAAGTTTCAAGGCTGGCTTCAGCTAGTACCTGCTGACTTTGGCAGCAGTGCTGCAAGACAGTACAAATGCCACTGGATTTCTAGGGAGGACTGCCAGCTGCAGGAATTCCTGAGGGCTGTGACAAGCAGGGGCTGCCACAGGAGGTTTGCAGAGGCACACTGCAACTCAGGCTTCCAGCATGGAAAACAGTAAGAGCTCTAATAAGGAGAGGGCACGTGCAGAGTCCAGTCAGTGGCAAAATTCTGTTCCCATCAGTGAAATGAGCAGAGCACACACTTTGTACCCTGCTGTTCTAGATTTCAGCAGCACATTGTCCCAAGCACACTCTATGTGGACCCAGTGTTCCTACACACATGGAGTTTCACCAGCTGGACTGAGGCAAACAGGAACTGGAGTGTTTGTTTTCCATAACACTATTTCCTTGTCCAGTCTGACTGATGGGCCAGACAGATTCCACAGGATGCATCAAGCCTTGAAAATTGCTTTGAGAATGGACAGCTACTCCTGGATGCTTGTCTGACAATATAAACATGCACCAAAAATGACATATGACGGGCTATGGAAGTGTCTGAGAGCACGAATCTGTGGAAGCAGCAACATTCTTTCTCAGAGTGCCGGTGAGCGCAGCTGCTCCCAGTGTGTCATCTGGCAAATTCTCCTTTCCTTCTGCACCATGTGCTCAGGAGGAAACCAGAACTATAATCCTCAATCCTCATTCCTCCTCACTATACATTTCATTTCCCCTTTTCCTTCCCTAAGCAATTGCAGGAATTGTCGTACTTCAGTCAGGTATTGATAACTCACAACAAAGAAAAAAGTATTGTTTGCAGGTGCCAAATAACCTATTTTTTTTTCCCCTCAGCCTGAAACACTCTGGTGAGATATCCTGAGGCTGCCCTTCAGAAACTGTCATGGCTCAGCCCCACACTGCCACCAACTCATTTGCCCCTGGTGGGATGGGGAGAGAATTTTATGAGTAGCAGTGAGAAAACTCAGGGCTGAGATACAGACATTTTAATAGGTAAAGCAACAGCTGCACCTGCAGGAAAACTGAACAAGGAATTCAACCTGTACTGCCCATGGACGGGCAGGTGTCTCCATGTCCCCACTTCCTTCTCCTGCCCCCAGCTGTGTGTGCTGAGCGTGGCCCCACCTGGGCTGGGATCTCCCTTGGCTCCCTTGGGCTCAGTTGTCCTGGCTCTGTCCCCTCCCAGCCCCTCCCTGGTGGGGTCAGTGAGGCCAGAGGAGGCCTTGGCTCTGTGTGAGCTCTGCTCAGCAATGCCCAAGGCGTCCCTGTGCTACCAACACTGCTTCCAGCACAAATCCAAAGAAGAAGAACACTAACTCTACAGCAGCCCAAACCAGCACAGAGACAGCCTGAACATCAACAGCATGACAGTACAGATATCCCTCCACTGCCTGACCAAAAATAATGAGCAGATTTCCTCTCTCTGGCTCAAGTTTGGCAGAAATCTTTGCCTCGCCCTCTTGGGTGGATTGAGATTTCCAGGGAAGTCCATGCAGAGTCAAGCCCTGCTCAGTGTGACCACAAATGACCGACCTGTTCCTGCTCTCTCTGTACAGACTCATCCCACTGTTTATGGAGCTCAGAGAGTAATGATAAAGGTTTATGAAGCACACAATAGGCAAGGCTGATTTTGAAGACTTGACGTAGCAGCACTTTTTAAAAATGCTTTACCCAAGCAATGCCTGAAAACTATAAACTATAAAACTAAACCATCTTTAGAGCTCCTAAATCAGGTGAAAAACCTGGAAGACACTTCCTCAGTCAAAATACCGATTCAATATAAATTTGCACAGTGATTCAAACGTGATCATCTACATTTTTATTTTCCCTAAAGAGTTTCCTTTGTACCACAGTTTCTCTCAGTGGCTCATCCAACCTTCCTATTATGCTTGATCCAGCATCAATTGCTGTTCTATATTTGAAGTGAAGGCTTCACACCCCTTAGACTCACTCCAGCACACAATGAGTGGTTTCAAAGAGCTGGATCAACTTGGCGCGTCAAGCTGCGCGTGCCTGGGAAAATCATGGAAGCAAAGCCTGTTTCCAGCTGCTCTTGCTGCTCTTCTGTCTTGGTTTGGTGCTGGAAGAGAGGGCTGTGTTTTTAGTTACTGACACACGTCTGCTGTTTACATGCAGAGCCTTGAACTTGTCTGTGTTCTGCACCGCACGGCTGAGAGCAACAGCTTTGCTTAAATGCACTCAGAATTAGCAGGTGGATGCGGAGGTGACTGATGATTTCTTGCAGCCTGCTGATGCTTCCTCAGCCTCACAATTAGCTCACCCAGCTGCTATCAGAGAAAATGAGGGGATCCTTACTGGGCACCCAAGGGGAGCTGGCAGAATGTCTGTTCTCTTACATACTGTCCTCGAGCACCTTAATTTATGGGGCTGGTTTTGCTCAGGGCCACTTGAGAGACACAGAGGAAACTGACAACAGCTTTTACCTGGGACTTTACAAGAACCTGTTTTCTCTCAGGACGTTGTTTTCTATCGGTGACAATAACTTCCTCAGTCAAGCCTCTCTCTGCCACTTGCTTATGATGATAAATATTCACAAACATGGCAACATAAAGAGACTGGGTTTTTATTAGACTGCAACCTGCATAAATAAACTATATACTTATGCATCTTTTTCTGTTGGCATCTCTGAGTGCACTTATTTTAACAGGTATGTAAACTCCTTCAGGAAGGTACCCAATACATTATGCAAAAAAAGTCCACCGACATAACCACCAAACAAAAAAACCTGGACATTTTCAGAGCCTGTCAAAAGGAAAGATTTCTGCAGATGAGGTTTACTTGAAAGTTTCTAAGAGCTTAACTGTCAGTGTAGGCTGTAAACAAGAGAAGTGAGAGATGTTCATGTAGTCAACATTTGATTTATTTACAACAAATAAAGGAACGTTCAGCTGAAACCATCTTCCTTCTTTGGTAAACTTGGCAAACATTTTCAAGAAGGCTGGGATTTGGGGTTTTGGGTTTGTTTGTGGGCCTTTTGGAATGGAAACATTTGAAAACTGTTTGGAAAAAAGAGGTACCTAGTAGAAAGAGCTGCGAGGGTGTCTTGGCAAGGCACTAAGACCACATCTGAGAGAACAGCCTGGCAGAACCTCGACTGTGCCTCTCCTTTTCCCATGAGAGCCCTACAGCCTGTAGGGTGAACCTCTTGCTGTGGGCTGTCAACTGAATGCACACACAGACTTTGCCCACTCCACTGCATCAATACTGCATGGTACAGCTGAGCCAGCTCCTAAAACCTGAATTTAGTTTTGCCACTGGGCTGGTCTCAGAAGGGGAAGGAAGGGAGGGAAAGAAGGAAAGCTCAAATGTCTCCTGAACTCTTTAGTGAAAGGGGGGTGTGTGCACGCGTGCAGATCTCAGCAGCACACAGAGGTTTGCATTCACAACATGCTGCTGCACCCAGCACTTCCTCCTGAACACTCACCTGAGGCTGAGCCCTGCACAGCAGTGCAAAGTCCCTGATCAAACACCTCTGTTCTCCTGCAGGGCAGTCAGGAAGGCTGAGTCTATCCTCAGCAGTAAAAGTGGAAATAGCTGTATGCTAATATTCTGTCTCCTTCCTTCACTCCTCAGAAGAGCCCTCGCAAGCTGAATCCCAGCACAACAAGATTGCAGGAGGCAAGTCTGTCTTGTGTGGTCTGGCAAAGGAGGGGAAGAAATAATCTCTGCACCTACAGCAAAAGGCCAGGCAGTTTTGGTGAAGATGCAGGCACTCAGAGGCTGCTGTGCACAGCCCCATCACTCATCTGACATCATCAGGAGAAAAGAGAGAGAACTGTTGTGTGCTTTACAGCACAGAGCTGAATCCAGATCAGCCATCTGTTTGTGCTGGATATTCACCACTGGTTCACTGACAAGCTTCTCCCTGTCAACATGTTCAGCAATTCAAGGAGTACTGAATTGCACCATAAACACTCTTCCTTTATTCTTTATGAGTCTGCTGAAGAGAGCATGTTGCACCATTTCCTACCTCTAGAAAAAG
This sequence comes from Fringilla coelebs, assembly GCF_963513975.1. Taxonomy (NCBI): domain Eukaryota; kingdom Metazoa; phylum Chordata; class Aves; order Passeriformes; family Fringillidae; genus Fringilla; species Fringilla coelebs. The sequence continues at coordinate 125,895 of NW_028167542.1, forward strand.
CAAAGGGCCTGGGATGCTGATGGCAATGGCCAAACATTTCTGGATTCAAGGCTCCTACAGAAGCTTTGCCATTCCTCGGTGTAAGCAAAAGCACGTGGTATGGTTCACTGGAGTCCCTGTAAGTTACAAATCCAACATTAAAACCTAAAAATAAAGGTATTTCATCTAGCATGGCACTTGTGAAAAAGGAAAATAACGCTGCTTCATTGATCTAAAATAGTTTCAGCTTTCTGTGAGTCTTCCACCCTCCTGTGACTCTTGTACTGCTGCTATAGAACAATGGTGGAACCAGAATAAATCAGACTCTGTGCAGTATCTGTTCCCCACAGCCAGTTAGTACCTCTGTCTGTAGAATACACAGTAATAAACTACAGGGATCACCTAGCAGCAGTTTGTCTTAGAATTTGCTTAATCCACTGGGCATCCTGAACTTCATTCTCTTTCAAGCTACGTTCTGTAACTTGCAGAGAACTTTTACAGCCTGTGGAGTTGAAGCCTAATTTTTGTTCTGAACACCTGTGTGGTATCTACAACAGCAGCCTGAACAGTTGCCTAAACAGTGATATACAAATAGTATCAGTCTCCATTTTCTGGGAGCAAAGATGTGAGCACTGCCCACAAGGGGAATTTCTACAGTGGGTCCTCATGTTCACACGTAGCTCAAACTAGAGGAGAGCTGGCTAGATTTTGGGCTCATTCTAGCATCATGATCAAAAGGGGAGCGAGAGCTTATTTAAGGTCCTTCTCACTCAGTGAAACTGAACAGAATGTGCTGACTTCAGAACTGTAATTGTCCAAAAGTTATACTTCTTTCTTATACATCACCTTCTTAGGCAGAAATGAGATGCTAAAAGAAGCCAGTGAAAGTATCTCTTGAAAATTTTTACTGGAGACAATAATAAAAAGCTATAGCAAAGCCTAGCATTTTTTATTTCTAACGTTGCTTTAGAAAGATTTTTTTATATCTGGTAGATATGCACTGCAAAAGTGTCTAAGAGAAGTTCCATCCTCCTGCTCTTTTGAAGCAGCTTCTGATACCACACTTGAGAAGTGAATAAGGATGTAAAAAGTGCATTTGATCAGCACTGTAACTGCTGCTATGACCTTACTTGATCACAGTCTCTAGTGGTTTCAACTTCCTACAACCTCCACAAAGAGATTTCTGAAGCAGTGACATACTCCATGTAATAACAAACATATCAAAAGAATTTGATGGGGAAAAGAGTTACTGAAAATATAAAATCACAGTATTGCCAAATTAGTAAAGCATATTTCAAGGCAATTTACTAAAGATGGAGATATGATATGCATTCCATAGAATGATGGAATACACTGAATGGGAAGAGACACATCAAGATCCTCGAGTCCAACCCCTGGGCTTGCATAGGAGACTCCAAAAATCCCACCCTGTGCCTGAGAGCGTTTTATAGTTCCATGTTTACATATTTATAATTCCATGTTTATAGTTATTGTTTATATGTTTATATGTTTATAGTTCCATGTTTATAGTTCCATGTTTATATGTTTATAGTTATTGTCTATATGTTTATAGTTCCATGGTTATATGTTTATAGTTATTGTTTATATGTTTATAGTTCCATATTTATAGTTTTTGTTTATATGTTTGTAGTTATTGTTTATATGTTTATAGTTATTGTTTATATGTTTATAGTTCCATGTTTACATATTTATAGTTCCATGTTTACATATTTATAATTCCATGTTTATAGTTATTGTTTATATGTTTATATGTTTATAGTTCCATGGTTATATGTTTATAGTTATTGTTTATGTTTATAGTTCCATGATTATATGTTTATAGTTCCATATTTATAGTTATTGTTTATATGTTTGTAGTTATTGTTTATATGTTTATAGTTATTGTTTATATGTTTATAGTTCCATGTTTATAGTTATTGTTTATATGTTTATATATAGTTTAAATGTTTATAGTTATTGTTTGTATGTTTATAGTTCCATGTTAATAGTTCCATGTTTATATGTTTATAGTTCCATGTTTATATGTTTGTAGTTATTGTTTATATGTTTATAGTTATTGTTTATATGTTTATAGTTCCATGTTCATGTGTTTATAGTTATGGTTTATATGTTTATAGTTCCATGTTCATATGTTTATAGTTATTGTTTATATGTTTATAGTTCCATGTTTATATGTGTATACTCCCATGTTTATATGTTTATAGTTATTATTTATAGGTTTATAGTTATTGTTTGTATGTTTATAGTTCCGTGTTTATATGTTCATAGTTCCACGTTTATATGTTTATAGTTCCATGTTTATATGTTTATAGTTATTGTTTGTATGTTTATAGTTATTGTTTGTATGTTTATAGTTATTGTTTATATGTTTATAGTTCCATGTTTATATGTTTATATGTTTATAGATCCATGTTTATTGTTATTGTTTATATGTTTATAGTTATTGTTTGTATGTTTATAGTTCCATGTTTATAGTTATTGTTTATATGTTTATAGTTCCATGTTTATACGTTTATATGTTTATAGTTCCATGTTTATAGTTCCATGTTTATATGTTTATAGATATTGTTTGTATGTTTATAGTTCCATGTTTATAGTTATTGTTTATATGTTTATAGTTCCATGTTTATATGTCTATAGTTATTGTTTACATGTTTATAGTTCCATGTTTATACGTTTATATGTTTATAGTTATTGTTTTTATATTTATAGTTCCATGTTTACATATTTATAGTTCCATGTTTATAGTTATTGTTTATATGTTTATATGTTTATAGTTCCATGCTTATAGTTCCATGTTTATATGTTTATAGTTATTGTCTACATGTTTATAGTTCCATGATTATATGTTTATAGTTATTGTTTATATGTTTATAGTTATTGTTTATATGTTTATAATTCCATGTTTATAGTTATTGTTTATATGTGTATATATATAGTTTAAATGTTTATAGTTATTGTTTGTATGTTTATAGTTCCATGTTTAGAGTTCCATGTTTATATGTTTATAGTTCCATGTTTATATGTTTATAGTTCCATGTTTATATGTTTGTAGTTATTGTTTATATGTTTATAGTTCCATGTTTATATGTTTATAGTTCCATGTTTATATGTTTGTATGTTTATAGTTATTGTTTGTATGTTTATAGTTATTGTTTATATGTTTATAGTCATTGTTTATATGTTTATAGTTCCATGTTTATTGTTATTGTTTATATGTTTATAGTTATTGTTTGTATGTTTATAGTTCCATGTTTATAGTTATTGTTTATATGTTTATAGTTCCATGTTTATACGTTTATATGTTTATAGTTATTCTTTATATGTTTATGGTTCCATGATTATATGTTTATAGTTATTGTTTATATGTTTATAGTTCCATGATTATATGTTTATAGTTCCATATTTATAGTTTTTGTTTATATGTTTGTAGTTATTGTTTATATGTTTATAGTTCCATGATTATATGTTTATAGTTCCATATTTATAGTTATTGTTTATATGTTTGTAGTTATTGTTTATATGTTTATAGTTATTGTTTATATGTTTATAGTTCCATGATTATATGTTTATAGTTCCATATTTATAGTTATTGTTTATATGTTTGTAGTTATTGTTTATATGTTTATAGTTATTATTTATATGTTTATAGTTCCATGTTTATAGTTATTGTTTATATGTTTATATATAGTTTAAATGTTTATAGTTATTGTTTGTATGTTTATAGTTCCATGTTTATAGTTCCATGTTTATATGTTTATAGTTCCATGTTTATATGTTTATAGTTCCATGTTTATATGTTTGTAGTTATTGTTTATATGTTTATAGTTATTGTTTATATGTTTATAGTTCCATGTTCATATGTTTATAGTTATTGTTTATATGTTTATAGTTCCATGTTTATATGTTTATACTCCCATGTTTATATGTTTATAGTTATTGTTTGTAGGTTTATAGTTATTGTTTGTATGTTTATAGTTCCGTGTTTATATGTTCATAGTTCCATGTTTATATGTTTATAGTTATTGTTTGTATGTTTATAGTTATTGTTTATATGTTTATAGTCATTGTTTATATGTTTATAGTTCCATGTTTATATGTTCATATGTTTATATGTTTATAGTTCCATGTTTATATGTTTATAGTTCCATGTTTATATGTTATAGTTATTGTTTATATGTTTATAGTTCCATGTTTATATGTTTATAGTTCCATGTTTATATGTTTGTAGTTATTGTTTATATGTTTATAGTTGCATGCTTATACGTTTATAGTTATTGTTTACATGTTTATAGTTACGTGTTTATATGTTTACAGTTACATGATTATATGTTTATATTTGTATGTTTGTATGTTTACGGTTACATGTTTATATGCTTATAGTTACATGCTTATATGTTTACAGTTACATGTTTATATGATTATATGTTTATAGTTAATGCTCATATGTTTGTAGTTCCATGTTTATATGTTTACAGTTGCATATTTATAGTTATTGTTTATATGTTTAGAGTTTCATGTTTATATATTTCTAGTTCCATGTTTATAGTTATTGTTTTATATGTTTATATTTATTGTTTATATGTTTATAGTTCCATATTTCTAGTTATTGTTTATATGTTTATATTTATTGTTTATGTGTTTATAGTTATTGTTTATATGTTTATAGTTCCATGATTATATGTTTATAGTTCCATATTTATAGTTATTGTTTGTATGTTTATAGTTCCATGTTTATATGTTTATAGCTATTGTCTATATGTTTATAGTTCCATGTTTATAGTTATTGTTTATATGTTTATATATAGGTTATATGTTTATAGTTATTGTTTGTATGTTTATAGTTCCATTGTTATATGTTTGTAGTTATTGTTTATATGTTTATAGTTCCATGTTTATAAGTTTATAGTTATTGTTTATATGTTTATAGTTCCATGTTTATAAGTTTATAGTTATTGTTGATATGTTTATAGTTCCATGTTCATATGTTTATAGTTATTGTTTATATGTTTATAGTTCCATGTTTATATGTTTATAATTATTGTTTATATGTTTATAGTTATGAAATCTGGAAGTGATAGGAGAGTGCCTTAATTTTAATAGTGTAACTTGAAGCTGATTTGTTCTGGTGTGTTGAGAGCTGGTCAGAAGGAGCATTGCCTGACAAAAGAACAATCATTTGCTGTCTACAGAAGACTTGGGATTTCTGTGGCATGATTTGACCAGAGTCAAGACAAAAAAGCTTATTTTGCATGCACTGAGCTCTCTTCTTGAGCTGCAGGGCTTGAAGTTGTGGCTCTCGACTTGGGAAGGAGAGAAAAGCGATGTTTAAATAATCAAGCCACCAATTCTGGGTATATCTGTGAAGTCTCACAAATTTTAAGGCTTGTAAAAAAACACAACCAAATAAAGCCTTGTAGTGCTATACAACAAATTCTTATGTGCACAGTTCTGGATGGGCTTTCCTACTCCAGCAGAAAAGCTTAGAAATCAAGCTGATTAAAAATAATGATGTGACTAATAGTACAACTTTCTGCAGGAACAATTTCCAATGCTTAATCAGAAAGGTTAATGACACGTTTGCAGTTTCCTTTTTGTTTCTTCTCCATGGTCTCCATTAATCTTTCCCAGAACTGCACAGGTTGGTGGATCCTGTGCTGGCCAAGCCCATGGCGTCCCACTGGGAGGGGTGCCACTGAGAGGGTGGCACTGGTGGGTCTGGTCCTCAGCCAGGTCAGTGTATGCAGGAGAAATTCAAGCCAGTCCAGAAGCTTAAAAGTATTCCCCTGCCATAAATGGCAAAAAGTTTGCACATTTCTTAACTTCAATAAGTTTCAAGAAAACAAACATTTGACTGTCAAAAAAAAGGTGCTTTTTAATTTTTATAGACTAGGCAATTTTTAATAGAGAAGTTGTTCCAAGTACCAGACACTGGCTCTGTTGTTCCAAGTATCAGACATTGGCTTTCTACTTGCAAGTCAGGATATCTGTGCAGTGGCTTGACATGTAATATATGAGATTAACCCCATCTAAGCTGGGTGTCATCTTTTCAAAATGTGCAATAATTGTATTCAGCAGAAACTGAGCAAGGATGTCTGCAACTGGAGCTGTAGAAAATAGTCTACATCATTTATCATCTTGGTCTCCAAAAAAGAAGCAGAAAAGTTCTCAAGAATCTTTAAAAGAATATTTTCAAACTAAAATTCCTTTCATATGATCTTAGAGTGCTGATTTTTTTCTTCAACAGAAGTGTCAACATGTGGAACTCCAAGTTGTATGAAAATAGCTGCATATGACCAAGCAGCCGAGAAGCTTGATACTTTCTTAGGCAACTTAAGAACTATTTCTTTTGTTAATACTCTTTCTTTGGAATATTTGGCTGTCATAAAGATTGTACAACACCTTTGCAGTTCAATACAGAAGATAATTTTACTTCCACAATTTGGTGCACTTTAGCTCTGGACATTGTTACATTTATTTGCAAATACATTATATTGTCAGTCTCTTGTCAATGAAGAAACCGTTCTCTTGGCCTGAATAAAAAGTGTGTTTGGGGGTTTTTTGTTTATGGGCCACAAAGTTAAAATAGTATATTTTTTACTCTATGCAAAGAGAAAGTTTTATAATGGTATTTGTTAATATTGTGTAATTAGGAATTTGATCAGCACATATTTTTGGGAAAAATACTTTGTATGCACATGGACAGCTGTTCCTAAAGATGAAACAAATGGGAGCTTAAAAGCCCTGGGCTTATATGTTTGATCCACTATTATTCTTGCTATTAGTCTATATTAACTATATACTATTAGTCAGTACTATTTAGCATGTATTGCTTGAGAAGCAATTACATGGTTCATCCCTTTCTCTCTGTGACTACTCTGCATGGCCAATGAACAAGTTCCTGCTTTTTAAAATTTGAGATACATTTTTTCCCATCTCTGCATGTAAACATCTGATATGCACATGATGCCTGGGAAAAGGTAATGTGCATAATGCTAGATTAAAGAGCAAAATAGCTAATAGGTTGTTGAGTGGTAATTTTTCACATAATGTTCTAAAACCAGTGATTTTGTTTACTCCTTAGATATGAGTGCCACAGGCTCCTAAACTGTCTGAACTAAAAGATCAGTATTTCGATAGTGTTCATATTTACTTATTTTCTTTGTGTACGTCCCATCACTTTGCTTTTTGAAGAGGCAAAAAACAAATCTGTCAGCTACATCTTTCTAATTATGTATTACTTCAAATGTAGACTTAATAATCTAATAGTTTTAGTTTTATTAGATGTCTTTTTAACCATTTAACACTTTTCTATGGCTTTAAACCATATTTCAGCTACAAAATCAAGTAGTTATTTTTCAGTAAAAAATAAATGGAATGCACATCCTGCCTTGTAAGTAAGGAGATAGGGAAGGGAAAGAAATGTCCAGAGCAATAAAATCTGTTCCTCATTAACCATTATCTGCCTTAATGCAATCATGTTCAAGTCCAGACATCCCTTAATCAATGCAGTCTGGACAGATAACACAACTCTTCAGAAAGTACAGGTAACACCAGTGTCAGTAGTCTGACTTGGACAGAGGCTTAAATATGCATCCAGAAAGCAGTGAAACCTGGAGATACGAGAGAGCTCTGAACCATGTCTCTGGTGACACAAGTAATATACTTCAAGTAGTAATTTTTTGATAGTAGAGTGTACTTTTTTCAATAAAGGCAGAATGACCAGAATCAAAAATACTTGCTGCAAGGGCAAAGCTGAAATCTCTTTTGGAGAGAGGTAGAGGAGAGACCTTTAGGTGTTTCTCAGTAGCCTTGTTTAAAAGCTAACATTTGGAAGACTCCAGCAAAAGAAAAGTCAACGTTTTCTTTTTTCTCTTTTCTTTTCTTTTCTTTTCTTTTCTTTTCTTTTCTTTTCTTTTCTTTTCTTTTCTTTTCTTTTCTTTTCTTTTCTTTTCTTTTCTTTTCTTTTCTTTTCTTTTCTTTTCTTTTCTTTTCTTTTCTTTTCTTTTCTTTTCTTTTCTTTTCTTTTCTTCTTTTATTTTTTCCTCCTTCCTCCAACTTTTCATATTTATTGATGTGGTTTTCTTGGGGACCTGGGCTTTTGGCCAACCAGTTTGTTGTCTGTTCCGAAGGAGTTCTCTTAATACCACCAGGGAATCAAGAGGCTAGGATTTAAGTGCTTATGTATTTTAAAGTGTATAAATGAAAGGAGGCCCAGGAATGTTGAGTATTATGAATAGTGGTGTGACCAACAAATGGCTCCCAGCTTTGGGACTGCCCACATGACTTATACCCCCTGATTTTGTGACCCATGAGGAGAATGGGGGAGCTTGCCTAGTGTATTAGTGACAGGAGATTCTGCAGTGTTTGGGCTTAAGTGTTCATTTGGGTCATTTTTGTTTGATTTTTGAAGTCAGAAATTGGGCCAATTGCATTCAAGAGAGCAAGAAGGGTTCTATAAGTGCAGGGGATCTCATTCATGTGCAGCTCTGAGGGTAATGGCTTACAAGGGGAACATTTAAAGATCCCTGAGATAACTGCAGGTGTTCAGGAAAGGATCTCATTAACACTGCTCCAAAATTAAAAAGTTTAATTGGAAGAAATAGAACTAAATGATGCAGGAGAGGGGTTAAAATGGGAAAGTCTCTTCTAGTTAGCAGAACCACCAGCTGTTGATTTGGGATTCCTTCCTGCCAACTCCCAAAGGGACCGCAGGACACCTGTCCTTATACAGCTCCTGTTGGATGTGCTCTAAAAAAGCCCTGAAGCCCTTATTCCTACTTCCTGTGGTGGAGTTTGGAGAATTTAAGTAATGGATGTGAGATTGTTGTTGTTAAAACAGGTGTTGCCTCGCGTGCCCAGCCCTCTTAACACCAGTTCTGTGAATTTCTATCCTGTGGAATAGGACTAGTGCCTAGGTCTGCATTTCTGACTGAGTCAAGGGGTTGAGCTAGGAATGCAACTAAGATGGTGAATACTATATATATTTTAATTAAGAGCTTAAATGAATTAAGGGGTTAAGTTAGAAATGTAGTTAGCAAAGATCATATACTGTGATTAGAGCTTAACAAGGAAACTAATTGATACCAAGTGGGAATGACTGAAACAAGGTTGGGAATGACAGGTAATATACAAAGTATTGTAAGAATGCAGGAACCATAAATAACACAGATTTCTAAGAATTAAAGGAGGTTTGGACTGTGACCAACAGGCCAAGAAGCCCTGCCAACTTACCATGGTTGAAGAGTTTACCATGAGGAAGGTGTCTTACTTCCTCTTCAGAGGAACCAAATTAAAGAGGACAATTGCGCAGCTGTAATGCACATTCAGCTAATTATAATACGAGGTGAGAGCTAATGTTTATGTAATAGATGCCGTATAAACCATCCTGGAAACCATCTGAATGTGTTAAACCTTTTTGGATAAAAAGAGAGCAGGAGTTTGTGACTTTTTGACACGTCTTTGGGAGGTTACTCTCGTGTGTCCAGCACTGTAATAAACACACTCTTTCCAACTTTCATTAGTTGAAGAGTTGTCTGTCCGTGCTTCATAGTCACAGTAATGAGACTGGTCACATACAAAATCCTGCAGGGTTACAAGCAAAACCCTGGATATGTTGCATCTGCAGTGGTGGTGAGACTGCCTTCTGCTGTTATTTACTCTTGGTTTTCCCTGGCTCATCAAGGCAGAAAATGGCCATAGAGCAGCTATTACTTCAGCTTTTCCCTTTCTTCTTGTTATCCCTTTTTACATCTCTAGATGAGTTGGATTGGTTAAGAGGCTGTTGTTTTGTACAGGATATCAGTGTTCTCTGTGATCCCCATTACAGTTTGTGCTCCTAGAGCATTCTAGAGGAGTAACATTTTGAAGCATAATTCTTAGTTAGAATAAAAGAAGATTTTGAGTTTCTGGAATTGAATGAACAGTTTCTTCTATGTCCTAATAGACCCAAGGCAATGAATGAATGCTTTCTCCTTTTACAAATGGAAAATATGGAAACCCCAGTGCAATAAATATATTTACCATTTATCCAAGACTTGTCTTTTGTCCTAACACCAGTGGTGAAAAAATAACAATAACTTTTTGACTGACTTAAATTTTATTCTGTGCCTTCATAATAATTCTAGTGGAATGAAGATTTTGTATGAGAATGTGGCAAGAGAGGTCTGTCAGGTCTGTCATTTCCCTCCACTGAGTTTTTGTGTCTTTTCTCTGAATCAGGCTCACTCCCCCGGCCCCAAGAAATTACTAATGTAATTCCTGACAACCCTGTTTGTTTCTCTCCTTTAAACCAGAGAAAGCATTGAGCAGGACCAAGGCAATAGCTGTGGGAGAAAGATACTTAACTGCACCCCCTGATACTTGAATGATCTCAGGGCTGTTGTTGCCGTGCAGGTTTAATGCCCACCTTGTGAGAAATCATTCCTACCTGGTTCTTCCTTGAGCTTTTACTCAAGTAGGATTGTCACTGGAGGGCTTGGTCCTTTGGATCCTTTTGCTTTTCTGTGCCTGACATGATTTGTTTAGGGTAGGAAAGAAACTGACTTCACAAAGCAGGAGTTGCACTGTGAATTTCAATAGCTTATCTTTTGGCATTTTCTAGCTGCAAAAGGATGATAAAAACATTGCCTCAAGAAGTCTTCACCACTGACTCCTGTGGGGGTCTTCTGGAATAAGTTCAGACTTTTCAGCCTTTTTTCCTTGAGGAAAGAGGGTTGACTCAGCTAAATTTAAAGGTACAGTACCACTAAGGGAGCAAGGGCAAAGAGATTAATGTGGGCTTTTTGTTATTACCTTTTCCAACTGCTGTTAACCAGAGGCATGTAGGTAGTATCGTATCTTATGAATTTACTGAAGTGCAGAGGGGTGATGTTTAATTAAGCCTTTGTGATTACAGGCATTGCCCTCAGGCACAAACAAAGCTGCAGCTGTTTGGGATGATGTGAGTTGTGTGATCTCTGCTGCAGAGACCATACCTGCTGCCAGAGGAGAATGAAGGGGAAAAAAATAAATCGCTGCCAGAGCATGATGCACCTTGCATGGACCTGGAGAGGAAAGCAGTTCGCTTCCACAGCTCTCATTCTAGTGCTTTGTAACATCCAGGTTTGGAAGAATGCACACAGGAAGTTGAGATGTAGCCACTGAACCAAGCTATTGGGTTTTTTTGCTTTTTTGGATGTTGGTTTTTACCTTCTTCTTCATCTTCATCTTCTTTGTCTTCTTCTTCTGTGGTAATTGCTGCTAAGTTATTTAGGAAGCAGCCTACTTGTTTGATGCAACCCAGAAAAACCTTTGTGATTAAGCCCTCTCTTTAGAGTGGTCACTGTGAGCATGGGATTGGATAGCCTAAGATAGCAATGTATTTCAAGAGTTAAGGATGAGAGGAAGTAAGTTGGAACAGATCAAGGGCATCTTGTAACAGAGAGGAAACAGACTGGACAAAGGAATTTCAAGTACCAACCCAGTGGAAATATTAAAGAAAAATTATAACAAATTGAATTTGTTAAGAAATTGATAAAGAAAGTAGCATTAATGGGGTAAGCTGAAATAGCTATCATAGTGATACCAGTATGAAGGCACTGATTTATTTCCATGTAACAATCTCTTTATAAGCTGTAATTTTTCTCTTTCCTTAAAATAAATATTTTCTGTTACTACATAAAGATAAGATGTACCTGACAAGTTGCAAAAGAAAATGGTCTTGATGAAGTTCTCCAACTTCTCATTCTATCTACAAAATTAAAAAGGCAATACTATTAGTAGTACATCCCAGTAAAAATAAAACTGGTAGATAAGTTGGAGCACGACTCAGGGTTCAATTCTTGGTGAGTGTGTATGGCTAAGAACTGGGACTTTGCTGTTTCTGTGGTTTTATTTACTTCACTGTAAGATTGGTATACTTGCTTAGTTTCTCTGTGCCTTTGTTTACCCTTTACTTAATGAAAGGAAGATTCATGCTTTGAAAAAGAAAACAAAACCAAACAACAAAAAAGATTATGGAATTCAGGAGTGTTTTAACTTCTGATGGTTTTGTGTCACAAAGGTCTGTTTTAGCTTAAAGGTATGCTTTCAAACTGTTTTCTATTAGGAAAATTGCTTAAATACCTTTAAATTTTCTTAAAACCATAACATTAGAAATCCAGGGACTTATGCCTCACCATCTTTCAGGATTGCCTACTTTCCTTTTAAGTCTCCAAGAAAGCAGTTTTAGATTTATGTGCATTAGTTAAAAAATAGTGCTCCAGAGATCAGCATTATCTTCGTGCTTTTATCACAGAGGCAGTGTTTGCTCTGTGAAAGTCACTTCTCCCTCTCTTTTCCCTCTGTTATTATGGGATCATTTGTCTTTGGGGTCATCCTGCCTTCAAACCTTCTGCCCTAGTGAGAGACACTCAAATATTCCAGGGACAGAAAATGGAAAGACTGATGCCGGTAATGCCATGAGTCAAGGTTTGGTTCCCACTTCCCATAACAACCAGCTGAGACAGTAACTTAATGTCAGAGACTGCTATGGAGATCTGCTCAGGTGTGCTTGATTGAATTTCACTCAGGCTTGTGTGGTTTGAAATAACAGCAGCTGAACACAGACTGACTGAGGACTTAGCAATGTGAAAGCATCTGGAAAGGGCGAGACAGACTAGGGGTCAGATCAAGACCTGAACTGATCAACTGATCAAAAAATATCCTTTCACATTCTCAACGCTCTGTCTTGCCCAGATTTTTGGTTCTAGTGGAGAGATCGTCAAAACATATGGCAATATTTTTTCAAAGTGTTTATTGGCTTTGGTGCTTTCCAAATTTTCTTTTTTCTTTTAAAACAATGAGAATTCCCCCATATATGTGCTAAGAAGATTGTCTTCTCTTCTGTACTTGTTTGGAAAGACACTGAGGAACTGTGAAGACAGCATTTCTAAGGACAGCATGACATAAGAAATTTTTCCCCAAAATACTATTTTTTTTTCTAGCCAGTAATAGGAAATGAAATTTTGAGAGGTAACTGGGAAAAAAACCAAAAAACCCTCAAACCAAACATGAAGAGGAAAGTTTTTATTTCCTTGCTGATTCCTGACTTATAGTCAGAAAGCAAGGGAAAAGAAACATAGTTGGTCATGGATGACCTAGGAAAATGGATGCAAGGAATAAAGTTTTTGTGTGTGTGTTTTTCCCCCATTATCAACAAAGTGAAGTATGTTCTGGAAACCTTCTATGAAGAAGCACCTGGCAAATGCTTTAAAATTAACAAAGCAAAATTTATTTCCACATGCTCCTACAGCCTAGAAAGCAACTGAGAATATGCTAAGTCTGTAATTGTTTGTGTCTGAATAGGAAAGCTTCTGTCATTTTAGTAGGGCTTCTTTTAATTTTACATATATTACTGCACTCAGATCATGTCTTTTATTATAGTAAAACATTAAAACATGACTGGTAACTATGCTCTAGCAGTAAACCTCCACAAAACCCAAAAAGTAAGACATTTTTATTGTGCTTTTCATCATTCCTTATTTATACTATAAATGGGGACTATAAATTTATTTCTTCTACAATATATGTAATAAAATACTTAATGGATTGTGAATGACATGTTATAAAACTTGGCATTAAGTACGGCAATTTATATTTAAATGCATCTCAGGCATAAATAAACGCACTATAAATAGAAAAGTATCTGAATTTACAATACATATAGCCACTCATTTAAGTGTAGCATTTTGGATGTTGAAATCATTAGACAGTAATTTATTTCTGCAGAAATAGGCATTTGTTGTATTTTGAAGGGAGATCCTGAACTGCCCTGAGTTATAAGTACTTATAAGTTACTTACAAGTTATAAGCACTTATGAGTTACTTATAAATAGAGAAGGATTTTACAAAAACTAGAGTATTGAATGTATTCCTAGTGGAATTTTGGTAACCTATAAACAGAATCCATAATTTCAAAAGCACTGAACTGGCATAGCTGCTGCAAGCTAAACAATAATCATGGGGAACTTCTTCTAGAAGAAACCAGATTAATCAGGGGAAGAGCAAACAGTTTCACAAACCTTAGTGAGGGACCAGTATGTTAAACTGCTCATTCAGCCATGAAGTGAGAGCTGAAGGATCCTCAGGACAAGCATGGATGAAAGTGGCCTTATGCTTGTTTGCTAAATGCAGAGGAATGAAACAGGACTTGGAAAAAAGCCACTTAGTGAATGGCCTTTCCACATCACTCCCATCAGGATTTCCAAGTGAAATCAGACAAAGTATTTACATGGGTACAGATCCAAGCACTTACTCTGAGGGAGATTAGTAGCCATACCTGTAAGACCACCCATGCAGAAAATCAGCAGCACAGCTCAGACATGAGCAAATCAAATAATTTACTTGCCCCCTTGCCCTCACTCTCTGCTGCCTCCCCATGCCAGCTATGGGCTGGGGCTGTATCCTATTACCTCTTCTGCAAAAGCTGAACAGCAGTGCTTGTAGATCCGTGTTAGTTTGGAGCAACAAGCAGAAACTAAATCGGCTCTTCTACTGGTTATTTCTGTACCACTGAGATATACCACCCTGCACGGTGGGGGTAGGGTATGCAGAGATAGGATGTGAGCTCTTGAGCATCTGGAAGATCTATTTTGTGAGATAAGAGGTTTCCTCCTGTCTTAGTTTGAAAAGACAGGTGTCTGCTAAGGAATGTGGGACATTCATTAATTTCCTTTGAAAACAGAGAACATAAACCATTAATTTCATCCCCTTGAAATAGAGAACATAATAAATACTAAGCAGAATTAGGAGAGGGGGCTATGACTGGGCTGGCAGTATTTCATAGTTTGGGGGGAAATGGGTTTCCCCTGGTTTTTTTCCTCACTCTTTGATATACTTGTACTTCTGCTGAAAAAGGGAGAATAACCAAGGGGTTGCTGTGGAGTCAGGGGTCAAGGCTGAGTCTCTGTATGTACCAGGACATCACTATTTCATGCCTGCTACCTCTATATCCCTGCAGTGTGCTTGCTGAGGTGGCAATTCTGTCTCTGTCCTGTGAGGGAAAGTTAGAGGGGAGGTGATTTGTCTGGGCTGTGGAGCTAACTCTTCATCACATAAGCCTGTTGTGCAGATTTAGCCAGCAACACCGCTGAACACTAAACCCACTAGTACTGACTCTACCACTGCCAAGATATTGAAAGATGTAAAGGGTTTGTGTACTTTCATTTTCATCAAATTGCAAGTACTTTTCTTGAGCATCAGTAATAATGTCTTTTTGAAAGTGCTCTGTAGAAAGTGAAAGTCTGTGAATTTTTACTTTAGTATATTAGAAACCTCTATTTCCTTGCAACAACTGCTTTAACCTCTATAAACTGAGGATTTCTCTTTGAGATGAAGATTTCTCTTGAGCACAGAGTTTGATGTTAAAGCTTTGATCCTGCAGATCTCCTGATGTCTGAAACATTAAGAATAAAAATTATGTCCCTTGCATTACTAGACATAACCCTCCGGATTTCTACATAGAACATTGAGCCTGTATGTAACCTACTATTGTAAGTTCTCCTGGTACCACTGAGATATGCCAAAGAGGTTATCTCAAAGTCCTTTATTTTTCAGTATTATAAGATATCATTCAGTACCCAGCAATGCCTATGAGGAGTATCAAAATCCTCATACTCAAATGGGAGATCACAGTCCAGACCATGAGTCAGTTGATCTAGTTCTGTTAAAGTTTCAAATGCTTTTTACAGGACTCATGGAAGACTTGGCTTATATTTGTAGGAGTTTGTCTGGTTTGACTAGGGCCAAAGCTGTCACGCTTTTAAGAGGACAAGGGTAAAAGTGGCTGGTTGATTTTCAGTGTAAAGGTAGATCTTGGTAGCATCTTGAGCAGAATTTCTGTATTGTTTCCTTCAGTGGAGGAGGCTTTGAGAGAGAAGGTGCTGTTCAACTGATGGAGGGATACTTGAAGAGGAATGGTTGCTACCCTTTCTTTCTGTATCTTTTCCCACATGCTCTGTTCATGTTCCCTGATTCTGTAAGTCTGTAGGGCTGATAAATACAGTTATTTATTAGATAGTCTTATGGGCTGTAAGGAAGAGAAAGGTTGGTTTCTCTTTCCTGTAGGGGGAAGGAGAGAAACCAAATAGGCACTCCTAGCTGCAGCCTTCACTGCTCAAGAGGTGCACAAACACCAGAGCTGAATTACCTTCAAATAACCCATCTTAAGGTCAATGCAAAAACTTGTCAAAACAAACCAAAAAGCAAGTAGTTTTCCTTTCATTAATGCTGCATTTCCCCTTCTCAAAGCTGGTTCATTAAACCGAAAATTGCTCAAAACAGGCGTCTCTGTAAAGAATGCTTGGAGCAAAATTAGTTTTGCTAGGTTAGTAATGCACCTTGCTTCGACTGAAATTGAAATCATTTTTTCCAATAAAGTCACAACACCTGTTATCAGAATTGCCATTAATTGTAAGAAATAGGAGTGTGAGGGAAGAATTTGTCAAATCTAATAAAATATTTAATCTGACCATGCTTATGTTTGCAGTTCCTTTTTTTTTAAATGACAATTTATGTCCTTTTAAAGTTGCAGTACAGTTTGGAGAAGAGCTTTATTTCATATAAACTGTGTTTGCAAGTGATGATCCACTGAGAAATTAGCATGGAATAGATAGCATTTTAATTCTGCAGCTGTTTTTTTGGTACTCTAAGTGGTTGGGTTTGATGCTTTTCAGTGGCTAAGACAAAACACAACTGCAAGGTCAGATGAGTAAATCTTCTGAAGAATTGTGATTTGCTCCTACCCTCAGATAGGAACAAATACCCTCAGAAAACTGAGTGCTGCAAAATTGCCCATCACAGAAACTAGGTTACAGGAGGGCTCATGGAGACAACACCCCGCTAGGTATTTAAAGCAGTTCATAAGTTGCCAGATGGTGCACTGAGAATTTTGGTTGGAAATGCCAAATAGATTCACTTAATGATCAGTGCTTCCTTCTTGTAGCATCCCTAAGTATGGGGTTTTTTTAATGAAGAATGAGGGTATATAGAACATATAACGTGTAATAACATCACATTGATGTATTCTCATGGGATAAGACTAAATTTCTAATGCTGGCTGCAGTTCAGCCTTATCCTGGTAGTCTGGTTCCCTCTGCGAATAATTGAAATGCTGCTATTGCAGTGCCAACAGAAGCAGCATGATTTGGGTTTTGAGGGGAGGGTTTATTTTTGCTTTTCTTAAAAACAATTTTTTTAAGATTTCTTCCCACCAACAGTGCTTTTGTTATCTTCGCATCCTGACTGTGTCTGTCTGGCTTTTTTTTTTTTTTTAATCTCCTCCTTATGTGCAGATCTTGGTGCTGAATTATGCTTTCCTTGCATTCTTTATGCTATGTTGAGGGTTTTCCACTCCTTTTTTTCTTCCTGCATAGAGAACATTTCTGCCGCAATATCTTATTTTTATGCTGTTGATCAGCCATTATCTCTCTCAATAACAAACTTATTTTTAATGTATTTAATTTTTTTTCATGATACCAAACCCATGAAAGGAAGAGACACTGCTTCCTCAGCCCACTTTTATTATCATGCTTTTGAAAATATTCACCCTGTTGAAAGTATCAGACTCATAACTTGAAAATCACGTTCTGTGATTAGATGTCACATCAGTCTGGCAAGATACTCCCCTTCATGGGAGGAATGAGCTGAAAGGTACAGCCTGAGCCACATCTTCACAGCCTGCATTTCGTGGGAAAAGTGTTTTTCCTGTGTTTTCCTTCCATGGATGTGGAAGAGCAACTGTCCAGAATTCTCTGCAACCTGTGTAGTCCCACACTAACGAAAGGGTTACAAGCAGCATGCTAATAGAAATATTCCAAAGGGTTTCTGGTGATTGCTGTTCCCTTTGCTTTCTCCTCCTTGCCCGAAAGGATGCAACAGGGTTTTTTTTGGGTTTTTTTTTGCTTTGTTTTTGCTGGCAATGGTTTTTACTACCTCTGATGGTAATTTTCAGTATTAGTTTTCCTGAAATGAAATTTAAATTAGTGGTTATGAAGGTATGTGGACAAGACCCTCCTACATTTTTATCAAGTTACTTCTTATTTTCTCTGAACATTTTACAACAGTATTCTCAGCCAATCTGTCCAGTAGTTGCTGTAGTGCCAGCACCTTGCCTCATGGTGCAGCAGGTGTTTCCTAAGCCAGACAGTGATTTCCATCTGTTCCCACTTCACACTATGGCCCTGACAGCCTTACTCCTCCTTTGTCACTGCACTCTCTTCTCATCTCCAGATGGATGTATCCATTCAATTAATAGCTTTGGGAGTGCATTAGGGTCCATAAAAGATGATAGGGAATAGGGGTCTGAGTGGGGAACACTGTGTTGTGTTGGTTCTCCTTTGTTCTTGCCCCACTTGCTGTTTGTTTTAAAAGGAATTATAACTGATGCTGATTTAGGGCACTTGGCACAGGGTTTGAAAAGGGAATACATCCCCTTGGCAAATGCTAGTTCTTGGAAATCTTGCTGCAGAGGAACAGAAACAGTAACTCAAGAAAAATCTCTCAATTTACTTGACACAAACTGCCTCCATGAGAATTTCCTTAATATGTCCTCTTTAGTGAATGCCTTTTAGTTTGTTTTATAGTACTTCGTTCTTGAATGGCTTAGTGGTTTTTTAAGAAGTGTTTTGTGTTTAGAACTTGACAGAGGTTAATCCTGAAGGAAGATTTCAGGTCTGCTTTTCCTGGGAGCTGGGGAGGCAACAGAAAAGAGAAAGGAATGAAAAGTCATTAAGAACAAAATAAAATAAAAATGAAATGAAATGAAATAAAAGAAATAAAATAGTCTGACATAAATAGTTGGGCTAAACAGAAATCTGGGAAACATCAGAAACTATGATCCCTTTTAATATATGGGTCAGAAATGTAGGACATTTTTATCAAATGATGTTAGACTCTTCAGTGTTACCTTGATAATGAAAGTTAATAATATTGCTTATGACTCATTACTCAATTGCTAGGAAATGTACTGACCATTGAAAACATCCTAGGTGATGAGTGAGGGGATTTTTGAAAATATTGTCCTGTTGGACGTGATTGATTTCCGTCAAAAAAAGACTTTTTAAATGGACATTTGCCCTGTACCAGCACAGCAAATGCCTCCCGGACTTTCCCTGGAATTCAGCAAGTGCTTTGCAGCTTGAAATTGGAAGGAAAGCCTCAGATTTAGCAGCCAGAGCTTCAGGAGGAGCAGCAGCGAGCACAGCATCGGTTTTGCAGCAGCTCCTTCCATGTGCATGTTTTTGGGAGTGGAAAGGCTTGCAGAGTGTTAAAGTAGCTTTTTCTCTCCGCTGGAAAGCTGCACGCTCAGTGCCAGTCTTCTGCAGCTTCTTTCTTCACGTTTCAGCAGCTAGCACGCTCTCCGTGTGCTGGAGAAGCGGCAGAGGCTTCCTTGCCGGAGAAGCGGCACCTTCGCCGGCAGAGAGCATCCTGCCGGCCGCGGTGCGCTCCGGAGCGGGGGCTTGTGCCGAAAGAGGCCGGCAACAGGCGCTTACCTTCGGACAGCTCCGGATCGCCGTCTAATGCGTCTCTTGTCGCCTACACGGCAGGGAAAAGCTTTTCCACTCTGTCTAGGAAGGAGAAAGTGTGCCAGCACAGCAAATGCCTCCCGGGCTTTCCCTGGAATTCAGCAAGTGCTTTGCAGCTTGAAATTGGAAGGAAAGCCTCAGATTTAGCAGCCAGAGCTTCAGGAGGAGCAGCAGCGAGCACAGCATCGGTTTTGCAGCAGCTCCTTCCATGTGCATGTTTTTGGGAGTGGAAAGGCTTGCAGAGTGTTAAAGTAGCTTTTTCTCTCCGCTGGAAAGCTGCACGCTCAGTGCCAGTGTTCTGCAGCTTCTTTTTTCACGTTTCAGCAGCTAGCACGCTCTCCGTGTGCTGGAGAAGCGGCCGAGGCTTCCTTGCCGGAGAAGCGGCACCTTTGCCGGCAGAGAGCATCCTGCCGGCCGCGGTGCGCTCCGGAGCGGGGGCTTGTGCCGAAAGAGGCCGGCAACAGGCGCTTACCTTCGGACAGCTCCGGATCGCCGTCTAATGCGTCTCTTGTCGCCTACACGGCAGGGAAAAGCTTTTCCACTCTGTCTAGGAAGGAGAAAGTGTGCCAGCACAGCAAATGCCTCCCGGACTTTCCCTGGAATTCAGCAAGTGCTTTGCAGCTTGAAATTGGAAGGAAAGCCTCAGATTTAGCAGCCAGAGCTTCAGGAGGAGCAGCAGCGAGCACAGCATCGGTTTTGCAGCAGCTCCTTCCATGTGCATGTTTTTGGGAGTGGAAAGGCTTGCAGAGTGTTAAAGTAGCTTTTTCTCTCCGCTGGAAAGCTGCACGCTCAGTGCCAGTCTTCTGCAGCTTCTTTCTTCACGTTTCAGCAGCTAGCACGCTCTCCGTGTGCTGGAGAAGCGGCAGAGGCTTCCTTGCCGGAGAAGCGGCACCTTCGCCGGCAGAGAGCATCCTGCCGGCCGCGGTGCGCTCCGGAGCGGGGGCTTGTGCCGAAAGAGGCCGGCAGCAGGCGCTTACCTTCGGACAGCTCCGGATCGCCGTCTAATGCGTCTCTTGTCGCCTACACGGCAGGGAAAAGCTTTTCCACTCTGTCTAGGAAGGAGAAAGTGTGCCAGCACAGCAAATGCCTCCCGGACTTTCCCTGGAATTCAGCAAGTGCTTTGCAGCTTGAAATTGGAAGGAAAGCCTCAGATTTAGCAGCCAGAGCTTCAGGAGGAGCAGCAGCGAGCACAGCATCGGTTTTGCAGCAGCTCCTTCCATGTGCATGTTTTTGGGAGTGGAAAGGCTTGCAGAGTGTTAAAGTAGCTTTTTCTCTCCGCTGGAAAGCTGCACGCTCAGTGCCAGTGTTCTGCAGCTTCTTTCTTCACGTTTCAGCAGCTAGCACGCTCTCCGTGTGCTGGAGAAGCGGCAGAGGCTTCCTTGCCGGAGAAGCGGCACCTTCGCCGGCAGAGAGCATCCTGCCGGCCGCGGTGCGCTCCGGAGCGGGGGCTTGTGCCGAAAGAGGCCGGCAGCAGGCGCTTACCTTCGGACAGCTCCGGATCGCCGTCTAATGCGTCTCTTGTCGCCTACACGGCAGGGAAAAGCTTTTCCACTCTGTCTAGGAAGGAGAAAGTGTGCCAGCACAGCAAATGCCTCCCGGACTTTCCCTGGAATTCAGCAAGTGCTTTGCAGCTTGAAATTGGAAGGAAAGCCTCAGATTTAGCAGCCAGAGCTTCAGGAGGAGCAGCAGCGAGCACAGCATCGGTTTTGCAGCAGCTCCTTCCATGTGCATGTTTTTGGGAGTGGAAAGGCTTGCAGAGTGTTAAAGTAGCTTTTTCTCTCCGCTGGAAAGCTGCACGCTCAGTGCCAGTCTTCTGCAGCTTCTTTCTTCACGTTTCAGCAGCTAGCACGCTCTCCGTGTGCTGGAGAAGCGGCAGAGGCTTCCTTGCCGGAGAAGCGGCACCTTCGCCGGCAGAGAGCATCCTGCCGGCCGCGGTGCGCTCCGGAGCGGGGGCTTGTGCCGAAAGAGGCCGGCAACAGGCGCTTACCTTCGGACAGCTCCGGATCGCCGTCTAATGCGTCTCTTGTCGCCTACACGGCAGGGAAAAGCTTTTCCACTCTGTCTAGGAAGGAGAAAGTGTGCCAGCACAGCAAATGCCTCCCGGACTTTCCCTGGAATTCAGCAAGTGCTTTGCAGCTTGAAATTGGAAGGAAAGCCTCAGATTTAGCAGCCAGAGCTTCAGGAGGAGCAGCAGCGAGCACAGCATCGGTTTTGCAGCAGCTCCTTCCATGTGCATGTTTTTGGGAGTGGAAAGGCTTGCAGAGTGTTAAAGTAGCTTTTTCTCTCCGCTGGAAAGCTGCACGCTCAGTGCCAGTGTTCTGCAGCTTCTTTCTTCACGTTTCAGCAGCTAGCACGCTCTCCGTGTGCTGGAGAAGCGGCAGAGGCTTCCTTGCCGGAGAAGCGGCACCTTCGCCGGCAGAGAGCATCCTGCCGGCCGCGGTGCGCTCCGGAGCGGGGGCTTGTGCCGAAAGAGGCCGGCAACAGGCGCTTACCTTCGGACAGCTCCGGATCGCCGTCTAATGCGTCTCTTGTCGCCTACACGGCAGGGAAAAGCTTTTCCACTCTGTCTAGGAAGGAGAAAGTGTGCCAGCACAGCAAATGCCTCCCGGACTTTCCCTGGAATTCAGCAAGTGCTTTGCAGCTTGAAATTGGAAGGAAAGCCTCAGATTTAGCAGCCAGAGCTTCAGGAGGAGCAGCAGCGAGCACAGCATCGCTTTTGCAGCAGCTCCTTCCATGTGCATGTTTTTGGGAGTGGAAAGGCTTGCAGAGTGTTAAAGTAGCTTTTTCTCTCCGCTGGAAAGCTGCACGCTCAGTGCCAGTCTTCTGCAGCTTCTTTCTTCACGTTTCAGCAGCTAGCACGCTCTCCGTGTGCTGGAGAAGCGGCAGAGGCTTCCTTGCCGGAGAAGCGGCACCTTCGCCGGCAGAGAGCATCCTGCCGGCCGCGGTGCGCTCCGGAGCGGGGGCTTGTGCCGAAAGAGGCCGGCAACAGGCGCTTACCTTCGGACAGCTCCGGATCGCCGTCTAATGCGTCTCTTGTCGCCTACACGGCAGGGAAAAGCTTTTCCACTCTGTCTAGGAAGGAGAAAGTGTGCCAGCACAGCAAATGCCTCCCGGACTTTCCCTGGAATTCAGCAAGTGCTTTGCAGCTTGAAATTGGAAGGAAAGCCTCAGATTTAGCTGCCAGAGCTTCAGGAGGAGCAGCAGCGAGCACAGCATCGGTTTTGCAGCAGCTCCTTCCATGTGCATGTTTTTGGGAGTGGAAAGGCTTGCAGAGTGTTAAAGTAGCTTTTTCTCTCCGCTGGAAAGCTGCACGCTCAGTGCCAGTCTTCTGCAGCTTCTTTCTTCACGTTTCAGCAGCTAGCACGCTCTCCGTGTGCTGGAGAAGCGGCAGAGGCTTCCTTGCCGGAGAAGCGGCACCTTCGCCGGCAGAGAGCATCCTGCCGGCCGCGGTGCGCTCCGGAGCGGGGGCTTGTGCCGAAAGAGGCCGGCAACAGGCGCTTACCTTCGGACAGCTCCGGATGCCCGTCTCATGCGTCTCTTGTCGCCTACACGGCAGGGAAAAGCTTTTCCACTCTGTCTAGGAAGGAGAAAGTGTGCCAGCACAGCAAATGCCTCCCGGACTTTCCCTGGAATTCAGCAAGTGCTTTGCAGCTTGAAATTGGAAGGAAAGCCTCAGATTTAGCAGCCAGAGCTTCAGGAGGAGCAGCAGCGAGCACAGCATCGGTTTTGCAGCAGCTCCTTCCATGTGCATGTTTTTGGGAGTGGAAAGGCTTGCAGAGTGTTAAAGTAGCTTTTTCTCTCCGCTGGAAAGCTGCACGCTCAGTGCCAGTGTTCTGCAGCTTCTTTCTTCACGTTTCAGCAGCTAGCACGCTCTCCGTGTGCTGGAGAAGCGGCAGAGGCTTCCTTGCCGGAGAAGCGGCACCTTCGCCGGCAGAGAGCATCCTGCCGGCCGCGGTGCGCTCCGGAGCGGGGGCTTGTGCCGAAAGAGGCCGGCAACAGGCGCTTACCTTCGGACAGCTCCGGATCGCCGTCTAATGCGTCTCTTGTCGCCTACACGGCAGGGAAAAGCTTTTCCACTCTGTCTAGGAAGGAGAAAGTGTGCCAGCACAGCAAATGCCTCCCGGGCTTTCCCTGGAATTCAGCAAGTGCTTTGCAGCTTGAAATTGGAAGGAAAGCCTCAGATTTAGCAGCTAGAGCTTCAGGAGGAGCAGCAGCGAGCACAGCATCGGTTTTGCAGCAGCTCCTTCCATGTGCATGTTTTTGGGAGTGGAAAGGCTTGCAGAGTGTTAAAGTAGCTTTTTCTCTCCGCTGGAAAGCTTCACGCTCAGTGCCAGGGTTCTGCAGCTTCTTTCTTCACGTTTCAGCAGCTAGCACGCTCTCCGTGTGCTGGAGAAGCGGCAGAGGCTTCCTTGCCGGAGAAGCGGCACCTTCGCCGGCAGAGAGCATCCTGCCGGCCGCGGTGCGCTCCGGAGCGGGGGCTTGTGCCGAAAGAGGCCGGCAACAGGCGCTTACCTTCGGACAGCTCCGGATCGCCGTCTAATGCGTCTCTTGTCGCCTACACGGCAGGGAAAAGCTTTTCCACTCTGTCTAGGAAGGAGAAAGTGTGCCAGCACAGCAAATGCCTCCCGGACTTTCCCTGGAATTCAGCAAGTGCTTTGCAGCTTGAAATTGGAAGGAAAGCCTCAGATTTAGCAGCCAGAGCTTCAGGAGGAGCAGCAGCGAGCACAGCATCGGTTTTGCAGCAGCTCCTTCCATGTGCATGTTTTTGGGAGTGGAAAGGCTTGCAGAGTGTTAAAGTAGCTTTTTCTCTCCGCTGGAAAGCTGCACGCTCAGTGCCAGTGTTCTGCAGCTTCTTTCTTCACGTTTCAGCAGCTAGCACGCTCTCCGTGTGCTGGAGAAGCGGCAGAGGCTTCCTTGCCGGAGAAGCGGCACCTTCGCCGGCAGAGAGCATCCTGCCGGCCGCGGTGCGCTCCGGAGCGGGGGCTTGTGCCGAAAGAGGCCGGCAACAGGCGCTTACCTTCGGACAGCTCCGGATCGCCGTCTAATGCGTCTCTTGTCGCCTACACGGCAGGGAAAAGCTTTTCCACTCTGTCTAGGAAGGAGAAAGTGTGCCAGCACAGCAAATGCCTCCCGGACTTTCCCTGGAATTCAGCAAGTGCTTTGCAGCTTGAAATTGGAAGGAAAGCCTCAGATTTAGCAGCCAGAGCTTCAGGAGGAGCAGCAGCGAGCACAGCATCGGTTTTGCAGCAGCTCCTTCCATGTGCATGTTTTTGGGAGTGGAAAGGCTTGCAGAGTGTTAAAGTAGCTTTTTCTCTCCGCTGGAAAGCTGCACGCTCAGTGCCAGTGTTCTGCAGCTTCTTTCTTCACGTTTCAGCAGCTAGCACGCTCTCCGTGTGCTGGAGAAGCGGCAGAGGCTTCCTTGCCGGAGAAGCGGCACCTTCGCCGGCAGAGAGCATCCTGCCGGCCGCGGTGCGCTCCGGAGCGGGGGCTTGTGCCGAAAGAGGCCGGCAACAGGCGCTTACCTTCGGACAGCTCCGGATCGCCGTCTAATGCGTCTCTTGTCGCCTACACGGCAGGGAAAAGCTTTTCCACTCTGTCTAGGAAGGAGAAAGTGTGCCAGCACAGCAAATGCCTCCCGGACTTTCCCTGGAATTCAGCAAGTGCTTTGCAGCTTGAAATTGGAAGGAAAGCCTCAGATTTAGCAGCCAGAGCTTCAGGAGGAGCAGCAGCGAGCACAGCATCGCTTTTGCAGCAGCTCCTTCCATGTGCATGTTTTCGGGAGTGGAAAGGCTTGCAGAGTGTTAAAGTAGCTTTTTCTCTCCGCTGGAAAGCTGCACGCTCAGTGCCAGTCTTCTGCAGCTTCTTTCTTCACGTTTCAGCAGCTAGCACGCTCTCCGTGTGCTGGAGAAGCGGCCGAGGCTTCCTTGCCGGAGAAGCGGCACCTTCGCCGGCAGAGAGCATCCTGCCGGCCGCGGTGCGCTCCGGAGCGGGGGCTTGTGCCGAAAGAGGCCGGCAACAGGCGCTTACCTTCGGACAGCTCCGGATCGCCGTCTAATGCGTCTCTTGTCGCCTACACGGCAGGGAAAAGCTTTTCCACTCTGTCTAGGAAGGAGAAAGTGTGCCAGCACAGCAAATGCCTCCCGGGCTTTCCCTGGAATTCAGCAAGTGCTTTGCAGCTTGAAATTGGAAGGAAAGCCTCAGATTTAGCAGCCAGAGCTTCAGGAGGAGCAGCAGCGAGCACAGCATCGGTTTTGCAGCAGCTCCTTCCATGTGCATGTTTTTGGGAGTGGAAAGGCTTGCAGAGTGTTAAAGTAGCTTTTTCTCTCCGCTGGAAAGCTGCACGCTCAGTGCCAGTCTTCTGCAGCTTCTTTCTTCACGTTTCAGCAGCTAGCACGCTCTCCGTGTGCTGGAGAAGCGGCAGAGGCTTCCTTGCCGGAGAAGCGGCACCTTCGCCGGCAGAGAGCATCCTGCCGGCCGCGGTGCGCTCCGGAGCGGGGGCTTGTGCCGAAAGAGGCCGGCAACAGGCGCTTACCTTCGGACAGCTCCGGATCGCCGTCTAATGCGTCTCTTGTCGCCTACACGGCAGGGAAAAGCTTTTCCACTCTGTCTAGGAAGGAGAAAGTGTGCCAGCACAGCAAATGCCTCCCGGACTTTCCCTGGAATTCACCAAGTGCTTTGCAGCTTGAAATTGGAAGGAAAGCCTCAGATTTAGCAGCCAGAGCTTCAGGAGGAGCAGCAGCGAGCACAGCATCGCTTTTGCAGCAGCTCCTTCCATGTGCATGTTTTTGGGAGTGGAAAGGCTTGCAGAGTGTTAAAGTAGCTTTTTCTCTCCGCTGGAAAGCTGCACGCTCAGTGCCAGTCTTCTGCAGCTTCTTTCTTCACGTTTCAGCAGCTAGCACGCTCTCCGTGTGCTGGAGAAGCGGCAGAGGCTTCCTTGCCGGAGAAGCGGCACCTTCGCCGGCAGAGAGCATCCTGCCGGCCGCGGTGCGCTCCGGAGCGGGGGCTTGTGCCGAAAGAGGCCGGCAACAGGCGCTTACCTTCGGACAGCTCCGGATCGCCGTCTAATGCGTCTCTTGTCGCCTACACGGCAGGGAAAAGCTTTTCCACTCTGTCTAGGAAGGAGAAAGTGTGCCAGCACAGCAAATGCCTCCCGGACTTTCCCTGGAATTCAGCAAGTGCTTTGCAGCTTGAAATTGGAAGGAAAGCCTCAGATTTAGCAGCTAGAGCTTCAGGAGGAGCAGCAGCGAGCACAGCATCGCTTTTGCAGCAGCTCCTTCCATGTGCATGTTTTTGGGAGTGGAAAGGCTTGCAGAGTGTTAAAGTAGCTTTTTCTCTCCGCTGGAAAGCTGCACGCTCAGTGCCAGTCTTCTGCAGCTTCTTTCTTCACGTTTCAGCAGCTAGCACGCTCTCCGTGTGCTGGAGAAGCGGCAGAGGCTTCCTTGCCGGAGAAGCGGCACCTTCGCCGGCAGAGAGCATCCTGCCGGCCGCGGTGCGCTCCGGAGCGGGGGCTTGTGCCGAAAGAGGCCGGCAACAGGCGCTTACCTTCGGACAGCTCCGGATGCCCGTCTCATGCGTCTCTTGTCGCCTACACGGCAGGGAAAAGCTTTTCCACTCTGTCTAGGAAGGAGAAAGTGTGCCAGCACAGCAAATGCCTCCCGGACTTTCCCTGGAATTCAGCAAGTGCTTTGCAGCTTGAAATTGGAAGGAAAGCCTCAGATTTAGCAGCTAGAGCTTCAGGAGGAGCAGCAGCGAGCACAGCATCGGTTTTGCAGCAGCTCCTTCCATGTGCATGTTTTTGGGAGTGGAAAGGCTTGCAGAGTGTTAAAGTAGCTTTTTCTCTCCGCTGGAAAGCTGCACGCTCAGTGCCAGTCTTCTGCAGCTTCTTTCTTCACGTTTCAGCACCTAGCACGCTCTCCGTGTGCTGGAGAAGCGGCAGAGGCTTCCTTGCCGGAGAAGCGGCACCTTCGCCGGCAGAGAGCATCCTGCCGGCCGCGGTGCGCTCCGGAGCGGGGGCTTGTGCCGAAAGAGGCCGGCAACAGGCGCTTACCTTCGGACAGCTCCGGATCGCCGTCTAATGCGTCTCTTGTCGCCTACACGGCAGGGAAAAGCTTTTCCACTCTGTCTAGGAAGGAGAAAGTGTGCCAGCACAGCAAATGCCTCCCGGACTTTCCCTGGAATTCAGCAAGTGCTTTGCAGCTTGAAATTGGAAGGAAAGCCTCAGATTTAGCAGCCAGAGCTTCAGGAGGAGCAGCAGCGAGCACAGCATCGGTTTTGCAGCAGCTCCTTCCATGTGCATGTTTTTGGGAGTGGAAAGGCTTGCAGATTGTTAAAGTAGCTTTTTCTCTCCGCTGGAAAGCTGCACGCTCAGTGCCAGTGTTCTGCAGCTTCTTTCTTCACGTTTCAGCAGCTAGCACGCTCTCCGTGTGCTGGAGAAGCGGCAGAGGCTTCCTTGCCGGAGAAGCGGCACCTTCGCCGGCAGAGAGCATCCTGCCGGCCGCGGTGCGCTCCGGAGCGGGGGCTTGTGCCGAAAGAGGCCGGCAACAGGCGCTTACCTTCGGACAGCTCCGGATCGCCGTCTAATGCGTCTCTTGTCGCCTACACGGCAGGGAAAAACTTTTCCACTCTGTCTAGGAAGGAGAAAGTGTGCCAGCACAGCAAATGCCTCCCGGGCTTTCCCTGGAATTCAGCAAGTGCTTTGCAGCTTGAAATTGGAAGGAAAGCCTCAGATTTAGCAGCTAGAGCTTCAGGAGGAGCAGCAGCGAGCACAGCATCGGTTTTGCAGCAGCTCCTTCCATGTGCATGTTTTTGGGAGTGGAAAGGCTTGCAGAGTGTTAAAGTAGCTTTTTCTCTCCGCTGGAAAGCTGCACGCTCAGTGCCAGTCTTCTGCAGCTTCTTTCTTCACGTTTCAGCAGCTAGCACGCTCTCCGTGTGCTGGAGAAGCGGCAGAGGCTTCCTTGCCGGAGAAGCGGCACCTTCGCCGGCAGAGAGCATCCTGCCGGCCGCGGTGCGCTCCGGAGCGGGGGCTTGTGCCGAAAGAGGCCGGCAACAGGCGCTTACCTTCGGACAGCTCCGGATCGCCGTCTAATGCGTCTCTTGTCGCCTACACGGCAGGGAAAAGCTTTTCCACTCTGTCTAGGAAGGAGAAAGTGTGCCAGCACAGCAAATGCCTCCCGGGCTTTCCCTGGAATTCAGCAAGTGCTTTGCAGCTTGAAATTGGAAGGAAAGCCTCAGATTTAGCAGCTAGAGCTTCAGGAGGAGCAGCAGCGAGCACAGCATCGGTTTTGCAGCAGCTCCTTCCATGTGCATGTTTTTGGGAGTGGAAAGGCTTGCAGAGTGTTAAAGTAGCTTTTTCTCTCCGCTGGAAAGCTGCACGCTCAGTGCCAGTGTTCTGCAGCTTCTTTCTTCACGTTTCAGCAGCTAGCACGCTCTCCGTGTGCTGGAGAAGCGGCAGAGGCTTCCTTGCCGGAGAAGCGGCACCTTCGCCGGCAGAGAGCATCCTGCCGGCCGCGGTGCGCTCCGGAGCGGGGGCTTGTGCCGAAAGAGGCCGGCAACAGGCGCTTACCTTCGGACAGCTCCGGATCGCCGTCTAATGCGTCTCTTGTCGCCTACACGGCAGGGAAAAGCTTTTCCACTCTGTCTAGGAAGGAGAAAGTGTGCCAGCACAGCAAATGCCTCCCGGACTTTCCCTGGAATTCACCAAGTGCTTTGCAGCTTGAAATTGGAAGGAAAGCCTCAGATTTAGCAGCCAGAGCTTCAGGAGGAGCAGCAGCGAGCACAGCATCGCTTTTGCAGCAGCTCCTTCCATGTGCATGTTTTTGGGAGTGGAAAGGCTTGCAGAGTGTTAAAGTAGCTTTTTCTCTCCGCTGGAAAGCTGCACGCTCAGTGCCAGTCTTCTGCAGCTTCTTTCTTCACGTTTCAGCAGCTAGCACGCTCTCCGTGTGCTGGAGAAGCGGCAGAGGCTTCCTTGCCGGAGAAGCGGCACCTTCGCCGGCAGAGAGCATCCTGCCGGCCGCGGTGCGCTCCGGAGCGGGGGCTTGTGCCGAAAGAGGCCGGCAACAGGCGCTTACCTTCGGACAGCTCCGGATCGCCGTCTAATGCGTCTCTTGTCGCCTACACGGCAGGGAAAAGCTTTTCCACTCTGTCTAGGAAGGAGAAAGTGTGCCAGCACAGCAAATGCCTCCCGGGCTTTCCCTGGAATTCAGCAAGTGCTTTGCAGCTTGAAATTGGAAGGAAAGCCTCAGATTTAGCAGCCAGAGCTTCAGGAGGAGCAGCAGCGAGCACAGCATCGGTTTTGCAGCAGCTCCTTCCATGTGCATGTTTTTGGGAGTGGAAAGGCTTGCAGAGTGTTAAAGTAGCTTTTTCTCTCCGCTGGAAAGCTGCACGCTCAGTGCCAGTCTTCTGCAGCTTCTTTCTTCACGTTTCAGCAGCTAGCACGCTCTCCGTGTGCTGGAGAAGCGGCAGAGGCTTCCTTGCCGGAGAAGCGGCACCTTCGCCGGCAGAGAGCATCCTGCCGGCCGCGGTGCGCTCCGGAGCGGGGGCTTGTGCCGAAAGAGGCCGGCAACAGGCGCTTACCTTCGGACAGCTCCGGATCGCCGTCTAATGCGTCTCTTGTCGCCTACACGGCAGGGAAAAGCTTTTCCACTCTGTCTAGGAAGGAGAAAGTGTGCCAGCACAGCAAATGCCTCCCGGACTTTCCCTGGAATTCACCAAGTGCTTTGCAGCTTGAAATTGGAAGGAAAGCCTCAGATTTAGCAGCCAGAGCTTCAGGAGGAGCAGCAGCGAGCACAGCATCGCTTTTGCAGCAGCTCCTTCCATGTGCATGTTTTTGGGAGTGGAAAGGCTTGCAGAGTGTTAAAGTAGCTTTTTCTCTCCGCTGGAAAGCTGCACGCTCAGTGCCAGTGTTCTGCAGCTTCTTTCTTCACGTTTCAGCAGCTAGCACGCTCTCCGTGTGCTGGAGAAGCGGCCGAGGCTTCCTTGCCGGAGAAGCGGCACCTTCGCCGGCAGAGAGCATCCTGCCGGCCGCGGTGCGCTCCGGAGCGGGGGCTTGTGCCGAAAGAGGCCGGCAACAGGCGCTTACCTTCGGACAGCTCCGGATCGCCGTCTAATGCGTCTCTTGTCGCCTACACGGCAGGGAAAAGCTTTTCCACTCTGTCTAGGAAGGAGAAAGTGTGCCAGCACAGCAAATGCCTCCCGGGCTTTCCCTGGAATTCAGCAAGTGCTTTGCAGCTTGAAATTGGAAGGAAAGCCTCAGATTTAGCAGCCAGAGCTTCAGGAGGAGCAGCAGCGAGCACAGCATCGGTTTTGCAGCAGCTCCTTCCATGTGCATGTTTTTGGGAGTGGAAAGGCTTGCAGAGTGTTAAAGTAGCTTTTTCTCTCCGCTGGAAAGCTGCACGCTCAGTGCCAGTCTTCTGCAGCTTCTTTCTTCACGTTTCAGCAGCTAGCACGCTCTCCGTGTGCTGGAGAAGCGGCAGAGGCTTCCTTGCCGGAGAAGCGGCACCTTCGCCGGCAGAGAGCATCCTGCCGGCCGCGGTGCGCTCCGGAGCGGGGGCTTGTGCCGAAAGAGGCCGGCAACAGGCGCTTACCTTCGGACAGCTCCGGATCGCCGTCTAATGCGTCTCTTGTCGCCTACACGGCAGGGAAAAGCTTTTCCACTCTGTCTAGGAAGGAGAAAGTGTGCCAGCACAGCAAATGCCTCCCGGACTTTCCCTGGAATTCACCAAGTGCTTTGCAGCTTGAAATTGGAAGGAAAGCCTCAGATTTAGCAGCCAGAGCTTCAGGAGGAGCAGCAGCGAGCACAGCATCGCTTTTGCAGCAGCTCCTTCCATGTGCATGTTTTTGGGAGTGGAAAGGCTTGCAGAGTGTTAAAGTAGCTTTTTCTCTCCGCTGGAAAGCTGCACGCTCAGTGCCAGTCTTCTGCAGCTTCTTTCTTCACGTTTCAGCAGCTAGCACGCTCTCCGTGTGCTGGAGAAGCGGCAGAGGCTTCCTTGCCGGAGAAGCGGCACCTTCGCCGGCAGAGAGCATCCTGCCGGCCGCGGTGCGCTCCGGAGCGGGGGCTTGTGCCGAAAGAGGCCGGCAACAGGCGCTTACCTTCGGACAGCTCCGGATCGCCGTCTAATGCGTCTCTTGTCGCCTACACGGCAGGGAAAAGCTTTTCCACTCTGTCTAGGAAGGAGAAAGTGTGCCAGCACAGCAAATGCCTCCCGGACTTTCCCTGGAATTCAGCAAGTGCTTTGCAGCTTGAAATTGGAAGGAAAGCCTCAGATTTAGCAGCCAGAGCTTCAGGAGGAGCAGCAGCGAGCACAGCATCGGTTTTGCAGCAGCTCCTTCCATGTGCATGTTTTTGGGAGTGGAAAGGCTTGCAGAGTGTTAAAGTAGCTTTTTCTCTCCGCTGGAAAGCTGCACGCTCAGTGCCAGTCTTCTGCAGCTTCTTTCTTCACGTTTCAGCAGCTAGCACGCTCTCCGTGTGCTGGAGAAGCGGCAGAGGCTTCCTTGCCGGAGAAGCGGCACCTTCGCCGGCAGAGAGCATCCTGCCGGCCGCGGTGCGCTCCGGAGCGGGGACTTGTGCCGAAAGAGGCCGGCAACAGGCGCTTACCTTCGGACAGCTCCGGATCGCCGTCTAATGCGTCTCTTGTCGCCTACACGGCAGGGAAAAGCTTTTCCACTCTGTCTAGGAAGGAGAAAGTGTGCCAGCACAGCAAATGCCTCCCGGGCTTTCCCTGGAATTCAGCAAGTGCTTTGCAGCTTGAAATTGGAAGGAAAGCCTCAGATTTAGCAGCCAGAGCTTCAGGAGGAGCAGCAGCGAGCACAGCATCGGTTTTGCAGCAGCTCCTTCCATGTGCATGTTTTTGGGAGTGGAAAGGCTTGCAGAGTGTTAAAGTAGCTTTTTCTCTCCGCTGGAAAGCTGCACGCTCAGTGCCAGTCTTCTGCAGCTTCTTTCTTCACGTTTCAGCAGCTAGCACGCTCTCCGTGTGCTGGAGAAGCGGCAGAGGCTTCCTTACCGGAGAAGCGGCACCTTCGCCGGCAGAGAGCATCCTGCCGGCCGCGGTGCGCTCCGGAGCGGGGGCTTGTGCCGAAAGAGGCCGGCAACAGGCGCTTACCTTCGGACAGCTCCGGATCGCCGTCTAATGCGTCTCTTGTCGCCTACACGGCAGGGAAAAGCTTTTCCACTCTGTCTAGGAAGGAGAAAGTGTGCCAGCACAGCAAATGCCTCCCGGACTTTCCCTGGAATTCAGCAAGTGCTTTGCAGCTTGAAATTGGAAGGAAAGCCTCAGATTTAGCAGCCAGAGCTTCAGGAGGAGCAGCAGCGAGCACAGCATCGCTTTTGCAGCAGCTCCTTCCATGTGCATGTTTTTGGGAGTGGAAAGGCTTGCAGAGTGTTAAAGTAGCTTTTTCTCTCCGCTGGAAAGCTGCACGCTCAGTGCCAGTCTTCTGCAGCTTCTTTCTTCACGTTTCAGCAGCTAGCACGCTCTCCGTGTGCTGGAGAAGCGGCAGAGGCTTCCTTGCCGGAGAAGCGGCACCTTCGCCGGCAGAGAGCATCCTGCCGGCCGCGGTGCGCTCCGGAGCGGGGGCTTGTGCCGAAAGAGGCCGGCAACAGGCGCTTACCTTCGGACAGCTCCGGATCGCCGTCTAATGCGTCTCTTGTCGCCTACACGGCAGGGAAAAGCTTTTCCACTCTGTCTAGGAAGGAGAAAGTGTGCCAGCACAGCAAATGCCTCCCGGACTTTCCCTGGAATTCAGCAAGTGCTTTGCAGCTTGAAATTGGAAGGAAAGCCTCAGATTTAGCAGCCAGAGCTTCAGGAGGAGCAGCAGCGAGCACAGCATCGGTTTTGCAGCAGCTCCTTCCATGTGCATGTTTTTGGGAGTGGAAAGGCTTGCAGAGTGTTAAAGTAGCTTTTTCTCTCCGCTGGAAAGCTGCACGCTCAGTGCCAGTCTTCTGCAGCTTCTTTCTTCACGTTTCAGCAGCTAGCACGCTCTCCGTGTGCTGGAGAAGCGGCAGAGGCTTCCTTGCCGGAGAAGCGGCACCTTCGCCGGCAGAGAGCATCCTGCCGGCCGCGGTGCGCTCCGGAGCGGGGGCTTGTGCCGAAAGAGGCCGGCAACAGGCGCTTACCTTCGGACAGCTCCGGATCGCCGTCTAATGCGTCTCTTGTCGCCTACACGGCAGGGAAAAGCTTTTCCACTCTGTCTAGGAAGGAGAAAGTGTGCCAGCACAGCAAATGCCTCCCGGACTTTCCCTGGAATTCAGCAAGTGCTTTGCAGCTTGAAATTGGAAGGAAAGCCTCAGATTTAGCAGCCAGAGCTTCAGGAGGAGCAGCAGCGAGCACAGCATCGGTTTTGCAGCAGCTCCTTCCATGTGCATGTTTTTGGGAGTGGAAAGGCTTGCAGAGTGTTAAAGTAGCTTTTTCTCTCCGCTGGAAAGCTGCACGCTCAGTGCCAGTCTTCTGCAGCTTCTTTCTTCACGTTTCAGCAGCTAGCACGCTCTCCGTGTGCTGGAGAAGCGGCAGAGGCTTCCTTGCCGGAGAAGCGGCACCTTCGCCGGCAGAGAGCATCCTGCCGGCCGCGGTGCGCTCCGGAGCGGGGGCTTGTGCCGAAAGAGGCCGGCAACAGGCGCTTACCTTCGGACAGCTCCGGATCGCCGTCTAATGCGTCTCTTGTCGCCTACACGGCAGGGAAAAGCTTTTCCACTCTGTCTAGGAAGGAGAAAGTGTGCCAGCACAGCAAATGCCTCCCGGACTTTCCCTGGAATTCACCAAGTGCTTTGCAGCTTGAAATTGGAAGGAAAGCCTCAGATTTAGCAGCCAGAGCTTCAGGAGGAGCAGCAGCGAGCACAGCATCGGTTTTGCAGCAGCTCCTTCCATGTGCATGTTTTTGGGAGTGGAAAGGCTTGCAGAGTGTTAAAGTAGCTTTTTCTCTCCGCTGGAAAGCTGCACGCTCAGTGCCAGTGTTCTGCAGCTTCTTTCTTCACGTTTCAGCAGCTAGCACGCTCTCCGTGTGCTGGAGAAGCGGCCGAGGCTTCCTTGCCGGAGAAGCGGCACCTTCGCCGGCAGAGAGCATCCTGCCGGCCGCGGTGCGCTCCGGAGCGGGGGCTTGTGCCGAAAGAGGCCGGCAACAGGCGCTTACCTTCGGACAGCTCCGGATCGCCGTCTAATGCGTCTCTTGTCGCCTACACGGCAGGGAAAAGCTTTTCCACTCTGTCTAGGAAGGAGAAAGTGTGCCAGCACAGCAAATGCCTCCCGGACTTTCCCTGGAATTCAGCAAGTGCTTTGCAGCTTGAAATTGGAAGGAAAGCCTCAGATTTAGCAGCCAGAGCTTCAGGAGGAGCAGCAGCGAGCACAGCATCGGTTTTGCAGCAGCTCCTTCCATGTGCATGTTTTTGGGAGTGGAAAGGCTTGCAGAGTGTTAAAGTAGCTTTTTCTCTCCGCTGGAAAGCTGCACGCTCAGTGCCAGTCTTCTGCAGCTTCTTTCTTCACGTTTCAGCAGCTAGCACGCTCTCCGTGTGCTGGAGAAGCGGCAGAGGCTTCCTTGCCGGAGAAGCGGCACCTTCGCCGGCAGAGAGCATCCTGCCGGCCGCGGTGCGCTCCGGAGCGGGGGCTTGTGCCGAAAGAGGCCGGCAACAGGCGCTTACCTTCGGACAGCTCCGGATCGCCGTCTAATGCGTCTCTTGTCGCCTACACGGCAGGGAAAAGCTTTTCCACTCTGTCTAGGAAGGAGAAAGTGTGCCAGCACAGCAAATGCCTCCCGGACTTTCCCTGGAATTCAGCAAGTGCTTTGCAGCTTGAAATTGGAAGGAAAGCCTCAGATTTAGCAGCCAGAGCTTCAGGAGGAGCAGCAGCGAGCACAGCATCGGTTTTGCAGCAGCTCCTTCCATGTGCATGTTTTTGGGAGTGGAAAGGCTTGCAGAGTGTTAAAGTAGCTTTTTCTCTCCGCTGGAAAGCTGCACGCTCAGTGCCAGTGTTCTGCAGCTTCTTTCTTCACGTTTCAGCAGCTAGCACGCTCTCCGTGTGCTGGAGAAGCGGCAGAGGCTTCCTTGCCGGAGAAGCGGCACCTTCGCCGGCAGAGAGCATCCTGCCGGCCGCGGTGCGCTCCGGAGCGGGGGCTTGTGCCGAAAGAGGCCGGCAACAGGCGCTTACCTTCGGACAGCTCCGGATCGCCGTCTAATGCGTCTCTTGTCGCCTACACGGCAGGGAAAAGCTTTTCCACTCTGTCTAGGAAGGAGAAAGTGTGCCAGCACAGCAAATGCCTCCCGGACTTTCCCTGGAATTCAGCAAGTGCTTTGCAGCTTGAAATTGGAAGGAAAGCCTCAGATTTAGCAGCCAGAGCTTCAGGAGGAGCAGCAGCGAGCACAGCATCGGTTTTGCAGCAGCTCCTTCCATGTGCATGTTTTTGGGAGTGGAAAGGCTTGCAGAGTGTTAAAGTAGCTTTTTCTCTCCGCTGGAAAGCTGCACGCTCAGTGCCAGTCTTCTGCAGCTTCTTTCTTCACGTTTCAGCAGCTAGCACGCTCTCCGTGTGCTGGAGAAGCGGCAGAGGCTTCCTTGCCGGAGAAGCGGCACCTTCGCCGGCAGAGAGCATCCTGCCGGCCGCGGTGCGCTCCGGAGCGGGGGCTTGTGCCGAAAGAGGCCGGCAACAGGCGCTTACCTTCGGACAGCTCCGGATCGCCGTCTAATGCGTCTCTTGTCGCCTACACGGCAGGGAAAAGCTTTTCCACTCTGTCTAGGAAGGAGAAAGTGTGCCAGCACAGCAAATGCCTCCCGGACTTTCCCTGGAATTCAGCAAGTGCTTTGCAGCTTGAAATTGGAAGGAAAGCCTCAGATTTAGCAGCCAGAGCTTCAGGAGGAGCAGCAGCGAGCACAGCATCGGTTTTGCAGCAGCTCCTTCCATGTGCATGTTTTTGGGAGTGGAAAGGCTTGCAGAGTGTTAAAGTAGCTTTTTCTCTCCGCTGGAAAGCTGCACGCTCAGTGCCAGTCTTCTGCAGCTTCTTTCTTCACGTTTCAGCAGCTAGCACGCTCTCCGTGTGCTGGAGAAGCGGCAGAGGCTTCCTTACCGGAGAAGCGGCACCTTCGCCGGCAGAGAGCATCCTGCCGGCCGCGGTGCGCTCCGGAGCGGGGGCTTGTGCCGAAAGAGGCCGGCAACAGGCGCTTACCTTCGGACAGCTCCGGATCGCCGTCTAATGCGTCTCTTGTCGCCTACACGGCAGGGAAAAGCTTTTCCACTCTGTCTAGGAAGGAGAAAGTGTGCCAGCACAGCAAATGCCTCCCGGACTTTCCCTGGAATTCACCAAGTGCTTTGCAGCTTGAAATTGGAAGGAAAGCCTCAGATTTAGCAGCCAGAGCTTCAGGAGGAGCAGCAGCGAGCACAGCATCGGTTTTGCAGCAGCTCCTTCCATGTGCATGTTTTTGGGAGTGGAAAGGCTTGCAGAGTGTTAAAGTAGCTTTTTCTCTCCGCTGGAAAGCTGCACGCTCAGTGCCAGTCTTCTGCAGCTTCTTTCTTCACGTTTCAGCAGCTAGCACGCTCTCCGTGTGCTGGAGAAGCGGCAGAGGCTTCCTTGCCGGAGAAGCGGCACCTTCGCCGGCAGAGAGCATCCTGCCGGCCGCGGTGCGCTCCGGAGCGGGGGCTTGTGCCGAAAGAGGCCGGCAACAGGCGCTTACCTTCGGACAGCTCCGGATCGCCGTCTAATGCGTCTCTTGTCGCCTACACGGCAGGGAAAAGCTTTTCCACTCTGTCTAGGAAGGAGAAAGTGTGCCAGCACAGCAAATGCCTCCCGGACTTTCCCTGGAATTCAGCAAGTGCTTTGCAGCTTGAAATTGGAAGGAAAGCCTCAGATTTAGCAGCCAGAGCTTCAGGAGGAGCAGCAGCGAGCACAGCATCGGTTTTGCAGCAGCTCCTTCCATGTGCATGTTTTTGGGAGTGGAAAGGCTTGCAGAGTGTTAAAGTAGCTTTTTCTCTCCGCTGGAAAGCTGCACGCTCAGTGCCAGTCTTCTGCAGCTTCTTTCTTCACGTTTCAGCAGCTAGCACGCTCTCCGTGTGCTGGAGAAGCGGCAGAGGCTTCCTTGCCGGAGAAGCGGCACCTTCGCCGGCAGAGAGCATCCTGCCGGCCGCGGTGCGCTCCGGAGCGGGGGCTTGTGCCGAAAGAGGCCGGCAACAGGCGCTTACCTTCGGACAGCTCCGGATCGCCGTCTAATGCGTCTCTTGTCGCCTACACGGCAGGGAAAAGCTTTTCCACTCTGTCTAGGAAGGAGAAAGTGTGCCAGCACAGCAAATGCCTCCCGGGCTTTCCCTGGAATTCAGCAAGTGCTTTGCAGCTTGAAATTGGAAGGAAAGCCTCAGATTTAGCAGCCAGAGCTTCAGGAGGAGCAGCAGCGAGCACAGCATCGGTTTTGCAGCAGCTCCTTCCATGTGCATGTTTTTGGGAGTGGAAAGGCTTGCAGAGTGTTAAAGTAGCTTTTTCTCTCCGCTGGAAAGCTGCACGCTCAGTGCCAGTCTTCTGCAGCTTCTTTCTTCACGTTTCAGCAGCTAGCACGCTCTCCGTGTGCTGGAGAAGCGGCAGAGGCTTCCTTACCGGAGAAGCGGCACCTTCGCCGGCAGAGAGCATCCTGCCGGCCGCGGTGCGCTCCGGAGCGGGGGCTTGTGCCGAAAGAGGCCGGCAACAGGCGCTTACCTTCGGACAGCTCCGGATCGCCGTCTAATGCGTCTCTTGTCGCCTACACGGCAGGGAAAAGCTTTTCCACTCTGTCTATGAAGGAGAAAGTGTGCCAGCACAGCAAATGCCTCCCGGACTTTCCCTGGAATTCACCAAGTGCTTTGCAGCTTGAAATTGGAAGGAAAGCCTCAGATTTAGCAGCCAGAGCTTCAGGAGGAGCAGCAGCGAGCACAGCATCGCTTTTGCAGCAGCTCCTTCCATGTGCATGTTTTTGGGAGTGGAAAGGCTTGCAGAGTGTTAAAGTAGCTTTTTCTCTCCGCTGGAAAGCTGCACGCTCAGTGCCAGTGTTCTGCAGCTTCTTTCTTCACGTTTCAGCAGCTAGCACGCTCTCCGTGTGCTGGAGAAGCGGCAGAGGCTTCCTTGCCGGAGAAGCGGCACCTTCGCCGGCAGAGAGCATCCTGCCGGCCGCGGTGCGCTCCGGAGCGGGGGCTTGTGCCGAAAGAGGCCGGCAACAGGCGCTTACCTTCGGACAGCTCCGGATCGCCGTCTAACGCGTCTCTTGTCGCCTACACGGCAGGGAAAAGCTTTTCCACTCTGTCTAGGAAGGAGAAAGTGTGCCAGCACAGCAAATGCCTCCCGGACTTTCCCTGGAATTCAGCAAGTGCTTTGCAGCTTGAAATTGGAAGGAAAGCCTCAGATTTAGCAGCCAGAGCTTCAGGAGGAGCAGCAGCGAGCACAGCATCGCTTTTGCAGCAGCTCCTTCCATGTGCATGTTTTTGGGAGTGGAAAGGCTTGCAGAGTGTTAAAGTAGCTTTTTCTCTCCGCTGGAAAGCTGCACGCTCAGTGCCAGTGTTCTGCAGCTTCTTTCTTCACGTTTCAGCAGCTAGCACGCTCTCCGTGTGCTGGAGAAGCGGCAGAGGCTTCCTTGCCGGAGAAGCGGCACCTTCGCCGGCAGAGAGCATCCTGCCGGCCGCGGTGCGCTCCGGAGCGGGGGCTTGTGCCGAAAGAGGCCGGCAACAGGCGCTTACCTTCGGACAGCTCCGGATCGCCGTCTAATGCGTCTCTTGTCGCCTACACGGCAGGGAAAAGCTTTTCCACTCTGTCTAGGAAGGAGAAAGTGTGCCAGCACAGCAAATGCCTCCCGGGCTTTCCCTGGAATTCAGCAAGTGCTTTGCAGCTTGAAATTGGAAGGAAAGCCTCAGATTTAGCAGCTAGAGCTTCAGGAGGAGCAGCAGCGAGCACAGCATCGGTTTTGCAGCAGCTCCTTCCATGTGCATGTTTTTGGGAGTGGAAAGGCTTGCAGAGTGTTAAAGTAGCTTTTTCTCTCCGCTGGAAAGCTGCACGCTCAGTGCCAGTCTTCTGCAGCTTCTTTCTTCACGTTTCAGCAGCTAGCACGCTCTCCGTGTGCTGGAGAAGCGGCAGAGGCTTCCTTGCCGTAGAAGCGGCACCTTCGCCGGCAGAGAGCATCCTGCCGGCCGCGGTGCGCTCCGGAGCGGGGGCTTGTGCCGAAAGAGGCCGGCAACAGGCGCTTACCTTCGGACAGCTCCGGATCGCCGTCTAATGCGTCTCTTGTCGCCTACACGGCAGGGAAAAGCTTTTCCACTCTGTCTAGGAAGGAGAAAGTGTGCCAGCACAGCAAATGCCTCCCGGGCTTTCCCTGGAATTCAGCAAGTGCTTTGCAGCTTGAAATTGGAAGGAAAGCCTCAGATTTAGCAGCCAGAGCTTCAGGAGGAGCAGCAGCGAGCACAGCATCGCTTTTGCAGCAGCTCCTTCCATGTGCATGTTTTTGGGAGTGGAAAGGCTTGCAGAGTGTTAAAGTAGCTTTTTCTCTCCGCTGGAAAGCTGCACGCTCAGTGCCAGTCTTCTGCAGCTTCTTTCTTCACGTTTCAGCAGCTAGCACGCTCTCCGTGTGCTGGAGAAGCGGCCGAGGCTTCCTTGCCGGAGAAGCGGCACCTTCGCCGGCAGAGAGCATCCTGCCGGCCGCGGTGCGCTCCGGAGCGGGGGCTTGTGCCGAAAGAGGCCGGCAACAGGCGCTTACCTTCGGACAGCTCCGGATCGCCGTCTAATGCGTCTCTTGTCGCCTACACGGCAGGGAAAAGCTTTTCCACTCTGTCTAGGAAGGAGAAAGTGTGCCAGCACAGCAAATGCCTCCCGGGCTTTCCCTGGAATTCAGCAAGTGCTTTGCAGCTTGAAATTGGAAGGAAAGCCTCAGATTTAGCAGCCAGAGCTTCAGGAGGAGCAGCAGCGAGCACAGCATCGCTTTTGCAGCAGCTCCTTCCATGTGCATGTTTTTGGGAGTGGAAAGGCTTGCAGAGTGTTAAAGTAGCTTTTTCTCTCCGCTGGAAAGCTGCACGCTCAGTGCCAGTCTTCTGCAGCTTCTTTCTTCACGTTTCAGCAGCTAGCACGCTCTCCGTGTGCTGGAGAAGCGGCCGAGGCTTCCTTGCCGGAGAAGCGGCACCTTCGCCGGCAGAGAGCATCCTGCCGGCCGCGGTGCGCTCCGGAGAGGGGGCTTGTGCCGAAAGAGGCCGGCAACAGGCGCTTACCTTCGGACAGCTCCGGATCGCCGTCTAATGCGTCTCTTGTCGCCTACACGGCAGGGAAAAGCTTTTCCACTCTGTCTAGGAAGGAGAAAGTGTGCCAGCACAGCAAATGCCTCCCGGACTTTCCCTGGAATTCACCAAGTGCTTTGCAGCTTGAAATTGGAAGGAAAGCCTCAGATTTAGCAGCCAGAGCTTCAGGAGGAGCAGCAGCGAGCACAGCATCGGTTTTGCAGCAGCTCCTTCCATGTGCATGTTTTTGGGAGTGGAAAGGCTTGCAGAGTGTTAAAGTAGCTTTTTCTCTCCGCTGGAAAGCTGCACGCTCAGTGCCAGTCTTCTGCAGCTTCTTTCTTCACGTTTCAGCAGCTAGCACGCTCTCCGTGTGCTGGAGAAGCGGCAGAGGCTTCCTTGCCGGAGAAGCGGCACCTTCGCCGGCAGAGAGCATCCTGCCGGCCGCGGTGCGCTCCGGAGCGGGGGCTTGTGCCGAAAGAGGCCGGCAACGGGCGCTTACCTTCGGACAGCTCCGGATCGCCGTCTAATGCGTCTCTTGTCGCCTACACGGCAGGGAAAAGCTTTTCCACTCTGTCTAGGAAGGAGAAAGTGTGCCAGCACAGCAAATGCCTCCCGGGCTTTCCCTGGAATTCAGCAAGTGCTTTGCAGCTTGAAATTGGAAGGAAAGCCTCAGATTTAGCAGCCAGAGCTTCAGGAGGAGCAGCAGCGAGCACAGCATCGCTTTTGCAGCAGCTCCTTCCATGTGCATGTTTTTGGGAGTGGAAAGGCTTGCAGAGTGTTAAAGTAGCTTTTTCTCTCCGCTGGAAAGCTGCACGCTCAGTGCCAGTCTTCTGCAGCTTCTTTCTTCACGTTTCAGCAGCTAGCACGCTCTCCGTGTGCTGGAGAAGCGGCAGAGGCTTCCTTACCGGAGAAGCGGCACCTTCGCCGGCAGAGAGCATCCTGCCGGCCGCGGTGCGCTCCGGAGCGGGGGCTTGTGCCGAAAGAGGCCGGCAACAGGCGCTTACCTTCGGACAGCTCCGGATCGCCGTCTAATGCGTCTCTTGTCGCCTACACGGCAGGGAAAAGCTTTTCCACTCTGTCTAGGAAGGAGAAAGTGTGCCAGCACAGCAAATGCCTCCCGGACTTTCCCTGGAATTCAGCAAGTGCTTTGCAGCTTGAAATTGGAAGGAAAGCCTCAGATTTAGCAGCCAGAGCTTCAGGAGGAGCAGCAGCGAGCACAGCATCGGTTTTGCAGCAGCTCCTTCCATGTGCATGTTTTTGGGAGTGGAAAGGCTTGCAGAGTGTTAAAGTAGCTTTTTCTCTCCACTGGAAAGCTGCACGCTCAGTGCCAGTGTTCTGCAGCTTCTTTCTTCACGTTTCAGCAGCTAGCACGCTCTCCGTGTGCTGGAGAAGCGGCAGAGGCTTCCTTGCCGGAGAAGCGGCACCTTCGCCGGCAGAGAGCATCCTGCCGGCCGCGGTGCGCTCCGGAGCGGGGGCTTGTGCCGAAAGAGGCCGGCAACAGGCGCTTACCTTCGGACAGCTCCGGATCGCCGTCTAATGCGTCTCTTGTCGCCTACACGGCAGGGAAAAGCTTTTCCACTCTGTCTAGGAAGGAGAAAGTGTGCCAGCACAGCAAATGCCTCCCGGGCTTTCCCTGGAATTCAGCAAGTGCTTTGCAGCTTGAAATTGGAAGGAAAGCCTCAGATTTAGCAGCCAGAGCTTCAGGAGGAGCAGCAGCGAGCACAGCATCGGTTTTGCAGCAGCTCCTTCCATGTGCATGTTTTTGGGAGTGGAAAGGCTTGCAGAGTGTTAAAGTAGCTTTTTCTCTCCGCTGGAAAGCTGCACGCTCAGTGCCAGTCTTCTGCAGCTTCTTTCTTCACGTTTCAGCAGCTAGCACGCTCTCCGTGTGCTGGAGAAGCGGCAGAGGCTTCCTTGCCGGAGAAGCGGCACCTTCGCCGGCAGAGAGCATCCTGCCGGCCGCGGTGCGCTCCGGAGCGGGGGCTTGTGCCGAAAGAGGCCGGCAACAGGCGCTTACCTTCGGACAGCTCCGGATCGCCGTCTAATGCGTCTCTTGTCGCCTACACGGCAGGGAAAAGCTTTTCCACTCTGTCTAGGAAGGAGAAAGTGTGCCAGCACAGCAAATGCCTCCCGGACTTTCCCTGGAATTCAGCAAGTGCTTTGCAGCTTGAAATTGGAAGGAAAGCCTCAGATTTAGCAGCCAGAGCTTCAGGAGGAGCAGCAGCGAGCACAGCATCGGTTTTGCAGCAGCTCCTTCCATGTGCATGTTTTTGGGAGTGGAAAGGCTTGCAGAGTGTTAAAGTAGCTTTTTCTCTCCGCTGGAAAGCTGCACGCTCAGTGCCAGTGTTCTGCAGCTTCTTTCTTCACGTTTCAGCAGCTAGCACGCTCTCCGTGTGCTGGAGAAGCGGCAGAGGCTTCCTTGCCGGAGAAGCGGCACCTTCGCCGGCAGAGAGCATCCTGCCGGCCGCGGTGCGCTCCGGAGCGGGGGCTTGTGCCGAAAGAGGCCGGCAACAGGCGCTTACCTTCGGACAGCTCCGGATCGCCGTCTAATGCGTCTCTTGTCGCCTACACGGCAGGGAAAAGCTTTTCCACTCTGTCTAGGAAGGAGAAAGTGTGCCAGCACAGCAAATGCCTCCCGGGCTTTCCCTGGAATTCAGCAAGTGCTTTGCAGCTTGAAATTGGAAGGAAAGCCTCAGATTTAGCAGCCAGAGCTTCAGGAGGAGCAGCAGCGAGCACAGCATCGGTTTTGCAGCAGCTCCTTCCATGTGCATGTTTTTGGGAGTGGAAAGGCTTGCAGAGTGTTAAAGTAGCTTTTTCTCTCCGCTGGAAAGCTGCACGCTCAGTGCCAGTCTTCTGCAGCTTCTTTCTTCACGTTTCAGCAGCTAGCACGCTCTCCGTGTGCTGGAGAAGCGGCAGAGGCTTCCTTACCGGAGAAGCGGCACCTTCGCCGGCAGAGAGCATCCTGCCGGCCGCGGTGCGCTCCGGAGCGGGGGCTTGTGCCGAAAGAGGCCGGCAACAGGCGCTTACCTTCGGACAGCTCCGGATCGCCGTCTAATGCGTCTCTTGTCGCCTACACGGCAGGGAAAAGCTTTTCCACTCTGTCTAGGAAGGAGAAAGTGTGCCAGCACAGCAAATGCCTCCCGGACTTTCCCTGGAATTCAGCAAGTGCTTTGCAGCTTGAAATTGGAAGGAAAGCCTCAGA
The DNA here is from genome assembly GCF_963513975.1 of Fringilla coelebs. Classification (NCBI taxonomy): domain Eukaryota; kingdom Metazoa; phylum Chordata; class Aves; order Passeriformes; family Fringillidae; genus Fringilla; species Fringilla coelebs. Next base: position 169,821 of record NW_028167542.1, read on the forward strand.
TTTAGCAGCCAGAGCTTCAGGAGGAGCAGCAGCGAGCACAGCATCGCTTTTGCAGCAGCTCCTTCCATGTGCATGTTTTTGGGAGTGGAAAGGCTTGCAGAGTGTTAAAGTAGCTTTTTCTCTCCGCTGGAAAGCTGCACGCTCAGTGCCAGTCTTCTGCAGCTTCTTTCTTCACGTTTCAGCAGCTAGCACGCTCTCCGTGTGCTGGAGAAGCGGCAGAGGCTTCCTTGCCGGAGAAGCGGCACCTTCGCCGGCAGAGAGCATCCTGCCGGCCGCGGTGCGCTCCGGAGCGGGGGCTTGTGCCGAAAGAGGCCGGCAACAGGCGCTTACCTTCGGACAGCTCCGGATCGCCGTCTAATGCGTCTCTTGTCGCCTACACGGCAGGGAAAAGCTTTTCCACTCTGTCTAGGAAGGAGAAAGTGTGCCAGCACAGCAAATGCCTCCCGGACTTTCCCTGCAATTCACCAAGTGCTTTGCAGCTTGAAATTGGAAGGAAAGCCTCAGATTTAGCAGCCAGAGCTTCAGGAGGAGCAGCAGCGAGCACAGCATCGGTTTTGCAGCAGCTCCTTCCATGTGCATGTTTTTGGGAGTGGAAAGGCTTGCAGAGTGTTAAAGTAGCTTTTTCTCTCCGCTGGAAAGCTGCACGCTCAGTGCCAGTCTTCTGCAGCTTCTTTCTTCACGTTTCAGCAGCTAGCACGCTCTCCGTGTGCTGGAGAAGCGGCAGAGGCTTCCTTGCCGGAGAAGCGGCACCTTCGCCGGCAGAGAGCATCCTGCCGGCCGCGGTGCGCTCCGGAGCGGGGGCTTGTGCCGAAAGAGGCCGGCAACAGGCGCTTACCTTCGGACAGCTCCGGATCGCCGTCTAATGCGTCTCTTGTCGCCTACACGGCAGGGAAAAGCTTTTCCACTCTGTCTAGGAAGGAGAAAGTGTGCCAGCACAGCAAATGCCTCCCGGACTTTCCCTGGAATTCAGCAAGTGCTTTGCAGCTTGAAATTGGAAGGAAAGCCTCAGATTTAGCTGCCAGAGCTTCAGGAGGAGCAGCAGCGAGCACAGCATCGGTTTTGCAGCAGCTCCTTCCATGTGCATGTTTTTGGGAGTGGAAAGGCTTGCAGAGTGTTAAAGTAGCTTTTTCTCTCCGCTGGAAAGCTGCACGCTCAGTGCCAGTCTTCTGCAGCTTCTTTCTTCACGTTTCAGCAGCTAGCACGCTCTCCGTGTGCTGGAGAAGCGGCAGAGGCTTCCTTGCCGGAGAAGCGGCACCTTCGCCGGCAGAGAGCATCCTGCCGGCCGCGGTGCGCTCCGGAGCGGGGGCTTGTGCCGAAAGAGGCCGGCAACAGGCGCTTACCTTCGGACAGCTCCGGATCGCCGTCTAATGCGTCTCTTGTCGCCTACACGGCAGGGAAAAGCTTTTCCACTCTGTCTAGGAAGGAGAAAGTGTGCCAGCACAGCAAATGCCTCCCGGGCTTTCCCTGGAATTCAGCAAGTGCTTTGCAGCTTGAAATTGGAAGGAAAGCCTCAGATTTAGCAGCCAGAGCTTCAGGAGGAGCAGCAGCGAGCACAGCATCGCTTTTGCAGCAGCTCCTTCCATGTGCATGTTTTTGGGAGTTGAAAGGCTTGCAGAGTGTTAAAGTAGCTTTTTCTCTCCGCTGGAAAGCTGCACGCTCAGTGCCAGTCTTCTGCAGCTTCTTTCTTCACGTTTCAGCAGCTAGCACGCTCTCCGTGTGCTGGAGAAGCGGCAGAGGCTTCCTTACCGGAGAAGCGGCACCTTCGCCGGCAGAGAGCATCCTGCCGGCCGCGGTGCGCTCCGGAGCGGGGGCTTGTGCCGAAAGAGGCCGGCAACAGGCGCTTACCTTCGGACAGCTCCGGATCGCCGTCTAATGCGTCTCTTGTCGCCTACACGGCAGGGAAAAGCTTTTCCACTCTGTCTAGGAAGGAGAAAGTGTGCCAGCACAGCAAATGCCTCCCGGACTTTCCCTGGAATTCAGCAAGTGCTTTGCAGCTTGAAATTGGAAGGAAAGCCTCAGATTTAGCAGCCAGAGCTTCAGGAGGAGCAGCAGCGAGCACAGCATCGCTTTTGCAGCAGCTCCTTCCATGTGCATGTTTTTGGGAGTGGAAAGGCTTGCAGAGTGTTAAAGTAGCTTTTTCTCTCCGCTGGAAAGCTGCACGCTCAGTGCCAGTCTTCTGCAGCTTCTTTCTTCACGTTTCAGCAGCTAGCACGCTCTCCGTGTGCTGGAGAAGCGGCAGAGGCTTCCTTGCCGGAGAAGCGGCACCTTCGCCGGCAGAGAGCATCCTGCCGGCCGCGGTGCGCTCCGGAGCGGGGGCTTGTGCCGAAAGAGGCCGGCAACAGGCGCTTACCTTCGGACAGCTCCGGATCGCCGTCTAATGCGTCTCTTGTCGCCTACACGGCAGGGAAAAGCTTTTCCACTCTGTCTAGGAAGGAGAAAGTGTGCCAGCACAGCAAATGCCTCCCGGACTTTCCCTGGAATTCAGCAAGTGCTTTGCAGCTTGAAATTGGAAGGAAAGCCTCAGATTTAGCAGCCAGAGCTTCAGGAGGAGCAGCAGCGAGCACAGCATCGGTTTTGCAGCAGCTCCTTCCATGTGCATGTTTTTGGGAGTGGAAAGGCTTGCAGAGTGTTAAAGTAGCTTTTTCTCTCCGCTGGAAAGCTGCACGCTCAGTGCCAGTGTTCTGCAGCTTCTTTCTTCACGTTTCAGCAGCTAGCACGCTCTCCGTGTGCTGGAGAAGCGGCAGAGGCTTCCTTGCCGGAGAAGCGGCACCTTCGCCGGCAGAGAGCATCCTGCCGGCCGCGGTGCGCTCCGGAGCGGGGGCTTGTGCCGAAAGAGGCCGGCAACAGGCGCTTACCTTCGGACAGCTCCGGATCGCCGTCTAATGCGTCTCTTGTCGCCTACACGGCAGGGAAAAGCTTTTCCACTCTGTCTAGGAAGGAGAAAGTGTGCCAGCACAGCAAATGCCTCCCGGACTTTCCCTGGAATTCAGCAAGTGCTTTGCAGCTTGAAATTGGAAGGAAAGCCTCAGATTTAGCAGCCAGAGCTTCAGGAGGAGCAGCAGCGAGCACAGCATCGCTTTTGCAGCAGCTCCTTCCATGTGCATGTTTTTGGGAGTGGAAAGGCTTGCAGAGTGTTAAAGTAGCTTTTTCTCTCCGCTGGAAAGCTGCACGCTCAGTGCCAGTGTTCTGCAGCTTCTTTCTTCACGTTTCAGCAGCTAGCACGCTCTCCGTGTGCTGGAGAAGCGGCAGAGGCTTCCTTGCCGGAGAAGCGGCACCTTCGCCGGCAGAGAGCATCCTGCCGGCCGCGGTGCGCTCCGGAGCGGGGGCTTGTGCCGAAAGAGGCCGGCAACAGGCGCTTACCTTCGGACAGCTCCGGATCGCCGTCTAATGCGTCTCTTGTCGCCTACACGGCAGGGAAAAGCTTTTCCACTCTGTCTAGGAAGGAGAAAGTGTGCCAGCACAGCAAATGCCTCCCGGACTTTCCCTGGAATTCAGCAAGTGCTTTGCAGCTTGAAATTGGAAGGAAAGCCTCAGATTTAGCAGCCAGAGCTTCAGGAGGAGCAGCAGCGAGCACAGCATCGCTTTTGCAGCAGCTCCTTCCATGTGCATGTTTTTGGGAGTGGAAAGGCTTGCAGAGTGTTCAAGTAGCTTTTTCTCTCCGCTGGAAAGCTGCACGCTCAGTGCCAGTCTTCTGCAGCTTCTTTCTTCACGTTTCAGCAGCTAGCACGCTCTCCGTGTGCTGGAGAAGCGGCAGAGGCTTCCTTGCCGGAGAAGCGGCACCTTCGCCGGCAGAGAGCATCCTGCCGGCCGCGGTGCGCTCCGGAGCGGGGGCTTGTGCCGAAAGAGGCCGGCAACAGGCGCTTACCTTCGGACAGCTCCGGATCGCCGTCTAATGCGTCTCTTGTCGCCTACACGGCAGGGAAAAGCTTTTCCACTCTGTCTAGGAAGGAGAAAGTGTGCCAGCACAGCAAATGCCTCCCGGACTTTCCCTGGAATTCAGCAAGTGCTTTGCAGCTTGAAATTGGAAGGAAAGCCTCAGATTTAGCAGCCAGAGCTTCAGGAGGAGCAGCAGCGAGCACAGCATCGGTTTTGCAGCAGCTCCTTCCATGTGCATGTTTTTGGGAGTGGAAAGGCTTGCAGAGTGTTAAAGTAGCTTTTTCTCTCCGCTGGAAAGCTGCACGCTCAGTGCCAGTCTTCTGCAGCTTCTTTCTTCACGTTTCAGCAGCTAGCACGCTCTCCGTGTGCTGGAGAAGCGGCAGAGGCTTCCTTGCCGGAGAAGCGGCACCTTCGCCGGCAGAGAGCATCCTGCCGGCCGCGGTGCGCTCCGGAGCGGGGGCTTGTGCCGAAAGAGGCCGGCAACAGGCGCTTACCTTCGGACAGCTCCGGATCGCCGTCTAATGCGTCTCTTGTCGCCTACACGGCAGGGAAAAGCTTTTCCACTCTGTCTAGGAAGGAGAAAGTGTGCCAGCACAGCAAATGCCTCCCGGACTTTCCCTGGAATTCAGCAAGTGCTTTGCAGCTTGAAATTGGAAGGAAAGCCTCAGATTTAGCAGCCAGAGCTTCAGGAGGAGCAGCAGCGAGCACAGCATCGGTTTTGCAGCAGCTCCTTCCATGTGCATGTTTTTGGGAGTGGAAAGGCTTGCAGAGTGTTAAAGTAGCTTTTTCTCTCCGCTGGAAAGCTGCACGCTCAGTGCCAGTCTTCTGCAGCTTCTTTCTTCACGTTTCAGCAGCTAGCACGCTCTCCGTGTGCTGGAGAAGCGGCAGAGGCTTCCTTGCCGGAGAAGCGGCACCTTCGCCGGCAGAGAGCATCCTGCCGGCCGCGGTGCGCTCCGGAGCGGGGGCTTGTGCCGAAAGAGGCCGGCAACAGGCGCTTACCTTCGGACAGCTCCGGATCGCCGTCTAATGCGTCTCTTGTCGCCTACACGGCAGGGAAAAGCTTTTCCACTCTGTCTAGGAAGGAGAAAGTGTGCCAGCACAGCAAATGCCTCCCGGACTTTCCCTGGAATTCAGCAAGTGCTTTGCAGCTTGAAATTGGAAGGAAAGCCTCAGATTTAGCAGCCAGAGCTTCAGGAGGAGCAGCAGCGAGCACAGCATCGCTTTTGCAGCAGCTCCTTCCATGTGCATGTTTTTGGGAGTGGAAAGGCTTGCAGAGTGTTAAAGTAGCTTTTTCTCTCCGCTGGAAAGCTGCACGCTCAGTGCCAGTGTTCTGCAGCTTCTTTCTTCACGTTTCAGCAGCTAGCACGCTCTCCGTGTGCTGGAGAAGCGGCAGAGGCTTCCTTGCCGGAGAAGCGGCACCTTCGCCGGCAGAGAGCATCCTGCCGGCCGCGGTGCGCTCCGGAGCGGGGGCTTGTGCCGAAAGAGGCCGGCAACAGGCGCTTACCTTCGGACAGCTCCGGATCGCCGTCTAATGCGTCTCTTGTCGCCTACACGGCAGGGAAAAGCTTTTCCACTCTGTCTAGGAAGGAGAAAGTGTGCCAGCACAGCAAATGCCTCCCGGGCTTTCCCTGGAATTCAGCAAGTGCTTTGCAGCTTGAAATTGGAAGGAAAGCCTCAGATTTAGCAGCTAGAGCTTCAGGAGGAGCAGCAGCGAGCACAGCATCGGTTTTGCAGCAGCTCCTTCCATGTGCATGTTTTTGGGAGTGGAAAGGCTTGCAGAGTGTTAAAGTAGCTTTTTCTCTCCGCTGGAAAGCTGCACGCTCAGTGCCAGTCTTCTGCAGCTTCTTTCTTCACGTTTCAGCAGCTAGCACGCTCTCCGTGTGCTGGAGAAGCGGCAGAGGCTTCCTTACCGGAGAAGCGGCACCTTCGCCGGCAGAGAGCATCCTGCCGGCCGCGGTGCGCTCCGGAGCGGGGGCTTGTGCCGAAAGAGGCCGGCAACAGGCGCTTACCTTCGGACAGCTCCGGATCGCCGTCTAATGCGTCTCTTGTCGCCTACACGGCAGGGAAAAGCTTTTCCACTCTGTCTAGGAAGGAGAAAGTGTGCCAGCACAGCAAATGCCTCCCGGGCTTTCCCTGGAATTCAGCAAGTGCTTTGCAGCTTGAAATTGGAAGGAAAGCCTCAGATTTAGCAGCTAGAGCTTCAGGAGGAGCAGCAGCGAGCACAGCATCGCTTTTGCAGCAGCTCCTTCCATGTGCATGTTTTTGGGAGTGGAAAGGCTTGCAGAGTGTTAAAGTAGCTTTTTCTCTCCGCTGGAAAGCTGCACGCTCAGTGCCAGTCTTCTGCAGCTTCTTTCTTCACGTTTCAGCAGCTAGCACGCTCTCCGTGTGCTGGAGAAGCGGCAGAGGCTTCCTTGCCGGAGAAGCGGCACCTTCGCCGGCAGAGAGCATCCTGCCGGCCGCGGTGCGCTCCGGAGCGGGGGCTTGTGCCGAAAGAGGCCGGCAACAGGCGCTTACCTTCGGACAGCTCCGGATCGCCGTCTAATGCGTCTCTTGTCGCCTACACGGCAGGGAAAAGCTTTTCCACTCTGTCTAGGAAGGAGAAAGTGTGCCAGCACAGCAAATGCCTCCCGGACTTTCCCTGGAATTCAGCAAGTGCTTTGCAGCTTGAAATTGGAAGGAAAGCCTCAGATTTAGCAGCCAGAGCTTCAGGAGGAGCAGCAGCGAGCACAGCATCGCTTTTGCAGCAGCTCCTTCCATGTGCATGTTTTTGGGAGTGGAAAGGCTTGCAGAGTGTTAAAGTAGCTTTTTCTCTCCGCTGGAAAGCTGCACGCTCAGTGCCAGTGTTCTGCAGCTTCTTTCTTCACGTTTCAGCAGCTAGCACGCTCTCCGTGTGCTGGAGAAGCGGCAGAGGCTTCCTTGCCGGAGAAGCGGCACCTTCGCCGGCAGAGAGCATCCTGCCGGCCGCGGTGCGCTCCGGAGCGGGGGCTTGTGCCGAAAGAGGCCGGCAACAGGCGCTTACCTTCGGACAGCTCCGGATCGCCGTCTAATGCGTCTCTTGTCGCCTACACGGCAGGGAAAAGCTTTTCCACTCTGTCTAGGAAGGAGAAAGTGTGCCAGCACAGCAAATGCCTCCCGGGCTTTCCCTGGAATTCAGCAAGTGCTTTGCAGCTTGAAATTGGAAGGAAAGCCTCAGATTTAGCAGCTAGAGCTTCAGGAGGAGCAGCAGCGAGCACAGCATCGGTTTTGCAGCAGCTCCTTCCATGTGCATGTTTTTGGGAGTGGAAAGGCTTGCAGAGTGTTAAAGTAGCTTTTTCTCTCCGCTGGAAAGCTGCACGCTCAGTGCCAGTCTTCTGCAGCTTCTTTCTTCACGTTTCAGCAGCTAGCACGCTCTCCGTGTGCTGGAGAAGCGGCAGAGGCTTCCTTACCGGAGAAGCGGCACCTTCGCCGGCAGAGAGCATCCTGCCGGCCGCGGTGCGCTCCGGAGCGGGGGCTTGTGCCGAAAGAGGCCGGCAACAGGCGCTTACCTTCGGACAGCTCCGGATCGCCGTCTAATGCGTCTCTTGTCGCCTACACGGCAGGGAAAAGCTTTTCCACTCTGTCTAGGAAGGAGAAAGTGTGCCAGCACAGCAAATGCCTCCCGGGCTTTCCCTGGAATTCAGCAAGTGCTTTGCAGCTTGAAATTGGAAGGAAAGCCTCAGATTTAGCAGCTAGAGCTTCAGGAGGAGCAGCAGCGAGCACAGCATCGCTTTTGCAGCAGCTCCTTCCATGTGCATGTTTTTGGGAGTGGAAAGGCTTGCAGAGTGTTAAAGTAGCTTTTTCTCTCCGCTGGAAAGCTGCACGCTCAGTGCCAGTCTTCTGCAGCTTCTTTCTTCACGTTTCAGCAGCTAGCACGCTCTCCGTGTGCTGGAGAAGCGGCAGAGGCTTCCTTGCCGGAGAAGCGGCACCTTCGCCGGCAGAGAGCATCCTGCCGGCCGCGGTGCGCTCCGGAGCGGGGGCTTGTGCCGAAAGAGGCCGGCAACAGGCGCTTACCTTCGGACAGCTCCGGATCGCCGTCTAATGCGTCTCTTGTCGCCTACACGGCAGGGAAAAGCTTTTCCACTCTGTCTAGGAAGGAGAAAGTGTGCCAGCACAGCAAATGCCTCCCGGACTTTCCCTGGAATTCACCAAGTGCTTTGCAGCTTGAAATTGGAAGGAAAGCCTCAGATTTAGCAGCCAGAGCTTCAGGAGGAGCAGCAGCGAGCACAGCATCGGTTTTGCAGCAGCTCCTTCCATGTGCATGTTTTTGGGAGTGGAAAGGCTTGCAGAGTGTTAAGTAGCTTTTTCTCTCCGCTGGAAAGCTGCACGCTCAGTGCCAGTCTTCTGCAGCTTCTTTCTTCACGTTTCAGCAGCTAGCACGCTCTCCGTGTGCTGGAGAAGCGGCAGAGGCTTCCTTGCCGGAGAAGCGGCACCTTCGCCGGCAGAGAGCATCCTGCCGGCCGCGGTGCGCTCCGGAGCGGGGGCTTGTGCCGAAAGAGGCCGGCAACAGGCGCTTACCTTCGGACAGCTCCGGATCGCCGTCTAATGCGTCTCTTGTCGCCTACACGGCAGGGAAAAGCTTTTCCCACTCTGTCTAGGAAGGAGAAAGTGTGCCAGCACAGCAAATGCCTCCCGGACTTTCCCTGGAATTCACCAAGTGCTTTGCAGCTTGAAATTGGAAGGAAAGCCTCAGATTTAGCAGCCAGAGCTTCAGGAGGAGCAGCAGCGAGCACAGCATCGGTTTTGCAGCAGCTCCTTCCATGTGCATGTTTTTGGGAGTGGAAAGGCTTGCAGAGTGTTAAAGTAGCTTTTTCTCTCCGCTGGAAAGCTGCACGCTCAGTGCCAGTCTTCTGCAGCTTCTTTCTTCACGTTTCAGCAGCTAGCACGCTCTCCGTGTGCTGGAGAAGCGGCAGAGGCTTCCTTGCCGGAGAAGCGGCACCTTCGCCGGCAGAGAGCATCCTGCCGGCCGCGGTGCGCTCCGGAGCGGGGGCTTGTGCCGAAAGAGGCCGGCAACAGGCGCTTACCTTCGGACAGCTCCGGATCGCCGTCTAATGCGTCTCTTGTCGCCTACACGGCAGGGAAAAGCTTTTCCACTCTGTCTAGGAAGGAGAAAGTGTGCCAGCACAGCAAATGCCTCCCGGACTTTCCCTGGAATTCACCAAGTGCTTTGCAGCTTGAAATTGGAAGGAAAGCCTCAGATTTAGCAGCCAGAGCTTCAGGAGGAGCAGCAGCGAGCACAGCATCGGTTTTGCAGCAGCTCCTTCCATGTGCATGTTTTTGGGAGTGGAAAGGCTTGCAGAGTGTTAAAGTAGCTTTTTCTCTCCGCTGGAAAGCTGCACGCTCAGTGCCAGTGTTCTGCAGCTTCTTTCTTCACGTTTCAGCAGCTAGCACGCTCTCCGTGTGCTGGAGAAGCGGCAGAGGCTTCCTTGCCGGAGAAGCGGCACCTTCGCCGGCAGAGAGCATCCTGCCGGCCGCGGTGCGCTCCGGAGCGGGGGCTTGTGCCGAAAGAGGCCGGCAACAGGCGCTTACCTTCGGACAGCTCCGGATCGCCGTCTAATGCGTCTCTTGTCGCCTACACGGCAGGGAAAAGCTTTTCCACTCTGTCTAGGAAGGAGAAAGTGTGCCAGCACAGCAAATGCCTCCCGGGCTTTCCCTGGAATTCAGCAAGTGCTTTGCAGCTTGAAATTGGAAGGAAAGCCTCAGATTTAGCAGCTAGAGCTTCAGGAGGAGCAGCAGCGAGCACAGCATCGGTTATGCAGCAGCTCCTTCCATGTGCATGTTTTTGGGAGTGGAAAGGCTTGCAGAGTGTTAAAGTAGCTTTTTCTCTCCGCTGGAAAGCTGCACGCTCAGTGCCAGTCTTCTGCAGCTTCTTTCTTCACGTTTCAGCAGCTAGCACGCTCTCCGTGTGCTGGAGAAGCGGCAGAGGCTTCCTTGCCGGAGAAGCGGCACCTTCGCCGGCAGAGAGCATCCTGCCGGCCGCGGTGCGCTCCGGAGCGGGGGCTTGTGCCGAAAGAGGCCGGCAACAGGCGCTTACCTTCGGACAGCTCCGGATCGCCGTCTAATGCGTCTCTTGTCGCCTACACGGCAGGGAAAAGCTTTTCCACTCTGTCTAGGAAGGAGAAAGTGTGCCAGCACAGCAAATGCCTCCCGGGCTTTCCCTGGAATTCAGCAAGTGCTTTGCAGCTTGAAATTGGAAGGAAAGCCTCAGATTTAGCAGCCAGAGCTTCAGGAGGAGCAGCAGCGAGCACAGCATCGGTTTTGCAGCAGCTCCTTCCATGTGCATGTTTTTGGGAGTGGAAAGGCTTGCAGAGTGTTAAAGTAGCTTTTTCTCTCCGCTGGAAAGCTGCACGCTCAGTGCCAGTGTTCTGCAGCTTCTTTCTTCACGTTTCAGCAGCTAGCACGCTCTCCGTGTGCTGGAGAAGCGGCAGAGGCTTCCTTGCCGGAGAAGCGGCACCTTCGCCGGCAGAGAGCATCCTGCCGGCCGCGGTGCGCTCCGGAGCGGGGGCTTGTGCCGAAAGAGGCCGGCAACAGGCGCTTACCTTCGGACAGCTCCGGATCGCCGTCTAATGCGTCTCTTGTCGCCTACACGGCAGGGAAAAGCTTTTCCACTCTGTCTAGGAAGGAGAAAGTGTGCCAGCACAGCAAATGCCTCCCGGGCTTTCCCTGGAATTCAGCAAGTGCTTTGCAGCTTGAAATTGGAAGGAAAGCCTCAGATTTAGCAGCCAGAGCTTCAGGAGGAGCAGCAGCGAGCACAGCATCGGTTTTGCAGCAGCTCCTTCCATGTGCATGTTTTTGGGAGTGGAAAGGCTTGCAGAGTGTTAAAGTAGCTTTTTCTCTCCGCTGGAAAGCTGCACGCTCAGTGCCAGTCTTCTGCAGCTTCTTTCTTCACGTTTCAGCAGCTAGCACGCTCTCCGTGTGCTGGAGAAGCGGCAGAGGCTTCCTTGCCGGAGAAGCGGCACCTTCGCCGGCAGAGAGCATCCTGCCGGCCGCGGTGCGCTCCGGAGCGGGGGCTTGTGCCGAAAGAGGCCGGCAACAGGCGCTTACCTTCGGACAGCTACGGATCGCCGTCTAATGCGTCTCTTGTCGCCTACACGGCAGGGAAAAGCTTTTCCACTCTGTCTAGGAAGGAGAAAGTGTGCCAGCACAGCAAATGCCTCCCGGACTTTCCCTGCAATTCAGCAAGTGCTTTGCAGCTTGAAATTGGAAGGAAAGCCTCAGATTTAGCAGCCAGAGCTTCAGGAGGAGCAGCAGCGAGCACAGCATCGGTTTTGCAGCAGCTCCTTCCATGTGCATGTTTTTGGGAGTGGAAAGGCTTGCAGAGTGTTAAAGTAGCTTTTTCTCTCCGCTGGAAAGCTGCACGCTCAGTGCCAGTGTTCTGCAGCTTCTTTCTTCACGTTTCAGCAGCTAGCACGCTCTCCGTGTGCTGGAGAAGCGGCAGAGGCTTCCTTGCCGGAGAAGCGGCACCTTCGCCGGCAGAGAGCATCCTGCCGGCCGCGGTGCGCTCCGGAGCGGGGGCTTGTGCCGAAAGAGGCCGGCAACAGGCGCTTACCTTCGGACAGCTCCGGATCGCCGTCTAATGCGTCTCTTGTCGCCTACACGGCAGGGAAAAGCTTTTCCACTCTGTCTAGGAAGGAGAAAGTGTGCCAGCACAGCAAATGCCTCCCGGACTTTCCCTGGAATTCAGCAAGTGCTTTGCAGCTTGAAATTGGAAGGAAAGCCTCAGATTTAGCAGCCAGAGCTTCAGGAGGAGCAGCAGCGAGCACAGCATCGCTTTTGCAGCAGCTCCTTCCATGTGCATGTTTTTGGGAGTGGAAAGGCTTGCAGAGTGTTAAAGTAGCTTTTTCTCTCCGCTGGAAAGCTGCACGCTCAGTGCCAGTCTTCTGCAGCTTCTTTCTTCACGTTTCAGCAGCTAGCACGCTCTCCGTGTGCTGGAGAAGCGGCAGAGGCTTCCTTGCCGGAGAAGCGGCACCTTCGCCGGCAGAGAGCATCCTGCCGGCCGCGGTGCGCTCCGGAGCGGGGGCTTGTGCCGAAAGAGGCCGGCAACAGGCGCTTACCTTCGGACAGCTCCGGATCGCCGTCTAATGCGTCTCTTGTCGCCTACACGGCAGGGAAAAGCTTTTCCACTCTGTCTAGGAAGGAGAAAGTGTGCCAGCACAGCAAATGCCTCCCGGACTTTCCCTGCAATTCACCAAGTGCTTTGCAGCTTGAAATTGGAAGGAAAGCCTCAGATTTAGCAGCCAGAGCTTCAGGAGGAGCAGCAGCGAGCACAGCATCGGTTTTGCAGCAGCTCCTTCCATGTGCATGTTTTTGGGAGTGGAAAGGCTTGCAGAGTGTTAAAGTAGCTTTTTCTCTCCGCTGGAAAGCTGCACGCTCAGTGCCAGTCTTCTGCAGCTTCTTTCTTCACGTTTCAGCAGCTAGCACGCTCTCCGTGTGCTGGAGAAGCGGCAGAGGCTTCCTTGCCGGAGAAGCGGCACCTTCGCCGGCAGAGAGCATCCTGCCGGCCGCGGTGCGCTCCGGAGCGGGGGCTTGTGCCGAAAGAGGCCGGCAACAGGCGCTTACCTTCGGACAGCTCCGGATCGCCGTCTAATGCGTCTCTTGTCGCCTACACGGCAGGGAAAAGCTTTTCCACTCTGTCTAGGAAGGAGAAAGTGTGCCAGCACAGCAAATGCCTCCCGGGCTTTCCCTGGAATTCAGCAAGTGCTTTGCAGCTTGAAATTGGAAGGAAAGCCTCAGATTTAGCAGCCAGAGCTTCAGGAGGAGCAGCAGCGAGCACAGCATCGCTTTTGCAGCAGCTCCTTCCATGTGCATGTTTTTGGGAGTGGAAAGGCTTGCAGAGTGTTAAAGTAGCTTTTTCTCTCCGCTGGAAAGCTGCACGCTCAGTGCCAGTGTTCTGCAGCTTCTTTCTTCACGTTTCAGCAGCTAGCACGCTCTCCGTGTGCTGGAGAAGCGGCAGAGGCTTCCTTGCCGGAGAAGCGGCACCTTCGCCGGCAGAGAGCATCCTGCCGGCCGCGGTGCGCTCCGGAGCGGGGGCTTGTGCCGAAAGAGGCCGGCAACAGGCGCTTACCTTCGGACAGCTCCGGATCGCCGTCTAATGCGTCTCTTGTCGCCTACACGGCAGGGAAAAGCTTTTCCACTCTGTCTAGGAAGGAGAAAGTGTGCCAGCACAGCAAATGCCTCCCGGGCTTTCCCTGGAATTCAGCAAGTGCTTTGCAGCTTGAAATTGGAAGGAAAGCCTCAGATTTAGCAGCTAGAGCTTCAGGAGGAGCAGCAGCGAGCACAGCATCGGTTTTGCAGCAGCTCCTTCCATGTGCATGTTTTTGGGAGTGGAAAGGCTTGCAGAGTGTTAAAGTAGCTTTTTCTCTCCGCTGGAAAGCTGCACGCTCAGTGCCAGTCTTCTGCAGCTTCTTTCTTCACGTTTCAGCAGCTAGCACGCTCTCCGTGTGCTGGAGAAGCGGCAGAGGCTTCCTTACCGGAGAAGCGGCACCTTCGCCGGCAGAGAGCATCCTGCCGGCCGCGGTGCGCTCCGGAGCGGGGGCTTGTGCCGAAAGAGGCCGGCAACAGGCGCTTACCTTCGGACAGCTCCGGATCGCCGTCTAATGCGTCTCTTGTCGCCTACACGGCAGGGAAAAGCTTTTCCACTCTGTCTAGGAAGGAGAAAGTGTGCCAGCACAGCAAATGCCTCCCGGGCTTTCCCTGGAATTCAGCAAGTGCTTTGCAGCTTGAAATTGGAAGGAAAGCCTCAGATTTAGCAGCCAGAGCTTCAGGAGGAGCAGCAGCGAGCACAGCATCGCTTTTGCAGCAGCTCCTTCCATGTGCATGTTTTTGGGAGTGGAAAGGCTTGCAGAGTGTTAAAGTAGCTTTTTCTCTCCGCTGGAAAGCTGCACGCTCAGTGCCAGTCTTCTGCAGCTTCTTTCTTCACGTTTCAGCAGCTAGCACGCTCTCCGTGTGCTGGAGAAGCGGCAGAGGCTTCCTTGCCGGAGAAGCGGCACCTTCGCCGGCAGAGAGCATCCTGCCGGCCGCGGTGCGCTCCGGAGAGGGGGCTTGTGCCGAAAGAGGCCGGCAACAGGCGCTTACCTTCGGACAGCTCCGGATCGCCGTCTAATGCGTCTCTTGTCGCCTACACGGCAGGGAAAAGCTTTTCCACTCTGTCTAGGAAGGAGAAAGTGTGCCAGCACAGCAAATGCCTCCCGGACTTTCCCTGGAATTCACCAAGTGCTTTGCAGCTTGAAATTGGAAGGAAAGCCTCAGATTTAGCAGCCAGAGCTTCAGGAGGAGCAGCAGCGAGCACAGCATCGGTTTTGCAGCAGCTCCTTCCATGTGCATGTTTTTGGGAGTGGAAAGGCTTGCAGAGTGTTAAAGTAGCTTTTTCTCTCCGCTGGAAAGCTGCACGCTCAGTGCCAGTCTTCTGCAGCTTCTTTCTTCACGTTTCAGCAGCTAGCACGCTCTCCGTGTGCTGGAGAAGCGGCAGAGGCTTCCTTGCCGGAGAAGCGGCACCTTCGCCGGCAGAGAGCATCCTGCCGGCCGCGGTGCGCTCCGGAGCGGGGGCTTGTGCCGAAAGAGGCCGGCAACGGGCGCTTACCTTCGGACAGCTCCGGATCGCCGTCTAATGCGTCTCTTGTCGCCTACACGGCAGGGAAAAGCTTTTCCACTCTGTCTAGGAAGGAGAAAGTGTGCCAGCACAGCAAATGCCTCCCGGGCTTTCCCTGGAATTCAGCAAGTGCTTTGCAGCTTGAAATTGGAAGGAAAGCCTCAGATTTAGCAGCCAGAGCTTCAGGAGGAGCAGCAGCGAGCACAGCATCGCTTTTGCAGCAGCTCCTTCCATGTGCATGTTTTTGGGAGTGGAAAGGCTTGCAGAGTGTTAAAGTAGCTTTTTCTCTCCGCTGGAAAGCTGCACGCTCAGTGCCAGTCTTCTGCAGCTTCTTTCTTCACGTTTCAGCAGCTAGCACGCTCTCCGTGTGCTGGAGAAGCGGCAGAGGCTTCCTTACCGGAGAAGCGGCACCTTCGCCGGCAGAGAGCATCCTGCCGGCCGCGGTGCGCTCCGGAGCGGGGGCTTGTGCCGAAAGAGGCCGGCAACAGGCGCTTACCTTCGGACAGCTCCGGATCGCCGTCTAATGCGTCTCTTGTCGCCTACACGGCAGGGAAAAGCTTTTCCACTCTGTCTAGGAAGGAGAAAGTGTGCCAGCACAGCAAATGCCTCCCGGGCTTTCCCTGGAATTCAGCAAGTGCTTTGCAGCTTGAAATTGGAAGGAAAGCCTCAGATTTAGCAGCCAGAGCTTCAGGAGGAGCAGCAGCGAGCACAGCATCGGTTTTGCAGCAGCTCCTTCCATGTGCATGTTTTTGGGAGTGGAAAGGCTTGCAGAGTGTTAAAGTAGCTTTTTCTCTCCGCTGGAAAGCTGCACGCTCAGTGCCAGTCTTCTGCAGCTTCTTTCTTCACGTTTCAGCAGCTAGCACGCTCTCCGTGTGCTGGAGAAGCGGCAGAGGCTTCCTTGCCGGAGAAGCGGCACCTTCGCCGGCAGAGAGCATCCTGCCGGCCGCGGTGCGCTCCGGAGCGGGGGCTTGTGCCGAAAGAGGCCGGCAACAGGCGCTTACCTTCGGACAGCTCCGGATCGCCGTCTAATGCGTCTCTTGTCGCCTACACGGCAGGGAAAAGCTTTTCCACTCTGTCTAGGAAGGAGAAAGTGTGCCAGCACAGCAAATGCCTCCCGGACTTTCCCTGGAATTCAGCAAGTGCTTTGCAGCTTGAAATTGGAAGGAAAGCCTCAGATTTAGCAGCCAGAGCTTCAGGAGGAGCAGCAGCGAGCACAGCATCGGTTTTGCAGCAGCTCCTTCCATGTGCATGTTTTTGGGAGTGGAAAGGCTTGCAGAGTGTTAAAGTAGCTTTTTCTCTCCGCTGGAAAGCTGCACGCTCAGTGCCAGTCTTCTGCAGCTTCTTTCTTCACGTTTCAGCAGCTAGCACGCTCTCCGTGTGCTGGAGAAGCGGCAGAGGCTTCCTTGCCGGAGAAGCGGCACCTTCGCCGGCAGAGAGCATCCTGCCGGCCGCGGTGCGCTCCGGAGCGGGGGCTTGTGCCGAAAGAGGCCGGCAACAGGCGCTTACCTTCGGACAGCTCCGGATCGCCGTCTAATGCGTCTCTTGTCGCCTACACGGCAGGGAAAAGCTTTTCCACTCTGTCTAGGAAGGAGAAAGTGTGCCAGCACAGCAAATGCCTCCCGGACTTTCCCTGGAATTCAGCAAGTGCTTTGCAGCTTGAAATTGGAAGGAAAGCCTCAGATTTAGCAGCCAGAGCTTCAGGAGGAGCAGCAGCGAGCACAGCATCGGTTTTGCAGCAGCTCCTTCCATGTGCATGTTTTTGGGAGTGGAAAGGCTTGCAGAGTGTTAAAGTAGCTTTTTCTCTCCGCTGGAAAGCTGCACGCTCAGTGCCAGTGTTCTGCAGCTTCTTTCTTCACGTTTCAGCAGCTAGCACGCTCTCCGTGTGCTGGAGAAGCGGCAGAGGCTTCCTTGCCGGAGAAGCGGCACCTTCGCCGGCAGAGAGCATCCTGCCGGCCGCGGTGCGCTCCGGAGCGGGGGCTTGTGCCGAAAGAGGCCGGCAACAGGCGCTTACCTTCGGACAGCTCCGGATCGCCGTCTAATGCGTCTCTTGTCGCCTACACGGCAGGGAAAAGCTTTTCCACTCTGTCTAGGAAGGAGAAAGTGTGCCAGCACAGCAAATGCCTCCCGGGCTTTCCCTGGAATTCAGCAAGTGCTTTGCAGCTTGAAATTGGAAGGAAAGCCTCAGATTTAGCAGCCAGAGCTTCAGGAGGAGCAGCAGCGAGCACAGCATCGGTTTTGCAGCAGCTCCTTCCATGTGCATGTTTTTGGGAGTGGAAAGGCTTGCAGAGTGTTAAAGTAGCTTTTTCTCTCCGCTGGAAAGCTGCACGCTCAGTGCCAGTCTTCTGCAGCTTCTTTCTTCACGTTTCAGCAGCTAGCACGCTCTCCGTGTGCTGGAGAAGCGGCAGAGGCTTCCTTGCCGGAGAAGCGGCACCTTCGCCGGCAGAGAGCATCCTGCCGGCCGCGGTGCGCTCCGGAGCGGGGGCTTGTGCCGAAAGAGGCCGGCAACAGGCGCTTACCTTCGGACAGCTCCGGATCGCCGTCTAATGCGTCTCTTGTCGCCTACACGGCAGGGAAAAGCTTTTCCACTCTGTCTAGGAAGGAGAAAGTGTGCCAGCACAGCAAATGCCTCCCGGACTTTCCCTGCAATTCAGCAAGTGCTTTGCAGCTTGAAATTGGAAGGAAAGCCTCAGATTTAGCAGCCAGAGCTTCAGGAGGAGCAGCAGCGAGCACAGCATCGGTTTTGCAGCAGCTCCTTCCATGTGCATGTTTTTGGGAGTGGAAAGGCTTGCAGAGTGTTAAAGTAGCTTTTTCTCTCCGCTGGAAAGCTGCACGCTCAGTGCCAGTGTTCTGCAGCTTCTTTCTTCACGTTTCAGCAGCTAGCACGCTCTCCGTGTGCTGGAGAAGCGGCAGAGGCTTCCTTGCCGGAGAAGCGGCACCTTCGCCGGCAGAGAGCATCCTGCCGGCCGCGGTGCGCTCCGGAGCGGGGGCTTGTGCCGAAAGAGGCCGGCAACAGGCGCTTACCTTCGGACAGCTCCGGATCGCCGTCTAATGCGTCTCTTGTCGCCTACACGGCAGGGAAAAGCTTTTCCACTCTGTCTAGGAAGGAGAAAGTGTGCCAGCACAGCAAATGCCTCCCGGACTTTCCCTGGAATTCAGCAAGTGCTTTGCAGCTTGAAATTGGAAGGAAAGCCTCAGATTTAGCAGCCAGAGCTTCAGGAGGAGCAGCAGCGAGCACAGCATCGGTTTTGCAGCAGCTCCTTCCATGTGCATGTTTTTGGGAGTGGAAAGGCTTGCAGAGTGTTAAAGTAGCTTTTTCTCTCCGCTGGAAAGCTGCACGCTCAGTGCCAGTCTTCTGCAGCTTCTTTCTTCACGTTTCAGCAGCTAGCACGCTCTCCGTGTGCTGGAGAAGCGGCAGAGGCTTCCTTGCCGGAGAAGCGGCACCTTCGCCGGCAGAGAGCATCCTGCCGGCCGCGGTGCGCTCCGGAGCGGGGGCTTGTGCCGAAAGAGGCCGGCAACAGGCGCTTACCTTCGGACAGCTCCGGATCGCCGTCTAATGCGTCTCTTGTCGCCTACACGGCAGGGAAAAGCTTTTCCACTCTGTCTAGGAAGGAGAAAGTGTGCCAGCACAGCAAATGCCTCCCGGACTTTCCCTGGAATTCAGCAAGTGCTTTGCAGCTTGAAATTGGAAGGAAAGCCACAGATTTAGCAGCCAGAGCTTCAGGAGGAGCAGCAGCGAGCACAGCATCGGTTTTGCAGCAGCTCCTTCCATGTGCATGTTTTTGGGAGTGGAAAGGCTTGCAGAGTGTTAAAGTAGCTTTTTCTCTCCGCTGGAAAGCTGCACGCTCAGTGCCAGTCTTCTGCAGCTTCTTTCTTCACGTTTCAGCAGCTAGCACGCTCTCCGTGTGCTGGAGAAGCGGCAGAGGCTTCCTTGCCGGAGAAGCGGCACCTTCGCCGGCAGAGAGCATCCTGCCGGCCGCGGTGCGCTCCGGAGCGGGGGCTTGTGCCGAAAGAGGCCGGCAACAGGCGCTTACCTTCGGACAGCTCCGGATCGCCGTCTAATGCGTCTCTTGTCGCCTACACGGCAGGGAAAAGCTTTTCCACTCTGTCTAGGAAGGAGAAAGTGTGCCAGCACAGCAAATGCCTCCCGGACTTTCCCTGGAATTCAGCAAGTGCTTTGCAGCTTGAAATTGGAAGGAAAGCCTCAGATTTAGCAGCCAGAGCTTCAGGAGGAGCAGCAGCGAGCACAGCATCGCTTTTGCAGCAGCTCCTTCCATGTGCATGTTTTTGGGAGTGGAAAGGCTTGCAGAGTGTTAAAGTAGCTTTTTCTCTCCGCTGGAAAGCTGCACGCTCAGTGCCAGTGTTCTGCAGCTTCTTTCTTCACGTTTCAGCAGCTAGCACGCTCTCCGTGTGCTGGAGAAGCGGCAGAGGCTTCCTTGCCGGAGAAGCGGCACCTTCGCCGGCAGAGAGCATCCTGCCGGCCGCGGTGCGCTCCGGAGCGGGGGCTTGTGCCGAAAGAGGCCGGCAACAGGCGCTTACCTTCGGACAGCTCCGGATCGCCGTCTAATGCGTCTCTTGTCGCCTACACGGCAGGGAAAAGCTTTTCCACTCTGTCTAGGAAGGAGAAAGTGTGCCAGCACAGCAAATGCCTCCCGGACTTTCCCTGCAATTCAGCAAGTGCTTTGCAGCTTGAAATTGGAAGGAAAGCCTCAGATTTAGCAGCCAGAGCTTCAGGAGGAGCAGCAGCGAGCACAGCATCGCTTTTGCAGCAGCTCCTTCCATGTGCATGTTTTTGGGAGTGGAAAGGCTTGCAGAGTGTTAAAGTAGCTTTTTCTCTCCGCTGGAAAGCTGCACGCTCAGTGCCAGTGTTCTGCAGCTTCTTTCTTCACGTTTCAGCAGCTAGCACGCTCTCCGTGTGCTGGAGAAGCGGGAGAGGCTTCCTTGCCGGAGAAGCGGCACCTTCGCCGGCAGAGAGCATCCTGCCGGCCGCGGTGCGCTCCGGAGCGGGGGCTTGTGCCGAAAGAGGCCGGCAACAGGCGCTTACCTTCGGACAGCTCCGGATCGCCGTCTAATGCGTCTCTTGTCGCCTACACGGCAGGGAAAAGCTTTTCCACTCTGTCTAGGAAGGAGAAAGTGTGCCAGCACAGCAAATGCCTCCCGGACTTTCCCTGGAATTCAGCAAGTGCTTTGCAGCTTGAAATTGGAAGGAAAGCCTCAGATTTAGCAGCCAGAGCTTCAGGAGGAGCAGCAGCGAGCACAGCATCGGTTTTGCAGCAGCTCCTTCCATGTGCATGTTTTTGGGAGTGGAAAGGCTTGCAGAGTGTTAAAGTAGCTTTTTCTCTCCGCTGGAAAGCTGCACGCTCAGTGCCAGTGTTCTGCAGCTTCTTTCTTCACGTTTCAGCAGCTAGCACGCTCTCCGTGTGCTGGAGAAGCGGCAGAGGCTTCCTTGCCGGAGAAGCGGCACCTTCGCCGGCAGAGAGCATCCTGCCGGCCGCGGTGCGCTCCGGAGCGGGGGCTTGTGCCGAAAGAGGCCGGCAACAGGCGCTTACCTTCGGACAGCTCCGGATCGCCGTCTAATGCGTCTCTTGTCGCCTACACGGCAGGGAAAAGCTTTTCCACTCTGTCTAGGAAGGAGAAAGTGTGCCAGCACAGCAAATGCCTCCCGGACTTTCCCTGGAATTCAGCAAGTGCTTTGCAGCTTGAAATTGGAAGGAAAGCCTCAGATTTAGCAGCCAGAGCTTCAGGAGGAGCAGCAGCGAGCACAGCATCGGTTTTGCAGCAGCTCCTTCCATGTGCATGTTTTTGGGAGTGGAAAGGCTTGCAGAGTGTTAAAGTAGCTTTTTCTCTCCGCTGGAAAGCTGCACGCTCAGTGCCAGTGTTCTGCAGCTTCTTTCTTCACGTTTCAGCAGCTAGCACGCTCTCCGTGTGCTGGAGAAGCGGCAGAGGCTTCCTTGCCGGAGAAGCGGCACCTTCGCCGGCAGAGAGCATCCTGCCGGCCGCGGTGCGCTCCGGAGCGGGGGCTTGTGCCGAAAGAGGCCGGCAACAGGCGCTTACCTTCGGACAGCTCCGGATCGCCGTCTAATGCGTCTCTTGTCGCCTACACGGCAGGGAAAAGCTTTTCCACTCTGTCTAGGAAGGAGAAAGTGTGCCAGCACAGCAAATGCCTCCCGGACTTTCCCTGGAATTCAGCAAGTGCTTTGCAGCTTGAAATTGGAAGGAAAGCCTCAGATTTAGCAGCCAGAGCTTCAGGAGGAGCAGCAGCGAGCACAGCATCGGTTTTGCAGCAGCTCCTTCCATGTGCATGTTTTTGGGAGTGGAAAGGCTTGCAGAGTGTTAAAGTAGCTTTTTCTCTCCGCTGGAAAGCTGCACGCTCAGTGCCAGTCTTCTGCAGCTTTTCCCTGCCGTGTAGGCGACAAGAGACGCATTAGACGGGGATCCGGAGCTGTCCGAAGGTAAGCGCCTGTTGCCGGCCTCTTTCGGCACAAGCCCCCGCTCCGGAGCGCACCGCGGCCGGCAGGATGCTCTCTGCCGGCGAAGGTGCCGCTTCTCCGGCAAGGAAGCCTCTGCCGCTTCTCCAGCACACGGAGAGCGTGCTAGCTGCTGAAACGTGAAGAAAGAAGCTGCAGAACACTGGCAATGAGCGTGCAGCTTTCCAGCGGAGAGAAAAAGCTACTTTAACACTCTGCAAGCCTTTCCACTCCCAAAAACATGCACATGGAAGGAGCTGCTGCAAAACCGATGCTGTGCTCGCTGCTGCTCCTCCTGAAGCTCTGGCTGCTAAATCTGAGGCTTTCCTTCCAATTTCAAGCTGCAAAGCACTTGCTGAATTCCAGGGAAAGCCCGGGAGGCATTTGCTGTGCTGGCACACTTTCTCCTTCCTAGACAGAGTGGAAAAGCTTTTCCCTGCCGTGTAGGCGACAAGAGACGCATTAGACGGCGATCCGGAGCTGTCCGAAGGTAAGCGCCTGTTGCCGGCCTCTTTCGGCACAAGCCCCCGCTCCGGAGCGCACCGCGGCCGGCAGGATGCTCTCTGCCGGCGAAGGTGCCGCTTCTCCGGCAAGGAAGCCTCTGCCGCTTCTCCAGCACACGGAGAGCGTGCTAGCTGCTGAAACGTGAAGAAAGAAGCTGCAGAACACTGGCACTGAGCGTGCAGCTTTCCAGCGGAGAGAAAAAGCTACTTTAACACTCTGCAAGCCTTTCCACTCCCAAAAACATGCACATGGAAGGAGCTGCTGCAAAACCGATGCTGTGCTCGCTGCTGCTCCTCCTGAAGCTCTGGCTGCTAAATCTGAGGCTTTCCTTCCAATTTCAAGCTGCAAAGCACTTGCTGAATTCCAGGGAAAGTCCGGGAGGCATTTGCTGTGCTGGCACACTTTCTCCTTCCTAGACAGAGTGGAAAAGCTTTTCCCTGCCGTGTAGGCGACAAGAGACGCATTAGACGGCGATCCGGAGCTGTCCGAAGGTAAGCGCCTGTTGCCGGCCTCTTTCGGCACAAGCCCCCGCTCCGGAGCGCACCGCGGCCGGCAGGATGCTCTCTGCCGGCGAAGGTGCCGCTTCTCCGGCAAGGAAGCCTCGGCCGCTTCTCCAGCACACGGAGAGCGTGCTAGCTGCTGAAACGTGAAGAAAGAAGCTGCAGAAGACTGGCACTGAGCGTGCAGCTTTCCAGCGGAGAGAAAAAGCTACTTTAACACTCTGCAAGCCTTTCCACTCCCAAAAACATGCACATGGAAGGAGCTGCTGCAAAACCGATGCTGTGCTCGCTGCTGCTCCTCCTGAAGCTCTGGCTGCTAAATCTGAGGCTTTCCTTCCAATTTCAAGCTGCAAAGCACTTGCTGAATTCCAGGGAAAGTCCGGGAGGCATTTGCTGTGCTGGCACACTTTCTCCTTCCTAGACAGAGTGGAAAAGCTTTTCCCTGCCGTGTAGGCGACAAGAGACGCATTAGACGGCGATCCGGAGCTGTCCGAAGGTAAGCGCCTGTTGCCGGCCTCTTTCGGCACAAGCCCCCGCTCCGGAGCGCACCGCGGCCGGCAGGATGCTCTCTGCCGGCGAAGGTGCCGCTTCTCCGGCAAGGAAGCCTCGGCCGCTTCTCCAGCACACGGAGAGCGTGCTAGCTGCTGAAACGTGAAGAAAGAAGCTGCAGAAGACTGGCACTGAGCGTGCAGCTTTCCAGCGGAGAGAAAAAGCTACTTTAACACTCTGCAAGCCTTTCCACTCCCAAAAACATGCACATGGAAGGAGCTGCTGCAAAACCGATGCTGTGCTCGCTGCTGCTCCTCCTGAAGCTCTGGCTGCTAAATCTGAGGCTTTCCTTCCAATTTCAAGCTGCAAAGCACTTGCTGAATTCCAGGGAAAGTCCGGGAGGCATTTGCTGTGCTGGCACACTTTCTCCTTCCTAGACAGAGTGGAAAAGCTTTTCCCTGCCGTGTAGGCGACAAGAGGCGCATTAGACGGCGATCCGGAGCTGTCCGAAGGTAAGCGCCTGTTGCCGGCCTCTTTCGGCACAAGTCCCCGCTCCGGAGCGCACCGCGGCCGGCAGGATGCTCTCTGCCGGCGAAGGTGCCGCTTCTCCGGCAAGGAAGCCTCTGCCGCTTCTCCAGCACACGGAGAGCGTGCTAGCTGCTGAAACGTGAAGAAAGAAGCTGCAGAACACTGGCACTGAGCGTGCAGCTTTCCAGCGGAGAGAAAAAGCTACTTTAACACTCTGCAAGCCTTTCCACTCCCAAAAACATGCACATGGAAGGAGCTGCTGCAAAACCGATGCTGTGCTCGCTGCTGCTCCTCCTGAAGCTCTGGCTGCTAAATCTGAGGCTTTCCTTCCAATTTCAAGCTGCAAAGCACTTGCTGAATTCCAGGGAAAGCCCGGGAGGCATTTGCTGTGCTGGCACACTTTCTCCTTCCTAGACAGAGTGGAAAAGCTTTTCCCTGCCGTGTAGGCGACAAGAGACGCATTAGACGGCGATCCGGAGCTGTCCGAAGGTAAGCGCCTGTTGCCGGCCTCTTTCGGCACAAGCCCCCGCTCCGGAGCGCACCGCGGCCGGCAGGATGCTCTCTGCCGGCGAAGGTGCCGCTTCTCCGGCAAGGAAGCCTCTGCCGCTTCTCCAGCACACGGAGAGCGTGCTAGCTGCTGAAACGTGAAGAAAGAAGCTGCAGAAGACTGGCACTGAGCGTGCAGCTTTCCAGCGGAGAGAAAAAGCTACTTTAACACTCTGCAAGCCTTTCCACTCCCAAAAACATGCACATGGAAGGAGCTGCTGCAAAAGCGATGCTGTGCTCGCTGCTGCTCCTCCTGAAGCTCTGGCTGCTAAATCTGAGGCTTTCCTTCCAATTTCAAGCTGCAAAGCACTTGGTGAATTCCAGGGAAAGTCCGGGAGGCATTTGCTGTGCTGGCACACTTTCTCCTTCCTAGACAGAGTGGAAAAGCTTTTCCCTGCCGTGTAGGCGACAAGAGACGCATTAGACGGCGATCCGGAGCTGTCCGAAGGTAAGCGCCTGTTGCCGGCCTCTTTCGGCACAAGCCCCCGCTCCGGAGCGCACCGCGGCCGGCAGGATGCTCTCAGCCGGCGAAGGTGCCGCTTCTCCGGCAAGGAAGCCTCTGCCGCTTCTCCAGCACACGGAGAGCGTGCTAGCTGCTGAAACGTGAAGAAAGAAGCTGCAGAACACTGGCACTGAGCGTGCAGCTTTCCAGCGGAGAGAAAAAGCTACTTTAACACTCTGCAAGCCTTTCCACTCCCAAAAACATGCACATGGAAGGAGCTGCTGCAAAACCGATGCTGTGCTCGCTGCTGCTCCTCCTGAAGCTCTGGCTGCTAAATCTGAGGCTTTCCTTCCAATTTCAAGCTGCAAAGCACTTGCTGAATTGCAGGGAAAGTCCGGGAGGCATTTGCTGTGCTGGCACACTTTCTCCTTCCTAGACAGAGTGGAAAAGCTTTTCCCTGCCGTGTAGGCGACAAGAGGCGCATTAGACGGCGATCCGGAGCTGTCCGAAGGTAAGCGCCTGTTGCCGACCTCTTTCGGCACAAGTCCCCGCTCCGGAGCGCACCGCGGCCGGCAGGATGCTCTCTGCCGGCGAAGGTGCCGCTTCTCCGGCAAGGAAGCCTCTGCCGCTTCTCCAGCACACGGAGAGCGTGCTAGCTGCTGAAACGTGAAGAAAGAAGCTGCAGAAGACTGGCACTGAGCGTGCAGCTTTCCAGCGGAGAGAAAAAGCTACTTTAACACTCTGCAAGCCTTTCCACTCCCAAAAACATGCACATGGAAGGAGCTGCTGCAAAACCGATGCTGTGCTCGCTGCTGCTCCTCCTGAAGCTCTGGCTGCTAAATCTGAGGCTTTCCTTCCAATTTCAAGCTGCAAAGCACTTGCTGAATTGCAGGGAAAGTCCGGGAGGCATTTGCTGTGCTGGCACACTTTCTCCTTCCTAGACAGAGTGGAAAAGCTTTTCCCTGCCGTGTAGGCGACAAGAGACGCATTAGACGGCGATCCGGAGCTGTCCGAAGGTAAGCGCCTGTTGCCGGCCTCTTTCGGCACAAGCCCCCGCTCCGGAGCGCACCGCGGCCGGCAGGATGCTCTCTGCCGGCGAAGGTGCCGCTTCTCCGGCAAGGAAGCCTCGGCCGCTTCTCCAGCACACGGAGAGCGTGCTAGCTGCTGAAACGTGAAGAAAGAAGCTGCAGAAGACTGGCACTGAGCGTGCAGCTTTCCAGCGGAGAGAAAAAGCTACTTTAACACTCTGCAAGCCTTTCCACTCCCAAAAACATGCACATGGAAGGAGCTGCTGCAAAACCGATGCTGTGCTCGCTGCTGCTCCTCCTGAAGCTCTGGCTGCTAAATCTGAGGCTTTCCTTCCAATTTCAAGCTGCAAAGCACTTGCTGAATTCCAGGGAAAGTCCGGGAGGCATTTGCTGTGCTGGCACACTTTCTCCTTCCTAGACAGAGTGGAAAAGCTTTTCCCTGCCGTGTAGGCGACAAGAGACGCATTAGACGGCGATCCGGAGCTGTCCGAAGGTAAGCGCCTGTTGCCGGCCTCTTTCGGCACAAGCCCCCGCTCCGGAGCGCACCGCGGCCGGCAGGATGCTCTCTGCCGGCGAAGGTGCCGCTTCTCCGGCAAGGAAGCCTCGGCCGCTTCTCCAGCACACGGAGAGCGTGCTAGCTGCTGAAACGTGAAGAAAGAAGCTGCAGAAGACTGGCACTGAGCGTGCAGCTTTCCAGCGGAGAGAAAAAGCTACTTTAACACTCTGCAAGCCTTTCCACTCCCAAAAACATGCACATGGAAGGAGCTGCTGCAAAAGCGATGCTGTGCTCGCTGCTGCTCCTCCTGAAGCTCTGGCTGCTAAATCTGAGGATTTCCTTCCAATTTCATGCTGCAAAGCACTTGCTGAATTGCAGGGAAAGTCCGGGAGGCATTTGCTGTGCTGGCACACTTTCTCCTTCCTAGACAGAGTGGAAAAGCTTTTCCCTGCCGTGTAGGCGACAAGAGACGCATTAGACGGCGATCCGGAGCTGTCCGAAGGTAAGCGCCTGTTGCCGGCCTCTTTCGGCACAAGCCCCCGCTCCGGAGCGCACCGCGGCCGGCAGGATGCTCTCTGCCGGCGAAGGTGCCGCTTCTCCGGCAAGGAAGCCTCTGCCGCTTCTCCAGCACACGGAGAGCGTGCTAGCTGCTGAAACGTGAAGAAAGAAGCTGCAGAAGACTGGCACTGAGCGTGCAGCTTTCCAGCGGAGAGAAAAAGCTACTTTAACACTCTGCAAGCCTTTCCACTCCCAAAAACATGCACATGGAAGGAGCTGCTGCAAAACCGATGCTGTGCTCGCTGCTGCTCCTCCTGAAGCTCTGGCTGCTAAATCTGAGGCTTTCCTTCCAATTTCAAGCTGCAAAGCACTTGCTGAATTGCAGGGAAAGTCCGGGAGGCATTTGCTGTGCTGGCACACTTTCTCCTTCCTAGACAGAGTGGAAAAGCTTTTCCCTGCCGTGTAGGCGACAAGAGACGCATTAGACGGCGATCCGGAGCTGTCCGAAGGTAAGCGCCTGTTGCCGGCCTCTTTCGGCACAAGCCCCCGCTCCGGAGCGCACCGCGGCCGGCAGGATGCTCTCTGCCGGCGAAGGTGCCGCTTCTCCGGCAAGGAAGCCTCTGCCGCTTCTCCAGCACACGGAGAGCGTGCTAGCTGCTGAAACGTGAAGAAAGAAGCTGCAGAACACTGGCAATGAGCGTGCAGCTTTCCAGCGGAGAGAAAAAGCTACTTTAACACTCTGCAAGCCTTTCCACTCCCAAAAACATGCACATGGAAGGAGCTGCTGCAAAAGCGATGCTGTGCTCGCTGCTGCTCCTCCTGAAGCTCTGGCTGCTAAATCTGAGGCTTTCCTTCCAATTTCAAGCTGCAAAGCACTTGCTGAATTCCAGGGAAAGCCCGGGAGGCATTTGCTGTGCTGGCACACTTTCTCCTTCCTAGACAGAGTGGAAAAGCTTTTCCCTGCCGTGTAGGCGACAAGAGACGCATTAGACGGCGATCCGGAGCTGTCCGAAGGTAAGCGCCTGTTGCCGGCCTCTTTCGGCACAAGCCCCCGCTCCGGAGCGCACCGCGGCCGGCAGGATGCTCTCTGCCGGCGAAGGTGCCGCTTCTCCGGCAAGGAAGCCTCGGAGGCTTCTCCAGCACACGGAGAGCGTGCTAGCTGCTGAAACGTGAAGAAAGAAGCTGCAGAAGACTGGCACTGAGCGTGCAGCTTTCCAGCGGAGAGAAAAAGCTACTTTAACACTCTGCAAGCCTTTCCACTCCCAAAAACATGCACATGGAAGGAGCTGCTGCAAAACCGATGCTGTGCTCGCTGCTGCTCCTCCTGAAGCTCTGGCTGCTAAATCTGAGGCTTTCCTTCCAATTTCAAGCTGCAAAGCACTTGCTGAATTCCAGGGAAAGTCCGGGAGGCATTTGCTGTGCTGGCACACTTTCTCCTTCCTAGACAGAGTGGAAAAGCTTTTCCCTGCCGTGTAGGCGACAAGAGACGCATTAGACGGCGATCCGGAGCTGTCCGAAGGTAAGCGCCTGTTGCCGGCCTCTTTCGGCACAAGTCCCCGCTCCGGAGCGCACCGCGGCCGGCAGGATGCTCTCTGCCGGCGAAGGTGCCGCTTCTCCGGCAAGGAAGCCTCTGCCGCTTCTCCAGCACACGGAGAGCGTGCTAGCTGCTGAAACGTGAAGAAAGAAGCTGCAGAACACTGGCACTGAGCGTGCAGCTTTCCAGCGGAGAGAAAAAGCTACTTTAACACTCTGCAAGCCTTTCCACTCCCAAAAACATGCACATGGAAGGAGCTGCTGCAAAACCGATGCTGTGCTCGCTGCTGCTCCTCCTGAAGCTCTGGCTGCTAAATCTGAGGCTTTCCTTCCAATTTCAAGCTGCAAAGCACTTGCTGAATTCCAGGGAAAGCCCGGGAGGCATTTGCTGTGCTGGCACACTTTCTCCTTCCTAGACAGAGTGGAAAAGCTTTTCCCTGCCGTGTAGGCGACAAGAGACGCATTAGACGGCGATCCGGAGCTGTCCGAAGGTAAGCGCCTGTTGCCGGCCTCTTTCGGCACAAGCCCCCGCTCCGGAGCGCACCGCGGCCGGCAGGATGCTCTCTGCCGGCGAAGGTGCCGCTTCTCCGGCAAGGAAGCCTCTGCCGCTTCTCCAGCACACGGAGAGCGTGCTAGCTGCTGAAACGTGAAGAAAGAAGCTGCAGAAGACTGGCACTGAGCGTGCAGCTTTCCAGCGGAGAGAAAAAGCTACTTTAACACTCTGCAAGCCTTTCCACTCCCAAAAACATGCACATGGAAGGAGCTGCTGCAAAACCGATGCTGTGCTCGCTGCTGCTCCTCCTGAAGCTCTGGCTGCTAAATCTGAGGCTTTCCTTCCAATTTCAAGCTGCAAAGCACTTGGTGAATTCCAGGGAAAGTCCGGGAGGCATTTGCTGTGCTGGCACACTTTCTCCTTCCTAGACAGAGTGGAAAAGCTTTTCCCTGCCGTGTAGGCGACAAGAGACGCATTAGACGGCGATCCGGAGCTGTCCGAAGGTAAGCGCCTGTTGCCGGCCTCTTTCGGCACAAGCCCCCGCTCCGGAGCGCACCGCGGCCGGCAGGATGCTCTCAGCCGGCGAAGGTGCCGCTTCTCCGGCAAGGAAGCCTCTGCCGCTTCTCCAGCACACGGAGAGCGTGCTAGCTGCTGAAACGTGAAGAAAGAAGCTGCAGAACACTGGCACTGAGCGTGCAGCTTTCCAGCGGAGAGAAAAAGCTACTTTAACACTCTGCAAGCCTTTCCACTCCCAAAAACATGCACATGGAAGGAGCTGCTGCAAAAGCGATGCTGTGCTCGCTGCTGCTCCTCCTGAAGCTCTGGCTGCTAAATCTGAGGCTTTCCTTCCAATTTCAAGCTGCAAAGCACTTGCTGAATTCCAGGGAAAGTCCGGGAGGCATTTGCTGTGCTGGCACACTTTCTCCTTCCTAGACAGAGTGGAAAAGCTTTTCCCTGCCGTGTAGGCGACAAGAGGCGCATTAGACGGCGATCCGGAGCTGTCCGAAGGTAAGCGCCTGTTGCCGACCTCTTTCGGCACAAGTCCCCGCTCCGGAGCGCACCGCGGCCGGCAGGATGCTCTCTGCCGGCGAAGGTGCCGCTTCTCCGGCAAGGAAGCCTCTGCCGCTTCTCCAGCACACGGAGAGCGTGCTAGCTGCTGAAACGTGAAGAAAGAAGCTGCAGAACCCTGGCACTGAGCGTGCAGCTTTCCAGCGGAGAGAAAAAGCTACTTTAATACTCTGCAAGCCTTTCCACTCCCAAAAACATGCACATGGAAGGAGCTGCTGCAAAACCGATGCTGTGCTCGCTGCTGCTCCTCCTGAAGCTCTGGCTGCTAAATCTGAGGCTTTCCTTCCAATTTCAAGCTGCAAAGCACTTGCTGAATTCCAGGGAAAGTCCGGGAGGCATTTGCTGTGCTGGCACACTTTCTCCTTCCTAGACAGAGTGGAAAAGCTTTTCCCTGCCGTGTAGGCGACAAGAGACGCATTAGACGGCGATCCGGAGCTGTCCGAAGGTAAGCGCCTGTTGCCGGCCTCTTTCGGCACAAGCCCCCGCTCCGGAGCGCACCGCGGCCGGCAGGATGCTCTCTGCCGGCGAAGGTGCCGCTTCTCCGGCAAGGAAGCCTCTGCCGCTTCTCCAGCACACGGAGAACGTGCTAGCTGCTGAAACGTGAAGAAAGAAGCTGCAGAAGACTGGCACTGAACGTGCAGCTTTCCAGCGGAGAGAAAAAGCTACTTTAACACTCTGCAAGCCTTTCCACTCCCAAAAACATGCACATGGAAGGAGCTGCTGCAAAACCGATGCTGTGCTCGCTGCTGCTCCTCCTGAAGCTCTGGCTGCTAAATCTGAGGCTTTCCTTCCAATTTCAAGCTGCAAAGCACTTGCTGAATTCCAGGGAAAGTCCGGGAGGCATTTGCTGTGCTGGCACACTTTCTCCTTCCTAGACAGAGTGGAAAAGCTTTTCCCTGCCGTGTAGGCGACAAGAGACGCATTAGACGGCGATCCGGAGCTGTCCGAAGGTAAGCGCCTGTTGCCGGCCTCTTTCGGCACAAGCCCCCGCTCCGGAGCGCACCGCGGCCGGCAGGATGCTCTCTGCCGGCGAAGGTGCCGCTTCTCCGGCAAGGAAGCCTCGGCCGCTTCTCCAGCACACGGAGAGCGTGCTAGCTGCTGAAACGTGAAGAAAGAAGCTGCAGAAGACTGGCACTGAGCGTGCAGCTTTCCAGCGGAGAGAAAAAGCTACTTTAACACTCTGCAAGCCTTTCCACTCCCAAAAACATGCACATGGAAGGAGCTGCTGCAAAAGCGATGCTGTGCTCGCTGCTGCTCCTCCTGAAGCTCTGGCTGCTAAATCTGAGGATTTCCTTCCAATTTCATGCTGCAAAGCACTTGCTGAATTGCAGGGAAAGTCCGGGAGGCATTTGCTGTGCTGGCACACTTTCTCCTTCCTAGACAGAGTGGAAAAGCTTTTCCCTGCCGTGTAGGCGACAAGAGACGCATTAGACGGCGATCCGGAGCTGTCCGAAGGTAAGCGCCTGTTGCCGGCCTCTTTCGGCACAAGCCCCCGCTCCGGAGCGCACCGCGGCCGGCAGGATGCTCTCTGCCGGCGAAGGTGCCGCTTCTCCGGCAAGGAAGCCTCTGCCGCTTCTCCAGCACACGGAGAGCGTGCTAGCTGCTGAAACGTGAAGAAAGAAGCTGCAGAAGACTGGCACTGAGCGTGCAGCTTTCCAGCGGAGAGAAAAAGCTACTTTAACACTCTGCAAGCCTTTCCACTCCCAAAAACATGCACATGGAAGGAGCTGCTGCAAAACCGATGCTGTGCTCGCTGCTGCTCCTCCTGAAGCTCTGGCTGCTAAATCTGAGGCTTTCCTTCCAATTTCAAGCTGCAAAGCACTTGCTGAATTGCAGGGAAAGTCCGGGAGGCATTTGCTGTGCTGGCACACTTTCTCCTTCCTAGACAGAGTGGAAAAGCTTTTCCCTGCCGTGTAGGCGACAAGAGACGCATTAGACGGCGATCCGGAGCTGTCCGAAGGTAAGCGCCTGTTGCCGGCCTCTTTCGGCACAAGCCCCCGCTCCGGAGCGCACCGCGGCCGGCAGGATGCTCTCTGCCGGCGAAGGTGCCGCTTCTCCGGCAAGGAAGCCTCTGCCGCTTCTCCAGCACACGGAGAGCGTGCTAGCTGCTGAAACGTGAAGAAAGAAGCTGCAGAAGACTGGCACTGAGCGTGCAGCTTTCCAGCGGAGAGAAAAAGCTACTTTAACACTCTGCAAGCCTTTCCACTCCCAAAAACATGCACATGGAAGGAGCTGCTGCAAAACCGATGCTGTGCTCGCTGCTGCTCCTCCTGAAGCTCTGGCTGCTAAATCTGAGGCTTTCCTTCCAATTTCAAGCTGCAAAGCACTTGCTGAATTCCAGGGAAAGCCCGGGAGGCATTTGCTGTGCTGGCACACTTTCTCCTTCCTAGACAGAGTGGAAAAGCTTTTCCCTGCCGTGTAGGCGACAAGAGACGCATTAGACGGCGATCCGGAGCTGTCCGAAGGTAAGCGCCTGTTGCCGGCCTCTTTCGGCACAAGCCCCCGCTCCGGAGCGCACCGCGGCCGGCAGGATGCTCTCAGCCGGCGAAGGTGCCGCTTCTCCGGCAAGGAAGCCTCTGCCGCTTCTCCAGCACACGGAGAGCGTGCTAGCTGCTGAAACGTGAAGAAAGAAGCTGCAGAAGACTGGCACTGAGCGTGCAGCTTTCCAGCGGAGAGAAAAAGCTACTTTAACACTCTGCAAGCCTTTCCACTCCCAAAAACATGCACATGGAAGGAGCTGCTGCAAAACCGATGCTGTGCTCGCTGCTGCTCCTCCTGAAGCTCTGGCTGCTAAATCTGAGGCTTTCCTTCCAATTTCAAGCTGCAAAGCACTTGCTGAATTGCAGGGAAAGTCCGGGAGGCATTTGCTGTGCTGGCACACTTTCTCCTTCCTAGACAGAGTGGAAAAGCTTTTCCCTGCCGTGTAGGCGACAAGAGACGCATTAGACGGCGATCCGGAGCTGTCCGAAGGTAAGCGCCTGTTGCCGGCCTCTTTCGGCACAAGCCCCCGCTCCGGAGCGCACCGCGGCCGGCAGGATGCTCTCTGCCGGCGAAGGTGCCGCTTCTCCGGCAAGGAAGCCTCTGCCGCTTCTCCAGCACACGGAGAGCGTGCTAGCTGCTGAAACGTGAAGAAAGAAGCTGCAGAAGACTGGCACTGAGCGTGCAGCTTTCCAGCGGAGAGAAAAAGCTACTTTAACACTCTGCAAGCCTTTCCACTCCCAAAAACATGCACATGGAAGGAGCTGCTGCAAAAGCGATGCTGTGCTCGCTGCTGCTCCTCCTGAAGCTCTGGCTGCTAAATCTGAGGCTTTCCTTCCAATTTCAAGCTGCAAAGCACTTGCTGAATTGCAGGGAAAGTCCGGGAGGCATTTGCTGTGCTGGCACACTTTCTCCTTCCTAGACAGAGTGGAAAAGCTTTTCCCTGCCGTGTAGGCGACAAGAGACGCATTAGACGGCGATCCGGAGCTGTCCGAAGGTAAGCGCCTGTTGCCGGCCTCTTTCGGCACAAGCCCCCGCTCCGGAGCGCACCGCGGCCGGCAGGATGCTCTCTGCCGGCGAAGGTGCCGCTTCTCCGGCAAGGAAGCCTCGGCCGCTTCTCCAGCACACGGAGAGCGTGCTAGCTGCTGAAACGTGAAGAAAGAAGCTGCAGAAGACTGGCACTGAGCGTGCAGCTTTCCAGCGGAGAGAAAAAGCTACTTTAACACTCTGCAAGCCTTTCCACTCCCAAAAACATGCACATGGAAGGAGCTGCTGCAAAACCGATGCTGTGCTCGCTGCTGCTCCTCCTGAAGCTCTGGCTGCTAAATCTGAGGCTTTCCTTCCAATTTCAAGCTGCAAAGCACTTGCTGAATTCCAGGGAAAGTCCGGGAGGCATTTGCTGTGCTGGCACACTTTCTCCTTCCTAGACAGAGTGGAAAAGCTTTTCCCTGCCGTGTAGGCGACAAGAGGCGCATTAGACGGCGATCCGGAGCTGTCCGAAGGTAAGCGCCTGTTGCCGGCCTCTTTCGGCACAAGTCCCCGCTCCGGAGCGCACCGCGGCCGGCAGGATGCTCTCTGCCGGCGAAGGTGCCGCTTCTCCGGCAAGGAAGCCTCTGCCGCTTCTCCAGCACACGGAGAGCGTGCTAGCTGCTGAAACGTGAAGAAAGAAGCTGCAGAACACTGGCACTGAGCGTGCAGCTTTCCAGCGGAGAGAAAAAGCTACTTTAACACTCTGCAAGCCTTTCCACTCCCAAAAACATGCACATGGAAGGAGCTGCTGCAAAACCGATGCTGTGCTCGCTGCTGCTCCTCCTGAAGCTCTGGCTGCTAAATCTGAGGCTTTCCTTCCAATTTCAAGCTGCAAAGCACTTGCTGAATTCCAGGGAAAGCCCGGGAGGCATTTGCTGTGCTGGCACACTTTCTCCTTCCTAGACAGAGTGGAAAAGCTTTTCCCTGCCGTGTAGGCGACAAGAGACGCATTAGACGGCGATCCGGAGCTGTCCGAAGGTAAGCGCCTGTTGCCGGCCTCTTTCGGCACAAGCCCCCGCTCCGGAGCGCACCGCGGCCGGCAGGATGCTCTCTGCCGGCGAAGGTGCCGCTTCTCCGGCAAGGAAGCCTCTGCCGCTTCTCCAGCACACGGAGAGCGTGCTAGCTGCTGAAACGTGAAGAAAGAAGCTGCAGAAGACTGGCACTGAGCGTGCAGCTTTCCAGCGGAGAGAAAAAGCTACTTTAACACTCTGCAAGCCTTTCCACTCCCAAAAACATGCACATGGAAGGAGCTGCTGCAAAACCGATGCTGTGCTCGCTGCTGCTCCTCCTGAAGCTCTGGCTGCTAAATCTGAGGCTTTCCTTCCAATTTCAAGCTGCAAAGCACTTGCTGAATTCCAGGGAAAGTCCGGGAGGCATTTGCTGTGCTGGCACACTTTCTCCTTCCTAGACAGAGTGGAAAAGCTTTTCCCTGCCGTGTAGGCGACAAGAGACGCATTAGACGGCGATCCGGAGCTGTCCGAAGGTAAGCGCCTGTTGCCGGCCTCTTTCGGCACAAGCCCCCGCTCCGGAGCGCACCGCGGCCGGCAGGATGCTCTCAGCCGGCGAAGGTGCCGCTTCTCCGGCAAGGAAGCCTCTGCCGCTTCTCCAGCACACGGAGAGCGTGCTAGCTGCTGAAACGTGAAGAAAGAAGCTGCAGAACACTGGCACTGAGCGTGCAGCTTTCCAGCGGAGAGAAAAAGCTACTTTAACACTCTGCAAGCCTTTCCACTCCCAAAAACATGCACATGGAAGGAGCTGCTGCAAAACCGATGCTGTGCTCGCTGCTGCTCCTCCTGAAGCTCTGGCTGCTAAATCTGAGGCTTTCCTTCCAATTTCAAGCTGCAAAGCACTTGCTGAATTGCAGGGAAAGTCCGGGAGGCAT
This sequence comes from Fringilla coelebs, assembly GCF_963513975.1. Classification (NCBI taxonomy): domain Eukaryota; kingdom Metazoa; phylum Chordata; class Aves; order Passeriformes; family Fringillidae; genus Fringilla; species Fringilla coelebs. Next base: position 204,278 of record NW_028167542.1, read on the forward strand.
TTGCTGTGCTGGCACACTTTCTCCTTCCTAGACAGAGTGGAAAAGCTTTTCCCTGCCGTGTAGGCGACAAGAGGCGCATTAGACGGCGATCCGGAGCTGTCCGAAGGTAAGCGTCTGTTGCCGACCTCTTTCGGCACAAGTCCCCGCTCCGGAGCGCACCGCGGCCGGCAGGATGCTCTCTGCCGGCGAAGGTGCCGCTTCTCCGGCAAGGAAGCCTCTGCCGCTTCTCCAGCACACGGAGAGCGTGCTAGCTGCTGAAACGTGAAGAAAGAAGCTGCAGAAGACTGGCACTGAGCGTGCAGCTTTCCAGCGGAGAGAAAAAGCTACTTTAACACTCTGCAAGCCTTTCCACTCCCAAAAACATGCACATGGAAGGAGCTGCTGCAAAACCGATGCTGTGCTCGCTGCTGCTCCTCCTGAAGCTCTGGCTGCTAAATCTGAGGCTTTCCTTCCAATTTCAAGCTGCAAAGCACTTGCTGAATTCCAGGGAAAGTCCGGGAGGCATTTGCTGTGCTGGCACACTTTCTCCTTCCTAGACAGAGTGGAAAAGCTTTTCCCTGCCGTGTAGGCGACAAGAGACGCATTAGACGGCGATCCGGAGCTGTCCGAAGGTAAGCGCCTGTTGCCGGCCTCTTTCGGCACAAGCCCCCGCTCCGGAGCGCACCGCGGCCGGCAGGATGCTCTCTGCCGGCGAAGGTGCCGCTTCTCCGGCAAGGAAGCCTCGGCCGCTTCTCCAGCACACGGAGAGCGTGCTAGCTGCTGAAACGTGAAGAAAGAAGCTGCAGAAGACTGGCACTGAGCGTGCAGCTTTCCAGCGGAGAGAAAAAGCTACTTTAACACTCTGCAAGCCTTTCCACTCCCAAAAACATGCACATGGAAGGAGCTGCTGCAAAACCGATGCTGTGCTCGCTGCTGCTCCTCCTGAAGCTCTGGCTGCTAAATCTGAGGCTTTCCTTCCAATTTCAAGCTGCAAAGCACTTGCTGAATTCCAGGGAAAGTCCGGGAGGCATTTGCTGTGCTGGCACACTTTCTCCTTCCTAGACAGAGTGGAAAAGCTTTTCCCTGCCGTGTAGGCGACAAGAGACGCATTAGACGGCGATCCGGAGCTGTCCGAAGGTAAGCGCCTGTTGCCGGCCTCTTTCGGCACAAGCCCCCGCTCCGGAGCGCACCGCGGCCGGCAGGATGCTCTCTGCCGGCGAAGGTGCCGCTTCTCCGGCAAGGAAGCCTCGGCCGCTTCTCCAGCACACGGAGAGCGTGCTAGCTGCTGAAACGTGAAGAAAGAAGCTGCAGAAGACTGGCACTGAGCGTGCAGCTTTCCAGCGGAGAGAAAAAGCTACTTTAACACTCTGCAAGCCTTTCCACTCCCAAAAACATGCACATGGAAGGAGCTGCTGCAAAAGCGATGCTGTGCTCGCTGCTGCTCCTCCTGAAGCTCTGGCTGCTAAATCTGAGGATTTCCTTCCAATTTCATGCTGCAAAGCACTTGCTGAATTGCAGGGAAAGTCCGGGAGGCATTTGCTGTGCTGGCACACTTTCTCCTTCCTAGACAGAGTGGAAAAGCTTTTCCCTGCCGTGTAGGCGACAAGAGACGCATTAGACGGCGATCCGGAGCTGTCCGAAGGTAAGCGCCTGTTGCCGGCCTCTTTCGGCACAAGCCCCCGCTCCGGAGCGCACCGCGGCCGGCAGGATGCTCTCTGCCGGCGAAGGTGCCGCTTCTCCGGCAAGGAAGCCTCTGCCGCTTCTCCAGCACACGGAGAGCGTGCTAGCTGCTGAAACGTGAAGAAAGAAGCTGCAGAAGACTGGCACTGAGCGTGCAGCTTTCCAGCGGAGAGAAAAAGCTACTTTAACACTCTGCAAGCCTTTCCACTCCCAAAAACATGCACATGGAAGGAGCTGCTGCAAAACCGATGCTGTGCTCGCTGCTGCTCCTCCTGAAGCTCTGGCTGCTAAATCTGAGGCTTTCCTTCCAATTTCAAGCTGCAAAGCACTTGCTGAATTGCAGGGAAAGTCCGGGAGGCATTTGCTGTGCTGGCACACTTTCTCCTTCCTAGACAGAGTGGAAAAGCTTTTCCCTGCCGTGTAGGCGACAAGAGACGCATTAGACGGCGATCCGGAGCTGTCCGAAGGTAAGCGCCTGTTGCCGGCCTCTTTCGGCACAAGCCCCCGCTCCGGAGCGCACCGCGGCCGGCAGGATGCTCTCTGCCGGCGAAGGTGCCGCTTCTCCGGCAAGGAAGCCTCTGCCGCTTCTCCAGCACACGGAGAGCGTGCTAGCTGCTGAAACGTGAAGAAAGAAGCTGCAGAACACTGGCAATGAGCGTGCAGCTTTCCAGCGGAGAGAAAAAGCTACTTTAACACTCTGCAAGCCTTTCCACTCCCAAAAACATGCACATGGAAGGAGCTGCTGCAAAACCGATGCTGTGCTCGCTGCTGCTCCTCCTGAAGCTCTGGCTGCTAAATCTGAGGCTTTCCTTCCAATTTCAAGCTGCAAAGCACTTGCTGAATTCCAGGGAAAGCCCGGGAGGCATTTGCTGTGCTGGCACACTTTCTCCTTCCTAGACAGAGTGGAAAAGCTTTTCCCTGCCGTGTAGGCGACAAGAGACGCATTAGACGGCGATCCGGAGCTGTCCGAAGGTAAGCGCCTGTTGCCGGCCTCTTTCGGCACAAGCCCCCGCTCCGGAGCGCACCGCGGCCGGCAGGATGCTCTCTGCCGGCGAAGGTGCCGCTTCTCCGGCAAGGAAGCCTCGGAGGCTTCTCCAGCACACGGAGAGCGTGCTAGCTGCTGAAACGTGAAGAAAGAAGCTGCAGAAGACTGGCACTGAGCGTGCAGCTTTCCAGCGGAGAGAAAAAGCTACTTTAACACTCTGCAAGCCTTTCCACTCCCAAAAACATGCACATGGAAGGAGCTGCTGCAAAACCGATGCTGTGCTCGCTGCTGCTCCTCCTGAAGCTCTGGCTGCTAAATCTGAGGCTTTCCTTCCAATTTCAAGCTGCAAAGCACTTGCTGAATTCCAGGGAAAGTCCGGGAGGCATTTGCTGTGCTGGCACACTTTCTCCTTCCTAGACAGAGTGGAAAAGCTTTTCCCTGCCGTGTAGGCGACAAGAGGCGCATTAGACGGCGATCCGGAGCTGTCCGAAGGTAAGCGCCTGTTGCCGGCCTCTTTCGGCACAAGTCCCCGCTCCGGAGCGCACCGCGGCCGGCAGGATGCTCTCTGCCGGCGAAGGTGCCGCTTCTCCGGCAAGGAAGCCTCTGCCGCTTCTCCAGCACACGGAGAGCGTGCTAGCTGCTGAAACGTGAAGAAAGAAGCTGCAGAACACTGGCACTGAGCGTGCAGCTTTCCAGCGGAGAGAAAAAGCTACTTTAACACTCTGCAAGCCTTTCCACTCCCAAAAACATGCACATGGAAGGAGCTGCTGCAAAACCGATGCTGTGCTCGCTGCTGCTCCTCCTGAAGCTCTGGCTGCTAAATCTGAGGCTTTCCTTCCAATTTCAAGCTGCAAAGCACTTGCTGAATTCCAGGGAAAGCCCGGGAGGCATTTGCTGTGCTGGCACACTTTCTCCTTCCTAGACAGAGTGGAAAAGCTTTTCCCTGCCGTGTAGGCGACAAGAGACGCATTAGACGGCGATCCGGAGCTGTCCGAAGGTAAGCGCCTGTTGCCGGCCTCTTTCGGCACAAGCCCCCGCTCCGGAGCGCACCGCGGCCGGCAGGATGCTCTCTGCCGGCGAAGGTGCCGCTTCTCCGGCAAGGAAGCCTCTGCCGCTTCTCCAGCACACGGAGAGCGTGCTAGCTGCTGAAACGTGAAGAAAGAAGCTGCAGAAGACTGGCACTGAGCGTGCAGCTTTCCAGCGGAGAGAAAAAGCTACTTTAACACTCTGCAAGCCTTTCCACTCCCAAAAACATGCACATGGAAGGAGCTGCTGCAAAACCGATGCTGTGCTCGCTGCTGCTCCTCCTGAAGCTCTGGCTGCTAAATCTGAGGCTTTCCTTCCAATTTCAAGCTGCAAAGCACTTGGTGAATTCCAGGGAAAGTCCGGGAGGCATTTGCTGTGCTGGCACACTTTCTCCTTCCTAGACAGAGTGGAAAAGCTTTTCCCTGCCGTGTAGGCGACAAGAGACGCATTAGACGGCGATCCGGAGCTGTCCGAAGGTAAGCGCCTGTTGCCGGCCTCTTTCGGCACAAGCCCCCGCTCCGGAGCGCACCGCGGCCGGCAGGATGCTCTCAGCCGGCGAAGGTGCCGCTTCTCCGGCAAGGAAGCCTCTGCCGCTTCTCCAGCACACGGAGAGCGTGCTAGCTGCTGAAACGTGAAGAAAGAAGCTGCAGAAGACTGGCACTGAGCGTGCAGCTTTCCAGCGGAGAGAAAAAGCTACTTTAACACTCTGCAAGCCTTTCCACTCCCAAAAACATGCACATGGAAGGAGCTGCTGCAAAAGCGATGCTGTGCTCGCTGCTGCTCCTCCTGAAGCTCTGGCTGCTAAATCTGAGGCTTTCCTTCCAATTTCAAGCTGCAAAGCACTTGCTGAATTCCAGGGAAAGTCCGGGAGGCATTTGCTGTGCTGGCACACTTTCTCCTTCCTAGACAGAGTGGAAAAGCTTTTCCCTGCCGTGTAGGCGACAAGAGGCGCATTAGACGGCGATCCGGAGCTGTCCGAAGGTAAGCGCCTGTTGCCGACCTCTTTCGGCACAAGTCCCCGCTCCGGAGCGCACCGCGGCCGGCAGGATGCTCTCTGCCGGCGAAGGTGCCGCTTCTCCGGCAAGGAAGCCTCTGCCGCTTCTCCAGCACACGGAGAGCGTGCTAGCTGCTGAAACGTGAAGAAAGAAGCTGCAGAACCCTGGCACTGAGCGTGCAGCTTTCCAGCGGAGAGAAAAAGCTACTTTAATACTCTGCAAGCCTTTCCACTCCCAAAAACATGCACATGGAAGGAGCTGCTGCAAAACCGATGCTGTGCTCGCTGCTGCTCCTCCTGAAGCTCTGGCTGCTAAATCTGAGGCTTTCCTTCCAATTTCAAGCTGCAAAGCACTTGCTGAATTCCAGGGAAAGTCCGGGAGGCATTTGCTGTGCTGGCACACTTTCTCCTTCCTAGACAGAGTGGAAAAGCTTTTCCCTGCCGTGTAGGCGACAAGAGACGCATTAGACGGCGATCCGGAGCTGTCCGAAGGTAAGCGCCTGTTGCCGGCCTCTTTCGGCACAAGCCCCCGCTCCGGAGCGCACCGCGGCCGGCAGGATGCTCTCTGCCGGCGAAGGTGCCGCTTCTCCGGCAAGGAAGCCTCTGCCGCTTCTCCAGCACACGGAGAGCGTGCTAGCTGCTGAAACGTGAAGAAAGAAGCTGCAGAAGACTGGCACTGAACGTGCAGCTTTCCAGCGGAGAGAAAAAGCTACTTTAACACTCTGCAAGCCTTTCCACTCCCAAAAACATGCACATGGAAGGAGCTGCTGCAAAACCGATGCTGTGCTCGCTGCTGCTCCTCCTGAAGCTCTGGCTGCTAAATCTGAGGCTTTCCTTCCAATTTCAAGCTGCAAAGCACTTGCTGAATTCCAGGGAAAGTCCGGGAGGCATTTGCTGTGCTGGCACACTTTCTCCTTCCTAGACAGAGTGGAAAAGCTTTTCCCTGCCGTGTAGGCGACAAGAGACGCATTAGACGGCGATCCGGAGCTGTCCGAAGGTAAGCGCCTGTTGCCGGCCTCTTTCGGCACAAGCCCCCGCTCCGGAGCGCACCGCGGCCGGCAGGATGCTCTCTGCCGGCGAAGGTGCCGCTTCTCCGGCAAGGAAGCCTCGGCCGCTTCTCCAGCACACGGAGAGCGTGCTAGCTGCTGAAACGTGAAGAAAGAAGCTGCAGAAGACTGGCACTGAGCGTGCAGCTTTCCAGCGGAGAGAAAAAGCTACTTTAACACTCTGCAAGCCTTTCCACTCCCAAAAACATGCACATGGAAGGAGCTGCTGCAAAAGCGATGCTGTGCTCGCTGCTGCTCCTCCTGAAGCTCTGGCTGCTAAATCTGAGGATTTCCTTCCAATTTCATGCTGCAAAGCACTTGCTGAATTGCAGGGAAAGTCCGGGAGGCATTTGCTGTGCTGGCACACTTTCTCCTTCCTAGACAGAGTGGAAAAGCTTTTCCCTGCCGTGTAGGCGACAAGAGACGCATTAGACGGCGATCCGGAGCTGTCCGAAGGTAAGCGCCTGTTGCCGGCCTCTTTCGGCACAAGCCCCCGCTCCGGAGCGCACCGCGGCCGGCAGGATGCTCTCTGCCGGCGAAGGTGCCGCTTCTCCGGCAAGGAAGCCTCTGCCGCTTCTCCAGCACACGGAGAGCGTGCTAGCTGCTGAAACGTGAAGAAAGAAGCTGCAGAAGACTGGCACTGAGCGTGCAGCTTTCCAGCGGAGAGAAAAAGCTACTTTAACACTCTGCAAGCCTTTCCACTCCCAAAAACATGCACATGGAAGGAGCTGCTGCAAAACCGATGCTGTGCTCGCTGCTGCTCCTCCTGAAGCTCTGGCTGCTAAATCTGAGGCTTTCCTTCCAATTTCAAGCTGCAAAGCACTTGCTGAATTGCAGGGAAAGTCCGGGAGGCATTTGCTGTGCTGGCACACTTTCTCCTTCCTAGACAGAGTGGAAAAGCTTTTCCCTGCCGTGTAGGCGACAAGAGACGCATTAGACGGCGATCCGGAGCTGTCCGAAGGTAAGCGCCTGTTGCCGGCCTCTTTCGGCACAAGCCCCCGCTCCGGAGCGCACCGCGGCCGGCAGGATGCTCTCTGCCGGCGAAGGTGCCGCTTCTCCGGCAAGGAAGCCTCTGCCGCTTCTCCAGCACACGGAGAGCGTGCTAGCTGCTGAAACGTGAAGAAAGAAGCTGCAGAAGACTGGCACTGAGCGTGCAGCTTTCCAGCGGAGAGAAAAAGCTACTTTAACACTCTGCAAGCCTTTCCACTCCCAAAAACATGCACATGGAAGGAGCTGCTGCAAAACCGATGCTGTGCTCGCTGCTGCTCCTCCTGAAGCTCTGGCTGCTAAATCTGAGGCTTTCCTTCCAATTTCAAGCTGCAAAGCACTTGCTGAATTCCAGGGAAAGCCCGGGAGGCATTTGCTGTGCTGGCACACTTTCTCCTTCCTAGACAGAGTGGAAAAGCTTTTCCCTGCCGTGTAGGCGACAAGAGACGCATTAGACGGCGATCCGGAGCTGTCCGAAGGTAAGCGCCTGTTGCCGGCCTCTTTCGGCACAAGCCCCCGCTCCGGAGCGCACCGCGGCCGGCAGGATGCTCTCAGCCGGCGAAGGTGCCGCTTCTCCGGCAAGGAAGCCTCTGCCGCTTCTCCAGCACACGGAGAGCGTGCTAGCTGCTGAAACGTGAAGAAAGAAGCTGCAGAAGACTGGCACTGAGCGTGCAGCTTTCCAGCGGAGAGAAAAAGCTACTTTAACACTCTGCAAGCCTTTCCACTCCCAAAAACATGCACATGGAAGGAGCTGCTGCAAAACCGATGCTGTGCTCGCTGCTGCTCCTCCTGAAGCTCTGGCTGCTAAATCTGAGGCTTTCCTTCCAATTTCAAGCTGCAAAGCACTTGCTGAATTGCAGGGAAAGTCCGGGAGGCATTTGCTGTGCTGGCACACTTTCTCCTTCCTAGACAGAGTGGAAAAGCTTTTCCCTGCCGTGTAGGCGACAAGAGACGCATTAGACGGCGATCCGGAGCTGTCCGAAGGTAAGCGCCTGTTGCCGGCCTCTTTCGGCACAAGCCCCCGCTCCGGAGCGCACCGCGGCCGGCAGGATGCTCTCTGCCGGCGAAGGTGCCGCTTCTCCGGCAAGGAAGCCTCTGCCGCTTCTCCAGCACACGGAGAGCGTGCTAGCTGCTGAAACGTGAAGAAAGAAGCTGCAGAAGACTGGCACTGAGCGTGCAGCTTTCCAGCGGAGAGAAAAAGCTACTTTAACACTCTGCAAGCCTTTCCACTCCCAAAAACATGCACATGGAAGGAGCTGCTGCAAAAGCGATGCTGTGCTCGCTGCTGCTCCTCCTGAAGCTCTGGCTGCTAAATCTGAGGCTTTCCTTCCAATTTCAAGCTGCAAAGCACTTGCTGAATTGCAGGGAAAGTCCGGGAGGCATTTGCTGTGCTGGCACACTTTCTCCTTCCTAGACAGAGTGGAAAAGCTTTTCCCTGCCGTGTAGGCGACAAGAGACGCATTAGACGGCGATCCGGAGCTGTCCGAAGGTAAGCGCCTGTTGCCGGCCTCTTTCGGCACAAGCCCCCGCTCCGGAGCGCACCGCGGCCGGCAGGATGCTCTCTGCCGGCGAAGGTGCCGCTTCTCCGGCAAGGAAGCCTCTGCCGCTTCTCCAGCACACGGAGAGCGTGCTAGCTGCTGAAACGTGAAGAAAGAAGCTGCAGAAGACTGGCACTGAGCGTGCAGCTTTCCAGCGGAGAGAAAAAGCTACTTTAACACTCTGCAAGCCTTTCCACTCCCAAAAACATGCACATGGAAGGAGCTGCTGCAAAAGCGATGCTGTGCTCGCTGCTGCTCCTCCTGAAGCTCTGGCTGCTAAATCTGAGGCTTTCCTTCCAATTTCAAGCTGCAAAGCACTTGCTGAATTGCAGGGAAAGTCCGGGAGGCATTTGCTGTGCTGGCACACTTTCTCCTTCCTAGACAGAGTGGAAAAGCTTTTCCCTGCCGTGTAGGCGACAAGAGACGCATGAGACGGGCATCCGGAGCTGTCCGAAGGTAAGCGCCTGTTGCCGGCCTCTTTCGGCACAAGCCCCCGCTCCGGAGCGCACCGCGGCCGGCAGGATGCTCTCAGCCGGCGAAGGTGCCGCTTCTCCGGCAAGGAAGCCTCTGCCGCTTCTCCAGCACACGGAGAGCGTGCTAGCTGCTGAAACGTGAAGAAAGAAGCTGCAGAAGACTGGCACTGAGCGTGCAGCTTTCCAGCGGAGAGAAAAAGCTACTTTAACACTCTGCAAGCCTTTCCACTCCCAAAAACATGCACATGGAAGGAGCTGCTGCAAAAGCGATGCTGTGCTCGCTGCTGCTCCTCCTGAAGCTCTGGCTGCTAAATCTGAGGCTTTCCTTCCAATTTCAAGCTGCAAAGCACTTGCTGAATTGCAGGGAAAGTCCGGGAGGCATTTGCTGTGCTGGCACACTTTCTCCTTCCTAGACAGAGTGGAAAAGCTTTTCCCTGCCGTGTAGGCGACAAGAGACGCATTAGACGGCGATCCGGAGCTGTCCGAAGGTAAGCGCCTGTTGCCGGCCTCTTTCGGCACAAGCCCCCGCTCCGGAGCGCACCGCGGCCGGCAGGATGCTCTCAGCCGGCGAAGGTGCCGCTTCTCCGGCAAGGAAGCCTCGGCCGCTTCTCCAGCACACGGAGAGCGTGCTAGCTGCTGAAACGTGAAGAAAGAAGCTGCAGAAGACTGGCACTGAGCGTGCAGCTTTCCAGCGGAGAGAAAAAGCTACTTTAACACTCTGCAAGCCTTTCCACTCCCAAAAACATGCACATGGAAAGAGCTGCTGCAAAACCGATGCTGTGCTCGCTGCTGCTCCTCCTGAAGCTCTGGCTGCTAAATCTGAGGCTTTCCTTCCAATTTCAAGCTGCAAAGCACTTGCTGAATTCCAGGGAAAGTCCGGGAGGCATTTGCTGTGCTGGCACACTTTCTCCTTCCTAGACAGAGTGGAAAAGCTTTTCCCTGCCGTGTAGGCGACAAGAGACGCATTAGACGGCGATCCGGAGCTGTCCGAAGGTAAGCGCCTGTTGCCGGCCTCTTTCGGCACAAGCCCCCGCTCCGGAGCGCACCGCGGCCGGCAGGATGCTCTCTGCCGGCGAAGGTGCCGCTTCTCCGGCAAGGAAGCCTCGGCCGCTTCTCCAGCACACGGAGAGCGTGCTAGCTGCTGAAACGTGAAGAAAGAAGCTGCAGAAGACTGGCACTGAGCGTGCAGCTTTCCAGCGGAGAGAAAAAGCTACTTTAACACTCTGCAAGCCTTTCCACTCCCAAAAACATGCACATGGAAGGAGCTGCTGCAAAAGCGATGCTGTGCTCGCTGCTGCTCCTCCTGAAGCTCTGGCTGCTAAATCTGAGGCTTTCCTTCCAATTTCAAGCTGCAAAGCACTTGCTGAATTGCAGGGAAAGTCCGGGAGGCATTTGCTGTGCTGGCACACTTTCTCCTTCCTAGACAGAGTGGAAAAGCTTTTCCCTGCCGTGTAGGCGACAAGAGACGCATTAGACGGCGATCCGGAGCTGTCCGAAGGTAAGCGCCTGTTGCCGGCCTCTTTCGGCACAAGCCCCCGCTCCGGAGCGCACCGCGGCCGGCAGGATGCTCTCAGCCGGCGAAGGTGCCGCTTCTCCGGCAAGGAAGCCTCTGCCGCTTCTCCAGCACACGGAGAGCGTGCTAGCTGCTGAAACGTGAAGAAAGAAGCTGCAGAAGACTGGCACTGAGCGTGCAGCTTTCCAGCGGAGAGAAAAAGCTACTTTAACACTCTGCAAGCCTTTCCACTCCCAAAAACATGCACATGGAAGGAGCTGCTGCAAAAGCGATGCTGTGCTCGCTGCTGCTCCTCCTGAAGCTTTGGCTGCTAAATCTGAGGCTTTCCTTACAATTTCAAGCTGCAAAGCACTTGCTGAATTCCAGGGAAAGTCCGGGAGGCATTTGCTGTGCTGGCACACTTTCTCCTTCCTAGACAGAGTGGAAAAGCTTTTCCCTGCCGTGTAGGCGACAAGAGACGCATTAGACGGCGATCCGGAGCTGTCCGAAGGTAAGCGCCTGTTGCCGGCCTCTTTCGGCACAAGCCCCCGCTCCGGAGCGCACCGCGGCCGGCAGGATGCTCTCTGCCGGCGAAGGTGCCGCTTCTCCGGCAAGGAAGCCTCTGCCGCTTCTCCAGCACACGGAGAGCGTGCTAGCTGCTGAAACGTGAAGAAAGAAGCTGCAGAAGACTGGCACTGAGCGTGAAGCTTTCCAGCGGAGAGAAAAAGCTACTTTAACACTCTGCAAGCCTTTCCACTCCCAAAAGCATGCACATGGAAGGAGCTGCTGCAAAACCGATGCTGTGCTCGCTGCTGCTCCTCCTGAAGCTCTGGCTGCTAAATCTGAGGCTTTCCTTCCAATTTCAAGCTGCAAAGCACTTGCTGAATTCCAGGGAAAGTCCGGGAGGCATTTGCTGTGCTGGCACACTTTCTCCTTCCTAGACAGAGTGGAAAAGCTTTTCCCTGCCGTGTAGGCGACAAGAGACGCATTAGACGGCGATCCGGAGCTGTCCGAAGGTAAGCGCCTGTTGCCGGCCTCTTTCGGCACAAGCCCCCGCTCCGGAGCGCACCGCGGCCGGCAGGATGCTCTCTGCCGTCGAAGGTGCCGCTTCTCCGGCAAGGAAGCCTCTGCCGCTTCTCCAGCACACGGAGAGCGTGCTAGCTGCTGAAACGTGAAGAAAGAAGCTGCAGAAGACTGGCACTGAGCGTGCAGCTTTCCAGCGGAGAGAAAAAGCTACTTTAACACTCTGCAAGCCTTTCCACTCCCAAAAACATGCACATGGAAGGAGCTGCTGCAAAACCGATGCTGTGCTCGCTGCTGCTCCTCCTGAAGCTCTGGCTGCTAAATCTGAGGCTTTCCTTCCAATTTCAAGCTGCAAAGCACTTGCTGAATTCCAGGGAAAGCCCGGGAGGCATTTGCTGTGCTGGCACACTTTCTCCTTCCTAGACAGAGTGGAAAAGCTTTTCCCTGCCGTGTAGGCGACAAGAGACGCATTAGACGGCGTTCCGGAGCTGTCCGAAGGTAAGCGCCTGTTGCCGGCCTCTTTCGGCACAAGTCCCCGCTCCGGAGCGCACCGCGGCCGGCAGGATGCTCTCTGCCGGCGAAGGTGCCGCTTCTCCGGCAAGGAAGCCTCTGCCGCTTCTCCAGCACACGGAGAGCGTGCTAGCTGCTGAAACGTGAAGAAAGAAGCTGCAGAAGACTGGCACTGAGCGTGCAGCTTTCCAGCGGAGAGAAAAAGCTACTTTAACACTCTGCAAGCCTTTCCACTCCCAAAAACATGCACATGGAAGGAGCTGCTGCAAAAGCGATGCTGTGCTCGCTGCTGCTCCTCCTGAAGCTCTGGCTGCTAAATCTGAGGCTTTCCTTCCAATTTCAAGCTGCAAAGCACTTGCTGAATTGCAGGGAAAGTCCGGGAGGCATTTGCTGTGCTGGCACACTTTCTCCTTCCTAGACAGAGTGGAAAAGCTTTTCCCTGCCGTGTAGGCGACAAGAGACGCATTAGACGGCGATCCGGAGCTGTCCGAAGGTAAGCGCCTGTTGCCGGCCTCTTTCGGCACAAGCCCCCGCTCCGGAGCGCACCGCGGCCGGCAGGATGCTCTCTTCCGTCGAAGGTGCCGCTTCTCCGGCAAGGAAGCCTCTGCCGCTTCTCCAGCACACGGAGAGCGTGCTAGCTGCTGAAACGTGAAGAAAGAAGCTGCAGAAGACTGGCACTGAGCGTGCAGCTTTCCAGCGGAGAGAAAAAGCTACTTTAACACTCTGCAAGCCTTTCCACTCCCAAAAACATGCACATGGAAGGAGCTGCTGCAAAACCGATGCTGTGCTCGCTGCTGCTCCTCCTGAAGCTCTGGCTGCTAAATCTGAGGCTTTCCTTCCAATTTCAAGCTGCAAAGCACTTGCTGAATTCCAGGGAAAGTCCGGGAGGCATTTGCTGTGCTGGCACACTTTCTCCTTCCTAGACAGAGTGGAAAAGCTTTTCCCTGCCGTGTAGGCGACAAGAGACGCATTAGACGGCGATCCGGAGCTGTCCGAAGGTAAGCGCCTGTTGCCGGCCTCTTTCGGCACAAGCCCCCGCTCCGGAGCGCACCGCGGCCGGCAGGATGCTCTCTGCCGGCGAAGGTGCCGCTTCTCCGGCAAGGAAGCCTCTGCCGCTTCTCCAGCACACGGAGAGCGTGCTAGCTGCTGAAACGTGAAGAAAGAAGCTGCAGAAGACTGGCACTGAGCGTGCAGCTTTCCAGCGGAGAGAAAAAGCTACTTTAACACTCTGCAAGCCTTTCCACTCCCAAAAACATGCACATGGAAGGAGCTGCTGCAAAAGCGATGCTGTGCTCGCTGCTGCTCCTCCTGAAGCTCTGGCTGCTAAATCTGAGGCTTTCCTTCCAATTTCAAGCTGCAAAGCACTTGCTGAATTCCAGGGAAAGTCCGGGAGGCATTTGCTGTGCTGGCACACTTTCTCCTTCCTAGACAGAGTGGAAAAGCTTTTCCCTGCCGTGTAGGCGACAAGAGACGCATTAGACGGCGATCCGGAGCTGTCCGAAGGTAAGCGCCTGTTGCCGGCCTCTTTCGGCACAAGCCCCCGCTCCGGAGCGCACCGCGGCCGGCAGGATGCTCTCTGCCGGCGAAGGTGCCGCTTCTCCGGCAAGGAAGCCTCTGCCGCTTCTCCAGCACACGGAGAGCGTGCTAGCTGCTGAAACGTGAAGAAAGAAGCTGCAGAAGACTGGCACTGAGCGTGCAGCTTTCCAGCGGAGAGAAAAAGCTACTTTAACACTCTGCAAGCCTTTCCACTCCCAAAAACATGCACATGGAAGGAGCTGCTGCAAAACCGATGCTGTGCTCGCTGCTGCTCCTCCTGAAGCTCTGGCTGCTAAATCTGAGGCTTTCCTTCCAATTTCAAGCTGCAAAGCACTTGCTGAATTCCAGGGAAAGTCCGGGAGGCATTTGCTGTGCTGGCACACTTTCTCCTTCCTAGACAGAGTGGAAAAGCTTTTCCCTGCCGTGTAGGCGACAAGAGACGCATTAGACGGCGATCCGGAGCTGTCCGAAGGTAAGCGCCTGTTGCCGGCCTCTTTCGGCACAAGCCCCCGCTCCGGAGCGCACCGCGGCCGGCAGGATGCTCTCTGCCGGCGAAGGTGCCGCTTCTCCGGCAAGGAAGCCTCTGCCGCTTCTCCAGCACACGGAGAGCGTGCTAGCTGCTGAAACGTGAAGAAAGAAGCTGCAGAAGACTGGCACTGAGCGTGCAGCTTTCCAGCGGAGAGAAAAAGCTACTTTAACACTCTGCAAGCCTTTCCACTCCCAAAAACATGCACATGGAAGGAGCTGCTGCAAAACCGATGCTGTGCTCGCTGCTGCTCCTCCTGAAGCTCTGGCTGCTAAATCTGAGGCTTTCCTTCCAATTTCAAGCTGCAAAGCACTTGCTGAATTCCAGGGAAAGTCCGGGAGGCATTTGCTGTGCTGGCACACTTTCTCCTTCCTAGACAGAGTGGAAAAGCTTTTCCCTGCCGTGTAGGCGACAAGAGACGCATTAGACGGCGATCCGGAGCTGTCCGAAGGTAAGCGCCTGTTGCCGGCCTCTTTCGGCACAAGCCCCCGCTCCGGAGCGCACCGCGGCCGGCCGGATGCTCTCTGCCGGCGAAGGTGCCGCTTCTCCGGCAAGGAAGCCTCTGCCGCTTCTCCAGCACACGGAGAGCGTGCTAGCTGCTGAAACGTGAAGAAAGAAGCTGCAGAAGACTGGCACTGAGCGTGCAGCTTTCCAGCGGAGAGAAAAAGCTACTTTAACACTCTGCAAGCCTTTCCACTCCCAAAAACATGCACATGGAAGGAGCTGCTGCAAAACCGATGCTGTGCTCGCTGCTGCTCCTCCTGAAGCTCTGGCTGCTAAATCTGAGGCTTTCCTTCCAATTTCAAGCTGCAAAGCACTTGCTGAATTGCAGGGAAAGTCCGGGAGGCATTTGCTGTGCTGGCACACTTTCTCCTTCCTAGACAGAGTGGAAAAGCTTTTCCCTGCCGTGTAGGCGACAAGAGACGCATTAGACGGCGATCCGGAGCTGTCCGAAGGTAAGCGCCTGTTGCCGGCCTCTTTCGGCACAAGCCCCCGCTCCGGAGCGCACCGCGGCCGGCAGGATGCTCTCTGCCGGCGAAGGTGCCGCTTCTCCGGCAAGGAAGCCTCTGCCGCTTCTCCAGCACACGGAGAGCGTGCTAGCTGCTGAAACGTGAAGAAAGAAGCTGCAGAAGACTGGCACTGAGCGTGCAGCTTTCCAGCGGAGAGAAAAAGCTACTTTAACACTCTGCAAGCCTTTCCACTCCCAAAAACATGCACATGGAAGGAGCTGCTGCAAAACCGATGCTGTGCTCGCTGCTGCTCCTCCTGAAGCTCTGGCTGCTAAATCTGAGGCTTTCCTTCCAATTTCAAGCTGCAAAGCACTTGCTGAATTCCAGGGAAAGTCCGGGAGGCATTTGCTGTGCTGGCACACTTTCTCCTTCCTAGACAGAGTGGAAAAGCTTTTCCCTGCCGTGTAGGCGACAAGAGACGCATTAGACGGCGATCCGGAGCTGTCCGAAGGTAAGCGCCTGTTGCCGGCCTCTTTCGGCACAAGCCCCCGCTCCGGAGCGCACCGCGGCCGGCAGGATGCTCTCTGCCGGCGAAGGTGCCGCTTCTCCGGCAAGGAAGCCTCTCCCGCTTCTCCTGCACACGGAGAGCGTGCTAGCTGCTGAAACGTGAAAAAAGAAGCTGCAGAAGACTGGCACTGAGCGTGCAGCTTTCCAGCGGAGAGAAAAAGCTACTTTAACACTCTGCAAGCCTTTCCACTCCCAAAAACATGCACATGGAAGGAGCTGCTGCAAAACCGATGCTGTGCTCGCTGCTGCTCCTCCTGAAGCTCTGGCTGCTAAATCTGAGGCTTTCCTTCCAATTTCAAGCTGCAAAGCACTTGCTGAATTCCAGGGAAAGCCCGGGAGGCATTTGCTGTGCTGGCACACTTTCTCCTTCCTAGACAGAGTGGAAAAGCTTTTCCCTGCCGTGTAGGCGACAAGAGACGCATTAGACGGCGATCCGGAGCTGTCCGAAGGTAAGCGCCTGTTGCCGGCCTCTTTCGGCACAAGCCCCCGCTCCGGAGCGCACCGCGGCCGGCAGGATGCTCTCAGCCGGCGAAGGTGCCGCTTCTCCGGCAAGGAAGCCTCGGCCGCTTCTCCAGCACACGGAGAGCGTGCTAGCTGCTGAAACGTGAAGAAAGAAGCTGCAGAACACTGGCACTGAGCGTGCAGCTTTCCAGCGGAGAGAAAAAGCTACTTTAACACTCTGCAAGCCTTTCCACTCCCAAAAACATGCACATGGAAGGAGCTGCTGCAAAACCGATGCTGTGCTCGCTGCTGCTCCTCCTGAAGCTCTGGCTGCTAAATCTGAGGATTTCCTTCCAATTTCATGCTGCAAAGCACTTGCTGAATTGCAGGGAAAGTCCGGGAGGCATTTGCTGTGCTGGCACACTTTCTCCTTCCTAGACAGAGTGGAAAAGCTTTTCCCTGCCGCGTAGGCGACAAGAGACGCATTAGACGGCGATCCGGAGCTGTCCGAAGGTAAGCGCCTGTTGCCGGCCTCTTTCGGCACAAGCCCCCGCTCCGGAGCGCACCGCGGCCGGCAGGATGCTCTCTGCCGGCGAAGGTGCCGCTTCTCCGGCAAGGAAGCCTCTGCCGCTTCTCCAGCACACGGAGAGCGTGCTAGCTGCTGAAACGTGAAGAAAGAAGCTGCAGAAGACTGGCACTGAGCGTGCAGCTTTCCAGCGGAGAGAAAAAGCTACTTTAACACTCTGCAAGCCTTTCCACTCCCAAAAACATGCACATGGAAGGAGCTGCTGCAAAAGCGATGCTGTGCTCGCTGCTGCTCCTCCTGAAGCTCTGGCTGCTAAATCTGAGGCTTTCCTTCCAATTTCAAGCTGCAAAGCACTTGCTGAATTCCAGGGAAAGTCCGGGAGGCATTTGCTGTGCTGGCACACTTTCTCCTTCCTAGACAGAGTGGAAAAGCTTTTCCCTGCCGTGTAGGCGACAAGAGACGCATTAGACGGCGATCCGGAGCTGTCCGAAGGTAAGCGCCTGTTGCCGGCCTCTTTCGGCACAAGCCCCCGCTCCGGAGCGCACCGCGGCCGGCAGGATGCTCTCTGCCGGCGAAGGTGCCGCTTCTCCGGCAAGGAAGCCTCTGCCGCTTCTCCAGCACACGGAGAGCGTGCTAGCTGCTGAAACGTGAAGAAAGAAGCTGCAGAAGACTGGCACTGAGCGTGCAGCTTTCCAGCGGAGAGAAAAAGCTACTTTAACACTCTGCAAGCCTTTCCACTCCCAAAAACATGCACATGGAAGGAGCTGCTGCAAAAGCGATGCTGTGCTCGCTGCTGCTCCTCCTGAAGCTCTGGCTGCTAAATCTGAGGCTTTCCTTCCAATTTCAAGCTGCAAAGCACTTGCTGAATTCCAGGGAAAGCCCGGGAGGCATTTGCTGTGCTGGCACACTTTCTCCTTCCTAGACAGAGTGGAAAAGCTTTTCCCTGCCGTGTAGGCGACAAGAGACGCATTAGACGGCGATCCGGAGCTGTCCGAAGGTAAGCGCCTGTTGCCGGCCTCTTTCGGCACAAGCCCCCGCTCCGGAGCGCACCGCGGCCGGCAGGATGCTCTCAGCCGGCGAAGGTGCCGCTTCTCCGGCAAGGAAGCCTCTGCCGCTTCTCCAGCACACGGAGAGCGTGCTAGCTGCTGAAACGTGAAGAAAGAAGCTGCAGAAGACTGGCACTGAGCGTGCAGCTTTCCAGCGGAGAGAAAAAGCTACTTTAACACTCTGCAAGCCTTTCCACTCCCAAAAACATGCACATGGAAGGAGCTGCTGCAAAACCGATGCTGTGCTCGCTGCTGCTCCTCCTGAAGCTCTGGCTGCTAAATCTGAGGCTTTCCTTCCAATTTCAAGCTGCAAAGCACTTGCTGAATTCCAGGGAAAGTCCGGGAGGCATTTGCTGTGCTGGCACACTTTCTCCTTCCTAGACAGAGTGGAAAAGCTTTTCCCTGCCGCGTAGGCGACAAGAGACGCATTAGACGGCGATCCGGAGCTGTCCGAAGGTAAGCGCCTGTTGCCGGCCTCTTTCGGCACACGCCCCCGCTCCGGAGCGCACCGCGGCCGGCAGGATGCTCTCTGCCGGCGAAGGTGCCGCTTCTCCGGCAAGGAAGCCTCTGCCGCTTCTCCAGCACACGGAGAGCGTGCTAGCTGCTGAAACGTGAAGAAAGAAGCTGCAGAAGACTGGCACTGAGCGTGAAGCTTTCCAGCGGAGAGAAAAAGCTACTTTAACACTCTGCAAGCCTTTCCACTCCCAAAAGCATGCACATGGAAGGAGCTGCTGCAAAACCGATGCTGTGCTCGCTGCTGCTCCTCCTGAAGCTCTGGCTGCTAAATCTGAGGCTTTCCTTCCAATTTCAAGCTGCAAAGCACTTGCTGAATTCCAGGGAAAGTCCGGGAGGCATTTGCTGTGCTGGCACACTTTCTCCTTCCTAGACAGAGTGGAAAAGCTTTTCCCTGCCGTGTAGGCGACAAGAGACGCATTAGACGGCGATCCGGAGCTGTCCGAAGGTAAGCGCCTGTTGCCGGCCTCTTTCGGCACAAGCCCCCGCTCCGGAGCGCACCGCGGCCGGCAGGATGCTCTCTGCCGGCGAAGGTGCCGCTTCTCCGGCAAGGAAGCCTCTGCCGCTTCTCCAGCACACGGAGAGCGTGCTAGCTGCTGAAACGTGAAGAAAGAAGCTGCAGAAGACTGGCACTGAGCGTGCAGCTTTCCAGCGGAGAGAAAAAGCTACTTTAACACTCTGCAAGCCTTTCCACTCCCAAAAACATGCACATGGAAGGAGCTGCTGCAAAAGCGATGCTGTGCTCGCTGCTGCTCCTCCTGAAGCTCTGGCTGCTAAATCTGAGGCTTTCCTTCCAATTTCAAGCTGCAAAGCACTTGCTGAATTCCAGGGAAAGTCCGGGAGGCATTTGCTGTGCTGGCACACTTTCTCCTTCCTAGACAGAGTGGAAAAGCTTTTCCCTGCCGTGTAGGCGACAAGAGACGCATTAGACGGCGATCCGGAGCTGTCCGAAGGTAAGCGCCTGTTGCCGGCCTCTTTCGGCACAAGCCCCCGCTCCGGAGCGCACCGCGGCCGGCCGGATGCTCTCTGCCGGCGAAGGTGCCGCTTCTCCGGCAAGGAAGCCTCTGCCGCTTCTCCAGCACACGGAGAGCGTGCTAGCTGCTGAAACGTGAAGAAAGAAGCTGCAGAAGACTGGCACTGAGCGTGCAGCTTTCCAGCGGAGAGAAAAAGCTACTTTAACACTCTGCAAGCCTTTCCACTCCCAAAAACATGCACATGGAAGGAGCTGCTGCAAAACCGATGCTGTGCTCGCTGCTGCTCCTCCTGAAGCTCTGGCTGCTAAATCTGAGGCTTTCCTTCCAATTTCAAGCTGCAAAGCACTTGCTGAATTCCAGGGAAAGTCCGGGAGGCATTTGCTGTGCTGGCACACTTTCTCCTTCCTAGACAGAGTGGAAAAGCTTTTCCCTGCCGTGTAGGCGACAAGAGACGCATTAGACGGCGATCCGGAGCTGTCCGAAGGTAAGCGCCTGTTGCCGGCCTCTTTCGGCACAAGCCCCCGCTCCGGAGCGCACCGCGGCCGGCAGGATGCTCTCTGCCGGCGAAGGTGCCGCTTCTCCGGCAAGGAAGCCTCTCCCGCTTCTCCTGCACACGGAGAGCGTGCTAGCTGCTGAAACGTGAAAAAAGAAGCTGCAGAACACTGGCACTGAGCGTGCAGCTTTCCGGCGGAGAGAAAAAGCTACTTTAACACTCTGCAAGCCTTTCAACTCCCAAAAACATGCACATGGAAGGAGCTGCTGCAAAACCGATGCTGTGCTCGCTGCTGCTCCTCCTGAAGCTCTGGCTGCTAAATCTGAGGCTTTCCTTCCAATTTCAAGCTGCAAAGCACTTGCTGAATTCCAGGGAAAGTCCGGGAGGCATTTGCTGTGCTGGCACACTTTCTCCTTCCTAGACAGAGTGGAAAAGCTTTTCCCTGCCGTGTAGGCGACAAGAGACGCATTAGACGGCGATCCGGAGCTGTCCGAAGGTAAGCGCCTGTTGCCGGCCTCTTTCGGCACAAGCCCCCGCTCCGGAGCGCACCGCGGCCGGCAGGATGCTCTCAGCCGGCGAAGGTGCCGCTTCTCCGGCAAGGAAGCCTCGGCCGCTTCTCCAGCACACGGAGAGCGTGCTAGCTGCTGAAACGTGAAGAAAGAAGCTGCAGAACACTGGCACTGAGCGTGCAGCTTTCCAGCGGAGAGAAAAAGCTACTTTAACACTCTGCAAGCCTTTCCACTCCCAAAAACATGCACATGGAAGGAGCTGCTGCAAAACCGATGCTGTGCTCGCTGCTGCTCCTCCTGAAGCTCTGGCTGCTAAATCTGAGGCTTTCCTTCCAATTTCAAGCTGCAAAGCACTTGCTGAATTCCAGGGAAAGTCCGGGAGGCATTTGCTGTGCTGGCACACTTTCTCCTTCCTAGACAGAGTGGAAAAGCTTTTCCCTGCCGTGTAGGCGACAAGAGACGCATTAGACGGCGATCCGGAGCTGTCCGAAGGTAAGCGCCTGTTGCCGGCCTCTTTCGGCACAAGCCCCCGCTCCGGAGCGCACCGCGGCCGGCAGGATGCTCTCTGCCGGCGAAGGTGCCGCTTCTCCGGCAAGGAAGCCTCTGCCGCTTCTCCAGCACACGGAGAGCGTGCTAGCTGCTGAAACGTGAAGAAAGAAGCTGCAGAAGACTGGCACTGAGCGTGCAGCTTTCCAGCGGAGAGAAAAAGCTACTTTAACACTCTGCAAGCCTTTCCACTCCCAAAAACATGCACATGGAAGGAGCTGCTGCAAAACCGATGCTGTGCTCGCTGCTGCTCCTCCTGAAGCTCTGGCTGCTAAATCTGAGGCTTTCCTTCCAATTTCAAGCTGCAAAGCACTTGCTGAATTCCAGGGAAAGTCCGGGAGGCATTTGCTGTGCTGGCACACTTTCTCCTTCCTAGACAGAGTGGAAAAGCTTTTCCCTGCCGTGTAGGCGACAAGAGACGCATTAGACGGCGATCCGGAGCTGTCCGAAGGTAAGCGCCTGTTGCCGGCCTCTTTCGGCACAAGCCCCCGCTCCGGAGCGCACCGCGGCCGGCAGGATGCTCTCTGCCGTCGAAGGTGCCGCTTCTCCGGCAAGGAAGCCTCTGCCGCTTCTCCAGCACACGGAGAGCGTGCTAGCTGCTGAAACGTGAAGAAAGAAGCTGCAGAACACTGGCACTGAGCGTGCAGCTTTCCAGCGGAGAGAAAAAGCT
Organism: Fringilla coelebs; assembly: GCF_963513975.1. Classification (NCBI taxonomy): domain Eukaryota; kingdom Metazoa; phylum Chordata; class Aves; order Passeriformes; family Fringillidae; genus Fringilla; species Fringilla coelebs. Next base: position 225,308 of record NW_028167542.1, read on the forward strand.
ACTTTAACACTCTGCAAGCCTTTCCACTCCCAAAAACATGCACATGGAAGGAGCTGCTGCAAAACCGATGCTGTGCTCGCTGCTGCTCCTCCTGAAGCTCTGGCTGCTAAATCTGAGGCTTTCCTTCCAATTTCAAGCTGCAAAGCACTTGCTGAATTCCAGGGAAAGCCCGAGAGGCATTTGCTGTGCTGGCACACTTTCTCCTTCCTAGACAGAGTGGAAAAGCTTTTCCCTGCCGTGTAGGCGACAAGAGACGCATTAGACGGCGATCCGGAGCTGTCCGAAGGTAAGCGCCTGTTGCCGGCCTCTTTCGGCACAAGTCCCCGCTCCGGAGCGCACCGCGGCCGGCAGGATGCTCTCTGCCGGCGAAGGTGCCGCTTCTCCGGCAAGGAAGCCTCTGCCGCTTCTCCAGCACACGGAGAGCGTGCTAGCTGCTGAAACGTGAAGAAAGAAGCTGCAGAACACTGGCACTGAGCGTGCAGCTTTCCAGCGGAGAGAAAAAGCTACTTTAACACTCTGCAAGCCTTTCCACTCCCAAAAACATGCACATGGAAGGAGCTGCTGCAAAACCGATGCTGTGCTCGCTGCTGCTCCTCCTGAAGCTCTGGCTGCTAAATCTGAGGCTTTCCTTCCAATTTCAAGCTGCAAAGCACTTGCTGAATTCCAGGGAAAGTCCGGGAGGCATTTGCTGTGCTGGCACACTTTCTCCTTCCTAGACAGAGTGGAAAAGCTTTTCCCTGCCGTGTAGGCGACAAGAGACGCATTAGACGGCGATCCGGAGCTGTCCGAAGGTAAGCGCCTGTTGCCGGCCTCTTTCGGCACAAGCCCCCGCTCCGGAGCGCACCGCGGCCGGCAGGATGCTCTCTGCCGGCGAAGGTGCCGCTTCTCCGGCAAGGAAGCCTCTGCCGCTTCTCCAGCACACGGAGAGCGTGCTAGCTGCTGAAACGTGAAGAAAGAAGCTGCAGAAGACTGGCACTGAGCGTGAAGCTTTCCAGCGGAGAGAAAAAGCTACTTTAACACTCTGCAAGCCTTTCCACTCCCAAAAACATGCACATGGAAGGAGCTGCTGCAAAACCGATGCTGTGCTCGCTGCTGCTCCTCCTGAAGCTCTGGCTGCTAAATCTGAGGCTTTCCTTCCAATTTCAAGCTGCAAAGCACTTGCTGAATTCCAGGGAAAGTCCGGGAGGCATTTGCTGTGCTGGCACACTTCCTCCTTCCTAGACAGAGTGGAAAAGCTTTTCCCTGCCGTGTAGGCGACAAGAGACGCATTAGACGGCGATCCGGAGCTGTCCGAAGGTAAGCGCCTGTTGCCGGCCTCTTTCGGCACAAGCCCCCGCTCCGGAGCGCACCGCGGCCGGCAGGATGCTCTCTGCCGTCGAAGGTGCCGCTTCTCCGGCAAGGAAGCCTCTGCCGCTTCTCCAGCACACGGAGAGCGTGCTAGCTGCTGAAACGTGAAGAAAGAAGCTGCAGAAGACTGGCACTGAGCGTGCAGCTTTCCAGCGGAGAGAAAAAGCTACTTTAACACTCTGCAAGCCTTTCCACTCCCAAAAACATGCACATGGAAGGAGCTGCTGCAAAACCGATGCTGTGCTCGCTGCTGCTCCTCCTGAAGCTCTGGCTGCTAAATCTGAGGCTTTCCTTCCAATTTCAAGCTGCAAAGCACTTGCTGAATTCCAGGGAAAGCCCGGGAGGCATTTGCTGTGCTGGCACACTTTCTCCTTCCTAGACAGAGTGGAAAAGCTTTTCCCTGCCGTGTAGGCGACAAGAGACGCATTAGACGGCGTTCCGGAGCTGTCCGAAGGTAAGCGCCTGTTGCCGGCCTCTTTCGGCACAAGTCCCCGCTCCGGAGCGCACCGCGGCCGGCAGGATGCTCTCTGCCGGCGAAGGTGCCGCTTCTCCGGCAAGGAAGCCTCTGCCGCTTCTCCAGCACACGGAGAGCGTGCTAGCTGCTGAAACGTGAAGAAAGAAGCTGCAGAAGACTGGCACTGAGCGTGCAGCTTTCCAGCGGAGAGAAAAAGCTACTTTAACACTCTGCAAGCCTTTCCACTCCCAAAAACATGCACATGGAAGGAGCTGCTGCAAAAGCGATGCTGTGCTCGCTGCTGCTCCTCCTGAAGCTCTGGCTGCTAAATCTGAGGCTTTCCTTCCAATTTCAAGCTGCAAAGCACTTGCTGAATTCCAGGGAAAGTCCGGGAGGCATTTGCTGTGCTGGCACACTTTCTCCTTCCTAGACAGAGTGGAAAAGCTTTTCCCTGCCGTGTAGGCGACAAGAGACGCATTAGACGGCGATCCGGAGCTGTCCGAAGGTAAGCGCCTGTTGCCGGCCTCTTTCGGCACAAGCCCCCGCTCCGGAGCGCACCGCGGCCGGCAGGATGCTCTCTGCCGGCGAAGGTGCCGCTTCTCCGGCAAGGAAGCCTCTGCCGCTTCTCCAGCACACGGAGAGCGTGCTAGCTGCTGAAACGTGAAGAAAGAAGCTGCAGAAGACTGGCACTGAGCGTGCAGCTTTCCAGCGGAGAGAAAAAGCTACTTTAACACTCTGCAAGCCTTTCCACTCCCAAAAACATGCACATGGAAGGAGCTGCTGCAAAACCGATGCTGTGCTCGCTGCTGCTCCTCCTGAAGCTCTGGCTGCTAAATCTGAGGCTTTCCTTCCAATTTCAAGCTGCAAAGCACTTGCTGAATTCCAGGGAAAGTCCGGGAGGCATTTGCTGTGCTGGCACACTTTCTCCTTCCTAGACAGAGTGGAAAAGCTTTTCCCTGCCGTGTAGGCGACAAGAGACGCATTAGACGGCGATCCGGAGCTGTCCGAAGGTAAGCGCCTGTTGCCGGCCTCTTTCGGCACAAGCCCCCGCTCCGGAGCGCACCGCGGCCGGCAGGATGCTCTCTGCCGGCGAAGGTGCCGCTTCTCCGGCAAGGAAGCCTCTGCCGCTTCTCCAGCACACGGAGAGCGTGCTAGCTGCTGAAACGTGAAGAAAGAAGCTGCAGAAGACTGGCACTGAGCGTGCAGCTTTCCAGCGGAGAGAAAAAGCTACTTTAACACTCTGCAAGCCTTTCCACTCCCAAAAACATGCACATGGAAGGAGCTGCTGCAAAACCGATGCTGTGCTCGCTGCTGCTCCTCCTGAAGCTCTGGCTGCTAAATCTGAGGCTTTCCTTCCAATTTCAAGCTGCAAAGCACTTGCTGAATTCCAGGGAAAGTCCGGGAGGCATTTGCTGTGCTGGCACACTTTCTCCTTCCTAGACAGAGTGGAAAAGCTTTTCCCTGCCGTGTAGGCGACAAGAGACGCATTAGACGGCGATCCGGAGCTGTCCGAAGGTAAGCGCCTGTTGCCGGCCTCTTTCGGCACAAGCCCCCGCTCCGGAGCGCACCGCGGCCGGCAGGATGCTCTCTGCCGGCGAAGGTGCCGCTTCTCCGGCAAGGAAGCCTCTGCCGCTTCTCCAGCACACGGAGAGCGTGCTAGCTGCTGAAACGTGAAGAAAGAAGCTGCAGAAGACTGGCACTGAGCGTGCAGCTTTCCAGCGGAGAGAAAAAGCTACTTTAACACTCTGCAAGCCTTTCCACTCCCAAAAACATGCACATGGAAGGAGCTGCTGCAAAAGCGATGCTGTGCTCGCTGCTGCTCCTCCTGAAGCTCTGGCTGCTAAATCTGAGGCTTTCCTTCCAATTTCAAGCTGCAAAGCACTTGCTGAATTGCAGGGAAAGCCCGGGAGGCATTTGCTGTGCTGGCACACTTTCTCCTTCCTAGACAGAGTGGAAAAGCTTTTCCCTGCCGTGTAGGCGACAAGAGACGCATTAGACGGCGATCCGGAGCTGTCCGAAGGTAAGCGCCTGTTGCCGGCCTCTTTCGGCACAAGCCCCCGCTCCGGAGCGCACCGCGGCCGGCAGGATGCTCTCTGCCGGCGAAGGTGCCGCTTCTCCGGCAAGGAAGCCTCTCCCGCTTCTCCTGCACACGGAGAGCGTGCTAGCTGCTGAAACGTGAAAAAAGAAGCTGCAGAAGACTGGCACTGAGCGTGCAGCTTTCCAGCGGAGAGAAAAAGCTACTTTAACACTCTGCAAGCCTTTCCACTCCCAAAAACATGCACATGGAAGGAGCTGCTGCAAAACCGATGCTGTGCTCGCTGCTGCTCCTCCTGAAGCTCTGGCTGCTAAATCTGAGGCTTTCCTTCCAATTTCAAGCTGCAAAGCACTTGCTGAATTGCAGGGAAAGTCCGGGAGGCATTTGCTGTGCTGGCACACTTTCTCCTTCCTAGACAGAGTGGAAAAGCTTTTCCCTGCCGTGTAGGCGACAAGAGACGCATTAGACGGCGATCCGGAGCTGTCCGAAGGTAAGCGCCTGTTGCCGGCCTCTTTCGGCACAAGCCCCCGCTCCGGAGCGCACCGCGGCCGGCAGGATGCTCTCTGCCGGCGAAGGTGCCGCTTCTCCGGCAAGGAAGCCTCTGCCGCTTCTCCAGCACACGGAGAGCGTGCTAGCTGCTGAAACGTGAAGAAAGAAGCTGCAGAAGACTGGCACTGAGCGTGCAGCTTTCCAGCGGAGAGAAAAAGCTACTTTAACACTCTGCAAGCCTTTCCACTCCCAAAAACATGCACATGGAAGGAGCTGCTGCAAAAGCGATGCTGTGCTCGCTGCTGCTCCTCCTGAAGCTCTGGCTGCTAAATCTGAGGCTTTCCTTCCAATTTCAAGCTGCAAAGCACTTGCTGAATTGCAGGGAAAGTCCGGGAGGCATTTGCTGTGCTGGCACACTTTCTCCTTCCTAGACAGAGTGGAAAAGCTTTTCCCTGCCGTGTAGGCGACAAGAGACGCATTAGACGGCGATCCGGAGCTGTCCGAAGGTAAGCGCCTGTTGCCGGCCTCTTTCGGCACAAGCCCCCGCTCCGGAGCGCACCGCGGCCGGCAGGATGCTCTCTGCCGGCGAAGGTGCCGCTTCTCCGGCAAGGAAGCCTCTCCCGCTTCTCCTGCACACGGAGAGCGTGCTAGCTGCTGAAACGTGAAAAAAGAAGCTGCAGAAGACTGGCACTGAGCGTGCAGCTTTCCAGCGGAGAGAAAAAGCTACTTTAACACTCTGCAAGCCTTTCCACTCCCAAAAACATGCACATGGAAGGAGCTGCTGCAAAACCGATGCTGTGCTCGCTGCTGCTCCTCCTGAAGCTCTGGCTGCTAAATCTGAGGCTTTCCTTCCAATTTCAAGCTGCAAAGCACTTGCTGAATTCCAGGGAAAGTCCGGGAGGCATTTGCTGTGCTGGCACACTTTCTCCTTCCTAGACAGAGTGGAAAAGCTTTTCCCTGCCGTGTAGGCGACAAGAGACGCATTAGACGGCGATCCGGAGCTGTCCGAAGGTAAGCGCCTGTTGCCGGCCTCTTTCGGCACAAGCCCCCGCTCCGGAGCGCACCGCGGCCGGCAGGATGCTCTCTGCCGGCGAAGGTGCCGCTTCTCCGGCAAGGAAGCCTCTGCCGCTTCTCCAGCACACGGAGAGCGTGCTAGCTGCTGAAACGTGAAGAAAGAAGCTGCAGAAGACTGGCACTGAGCGTGCAGCTTTCCAGCGGAGAGAAAAAGCTACTTTAACACTCTGCAAGCCTTTCCACTCCCAAAAACATGCACATGGAAGGAGCTGCTGCAAAACCGATGCTGTGCTCGCTGCTGCTCCTCCTGAAGCTCTGGCTGCTAAATCTGAGGCTTTCCTTCCAATTTCAAGCTGCAAAGCACTTGCTGAATTCCAGGGAAAGTCCGGGAGGCATTTGCTGTGCTGGCACACTTTCTCCTTCCTAGACAGAGTGGAAAAGCTTTTCCCTGCCGTGTAGGCGACAAGAGACGCATTAGACGGCGATCCGGAGCTGTCCGAAGGTAAGCGCCTGTTGCCGGCCTCTTTCGGCACAAGTCCCCGCTCCGGAGCGCACCGCGGCCGGCAGGATGCTCTCTGCCGGCGAAGGTGCCGCTTCTCCGGCAAGGAAGCCTCTGCCGCTTCTCCAGCACACGGAGAGCGTGCTAGCTGCTGAAACGTGAAGAAAGAAGCTGCAGAAGACTGGCACTGAGCGTGCAGCTTTCCAGCGGAGAGAAAAAGCTACTTTAACACTCTGCAAGCCTTTCCACTCCCAAAAACATGCACATGGAAGGAGCTGCTGCAAAACTGATGCTGTGCTCGCTGCTGCTCCTCCTGAAGCTCTGGCTGCTAAATCTGAGGCTTTCCTTCCAATTTCAAGCTGCAAAGCACTTGCTGAATTCTAGGGAAATTCCGGGAGGCGCTTTCCTGAATTTTCCTGAATTCAGGAAAGATTCCCTTTATTGGGACACTATCTAATGCACTGTAGGCAGTTAGTGCCAACTCCCCTAAAATTCTGTTTTTTTGCATAAACATGGCATTCAACTGCAGGTTTCGTGAGTTGCTCAGTTTTTTCGTTTTGTTGTATCCAAGGTTTTGAATATGAGCCTGAATTTAATAAATTTTTTGGAATGAAAATAACAGAGAAGAGGAAATGAGTGAAACAGCTCTTGTGAGGAAGTTTCAGACCATCCACTTACTGTGCAGAAGAGCAAACCTTCCCACAACCTGCGGCAACAATGGATATCCATGCACACATTGTGGGCATGGGGTAGATCCTCTCCAGGAAAGAGAATTACCAAGACCAATTGCAAGGGACTTCTGCACGATTTGATCCAAGGTTTAAACCATTAGTTCCAGATTTATTGTTCTGGCTGCTTTGGAGGCAAGAGAAGGCCTTACTTCAGAGGAGAGCCAGAGTTACAAGCAAAATAGCCTCTAGATGGTAGGATTAGTACCTGCCCATAGCTGTGCAGGAAAGGGCTGTGTGACTGGTCTCCAGTCATGCTCTACATTTTAACATCAAGCTCTGATGAAGTATCCCCAAGTCACTCATAAGATATCCTAAACTGTTCCCAAAGTTACTGACAGTCATGAGATGATGGCAGAGACCTTCCCATAAAAGCAGAGGATGATACCAGAGGCCCCAGGGATATAATCACTATTAGTTAATTACTGTCCCAGATGGAATGTGACCATGAAACTGGCTTAAGAGCCCAGACAAAGAACTGTGCATGAGGTGAGCCTGTGAACCCACAAAGAAAGAAAAATAAAGCGATCCTCATAATTCATTAATATTTCAGAGTAGGAGCACTGCTCTGCTCCTTCTTTTTTTGCCTCCCTGTGAAAAGGAGGGGAAAAGGGGTTGACTATGCATGTCCATACATAACCTAAATTATTTCATTACTGTCTCTCTGACACCCTTCCAGTAAAACATCAGCCAGATTTTCTTACATCCTCTCAGATATTTTATTTCTCAGATCAACTGAACCTGAGAGATGGTAAATTTAAATTTAAATTCTGAATTTTTGCAATTCAGAATTAAGTGAATAAGCTAATGCCATTCAACAGAATTCAACAAGCCAGCTGCCTAGACAGTAATTAAAGCGGTGATTTACCATGGCTACCAGAAGAGATTTAAAACAACTCTTTGTAATCAATGTACAAAACAGGCCTGGAGAGCAATGGCCTATGCTGGCAATTCACACCCCCTGAAGGCTACAAGAGGTCTTTATTTGGGGCTCTCCATATCCACTGTCCTCATTCCCAGCAGTTGTTGTTGGCAGCTCCCAGGGCAATGCCCCCATCTCAACACTATAAAGGTGTCCAGCTCCCTCTGGCAGGCTCAGGCTGATGCTACACCTGTGTGAGAGTCTTTCTGAAATTTCCCTCATCTGCCTCGGGGTCATCACTGGGGGATCACTGAAGAAAAGATCCCCCTGTCTAAAATCTCTGGCTCTCTAGGAGAAGAGTTACACACTGAAGGCCCCGAGACCTGAGAGAATTGCTAAGCTATTGTTTTCACAGGTGTGTTTACTTTATGCTACACTAATGAGAAGAAAAAGGACATTCTGACAATTTTGCAACAATAGCTCTGGGATTTTTCCCCACCCCTCGGCCTGGCTGGACTTCTCCTGTGTTTTGGGGGTGGTCCCCCACAGGAGACCCCTCTCGCTCATTTGCAACCACTGTGACAGACAAACTGAGATGTAAGAAGCCTCTTTGCCAGAGAAAAAGCCAGACATGAAATCCCTATGTGAAATCCCTCACACAATTTCCAAGGACTGGGACTGGGACCCCCAACCCAGGGAGGTGTGCGGGGGGAGGCGAGCCGACCAAAGCAGACAGATGCTGCAGGTGTGAGCAGTGGACCAAGAAGACAATGGCTCTCACCCACCGCTGAGAACATGGACTGTGTGTACCCTTTTCCAAACACCATTCTCTCCCCCAAAGATACAATACACTACCTTTGACTTGGTTTCAAAATTCATCCCCCTTCCCCCATCAAAGAAGAGCATAATTATGGTCCAGATGAACTGCATCCCTGAGATGTCCCCAGACGTGACCTGGTGAACTCCATCGGCTGGGCACCAAAGGACTTTGCAGTTCCACATTTGGTAGCTATATACCCTTTTCTTCTTCCTCCCTCTTTTCCTTATTTTCCCCTTTTCCCCCAATCCTTCCCCAATGCATTTCTGTTGTGGTTATTTCAATAAAAGTGCATTTGTGTTGATTACCACTGCAAACCCCCTGTACCGTGTCGGTTTTTTGCACCCTGAGATCCCCCACGAACCATCACAAAACCCGTTCACAAGGACAGCTCGTGACAGCCTGAAAGGTGCCAACCTTGCACCAACAGCACACTAGGGAAGAGGATACAAAAAAATACTTGGAGATTAAGAAATGCAGTAAGAATTTTAAACTGGTGACAAACATTTGTTTTGAAAAGCTCTCACTTTTATGATGGCATCGCTTTTCCAAGTCCCTTTCAGCTCCCGCTCATCCATGCTGGATTTGGTAACTTTTACAGTTTTCTGCACACTCAATATTCTTTGCTTAACAAACCTTCACAGTTCATCTGTGTAGAAAAATGCATCACTGCAGCTGGTACTAGCTCACCCTTGAATAAATTACTATTTTTTCTCATAAGAATTGTCCTTATTCCAGAGCCAGAGCCAATGCCATTTTTTTATCAGTTATATTACTGCTGATCTCATTCAAAGAACACAAAGAAAATCTGTCTGAATTCCTACACAATTAAGACAGATCAGGGACAACAAGGAAGTATAATCCCTTAAAATGACATTTCCATTCCACTCTTCTACTCTAAACGGAGTCAAAAGCAAAGAGAAACAAAAAGTGTTGAAAAGTGGGGAGCTTTAGATACTCATGAACTCTGAACTCATTTCTACCTGCTGAAGTTAATACATGATGTGGGGGAAAACAATTTCTTCACATGAATGCTGCTTTCTTTTTTTCCTAGGGCTCTTGGAGAGATAAAAACAGGAGGCTGTTTTCAGCCATGATTCACCATCAGTAAGCAAGAATTCCAAGCAAGCCCTAAGTCTACCTTTTAGAGTCATCAATCTCCAGCCAAACAGTAGTATAATTTTCAACCTGCTGGATTTGGCACACTAAGAAAAAGCAGTTATATTCACATGTCATACCTGAATAGATCTAATCTTCATTTAAGCAATCCAAGAGACTGTTTCCAGTGTGGAACCAACTGTGCAGACTCAAACCATGTCTAATGCTTTTTGGAAAATTTTGCACATCTTCACTGATCGGTTTCTCTCTAGTTCTTAGCCAAGAGTTAATTCCATTACTGGGGAACTGCACTCAATATTCTACCAGAAGGATGACATTTTAATTTTACAGTAATGTGTGCACATGTGAGTTGGGAAAATCTACATCACATGGGAAGCCAAGGAGGGTTGCTGCTGATTCTAGGACTGTGGTCATCTTCTTGTTTTGGAAGAACCTCAGTCCCACAGTGATCTGGCTGAAGACAGTCCTCTCTAGAGCAGTAAATATTATTTCCAGCCTATAGAATCTGGACAGTTTTCCAGAACAAGGAACAATTTCTGCACTATTTTTATTTTATAGGCTCAGCCTCTTTCCATCATAAAAGATTAAACTTTACCATGACATGTACAAGTGCCAAGTGCATTTTCATTGCTCCTTACATGCCCAAAGATCCCAAAGGAGCATTAAATGTGGGTAACTGTTAGAACATACAGGCACACTGCTGGAATACATATATCGAGGAAGATTTACATTTATTAACAAGCAAATGTAAAAAAGGCAGAATTGATGACTACAAGATTAGTCATGGCGGGGGTTCTGGTAAAGTATCTGTCAAGACATGTCATGAACTATAGATTGGATGCAGATGTCATGAACAGCTGCACAGGTTATGGTATGAGGTAATGATGTATATGAATGACCATTAATTTAATATTAAGCTGATATAACTTGACTTCCTGATGTTCAACACAGTATTTTTAGTCTAAGAAAGACCTCTTTTTAGTTACTGAAGCAGCAGAGCTTCAGTTCAGAGTGAAGAACATAAATTTTAGCAGCATTAGGCTGTGGAACTTCTAGCTTTGGTCTTAAGTTTTTAGTTTAAACTGTAACAGTGAGAAGGCCCTAGCAGTGCAATATTTAACTTACCAGTTCTCTGGTATTTTCAAATGTTCATCAAGGCTACCTATGTTCAGTGGCAGCAGGATGCCTCCATAAAACACTTATTTTTCATCAAAAACCTCCATTTATGGTAAGAAAACAAAACTCCCCCATCCCCAGCTTGTAAAGATTATTCTGTTACATGGCCAGCAAAGCACTGATCCCAGGGATGTTGAGAAGAGGAAAAACAAGACATGAAAGTATTGATGATACATTTTGCTAACACTAAACACCATTTCAGTGTTCTCTTCCTACAGTGAACTCCCTTAAGCCAAGATTTATGCAGAATACAGTCTCTTTTTTTTTTTTTTTTATTCCTTCAGGCTGTTATTTACTTCCTACCTTAATTTTCCAGTGAACTGTCTACCATCCAATTAAAAATTACAATTTGCTCCTCCTCTGAGAATTACACTCAAATCCAGGTATTGCATTTTTCCAGGAGCTGCACCTCTTGCAAGGTATTGCTCACATCTCAAGGCACGCAGCCCTCCTGCTACCAGATCCTGAAGCGCCTTCCTTCCCTTCAAACTTTCTTCAAGGGCCTGGGAGCTGTTGAGAACCAGCTGCCTTCCCTCAATAATGTCAAACCACCCAGAATTTCTATCCCTGATCTTCCACACAGGCTCTGCTTCCTTTACAAATCTTATCCTCCCTGGAAGGCTGCTTTCAAAAGCCCTTCTCCAGCTCACAGCTCTGCTAGGCAATCCCTCATTTCCTGCACCAGCAGAAGCAGCTGCAGCAGGCAGAGGTGAATCTGAGCAGCCAATTCCCTTGCAGCCCCACGCAGCTGCAGAAAAAGCACTTTACTGCTAAAAAATTGCTGTGGTTCTAGGCGATATTCAAGGGGGGTAATGGGGGCCCTAACGCTGACAGGAACTGTCGCTGAAATGCTGTATCTGAAATCCCTGCGAGGACAGGGTTCCTCACATGTCCCTATCCATTAATTACAGCTCTAACCAGGGCTTTTAGCAACTCCTGCTGCATTGCTCCCTCACATTCCAGGGAGGCCTTTGGGAGTCAGAAATATGGAATATTTGGATATGGAAATATGGAATATCTGGAAGGGGATGCCGGGGCACTCACTCCTTCCACTTGCTCATATGAACTCCACGGAAGAAAAAATTAAAATAAATGCAGTCTGAAACTTTCTCCAGTTTTCCACTTTCCCATGCCACGGGATTTATGTGTCTGTCCCGGGGGGATGTTTTAGAGGAGTCCTATCACTGTGCTCCCACTACCAGTTACAGCAACCAAGACCTGAAGTACTACACTCATCACAGGGCATTTTTTCATGCTTGGATGTGGCTTTTTAAAGAACTTTTTACTATCATCAAAGAATAAAGCAAGCTTCTGGTTCCACCATACCCCAAGCTCCACTTCCATAGGCAGTAATTTTTGGAAAAGCAATGCAATAAATTTCCCTTGCCTCAAAGAGCCTTGTACCTCCCCCTCTTACCAACCACAGCAGCATTGGTTCAAACACAGAGAGGTACAGATGACCTTGCATGTGCAACACCAGTATAATGCCTCTCTTTTACTGACAACCCTTCCCCCAGCTGACAGAACAATAATTTAGAACAATATCATTTTCAAGCAACAAAAGTACTGAAGAAAGTAAAAAAGGTTTTCATTGTATTGAAAAAACTGACAATAACAACAGCTATTAAGTACAAATTTTCTTACTAGAATAGATGTGACTGGATCTAAAGGAATATTTCACTTTGAGTAACTTTTTCTTTTAAGGGAAGTAGTCTAAAATCTATGCATGCTTAGAGAAAGAGAACAAAACCCCACAACGGAACATCTATACAAGGAAAGCTTTTTAAATTATATCCCTGACAGAGCTGCGGAAGGGAACAAGTATAAATGTAGCCAATCTTGTGTTTCTCTTAAATAATGGTGGAACACACCTTTGTGCTTACTGGTAACAAGATTTTTTTCATTTTAGGGACAGATTGATATATACTTCCTCAATATTGTATTGGCATTATTCTTAAAAGCAGTAGTCTGGGAGTCCAAGAATAATTTTTATCAGCCTGGTTTTAATTTCTCAAGTCCAAAATACCTTGGAGAGGTATATAACACTGGAGAGGTAATTCTGAGTCTATTCACCAGCTTGACATATTGCAGAGAAAGAATCTGGATAAATTCCACAGCTGACACAGGTGCAATGAAACACACAAGGCTTCATGGATTTACAGCAAAGGCGAGTTTGATCCAGAGACAGTTATGTGACTTGCCCGCAGAAATAAGGTCAGTCATCAGTGGACATGGCATCAGTTCAAACATCAGTAGACAAAGATCTCAAGGTCTTTAAGGTCCCTTCCAGCCCAAACCATTCCATGATTCTATGATTAAGAATATGCAGAGTTTTGATCCTCACATGTAAGGTAACTGCATTTAAGCAGTAATGTGCAGTGGAAGACAGCTGGGGAAGAGAAAGGCACTGACAGCAGGGCATCCCACCCCAGAACCCACAGAGTGCTCTGAGCTGGAAGGGACTCACAGGCATCATCAAGTCCAACTCTTACGTGGATGGCCCACAGAGGGATTGAACCTGCAACTGGGGCATTTTCACCACCCTGCTCTGACCCACTGAGCTCATCTCTAGCTACTGTCTGCCACCAGTTTTGCAAGACTAGGACTTAAGAGAAGAAAATATTTCTGCCCATAAATGCTCTAGAGTGAGCGTGAGGGAGGGAAAAGCACTGCAGAGAGCAACTCCTCCAAGGACAGGTGTGTGTGAAGGGATCATGCATATATTAGGGCTACTCCAGCAGAGATGTTTTTAGCCCCATTACATTCCTGGGGCACATTTTCAAGAGAGATGGTGGAACATGAAATTCACTTTTATTTACAGTTGTGTAGATTAAGTTCATAAAAGCAACTGCATGATGTTGTCCTGCTGAAGGAGGGGATCATGATGAACCACACAGTATTTTCCAATCCCCCGTTCTTATTTTTTTTTTTTATGATGAGGCAGCAGAGAACATAAGAATGAGAGAATTCATTTAAAAAGCTAAGACTATATGGGGATCCTCATGTCCACCACCAAAGTCCACTTACTGTTCATAATATCATACAAAAAGTATCCCTCATTCCAATCCTGCATCAGCAACAGTACCATGCAGTTTTCCAACCTCAGACAAATATATAATTTTTACACTCAAAACTTTCTGTGAAAAGGAATACTTTAATATATATACCTAAAAAAGAAACTAGTTCAGCAGCATCTGGATAGCATTTAGACAGATGTATGATGAGTGATGTTTTGACAATATCTGAAGATAGATGACTAGTTAAAACAACATTTGAAAAGCAAGTATTTATTTAAAATATAATAACTATGTGGGCTTTCAGGTGTATACTGAATATTCATAGTCAGTCTTAATGAATATTTCCTGCAAAAGTTCTCTGCCCCTTCACAGTGGCATATTTATCACATTTTCCCAAAGACAGAAACATTTTTCCATTAAAATTTGATTGCTTCACTTGCAAGTTATAAAGATTTATATCATCTCTCAGGTGGCCTGAGAAGCATCACTAACTCAGAGGTGTTGCTCTCAGGGACAACTGATAAACTTTCAGATTTTGTTTAGATTAGAAAGCATGTGCAGAGACCAGTTTTGGTTTTAGCCTTTGCTAAATCCCTGGATCTGCCATTGCAATTGGTCTGCACGGGTAGCCCTTGCTTTTCAAGAATCCTGTGTACTGAAGAAAAAAATTGTTCAGCTTGGATACAGCAAAACTGCTGTATAATAATGATCCCACAAAACACCTCAGAGGGTTTGGTCCCTGCCTGCAAACCCAGCTGTTTAGACCAGGGACCTCATTTTCAGAACCAACTGATACTGTGATTTCCATGGGAATCATTAGGAACACTCTGCACTTCCAAACATCAGACACCCTCTGCACTCAGAACATTCCGAGAAAGTTCCCTTAATCCAAACCCATGGAAAGCTGCTGCTGCAGCTGCTACTCAGTACTGAAGAACTCAAAAGTCTCAAGGGGCTTTCTAGCTGTGGAGTGCTGCCAGGGCTGCTTCAGCTCTAGCCAGGAGCTGGCTTCACTGCTCCCTTTGTCTTAGAAAATCCAATATTCCCTGTCCAAGGGGAGCTTCTTACCTGGCCAGCGCTGGGTTTCTCTGGAGATGAGAACAGAATAGCCATGCCAACTTCTCTCCCTAAACCTGGGTCACCGAGAATTGAGGATGAGACAAGGACCAGCAAGATATCATTTAGGAAGGAGAGAAACCCTGGAGGTAGGCTGGTATTGCCTTCCTAGCCTCCTGTAGCCGTCAAGCTGCTGCAGGGCAAGATTTTGCATATAAATAAAAGCTGAAGGGTGATTTTCCCAGAATAATTATGGCTTGCATCCAAATCTCACTTACCTCCTCCCCAAAGAGACAAGAAAGAAGACAGTATCTGGATATGGGGGGGGGGGGGGGGGGGGGGGGGGGGGGGAGGAATAAAATATCAAATGCAAGGATTTAAACAAATGAAGATAAACTGATAGTAGGATTTGCAGAGTGAATTAACCTGCACACCACCAGAACTTCAATGCCACCAGTGCCTGCGGACAGCACCTCAGGGGAGTCCCCAGGGAATGCAGACACTGTGGTTTGCTTCAGGTAATGCTTCGTGTAGTCAAAATTTGCCAGTTGCTCTGAGCAACTGGGTGTAAAGAGATCATTTCTCTGTCCTAATTTGATGATGTGAATTTCTTAAGGAGGAAAACTAGTTTTCACATTTTGCCATTAGTTTATTGCCAATTTTCCTAATGAATTACAAAGACCAGAAACTATGCTGAAAGCCAATTCTCACATAGTAAGAGTGAAGAAAAAAAGAAAAAGCTCAGTAAAATCTGATTTTCCGCATCATTGGCTCTTTCATAT
This sequence comes from Fringilla coelebs, assembly GCF_963513975.1. Taxonomy (NCBI): domain Eukaryota; kingdom Metazoa; phylum Chordata; class Aves; order Passeriformes; family Fringillidae; genus Fringilla; species Fringilla coelebs. Next base: position 240,703 of record NW_028167542.1, read on the forward strand.
CCCAATAATCCATTTTTGAAACACATTCTAATCTCAGGCACAGTGTGGCCATCCCGGCATACCTAGGAAAAATCTGTTACTGTGCACCATGCGTGATATTAGAATCTGGCCCTTCCACTGTAGATGGAACATTTGCATAAAGTTCTTACAACTTTTTATAATAGCCATATTTTCCAATATTTGCAACTGCGCACATTTTAGCCTGGACTGCCTTTCGTTCCACAGATGGTGATTATGAAAAGCCCTCACATATGGCAACTACAAAAATAAATTTGTCTGAGACTGCAAATGTACAAATTCCCGGCAGAGTGCAGCCCCCTGAACACGGTCCCTTTGCTGAGAACTTGGGCCCTACTCCCACAGTGAAGTCAACCAGCAATGTCAGAAAATCACTCAGACCCAAGAGATGTCAATTCCTGTGACTTTGCACTCATTTATTTCTCCAGCTTGAGAGTGGATGAACTTTCTGGATGCATTCAGGAAACCCTCTAGGCATATATTTAACTTCATACACAGAATTAGCCCCAGGGAGATCAGTCACATCCCTACTTGGACAGATTAGCAACATTTTGTTCAGATTTTTCTTTTCCTCCCCCCAGCCAAGTCTGTAGTTGAGTTCATGAGGAACGATACAGGCTGTGCCCAGTGGCCTTTCTGAGCAGCTTCCACTGCTCTTCAGGACTGCTGAGGAGGGGCCAAGTCTTGCCCTGTCCCTGGGCTGGCACAGGGGGCCCTGGCAGGAAGGGGCTGGTACCCAAACACACACTGGGTATCTAAGGAGGTTGGATGCTCTTCACCTGTGGAGCTCCTTAAATGTCTTTAAAGGGATTTTCAATAGCACAGGTAATTTTCTTCCGAAAGACATTATCTGTTGTTTGCCAGTTCATTCTCTTAAAACATTCCAGTCAGCTCCACTGCAATCTCAAACACCAACTACTCTGTTTTCCAAGGGCTGCTCAGCTTACATCTAAGTATGTGTTACTTTCATTAAACCTAGATAGAAAGGACGCATTCCCTTGCTTTTTTTAGAATTACCTATGATTCCTTCGTCCAAACCCTCCAGTCTAACACCAACTTGTTCAATAGCTACAGAGGCTCTGGAAATATGGCACAGCCTTTCTTTCCATGCATCTGAGATCAGTGCAACTTTCTGCATGATTGAATGGACATACAAGTTGGAAATGTTAAGTGCTAGATAAATGTATATTATTATTTTGCCTCACTGAGATGCTCACAGCACTTTCATTTTTATTTTTCACCTGTTTACTAAACTGTCACCCAATACTGGCCTCAAGATTCACACTAACATTTGCATAATAATTTTCAGAGCTTCAGATCAAGCTCCACAATATCTCTGATTTTTGGTGGGAATCCAGCTCCAGGTTTTTTGGAGCCTGCTGTTTTTTAATAATACAGTAATAACTTCATTTTTTCATTTGCTTCATTTTCCTCCTAAATCTCTCTGAGAGACAAAATACATATCATTCCTACAAGGGCATTAATATCCTGGTGTGTTTTCCTGACTTATCTTGCCAAGTCTGTTGTCTAACTACATACTATTTGACAAAAATATGCAGAGAAAAGGCTGATGATTTCCAGTGGAAGCAGTGACATTCTGCTGATCTCAATTACATCTACAGCAGGTGATGATTTGGTGTGAACATGTTAGCCCTTGTGCCTGCCTTCAGCACACACCTGCATAAAAAGAATAAAAGTCTTTAGTTTAGCAGTAGGTACTTGACCCCTCCAAGTACCCATCAGCAAAGTGCAACCATCTGTGCTGTTTCTGGCTCTAGGAACTCCTGACTTGAGGAATGCCTCGTTTGCTTTCATCCAGCCACTGCAACAGGTCCTCAACAAGGAGCTTTTTGGGCTGCACAATTTCTGTCCTATTGACTCAACATCCCTCTGCACCTTCAAATCACCTCTAGTCCTGCTCAAAGCCAGCAGCCCCTTTTCAGTTGCTGTTCTCCTCAAGGACAACAAAAGCCTTCAAATCTCAAACAAGACTAACTTGTCTCAGTACTATCAGGACATAGTATTTGGTCTAATTTACACCCACTGAAATCCCAGTAAGGCACACAGGATGCAAATCAACCCGCAGCGTAACCCACTGTCAAGTTTTCATTCCATGCCAACGAAATTGACTTTTCCCCATTAACTGAACTGCACAGCTCTTTTTCTTCTGATAGTACTTTTCTTTAAGTCTTCAGATGTTCAATCCCTCTAGCTCCTCAACGTTTTTCCTCTGAAAAGAAATTGTTGGTAACGATATATATATATATATATATATATAACAATAATTGTTGGTAATGATACTGCAAAGCAGTGTTTCCCAGCACCCTTCTCAACTTCTTTCCCCCTATCTTTCCAATAATTTTCATGCTATTGGAAGCTTTGTTTGCCATCCTCCCTTCTTGTGCTGTTTTACATCAGAGCCTTCACAACAGCTGTTTTGAAACACTGTACATCATCACTGAGCCACTGTGCTTAATAAAGAAACAATAATTAAGAACAGTTTGTTCGTTTTCAGGTAAAGAAGAAATTCAACACTAAAAATTCAACTAAGTGACTCATCTGGCTCTATCCATTCATCTCACCTGGCTTCCTTGAAACAAAATAATCCATATACAGCAGCTGTTCCAAAGGGATAGGCCTCTCCTATAAACCAGACCCAAAGATAACCTTGCAATAGCTGTGCTTTAAGTACTGCAGGAGTTAACCAGGACAGAGTGCTCAGTCAGAATGGCATTTCCCCAAGGTTTTCCACAAATCCAGGCAGCAGTTCCCAGCTCATGTACACTGGGGAAAACCTAAATCAGGAGCTTTTGCAGATAAGTGTATGCACAGTGGCAGCAGCATTTTACAGCATTGGTCTGTAGAAAGTTTCAATCAGACTGTGAGCACTGGCGGGGAGGAACTGTACTTTACTCTGGTCCTAGGTGACAGGTGAGGAACAACAGAGTTTTCATTCTATCTAGACTGGGTGTATAGAGCAAACAACAGTGATGAATGTTGTTCTAACGCCCTGGTTTAGAATCCTGTCTTCTGAAAGAGTAAAGATCTCCTGGATAGACGGAAACTCTAATTTTTCTGTCTGGGCAGGAAACCAAATCATACAGCAGTGAAGATTACAAAATAGAAATGAGGGGAAAAGGAAAAAAGCAGAGAGGAGTAGCAAACTTACTAATTTACTTTTTCCCAAGACTGGGGAAAGATAAAGATCTTTCTAAACACATTTCGAGCATCAAGCACAGAAAAATCAGATCCTGTTGTAACCACAAGGCAGTGTCTATTATTGTGTTCATCACTATCCTCATGTGTGAACCAAAATCTGACCATTCCCCAGAGTATCCACTTTCTTCTCACTCCAGAAAAAGAAATTTTCATGACAGGGTCATTGTATTCCTGCAAGATGCAAGTCCATGAGCCCACTCCAGTGAAACACTTCATTCATCTATTCGTAATTAGGAGTGAGCTCACATTTCTATTAGAGGAATTAATGACTGATAAGTGACAAAAAGGCTTTTCTTGTCAAGTGACCTGCTGCAGTTGTTCCAGCAATGCTGACAGTGCTGTGCTTGCACACCTTTCTCTGCACCTGACACCAGGCAGGAGCCTGTCCCGAGTCATTCCCATCATGGGCTGTCCTGTTCGGATTCCTCAGCAGATTCTTCTGGCTGCAACACCTTTTGGGACTGTATGAAGTAACCATTGCTAAAATGGTTCTGTCATTGTGCAGTTCTCAGCTGAAGTTGCCAGGACAGTGCACAGATACGGCACAATTCTTCCCTAAAGGATGTGTGCTGTGTGTGTAGCTTGCTGCTCCTTCCATCTACCAGTGAAATGAGCAGGGTATTACAGAAGAGCACAGTGGAAACGAGGTCAGGAGGTCAGCGTTCTCCAGGATGCTGCAGGGAAATGGACTGTGAAAAGCTCCTGCTGTGTGTGGGAGCAGGAAGAAAGGATAACAGCCATGCTTAATGCAAGGTAGAACCAGAATTTTAAACACAGGCTGATGATTGCATTTCTCTATTGGAATTCAGTAGAACTGCAACTTAACGTGCATAGCAAAACAACTCCTAGAGCATTTTTCCTGACCTGTAAAGAGTGAACAGGTTGCCAAAGAGACTCCCTCCACAAGTCAAGAAGATGAAGGTGTGCATATACATGCAGCACCCTCAGAACTGTGAGGGGCGAAGGGCGCAGGGTGAAGGTGGCAGCAGCTCAAGTCCCAGCATCTCCATGTCTCCATTTTGCAGTTGTGTGATGCCCTCTCCGTGCAGTTATATCCCAGAGCAGGACAGGCTGCTAGTGCAGCTCTGCACTGTATTGGCCCTTCTGCATGAGCAGGAAAATTGCCTCTCTCCTGTACCTCCATTAACACAACCCTGCGTCACACATTTCAGTGTCTGTGCAAAAGCCACAGCAGCAGAGAGTAAATATACAGTGCCTAGGACAGCTGGGATGGGGGAGACAAGGATTGAGGACATCTTTCTGGCTAATTAAGATGATAGATTTCAGGCCTCAGCTTTTTTTTTGGTGATGCTCTCATGCCAGCTAGCTCTCTGTCCTTAAGAAACACAGGGAAAGATCATCCACATCCAACTCTGATATTACCCTTTCATTCCATGTCAGAGGCTTTGTCCCCTGCAAACTCTTGAAGAAGAAATACTTGACCCCAAACAAAAAGTTCCAACAGATTGGGTGGTAGTTTTTTGTGCTAAAAATAGATTTGGAAAAATTCCTGAACTAGGCCCCTTGCCGAACAATTAAGCTCTTTTTCTTTTGAGTGAAGGTATTTTTGTACACAGTGTAACAGCATTCTTCACAGTCCTTCCAAGACAGAACAAGATCGAATAGTTCGGTGGGACAAGGAGTAATACATGGCCAACAGATTAATCATTTGTCCTTTAGAAGTTCTGCTACAAAATAGGAATCTTTGTTTCCTCTTTGGGTGGGAGGGGCACATAGCAGACTTCCAGACAAACAGGAAACATTTGCTTCAACCTTAGGTCTTTGTTCTCTCCTCATTACAGAGTATTCTCTCTCCTGGCTTTTCCAAGACTCCTCTGGCTGGCTGTGCTGGCGAGAGCCCAGCTGCAGTAGCACAGCATTGAGAAGACAGAAATGATGGTATTTAGACAGGGAGGGTGCTTCAAAAGCACTTCCATGACATCTCCATCTGTGTAGGACACCTGCAAGAGAACCAGGATGAGCTGGAGTTCTGGACTCCAGCTGGACTCTTTGAGGCTATTGGATGTCCAGACAGGAAGATCTGTGCAAACAGAAAATCCACTGAACACCTCAATAGCCACACTTGCCTACAGCACCTGGTCACAGTAAACTATCTCTTTGTGAGCTGCAGCCTTAAAGCTGACAGATGAATACTTGGGAATGCAGCCACAGCTGACTGAAGAAGTCCAATTAGTGTGAGGAGCAGCAGCCCATCTGCTCACCAGCAGGGGCCATGGAAACACATCCCTTTGCGCACCTCACTGCTCCCAGGGAAATCAGCAGCTCTGCCCTGAGCGTCAGAGCACCACGACCTGCTGGACTGCTTGGCCAAGGAAAGAAAACAGGCAATGGCAACAAGCCCATTGCAGTATTGCCACAAAACTGAAAGGTGCTCCACGGAGAAAAATAATTTTTTAATTTCCATTCCAGGCAGAAAGGTCTCTGCTAGAGCAGCACAGCTCCTGCCGAGGCAGAGGAGCTGTTTAGCCCCATTGTGCAGGCTGCCAGCTGCAGGTCATGCAGCTTTCTACAGCTCACCAGATTAAGACAGGAGGGAGTCCATTGCTCTGTACAGAGGGTCTCCAGGGGAGCCTGAACGGTGGCTGAGCTCACAGGCCACTGGGCTTTAGAGAAAGGCAGTGCTACAATCCGACACCTACACAAGAGAAAGAGACGGCTCAAATGAGTCAGGCAGCTCAGAACAGCACTGCTGCTCCAGTTATGCAAAAGGCTACAGCACAAATATAATTCTGATTTTAATCTGTGTACAGGAGCAGCATTTGGTTTTTTCCAGCCACTGCTGTTGTGTATCATCGACAACATAACTCTGCTGAATCGGTCAGCCCAAAGATCCTTCACCTTAGCACAGTTCCTGACTGTGATGGTTTAGGAGAAGAATATCAACCACTGCAAGACTATTTCATCCTTCCTTTAGCAAACCCTTCAAGCAACCTGAGCCAGATGTGGTATCTTCATATTTTGCAGCCTCTTACAGGATTTCTTTTCATGAACTTGCCTTTATAAGAATGTATTTAATCCAGCTATATTTTTGGTATCCACAACATTTTTGAGCAACACAATTTAATAATAGGCCTGGGGAAAAAAGACTACTTCTGTTTTAGAACCCAGTTCCCAGTATTATCCCCACTACGAAAAACATGTACTAATCCTCCCCTTCTCACTATTTCCTACTTATTATTTTACAGGCTCTCTGTTTCATACCACTACAGTTTTCTCTCCTCTAAGATGAAGACTTGCCTTCTTTGTCATTCCTTGTATGGAACAGCTTCAAAAATGCAATAAGCCTCGTTGGGCTCCTCATCTATCTTTCTGAGAGAGGAGAGGTGCCAGAACTGCATCTGAGATGTGGACTCTGAGCACTGGAGTGATGCAGTCGCACAATTATCCAAAACTACCTGGAAGTAACAACTACCACTTCATGTTACATGTACAGATCAGGAGTGGCTTCTACAACGTACAGTAATTTCCATTTCCAACACTTCATTTATCATTTGATCCCTGAATCACCTGTTATTTCGAGATCCCACTGTACCTCTTCACAGCCACTTTAACTTTTATTACCAAAAACAATGCCATGACTTGAGCAAACACCTCATTCCTGATACACGTGCCTGAGACTGTGAGTAGGTGATGAGATCTCCCTGGGACATGCCAGTGATCTCCATCCTCAGTGAAAATTACCTATTTAGTCCTTCTTTTTTGTTGTTTTGTATCTTTTATCAGACTTCAAGTCATGTTTTCTTTGTATCCTTTGACTTTTTCTGTTCTTGTAAAGGCACTCGGCGAAGAGACCTCATTTGAACTTTGTGGAAATCCAAATGCATTTTGGGCATTTCCCAACATTTAAGGCCTTTTCCAACATTTTGGGCATTTAGGCACCAGATTTTCTCTTAGATAATCTCACGTTAGACTTATGTATAAGCTGCAGGTTGAAAAGACTGACTGTGGACATACTTTAAGGAACAAAGAAGTACTAGGCCTAATTTTCATCAATTACAACATGGTAAAATGATACATCTACACAAGGTAGATGTATCATATCACCTTTAGAGAAAATACAGCTTTGGAGAAAATACAGCTCTTTTCACTGAAAAGTAATCTGCAGTGCACCTTAATAATGTCAGGGGTTGCACCTTTTTTTTTCAAAGAGGAACATGACTAGGCTTCCTTAGTGTGACATGTAGCTACCTATAATGTCAATTAAGACCTGATGAGATTCTTGAACAGAAAATAATTTACTTCCTTGAATGCTCAGAGCAAAACACTCTCTCCCTCAAGTAAGATCAGTTTTCTGTCATTTTTGTCCCTCCCTTAACAACAAATTAAAAAAACCCCAAACCTTTAAAACCTCCCACAACAGGAAAGAAAACACAGAAATGAAATGGCAGCCATAGCTTCTGGGAGCTCTTGAGGCAGAACCTTCTTTCACAAAGAAGGAAAATTACAAAGTAATACAGAAAAATATGAGAAAGAAATTTCCTCAAGCTCTCTGGAAAAATGAAGGTTTTTCCACTTAAAAAGCAAGGGAGATGAAATAGGCACAATCTCAAGAGAAAGTAAAAAACCTACAGGAGCAAAATATATAAGACCTGGCAGTATTCAAACGAATCATGAGTAGACAGTAAGACAAGATGGAAATACTATCTAAAACGCTCCCATGGCCAGTGTGAGCCAGTTTCTAGACACAGATGAAAGAGCTGGAGTGTAATTCTGGCAACATTTCCCTGCTTTGTCATGCCTACAGTATAATGGAAAAGGAAACACTGATGGGGGGAGCTGCACATGACTTGCCATGAGGCATGGACGGTATTGCAGGACTGTGAAGGGCTTCTCAGTACCTCTGCTCTGTAAAAAAATCCCCAGTGTCATTTTGAGCCACTCAGAGCCACAGTGTGCAGATGGAAGTGGCTCTGACAGCCCTGCTTTGCTTTGTGCCTCAGACACTGCTGTGCCGGGGCACAATGTCTATCCAAGGTACTGCCAACAATCCAGCGAAATTCCCATGGAATGAGGTCCCTTCAGCTTTAGTTGTGTAAATGCTGTATTCCACTCTGCATGGCAGCCCCCACAGGCTGGCCAATTTAACCAAGCTAAGCTTTCACTGAAGCCAAGTCAGAGCCCAGAAAAATGTTGTAAGGTCCTCATTCAGCTACCATGAGTGGTCTCCTCAAGTGTCCCTCGGAATTACAGGACACTGCTGTCCCTAGACAAAAACTGCAGTCACTTTGACACTTGCTGCCAAGGTTGTAAAAGGCAGCAAGCAATTGCTGCTAAAATGCCCAGATCCTGAGAAGTGTGCAGAGTAACAGTGCTGCTTAAAGCCATTGACTGTGTGCAACTTCCCTGATATTAGCCGAGATTACCAAGTCACTTGGCAGATCCCAGCACATTTTTGATATTAAAGTGATGGGAAACTACTTAAATACCCATGCATTCATTACAAAAACATCTTTTTTGGCATTTACTTCCAATTAAAGCTTGTGCTTTAGCACAGCCAATTTTCCTCGTCATATTCAAATGTTATGGTTGTGTGAACGACCAAACATGATCATGGAGATGTTGGCTCCCATCTCCTGAAATGGGAATTTGTAAGGAGGCTGTCAATTGGAAATATTTGGAAATCTATCAGGAGTTTAAGCACATTTTAAAAGGCCATCTGTGTACGAGAGGCAGTCGCACCGACAGCGTGCTCGTGCTGGGCACGGCAGCAGAGGTGCAGTTGGTGACCCTGGGCTGCAATCAGAGCATCTCCTCAGCTGTGCTGTGCCTCTGCCAGGCCTGGCTGAGCCAGCAAAGACATGAACAGCCAGGGACAGCCACAAACTGAAAGCTAAATCATGAGGCTGCAGCACCATCAGCTGCATATCAAGAAGGGAGTAATTTGCTTTCAGAAGCCAAAAGGCTAAATACAAGACCTGTTATTAAAGAGTGCTCACAGTACAAAACCAAAAGCTTTCCTGGCACTGGCACAACTGGAATCACAGCCATGTCTGTTATCCAAGTGGTTTGCTTTAGAAATGAATTCCATAAATTTTCAAACAGCTGCACAGGACTTAGCTTCAAAAATCTATTAAGGTAAATAAAGCATGAACCCTGCCTGTCTCCTCATCTCGGAGGAATGCTGCCTGTAGGGCTGTGAACAACAGCAACAAGAGAAAAAAACAAACAGGGAGAAGACAAAGCTATTTTAAGTTTGTTGAGTGCTTTTTACGGTGGCTTTTTAAACATTATTTGTAAATATCTCTTCAAAGTCTGCTTAATTACAATGCACAGCAGCATTAGCTTGCAAAAATAACACCTGAAATCTGACTCTCAAAGGTTGGAAGATTTGTGACTACCAGCATTAGCTTGCAAAAATAACACCTGAAATCTGACTCTCAAAGGTTGGAAGATTTGTGACTACCAGACAAAGAAAAAAGCAACCGCTCAAATTTTAAAGCTATTTTTACAATGTTGAAAACTGCAACTATTTTTAACACTCATTTCAAACAGATCAAGTATTTCCAGTTCCAAGTGTGCAATTAAAGCAGTCAAAACCAAAGCTAAAATCCAAGAAATACTCACAGGGCATGTTATGGGGTCTCATTGCAGCCAGTTTGGTACCCAATGGTTGATACTTTTCATGATTTCTGAATAATTTTACATTCATAACTTAGTTTCAAATGTTAATGTTTATGAGAGCAGACAATTTTCTGAAATGCCTAAAGAAAGCATAAAAAAATTTAAATTCAGCAGAGCAGAAGTGGGAAATCAGACTGATTTGTACATCCAAACAAACTGTAAGACTTGAAACACATGAGGGGAACAGAGGGATTCCTCCCAGACGTTCATCGAGCAGATATTAATTTAGAAACATGAATTTAGAAACATGTATACAGCTGTATGTGACTGTACCTGCCCTGGCCAGCTGCTTCACGCTTAGCAAAAAAAGGAAACACAAAACTCCAGCGTGGTCTAAGACAGATGGGTAGAAACAAGATGTATAAACACAGAGACCACGTTTGTAAGAACTCATTAATGCCAAATCAGAGTGAGGAACATTAAAAGGGCTGTAGCAGCAACAACAGCGAGACTTCACCACTGAACTGTATTTTATGTGAATCCAACTGGTTTCTTTCAACTCACAAACTCCTACTGACCCAACCACCAGGCTGTGCTCGGGTATTTTTGGTTGACTGAGTGCCAGAAATGATTTTTGAATGGGACAGTGACTGATTACAAGAGGCAGATGTTCAACCCTGTGTATTAAAATACGTGTCCCTGTAAGCTGTTTCCTGAGGTACCTGTACCACCCACAATCCACTCAGGCAAGCAGGAGGGCACACAGGTGGCAAACCTCACCAGTAATCCCAGACTGAACTCAATTTTAATGAACCATGTTCTGCAGGATTTTATTATTTCTCATCGAGACCAAAGTTACTTCTTCCGAAAATAGAAAATTGGTGCTTTCCATCTGGTAGTGCAAACCTCCTGTTGCAGACAACGACTTTGGGACTCTGGAGCTAACCCCTCTTCTGTGGTTTCCTTCCAGCAGAGTGACCCTCAATACAGGCAGTAAGCTCTACTCAGCACACCCCAGCGCTGTTCTGTCACATCAGGAAGCCATACCCAGCGCCACACAGCTGATGCAATCTGAAGGGTTTCCCAAAAAAGCTGTTTAACACCACAATATAAGAGAAAACATAGGAGAGCCACTTGCTGAGGTGCCCTTCTGTGCAACAGGCAGATAACCAAAGGCACTGTGAAAGTCAAGAGCACACCAAACCCATCAGTGTGTGTGAAGAGGTCTGCCTGGGGTTCTTCAGCCCCGCTGTTGCCGTAAAAATTAGCATTGTTTTGTGGAAAGGGAATCAAGCAGATACATGCTTTCAGCCTGCAAATCAACTGCTAGAAATAGGGGGGGAAAGTTTGCTGCTTTGGTCAATCTGAACTCCAGGAAGGAGTTCAGCACTGACAGGATGAACTGAGAAAGATTGCCCATCCGACTGGGAAATGAAAAACTCCAAAGTGTGAATGAAGAACACCCTGCACTGCTCAACAGATGCAGCAACAGCAGCTCCCTGGGGGCTGATGCTGTCAGCACAATGCCACCACTTCCAGGCCAGCAGTCCCTCTTGGGTGGAAGGAAGGGCCTGACCCCAGCTGGAAATGGTGTTCCTGAGAAATTCTCCCCAGGAGAGGTAACTACACTCTCGGTTCAGGAACCTTAGTGACAATTTCACCCTACAGTGCTGGATAATTCACCTCCTAGGAACAGGGCCAGCTTTGTGCAAAGTTGCTGAAACAGAGAAGGAGAATGCTGATGGGTGCAGAAAAGCTCTCTGGGGAAGTCAAAAGGATTTATATAAAAGATAGGATGGAAGCTAGAAATAATCAAATAGGAAACAGCAAAGAAAACCAACAGTTCTGCATTAAAAAAATAGCTCTACAGAGATTAAAAAGAACTTTTACATGTTTTTCTGCATCCATGTTAGCAGTAAGATGGGGAACCTGCTTGCCTGCCTTGCTGCCCTACACACTTTGAACTGACATATGGAATATGAACATGAAATATGGGAATAATAAACATACAGGATGCCTAGTGGAAAAGAAAACAATCAGAGCCCCCGGAAGATGAAAATCAAAGAATATATCAAAGGTGCAGTAAGCTGTACCAAGCAGTAAGTGGAATCATATGTTAAAGAGTGGTTTAAAAGTAACTGGCCAAGCCCTCTGGTCAGTTTAATAAGCTGTGATCCCATGAAACTGATATTCTGGGCAAGGAGAAGAAAAATACTGTTACTGACATATTTCAACTGTGCAACAAGATGGTGATGGGAGAGCTTCACTTATGCCCAGTGCAGAGTGGCAAACATACTGGGACAGGTTGCCTGGAATGAGGATTTTATGGACAGCCAGGAAACTCAGAGAGGAGGAAGCAACTCTTGGCTTCACTGGAAGCAGTGCCCGGACCAGGTTTTCCTTTTATTGTTTTGAAACAAGTAAAATTCTTAAAGGCGGGAAGAAGGGTGTTCAGAGACAGCTTTGTTTACAAATAAATCTCGCCTCCTAGAAACTTAGGAGAGGCCTGAAGAAACCAGTGTTGCTGAACAGCAAAGTGGTTCCATGTCCAGATGAATAAACCAGAAGGGGCCATAAGCTCAGGCAGATACTGTATAAATGACATAATGTCCTGGGGTCACTTTCTGATGCTGAATTGTATCCCCATTCATCTGTTTGGCCCAGAAATAAGTTTTACACCTTTTAAGACTGGTTCTGAGAGCAAAGGTGGGGGGAGACAAGGTGCACACATTTTGTTTTCAGAAACTGCACTTGCTCCCCGCATCCTTCTCCTGGACAGTGCTGTCTGCAGCATGGACAGATAGCAGGACAGAGCTTTCCTTTGCTTTTGGTTAGTTTTAGCTAGCTGAGGCAGGGAAGTTCCCTGGACTTTGGGTTTTCTTTTCCTTGGAGCTGGCTGAACCTGCCCTGGACTGAGCACCCAGAAGAACACTGGCAGCTCTCAGGCTGGGCCTGGCTGTGGCATTGCCAGCACTGGAGGGACTGATGAGAGACTGATCAGAAAGTGAGGGAGCCCAGCAACAGCCCACAAAGGGACTTTCTGAGTGTGGCATCTCTTCGGAGCAGCAAGAGGTTTTATCGTTTAATATTGTTCATTTTTTGTGCTGGTGAATGCTTTGCCTGTTAAATAAACAGGTTTTTCCACTTTCCTCCAAGGAAATCTTTTCCCAAACCAGTTCCAGGAGGGGCTGCTTGAATCTGCTTTCTAGAGGAACCCCAGTTTGGAGGTTTCCTCCAAAATTTGCCCTAAACCAGGACACCTACCAAAAAAAAAAAAAAACAAAACCCATTTGAGGAACAGCTTTCGAAAGTCCCAAAAACCACAGACTAAAGAATTCTGATAAGAATCTGTAGGGTCATAAAATGATGAAGATATAGAAGAAGAACTTAGTGACCATAAAGCCATAGATGGGGAAAAAAAAAAAAATCCTGTTTGCATTTCTGGTAGAGGAGATTGGAAAGACTCCTACTCTGGAATCTCCTCTCTCTACAGCAAGACACAACAGAGTCTATCTCAAATCAAGCTTAATGCCAGAAGACACTCAAAAAGAATTCTCTGATGAGCAAATGAGCAGTAACAAGTCACCAGCACCAAATGATAACTGCTTACAGCAGAAGAAACTGAAGATTTAACTACCAATGGTGCTGTTTAACTTCTGGCTTAAATTTGCTTCGATCCCAAGGGAGTTCTGGGCAATCGTGGACCAGAAAGCCAAGTAAATTGGTGAAAACTGTTATAAAGAACAGAATGAATCCCTTTATATCCAAATTGGCATTGCCAGAAACAGATTTTGTGAAGGAAATTTTGCCTCATTATCTATCAAAGTATTTTCTACAGCTATCAATAGGTATGCTGACAACAGAAATCCAGGCTGTATTTGTATACTCAAAGGCATCTGACAAATCCTTAGGCAAAAACCCTCTAAAAAACCAGCTGGTATAGAGCAAGAAAGTCCTCAAATTCCTTGGGGTGCCGGGCAGAGTGACCTCTGCAGTGTCCATACCCAGCACACACTGCTCTCAGCAGGAAATGCATGCACCCATACAGATGGCTCTCCCACCTGCCAAGGCACCATCTATATCATTTATCAACAGAGCTTTCCTGGCAAAAGGCAAAGATTTAAATACCTGGTAGCTAGTGGCAAAAGAACCTTTGGAAATTTATTTTTTTCCAACATAAAGACTTTTCAGGTATTCCTGTAAAGTGTTTTGGATGAAGAACCTGAAATAGTAAGGAAAGAGTGGGTTTATATTTCACTTCAGATGTCATTTTATCTTATGCGCTTTTACTAAAATCCAATAAAACCAAGAGAGCCTTCCATCCACACAGAGATGCTCTCAATTTAGGCCTAAACTAGCTTTCAGTTCTTCCACAGCTAATATTCACAGCAGCTTTTAGAGAACTCAAAGCAGGGAAAACTCCCTTTCAACTCCTGTCATGGACTCTGCATATCCTTCTCCACGGCACTTTGTTTCTTTAGTTAGTTACTTGCATTTCCCAAGCTGTGCTTTGTGGATGTGCAGATTTGAGCTGCCTGAGAGCTGCTGGAATGGAGCAGCAGCTTCCAGACTCTTCCAGACAGAAACATCCATTTGAACCCCTTCAGCTGAAAAGCCTAAGCTGCCTATTCTGAGAAATTGTCATGGAAATTGCCTGAAATATAGGGGGCCCTGAAAGGAGAATGGTGCTTCCAAGTGGCACTGCTGGAAAAGCAGGAACTGCTGACACTCAGCTCATGGGGGACTCACTGGAGACAAGCAGAACTGGGGCAGAGCTCTGTTACCTTCCACCGAAATTTCGTGAAAAAATTATCCTCAACAATATGGTGAGCTCCTCACAAAAGGTAATGTGAGAAACAATCGCTCACTTCTTAAAATCTTCAAGATTTATTAAACCTTAACAAAAAACACAACAAAAGGACTAAATAAGGAAAAATTCCTGGGCTGGGAGCCCCCCCTGTGGCTGCCAGCCACATGGCTCATCTCCAAAGTGGATGCTCTGCCTTTTATACCCTCAGCCCCTCTGAAAGTTTTGTCAGTCAGCTCTTTCTCTGCCAAGTTTTGTCAGTCAGCTCTTTCTCTTTCTCCAATCAAGATGTGAAAAGTAATGTCCACCAATGGATATTGGTGGACATTACTTTTCACATCTTGATTGGAGGTCAGGTGCTGTTTTGCTGCTCCTCCTGGTACCAACCCAGCCTCCTTTAAATGTCTTGACAATTAAAGCTGTTGCAAGGGGGGCAGGGAAAGAGGAGTATGGAATGACATTTTATAATAACATTACTATACATCTATATAATATCTCTTAATATATATATCCATATTATTATATATATCTATATAATATCTATTTTATATATATATATATATATATATATATATATATATATATATAATATCTCTTAATTGAGACCCAGCTATTACACTACTCATCTATAACAGTAATATATTTTCTATTATGAATATAATAGGAGAAAACCCCTGAAACACCTAGTTTATGTGAAAAATGTTAAGAGACTTTAAATACTGAATATGGGATAGCAAAATTGACTAAGTCCAGTTCTCTTTTAAAAATAATTTTTATCCTGCATAAAAAGAGAGCTATATTCCCCTCTGACTTTTCCTTGAAACACTCTATGTGAAAACAAAATAAAAAATATTGTTTTCTGACATTCTGAGAGCCAGTAGAGTGGGATCTCTCTACTGCTATTTGTAGAGGTATCCTAGGTATTCAGATAATTTATTTTTATCATCCTCCTTGATCCTCAAAGCGTTACTAAATTTTAGAAAATATGCTGAGAATTTAAAGCAGATGTGTCCCAGCCAACATTTCACACACCTTATGGAATTTGCTTGCCTGAAGCTCTGCTCATGCAAGGATGGGTCTCCAACCCACTCACCAAACACATAGCTGCAGAAGAACTGAAATTCTCAGCCACTGTTATCAGGAAGTGGCTTTCCAAGACTACTCAGAAGATACTGATGAACAATGAATAAAATTACATCTGTTCCAAGGAGATTTTGATGCAGTTCTCTATCTGTATGAAATGACAACAGAAAAACAGAATTCAAGAATTCCTATGTCGGAAAAGGAAATAGATAAGGAAGTACCTAGCCTACAAACTATGACAAGACACTCAGTTTGCTGCATGTTTTTTTTTTTCCACTCCACACTTCAGGCCCATCAACATTTGTTTCACACTAGCAGATTCCATGAAACACATTCCTAGCAGATTCCATGAAGCCCATTCCCATTTAAAATAAACCCCTGTGTCTGGTCCTTCCTGCTATTCATACTGCTTATGTTTTTACTGATGTATAGTAAAAATCAGATAAATATTGTTTTTATTTGGCAGCGGCTGGGAAGATGCTTAGTGAACATAGCAGCAAAAAAAAAAAAAAAAAAAAAAAAAAAAAAAAAAAAAAGAAAACCCAGAAGTCACTTTAAGAAATATTAGCTCTTCAGATTAATATAGTGTTCTATCATTCTGGCATTAATATAGGTATGTTCCATCTCATTTCTTCAAGTTTGAAAATAGCAAGGTTAATTATGTGAAGAACTGTAACAATGTAATTAGATTATCTTGTAATTATTTTTAGGGGAAATAAAATCTTTATAAAAATCCTAGAGGCTAAGAAAGGCCTCAGGAGATGGGAGTGGAGCTGTTAAGAGGCCTTAACTATTACGTCAATTTATTTGTGTCCAGCTGTGCTCATTGAACAATAATTAAAAAGGAAAATTGCCTACAAGGTACTTACTGGGTATGGAAATCAATACTCCTCCCTGCCAGGAAGCTGGCAGCCTGTTAGCCACCAAGAATTCAAGGCATCCTGAACAGAGTGGGGATGGGAGCAGACAGTTTCTGTGTTTAATGAGCTATTTTAGCACCCCAAGCAGTGCACCTGAAACAGTCATGGGAATTATCCAGGGACAGGGAGGGGAGGAGGTACTGCAGTCTACAGCTGCCAGAAAGAACCTAAGAATTCTCCAGTTTTGCCTAAAAATGATGAAGAAGTGTGAAGACAGCGGATGCCACCCTGGAAAGGAAATGAAAGAAAGGATTGCAGTTATTTGAGTGCAGCAGCTGGCCCCTGGAGCAGAGGGTGCCCCAATTCCAGCTCTGAGGCCCTGGGTGTGTGCCACACACAGCACTCTTTAAAAGCTCTACCTCGGCATCCTTTGGGCTCCTCACCACACTTCAGCACTTCTTTAGTTTTCAAACAACCCTTATTTCTGTGACATCCCATTTGGGAGCAGGGGTTTGAAGTGGAGCTTGCCCTGCTGTAGAATTTCTACAGCCTGGTAAAAGTCAGCACAAATCACAGCTGGCCAGAGGTTTCACTCACATGCAGCTTACACTAAACTACACAACCTCACAAGGCATTTTGTCCAATATATTCTTGCAGCAGGCACCTGAAATAACACATCTCTAGGCTGCATATCAGCAGTTCAGGAGCCTGGCTGCTGTAATCCCCTGAAGGCTGCTTTATCCTGGGGAAACAAGCCTTGCAACGTGCTATCCACAGCACCCCTTGCACCTTCCAAGAGGGACAGAGTGGTAAGGACAGACACTTGGAATATTTCTCACTGAAGTGTTGTGCTTCATTTGATTTAAAGCGTTTTGTGAGACAATCCAGTCTGACTGAAGCAGGTAATTAATTTAAGCTATTCATGATGTCACTTGAATCTGAGCTCTGAATGTAATGTAGGACTTTTAACTGTCTCGAGCTTGTCCAAACCTGGAGCACCCATTTCAGGCACCCATGCTTTCAAAGAGTTTGGAGGGGGAAAAAAAAGCTCTAAACTTTGCTGATCAGTGTGATATCTGTGGCTGGTTCACTCGGTGACAGCAATCAAGTTCTTTATGGGAATTCTTACGCATTAGTTCTCTTTTGGTTTTTTCCCAATTCTCTTATGAGGTTGTGTAGTTTAGAAGTGCTTTGGAGAAAAGTATTTGAAGATCCTAACTGCTGCAGTCTTAGTGAAGTTTAATTCAATCCTATACTGTTAACACTCTGGGCATGAACAAAGGAAAGTACACAGCTACAGCTAAATGCACTGTTTGGGAGCCATATGCTGTGAAAGAAAAGTTTCAGCCTGGCAAAATAGAAAGGCTGATCTCAGAGGCTCTAAAAGACATCGGAGCCACTCCAGAGGGAGTTATGAGTTAATGGCAGTTCTGACAGTTTTTATGAGATCCCCTGAAATGCCGGGATTTTTGTCTGTTGCCAACCATATCCTACTGAATGAATTAACTGAGGCTTAAGAATTTTTCTACAGAATTAGCTAGAAATAATGACAATTGGGATGGCAATGCAAATGAAAGCATTGAACATGAAGAAATACTTTTTGCCTCATGAGGCTATAAAAAGTAGTGGAAAACCCAAATCTAGAAGTGTTTACAAACAGGTAATGGACAGTAGCAATAGCCACCTAAGCAGTAAACAAGTCAGGATATTAACAGATCAACTCCCAGACAAAAAGAGGGGCACATGTATAATAGGTGTGCTTTTAGCTGAGGGCTAAGGGAAGGGCTGTATAGCCATGCAAACCAAAGGACACCACAGAAGCAGTACAATTTATGGATCCTGTAGTAACAGTAATAACACCTGTATCAATGGCTGATTTTTAGTTACTGCAGTTAGGAAAATCCTGCAAGTATTTTTAAAATGCCTGACCATTAATCCTGCCTTCACTGCTGGGTTAAAACATCACAAATAACAACCCAGAGCAGAACTTTTTCATCCAAAGTTCTTAACACTGTAATTTCCATTTTACAAATAGAAGAAAACAGAGCAGTTATTTGTCTATTCCTGCTTAATGAGCCCGGAATCAGCTACACTGATTTCTGTCGCTATAGGACACGAAATAATGCGCACACGCAGCTCTCCCAAAGTAAAAAGAGAACTTTTAATTTCTGACTCCAACGTTTATAGATTTCCAAAAGTGACAGTGGATTGGAGGGTGATGGTGCCACCTCTCCAATGACACTGGACAAACCAACAGTCCATTAAATTTCTCCTCCTCCATAAAACAATGCAAAACAATGTGAGAAAATTTGTTACAAGAATGTAAACATCGGGAGTCTTAGAAAAACTTAAAAAAACAGGGCAACAGATTAAAAGCCTTTAAGCTGAGCGTCAGGTCACCCAGCTGAGCATCAGGTCCCGATGAAGCTGAGGCAGACTCAAAGGAAGATGCCATGCTCTGGGAGCAGGAGTGTTCCCTTCTGCCGCCCTGCCCAGCGAGCACAAGGCACGGAGCACAGCAGAGAAGAAGCCACAGCCCCACCCTGCTGCATTCTGCCTTCAGCAGCCTCTGCAGTTTGCCTGCTTTTCCCTTGTTCCAGTTTGCAAGGCCAGATGTATTCTATTGCCGTCTGCATGGCAGTTGTCTGGTATCAAGTGGGCAATTCTCCTTATCTCTCTTCCTGAGTGATCGTAATCAAGGTCCCTCAGCAGGGAACATCTGCTGATAAGGGGCTATTGAATGTCACCCCATGACTGATAAGAACTGTGACATCCCATTGTGAGATGCTCCGCCCAGAGGGAGGAGCCAAGCATTCCTACCCAGATATAACCTGGAGATTCTGACACACCAGCACCGCTCTTCTCCACTGGACTCCCCAGAGGAACAGCAGCTGCTTCTACTTCCACGGATCTGTGGAGGAAGAATTCACCCTTTTCCTACAGGACTGCCCTGCTCCAACAGAACCACGCCTGACACTCCAGGAGGACTGCAGCCCCTTTTCCAACTGGACTGCTGCCAACACCCTGACCCACAGGGTGTCAGGTTGAGTTCTGACTCTGTCAGTGCTGTTCTAGTGTATTGCATTGTTGTATTTTATCCTTTTATTTTTTCCCTTCCCTATTAAAGAACTGTTATTTCCTGCTCCCATATTTTTTGCCTGAGAGCCTCTTATTTAAAATTCATAGCAATTCGGAGGGGTGGGGAGGGTTTGCATTCTCCATTTTAGGGGAGGCTCCTGTCTCCTTTAGCAGGCACCTGTCTTTCCAAACCAAGACATCCCTCGAGTGCCGGGCCTTTCAGGATGTGTACCAAAGCACTGCAAGGGATGAAGGCCAGCACAGAGGGAAGCCTTGCAGAGATGGTTTCCCTGAGAGAAGAAAGCCAACCACCACGAGCTGAGCAGGTTCCACTGTGCATACCTTGTTTTCTGTTTGAGAGGATGGCTTAGAAATTAAGAAGAAATCATAATTCCACTGCTATGCTTATACAATCTCTAAAATCTTTCAAATTTCTATAAAGATGATCCAGTTTATGACTAAATGCTTTACATTTTGAGCCTGGTAAATTATTATTATTAGATGACATTGAAGTTTGGACTGTCTTTTTTTGTAAGTGCGTGTGATAGCTCTCACTCACCAGCATGTTCACACTACTTTATTTTTACTGGATAACTGAATTATTAATTTATAAGATGTACAGGATGCGCCACAGCCCCTACCATGCTAGAGAGACAGAGATGGACACTGTAGAGCAGCAGCACACACTACTATTATAAAAGCAAATGCCATTTGCAGACACTAAATTAGGTTTAAAAAAGATACATTAAGTGTTAGAGAAAGCAGATTTGGCAGTGTTCATTGTGTATTACTTTGATATCACAAGAAGAGTGGTTAATGCTAAGCGGTGTATTTGGCAGCTGCTAAGCCTTGAGGTCATTATAGAGTTTCTTGGCACAACTGGATTATTTATGTGATGAAATTTCACTAAGGCAGTTTTTTTTCCCTCCAGAATTCATCATGATATCACTCAGGAAAAAAAAAGTTAACATTAAACAGTGTTTAGATAACATTCAAAAATTCATTGCTTCAGTGACAAACACATTCCTTGTAGGAATATGAAAAGCAGCAACACTGTTCAATCTCGTATTTTCCAATATCAGCTGTCTGATGAATATTCTACATAGAAGGAAGCAAACTAAAAAAGCCCCCAAGCAATTAGTAGTTAAGCTCTAATTGTATAAATAAGGCTAATTATACAGATGGGAAATCTTTTCAGTTGAGAAAATCAGATGCTAAACATTCCTCCCATTGACAGAAAAAACCTTCATACAAGCAAACAAGTGCATGAAAACCAGTGAGCTGATCATGCTGATCCTTCTATAAAGAACCGCCCTGCTCTTCAAAGGAAGAAAAAATCCTTAATTCTGTTTCTGTGCTGGAGACCCACACAGATGCTGCTACGCTGAGGGCCTGTGCTTTACAATGAAGGACATGGCAGAGGCAGAAAAGAAAGTAAATTGCAAATTGCTGTTGTACTCAGGACGCTGCAGGCAGAGGCAGCAAAAACAAGCAGATGATGCAGGTCATGCTGGCTGCACAGAATAGGGGATTTCAGGAAGACTGGGCAAGTTACTTATACTGGAGGCCCAAAAATCACAGAATGCTCAAATGGTTTGGCTTTGCTTCAAAAAGACCTTGAAGCTCATTTAGTGTCAAAACCCCTGCCATGGGTAGGGACACCTTCCATTATCCCAGGCTGCTCCAAGCCCCATCCAGCCTGGCCCTGAAAATTTCAGGGATGGGGCAGCCCCAGCTTCTCTGGGCAACCTACTCCAGGGCCTCAGGGAAGAATTTCTTTCTGTTATCTAAACTAAACCTACCCTCTTTCAGTTTGAAGCCATTACTCCTTGTCCTATCACTACATGTCCTTGTAAAAATTTCTCTCCAGGGATTTTTTGTAGGCCCCTTTTGGTCCTGCAAGGCTGATGTGAGTGAAAGTAAATGCAAATTCCATTATACACAGGACCTGGGTTACAGACAGGGCTCAGCCCTGAGCTCTGCAGTGGCTGGCTGCTCCCAAAATTCCAATTCCCAACACCAGCATCCCCAGGCAGCCAGCGTACACCTTGAGTGCTCCCATGGAAGTCCAGCATATAGCGGAGAGAAAACCTGGCATCCTGCAAGAGCCAGGGCCCTGCCCCATCAGAGGCACACCTAGCAGCGAGCTGAGACCCCACAGCACTGACACAAACACATGGGATCTCCCTTGGCTCCCTTGGGCTCAGTTGTCCTGGCTCTGTCCCCTCCCAGCCCCTCCCTGGTGGGGTCAGTGAGGCCAGAGGAGGCCTTGGCTCTGTGTGAGCTCTGCTCAGCAATGCCCAAGGCGTCCCTGTGCTACCAACACTGCTTCCAGCACAAATCCAAAGAAGAAGAACACTAACTCTACAGCAGCCCAAACCAGCACAGAGACAGCCTGAACATCAACAGCATGACAGTACAGATATCCCTCCACTGCCTGACCAAAAATAATGAGCAGATTTCCTCTCTCTGGCTCAATTTGGCAGAAATCTTTGCCTCGCCCTCTTGGGTGGATTGAGATTTCCAGGGAAGTCCATGCAGAGTCAAGCCCTGCTCAGTGTGACCACAAATGACCGACCTGTTCCTGCTCTCTCTGTACAGACTCATCCCACTGTTTATGGAGCTCAGAGAGTAATGATAAAGGTTTATGAAGCACACAATAGGCAAGGCTGATTTTGAAGACTTGACGTAGCAGCACTTTTTAAAAATGCTTTACCCAAGCAATGCCTGAAAACTATAAACTATTAATATCAAACTATTTCTCTAATTATCCAGTATTTCCTCTGCACTCATGCAGCTCTGGTGTCACAGAGAGTGAATTAAAGTGAATGTTAAAGTTCACATACACATGCACAATGAAAAGTACACGTTAGATGTGATGCTGCAGAAGGTACTGTTTAATTTTAGCCCCTTAATTGGTCTCTTGGGCTGGAACTGGGCTCCCATGTGTTTGTGTCAGTGCTGTGGGGTCTCAGCTCGCTGCTAGGTGTGCCTCTGATGGGGCAGGGCCCTGGCTCTTGCAGGATGCCAGGTTTTCTCTCCGCTATATGCTGGACTTCCATGGGAGCACTCAAGGTGTACTCTGGCTGCCTGGGGATGCTGGTGTTGGGAATTGGAATTTTGGGAGCAGCCAGCCACTGCAGAGCTCAGGGCTGAGCCCTGTCTGTAACCCAGGTCCTGTGTATAATGGAATTTGCATTTACTTTCACTCACATCAGCCTTGCAGGACCAAAAGGGGCCTACAAAAAATCCCTGGAGAGAAATTTTTACAAGGACATGTAGTGATAGGACAAGGAGTAATGGCTTCAAACTGAAAGAGGGTAGGTTTAGTTTAGATAACAGAAAGAAATTCTTCCCTGAGGCCCTGGAGTAGGTTGCCCAGAGAAGCTGGGGCTGCCCCATCCCTGAAATTTTCAGGGCCAGGCTGGATGGGGCTTGGAGCAGCCTGGGATAATGGAAGGTGTCCCTACCCATGGCAGGGGTTTTGACACTAAATGAGCTTCAAGGTCTTTTTGAAGCAAAGCCAAACCATTTGAGCATTCTGTGATTTTTGGGCCTCCAGTATAAGTAACTTGCCCAGTCTTCCTGAAATCCCCTATTCTGTGCAGCCAGCATGACCTGCATCATCTGCTTGTTTTTGCTGCCTCTGCCTGCAGCGTCCTGAGTACAACAGCAATTTGCAATTTACTTTCTTTTCTGCCTCTGCCATGTCCTTCATTGTAAAGCACAGGCCCTCAGCGTAGCAGCATCTGTGTGGGTCTCCAGCACAGAAACAGAATTAAGGATTTTTTCTTCCTTTGAAGAGCAGGGCGGTTCTTTATAGAAGGATCAGCATGATCAGCTCACTGGTTTTCATGCACTTGTTTGCTTGTATGAAGGTTTTTTCTGTCAATGGGAGGAATGTTTAGCATCTGATTTTCTCAACTGAAAAGATTTCCCATCTGTATAATTAGCCTTATTTATACAATTAGAGCTTAACTACTAATTGCTTGGGGGCTTTTTTAGTTTGCTTCCTTCTATGTAGAATATTCATCAGACAGCTGATATTGGAAAATACGAGATTGAACAGTGTTGCTGCTTTTCATATTCCTACAAGGAATGTGTTTGTCACTGAAGCAATGAATTTTTGAATGTTATCTAAACACTGTTTAATGTTAACTTTTTTTTTCCTGAGTGATATCATGATGAATTCTGGAGGGAAAAAAAACTGCCTTAGTGAAATTTCATCACATAAATAATCCAGTTGTGCCAAGAAACTCTATAATGACCTCAAGGCTTAGCAGCTGCCAAATACACCGCTTAGCATTAACCACTCTTCTTGTGATATCAAAGTAATACACAATGAACACTGCCAAATCTGCTTTCTCTAACACTTAATGTATCTTTTTTAAACCTAATTTAGTGTCTGCAAATGGCATTTGCTTTTATAATAGTAGTGTGTGCTGCTGCTCTACAGTGTCCATCTCTGTCTCTCTAGCATGGTAGGGGCTGTGGCGCATCCTGTACATCTTATAAATTAATAATTCAGTTATCCAGTAAAAATAAAGTAGTGTGAACATGCTGGTGAGTGAGAGCTATCACACGCACTTACAAAAAAAGACAGTCCAAACTTCAATGTCATCTAATAATAATAATTTACCAGGCTCAAAATGTAAAGCATTTAGTCATAAACTGGATCATCTTTATAGAAATTTGAAAGATTTTAGAGATTGTATAAGCATAGCAGTGGAATTATGATTTCTTCTTAATTTCTAAGCCATCCTCTCAAACAGAAAACAAGGTATGCACAGTGGAACCTGCTCAGCTCGTGGTGGTTGGCTTTCTTCTCTCAGGGAAACCATCTCTGCAAGGCTTCCCTCTGTGCTGGCCTTCATCCCTTGCAGTGCTTTGGTACACATCCTGAAAGGCCCGGCACTCGAGGGATGTCTTGGTTTGGAAAGACAGGTGCCTGCTAAAGGAGACAGGAGCCTCCCCTAAAATGGAGAATGCAAACCCTCCCCACCCCTCCGAATTGCTATGAATTTTAAATAAGAGGCTCTCAGGCAAAAAATATGGGAGCAGGAAATAACAGTTCTTTAATAGGGAAGGGAAAAAATAAAAGGATAAAATACAACAATGCAATACACTAGAACAGCACTGACAGAGTCAGAACTCAACCTGACACCCTGTGGGTCAGGGTGTTGGCAGCAGTCCAGTTGGAAAAGGGGCTGCAGTCCTCCTGGAGTGTCAGGCGTGGTTCTGTTGGAGCAGGGCAGTCCTGTAGGAAAAGGGTGAATTCTTCCTCCACAGATCCGTGGAAGTAGAAGCAGCTGCTGTTCCTCTGGGGAGTCCAGTGGAGAAGAGCGGTGCTGGTGTGTCAGAATCTCCAGGTTATATCTGGGTAGGAATGCTTGGCTCCTCCCTCTGGGCGGAGCATCTCACAATGGGATGTCACAGTTCTTATCAGTCATGGGGTGACATTCAATAGCCCCTTATCAGCAGATGTTCCCTGCTGAGGGACCTTGATTACGATCACTCAGGAAGAGAGATAAGGAGAATTGCCCACTTGATACCAGACAACTGCCATGCAGACGGCAATAGAATACATCTGGCCTTGCAAACTGGAACAAGGGAAAAGCAGGCAAACTGCAGAGGCTGCTGAAGGCAGAATGCAGCAGGGTGGGGCTGTGGCTTCTTCTCTGCTGTGCTCCGTGCCTTGTGCTCGCTGGGCAGGGCGGCAGAAGGGAACACTCCTGCTCCCAGAGCATGGCATCTTCCTTTGAGTCTGCCTCAGCTTCATCGGGACCTGATGCTCAGCTGGGTGACCTGACGCTCAGCTTAAAGGCTTTTAATCTGTTGCCCTGTTTTTTTAAGTTTTTCTAAGACTCCCGATGTTTACATTCTTGTAACAAATTTTCTCACATTGTTTTGCATTGTTTTATGGAGGAGGAGAAATTTAATGGACTGTTGGTTTGTCCAGTGTCATTGGAGAGGTGGCACCATCACCCTCCAATCCACTGTCACTTTTGGAAATCTATAAACGTTGGAGTCAGAAATTAAAAGTTCTCTTTTTACTTTGGGAGAGCTGCGTGTGCGCATTATTTCGTGTCCTATAGCGACAGAAATCAGTGTAGCTGATTCCGGGCTCATTAAGCAGGAATAGACAAATAACTGCTCTGTTTTCTTCTATTTGTAAAATGGAAATTACAGTGTTAAGAACTTTGGATGAAAAAGTTCTGCTCTGGGTTGTTATTTGTGATGTTTTAACCCAGCAGTGAAGGCAGGATTAATGGTCAGGCATTTTAAAAATACTTGCAGGATTTTCCTAACTGCAGTAACTAAAAATCAGCCATTGATACAGGTGTTATTACTGTTACTACAGGATCCATAAATTGTACTGCTTCTGTGGTGTCCTTTGGTTTGCATGGCTATACAGCCCTTCCCTTAGCCCTCAGCTAAAAGCACACCTATTATACATGTGCCCCTCTTTTTGTCTGGGAGTTGATCTGTTAATATCCTGACTTGTTTACTGCTTAGGTGGCTATTGCTACTGTCCATTACCTGTTTGTAAACACTTCTAGATTTGGGTTTTCCACTACTTTTTATAGCCTCATGAGGCAAAAAGTATTTCTTCATGTTCAATGCTTTCATTTGCATTGCCATCCCAATTGTCATTATTTCTAGCTAATTCTGTAGAAAAATTCTTAAGCCTCAGTTAATTCATTCAGTAGGATATGGTTGGCAACAGACAAAAATCCCGGCATTTCAGGGGATCTCATAAAAACTGTCAGAACTGCCATTAACTCATAACTCCCTCTGGAGTGGCTCCGATGTCTTTTAGAGCCTCTGAGATCAGCCTTTCTATTTTGCCAGGCTGAAACTTTTCTTTCACAGCATATGGCTCCCAAACAGTGCATTTAGCTGTAGCTGTGTACTTTCCTTTGTTCATGCCCAGAGTGTTAACAGTATAGGATTGAATTAAACTTCACTAAGACTGCAGCAGTTAGGATCTTCAAATACTTTTCTCCAAAGCACTTCTAAACTACACAACCTCATAAGAGAATTGGGAAAAAACCAAAAGAGAACTAATGCGTAAGAATTCCCATAAAGAACTTGATTGCTGTCACCGAGTGAACCAGCCACAGATATCACACTGATCAGCAAAGTTTAGAGCTTTTTTTTCCCCCTCCAAACTCTTTGAAAGCATGGGTGCCTGAAATGGGTGCTCCAGGTTTGGACAAGCTCGAGACAGTTAAAAGTCCTACATTACATTCAGAGCTCAGATTCAAGTGACATCATGAATAGCTTAAATTAATTACCTGCTTCAGTCAGACTGGATTGTCTCACAAAACGCTTTAAATCAAATGAAGCACAACACTTCAGTGAGAAATATTCCAAGTGTCTGTCCTTACCACTCTGTCCCTCTTGGAAGGTGCAAGGGGTGCTGTGGATAGCACGTTGCAAGGCTTGTTTCCCCAGGATAAAGCAGCCTTCAGGGGATTACAGCAGCCAGGCTCCTGAACTGCTGATATGCAGCCTAGAGATGTGTTATTTCAGGTGCCTGCTGCAAGAATATATTGGACAAAATGCCTTGTGAGGTTGTGTAGTTTAGTGTAAGCTGCATGTGAGTGAAACCTCTGGCCAGCTGTGATTTGTGCTGACTTTTACCAGGCTGTAGAAATTCTACAGCAGGGCAAGCTCCACTTCAAACCCCTGCTCCCAAATGGGATGTCACAGAAATAAGGGTTGTTTGAAAACTAAAGAAGTGCTGAAGTGTGGTGAGGAGCCCAAAGGATGCCGAGGTAGAGCTTTTAAAGAGTGCTGTGTGTGGCACACACCCAGGGCCTCAGAGCTGGAATTGGGGCACCCTCTGCTCCAGGGGCCAGCTGCTGCACTCAAATAACTGCAATCCTTTCTTTCATTTCCTTTCCAGGGTGGCATCCGCTGTCTTCACACTTCTTCATCATTTTTAGGCAAAACTGGAGAATTCTTAGGTTCTTTCTGGCAGCTGTAGACTGCAGTACCTCCTCCCCTCCCTGTCCCTGGATAATTCCCATGACTGTTTCAGGTGCACTGCTTGGGGTGCTAAAATAGCTCATTAAACACAGAAACTGTCTGCTCCCATCCCCACTCTGTTCAGGATGCCTTGAATTCTTGGTGGCTAACAGGCTGCCAGCTTCCTGGCAGGGAGGAGTATTGATTTCCATACCCAGTAAGTACCTTGTAGGCAATTTTCCTTTTTAATTATTGTTCAATGAGCACAGCTGGACACAAATAAATTGACGTAATAGTTAAGGCCTCTTAACAGCTCCACTCCCATCTCCTGAGGCCTTTCTTAGCCTCTAGGATTTTTATAAAGATTTTATTTCCCCTAAAAATAATTACAAGATAATCTAATTACATTGTTACAGTTCTTCACATAATTAACCTTGCTATTTTCAAACTTGAAGAAATGAGATGGAACATACCTATATTAATGCCAGAATGATAGAACACTATATTAATCTGAAGAGCTAATATTTCTTAAAGTGACTTCTGGGTTTTCATTTAATTTTTTTTTTTTTTTTTTTTTTTTTTTTTTTTTTTTTTTGCTGCTATGTTCACTAAGCATCTTCCCAGCCGCTGCCAAATAAAAACAATATTTATCTGATTTTTACTATACATCAGTAAAAACATAAGCAGTATGAATAGCAGGAAGGACCAGACACAGGGATTTATTTTAAATGGGAATGGGCTTCATGGAATCTGCTAGGAATGTGTTTCATGGAATCTGCTAGTGTGAAACAAATGTTGATGGGCCTGAAGTGTGGAGTGGAAAAAAAAAAACATGCAGCAAACTGAGTGTCTTGTCATAGTTTGTAGGCTAGGTACTTCCTTATCTATTTCCTTTTCCGACATAGGAATTCTTGAATTCTGTTTTTCTGTTGTCATTTCATACAGATAGAGAACTGCATCAAAATCTCCTTGGAACAGATGTAATTTTATTCATTGTTCATCAGTATCTTCTGAGTAGTCTTGGAAAGCCACTTCCTGATAACAGTGGCTGAGAATTTCAGTTCTTCTGCAGCTATGTGTTTGGTGAGTGGGTTGGAGACCCATCCTTGCATGAGCAGAGCTTCAGGCAAGCAAATTCCATAAGGTGTGTGAAATGTTGGCTGGGACACATCTGCTTTAAATTCTCAGCATATTTTCTAAAATTTAGTAACGCTTTGAGGATCAAGGAGGATGATAAAAATAAATTATCTGAATACCTAGGATACCTCTACAAATAGCAGTAGAGAGATCCCACTCTACTGGCTCTCAGAATGTCAGAAAACAATATTTTTTATTTTGTTTTCACATAGAGTGTTTCAAGGAAAAGTCAGAGGGGAATATAGCTCTCTTTTTATGCAGGATAAAAATTATTTTTAAAAGAGAACTGGACTTAGTCAATTTTGCTATCCCATATTCAGTATTTAAAGTCTCTTAACATTTTTCACATAAACTAGGTGTTTCAGGGGTTTTCTCCTATTATATTCATAATAGAAAATATATTACTGTTATAGATGAGTAGTGTAATAGCTGGGTCTCAATTAAGAGATATTATATATATATATATATATATATATATATATATATATATATATATATATATATATATATATATATATATATATAAAATAGATATTATATAGATATATATAATAATATGGATATATATATTAAGAGATATTATATAGATGTATAGTAATGTTATTATAAAATGTCATTCCATACTCCTCTTTCCCTGCCCCCCTTGCAACAGCTTTAATTGTCAAGACATTTAAAGGAGGCTGGGTTGGTACCAGGAGGAGCAGCAAAACAGCACCTGACCTCCAATCAAGATGTGAAAAGTAATGTCCACCAATATCCATTGGTGGACATTACTTTTCACATCTTGATTGGAGAAAGAGAAAGAGCTGACTGACAAAACTTGGCAGAGAAAGAGCTGACTGACAAAACTTTCAGAGGGGCTGAGGGTATAAAAGGCAGAGCATCCACTTTGGAGATGAGCCATGTGGCTGGCAGCCACAGGGGGGGCTCCCAGCCCAGGAATTTTTCCTTATTTAGTCCTTTTGTTGTGTTTTTTGTTAAGGTTTAATAAATCTTGAAGATTTTAAGAAGTGAGCGATTGTTTCTCACATTACCTTTTGTGAGGAGCTCACCATATTGTTGAGGATAATTTTTTCACGAAATTTCGGTGGAAGGTAACAGAGCTCTGCCCCAGTTCTGCTTGTCTCCAGTGAGTCCCCCATGAGCTGAGTGTCAGCAGTTCCTGCTTTTCCAGCAGTGCCACTTGGAAGCACCATTCTCCTTTCAGGGCCCCCTATATTTCAGGCAATTTCCATGACAATTTCTCAGAATAGGCAGCTTAGGCTTTTCAGCTGAAGGGGTTCAAATGGATGTTTCTGTCTGGAAGAGTCTGGAAGCTGCTGCTCCATTCCAGCAGCTCTCAGGCAGCTCAAATCTGCACATCCACAAAGCACAGCTTGGGAAATGCAAGTAACTAACTAAAGAAACAAAGTGCCGTGGAGAAGGATATGCAGAGTCCATGACAGGAGTTGAAAGGGAGTTTTCCCTGCTTTGAGTTCTCTAAAAGCTGCTGTGAATATTAGCTGTGGAAGAACTGAAAGCTAGTTTAGGCCTAAATTGAGAGCATCTCTGTGTGGATGGAAGGCTCTCTTGGTTTTATTGGATTTTAGTAAAAGCGCATAAGATAAAATGACATCTGAAGTGAAATATAAACCCACTCTTTCCTTACTATTTCAGGTTCTTCATCCAAAACACTTTACAGGAATACCTGAAAAGTCTTTATGTTGGAAAAAAATAAATTTCCAAAGGTTCTTTTGCCACTAGCTACCAGGTATTTAAATCTTTGCCTTTTGCCAGGAAAGCTCTGTTGATAAATGATATAGATGGTGCCTTGGCAGGTGGGAGAGCCATCTGTATGGGTGCATGCATTTCCTGCTGAGAGCAGTGTGTGCTGGGTATGGACACTGCAGAGGTCACTCTGCCCGGCACCCCAAGGAATTTGAGGACTTTCTTGCTCTATACCAGCTGGTTTTTTAGAGGGTTTTTGCCTAAGGATTTGTCAGATGCCTTTGAGTATACAAATACAGCCTGGATTTCTGTTGTCAGCATACCTATTGATAGCTGTAGAAAATACTTTGATAGATAATGAGGCAAAATTTCCTTCACAAAATCTGTTTCTGGCAATGCCAATTTGGATATAAAGGGATTCATTCTGTTCTTTATAACAGTTTTCACCAATTTACTTGGCTTTCTGGTCCACGATTGCCCAGAACTCCCTTGGGATCGAAGCAAATTTAAGCCAGAAGTTAAACAGCACCATTGGTAGTTAAATCTTCAGTTTCTTCTGCTGTAAGCAGTTATCATTTGGTGCTGGTGACTTGTTACTGCTCATTTGCTCATCAGAGAATTCTTTTTGAGTGTCTTCTGGCATTAAGCTTGATTTGAGATAGACTCTGTTGTGTCTTGCTGTAGAGAGAGGAGATTCCAGAGTAGGAGTCTTTCCAATCTCCTCTACCAGAAATGCAAACAGGATTTTTTTTTTTTTCCCCATCTATGGCTTTATGGTCACTAAGTTCTTCTTCTATATCTTCATCATTTTATGACCCTACAGATTCTTATCAGAATTCTTTAGTCTGTGGTTTTTGGGACTTTCGAAAGCTGTTCCTCAAATGGGTTTTGTTTTTTTTTTTTTTGGTAGGTGTCCTGGTTTAGGGCAAATTTTGGAGGAAACCTCCAAACTGGGGTTCCTCTAGAAAGCAGATTCAAGCAGCCCCTCCTGGAACTGGTTTGGGAAAAGATTTCCTTGGAGGAAAGTGGAAAAACCTGTTTATTTAACAGGCAAAGCATTCACCAGCACAAAAAATGAACAATATTAAACGATAAAACCTCTTGCTGCTCCGAAGAGATGCCACACTCAGAAAGTCCCTTTGTGGGCTGTTGCTGGGCTCCCTCACTTTCTGATCAGTCTCTCATCAGTCCCTCCAGTGCTGGCAATGCCACAGCCAGGCCCAGCCTGAGAGCTGCCAGTGTTCTTCTGGGTGCTCAGTCCAGGGCAGGTTCAGCCAGCTCCAAGGAAAAGAAAACCCAAAGTCCAGGGAACTTCCCTGCCTCAGCTAGCTAAAACTAACCAAAAGCAAAGGAAAGCTCTGTCCTGCTATCTGTCCATGCTGCAGACAGCACTGTCCAGGAGAAGGATGTGGGGAGCAAGTGCAGTTTCTGAAAACAAAATGTGTGCACCTTGTCTCCCCCCACCTTTGCTCTCAGAACCAGTCTTAAAAGGTGTAAAACTTATTTCTGGGCCAAACAGATGAATGGGGATACAATTCAGCATCAGAAAGTGACCCCAGGACATTATGTCATTTATACAGTATCTGCCTGAGCTTATGGCCCCTTCTGGTTTATTCATCTGGACATGGAACCACTTTGCTGTTCAGCAACACTGGTTTCTTCAGGCCTCTCCTAAGTTTCTAGGAGGCGAGATTTATTTGTAAACAAAGCTGTCTCTGAACACCCTTCTTCCCGCCTTTAAGAATTTTACTTGTTTCAAAACAATAAAAGGAAAACCTGGTCCGGGCACTGCTTCCAGTGAAGCCAAGAGTTGCTTCCTCCTCTCTGAGTTTCCTGGCTGTCCATAAAATCCTCATTCCAGGCAACCTGTCCCAGTATGTTTGCCACTCTGCACTGGGCATAAGTGAAGCTCTCCCATCACCATCTTGTTGCACAGTTGAAATATGTCAGTAACAGTATTTTTCTTCTCCTTGCCCAGAATATCAGTTTCATGGGATCACAGCTTATTAAACTGACCAGAGGGCTTGGCCAGTTACTTTTAAACCACTCTTTAACATATGATTCCACTTACTGCTTGGTACAGCTTACTGCACCTTTGATATATTCTTTGATTTTCATCTTCCGGGGGCTCTGATTGTTTTCTTTTCCACTAGGCATCCTGTATGTTTATTATTCCCATATTTCATGTTCATATTCCATATGTCAGTTCAAAGTGTGTAGGGCAGCAAGGCAGGCAAGCAGGTTCCCCATCTTACTGCTAACATGGATGCAGAAAAACATGTAAAAGTTCTTTTTAATCTCTGTAGAGCTATTTTTTTAATGCAGAACTGTTGGTTTTCTTTGCTGTTTCCTATTTGATTATTTCTAGCTTCCATCCTATCTTTTATATAAATCCTTTTGACTTCCCCAGAGAGCTTTTCTGCACCCATCAGCATTCTCCTTCTCTGTTTCAGCAACTTTGCACAAAGCTGGCCCTGTTCCTAGGAGGTGAATTATCCAGCACTGTAGGGTGAAATTGTCACTAAGGTTCCTGAACCGAGAGTGTAGTTACCTCTCCTGGGGAGAATTTCTCAGGAACACCATTTCCAGCTGGGGTCAGGCCCTTCCTTCCACCCAAGAGGGACTGCTGGCCTGGAAGTGGTGGCATTGTGCTGACAGCATCAGCCCCCAGGGAGCTGCTGTTGCTGCATCTGTTGAGCAGTGCAGGGTGTTCTTCATTCACACTTTGGAGTTTTTCATTTCCCAGTCGGATGGGCAATCTTTCTCAGTTCATCCTGTCAGTGCTGAACTCCTTCCTGGAGTTCAGATTGACCAAAGCAGCAAACTTTCCCCCCCTATTTCTAGCAGTTGATTTGCAGGCTGAAAGCATGTATCTGCTTGATTCCCTTTCCACAAAACAATGCTAATTTTTACGGCAACAGCGGGGCTGAAGAACCCCAGGCAGACCTCTTCACACACACTGATGGGTTTGGTGTGCTCTTGACTTTCACAGTGCCTTTGGTTATCTGCCTGTTGCACAGAAGGGCACCTCAGCAAGTGGCTCTCCTATGTTTTCTCTTATATTGTGGTGTTAAACAGCTTTTTTGGGAAACCCTTCAGATTGCATCAGCTGTGTGGCGCTGGGTATGGCTTCCTGATGTGACAGAACAGCGCTGGGGTGTGCTGAGTAGAGCTTACTGCCTGTATTGAGGGTCACTCTGCTGGAAGGAAACCACAGAAGAGGGGTTAGCTCCAGAGTCCCAAAGTCGTTGTCTGCAACAGGAGGTTTGCACTACCAGATGGAAAGCACCAATTTTCTATTTTCGGAAGAAGTAACTTTGGTCTCGATGAGAAATAATAAAATCCTGCAGAACATGGTTCATTAAAATTGAGTTCAGTCTGGGATTACTGGTGAGGTTTGCCACCTGTGTGCCCTCCTGCTTGCCTGAGTGGATTGTGGGTGGTACAGGTACCTCAGGAAACAGCTTACAGGGACACGTATTTTAATACACAGGGTTGAACATCTGCCTCTTGTAATCAGTCACTGTCCCATTCAAAAATCATTTCTGGCACTCAGTCAACCAAAAATACCCGAGCACAGCCTGGTGGTTGGGTCAGTAGGAGTTTGTGAGTTGAAAGAAACCAGTTGGATTCACATAAAATACAGTTCAGTGGTGAAGTCTCGCTGTTGTTGCTGCTACAGCCCTTTTAATGTTCCTCACTCTGATTTGGCACTAATGAGTTCTTACAAACGTGGTCTCTGTGTTTATACATCTTGTTTCTACCCATCTGTCTTAGACCACGCTGGAGTTTTGTGTTTCCTTTTTTTGCTAAGCGTGAAGCAGCTGGCCAGGGCAGGTACAGTCACATACAGCTGTATACATGTTTCTAAATTCATGTTTCTAAATTAATATCTGCTCGATGAACGTCTGGGAGGAATCCCTCTGTTCCCCTCATGTGTTTCAAGTCTTACAGTTTGTTTGGATGTACAAATCAGTCTGATTTCCCACTTCTGCTCTGCTGAATTTAAATTTTTTTATGCTTTCTTTAGGCATTTCAGAAAATTGTCTGCTCTCATAAACATTAACATTTGAAACTAAGTTATGAATGTAAAATTATTCAGAAATCATGAAAAGTATCAACCATTGGGTACCAAACTGGCTGCAATGAGACCCCATAACATGCCCTGTGAGTATTTCTTGGATTTTAGCTTTGGTTTTGACTGCTTTAATTGCACACTTGGAACTGGAAATACTTGATCTGTTTGAAATGAGTGTTAAAAATAGTTGCAGTTTTCAACATTGTAAAAATAGCTTTAAAATTTGAGCGGTTGCTTTTTTCTTTGTCTGGTAGTCACAAATCTTCCAACCTTTGAGAGTCAGATTTCAGGTGTTATTTTTGCAAGCTAATGCTGCTGTGCATTGTAATTAAGCAGACTTTGAAGAGATATTTACAAATAATGTTTAAAAAGCCACCGTAAAAAGCACTCAACAAACTTAAAATAGCTTTGTCTTCTCCCTGTTTGTTTTTTTCTCTTGTTGCTGTTGTTCACAGCCCTACAGGCAGCATTCCTCCGAGATGAGGAGACAGGCAGGGTTCATGCTTTATTTACCTTAATAGATTTTTGAAGCTAAGTCCTGTGCAGCTGTTTGAAAATTTATGGAATTCATTTCTAAAGCAAACCACTTGGATAACAGACATGGCTGTGATTCCAGTTGTGCCAGTGCCAGGAAAGCTTTTGGTTTTGTACTGTGAGCACTCTTTAATAACAGGTCTTGTATTTAGCCTTTTGGCTTCTGAAAGCAAATTACTCCCTTCTTGATATGCAGCTGATGGTGCTGCAGCCTCATGATTTAGCTTTCAGTTTGTGGCTGTCCCTGGCTGTTCATGTCTTTGCTGGCTCAGCCAGGCCTGGCAGAGGCACAGCACAGCTGAGGAGATGCTCTGATTGCAGCCCAGGGTCACCAACTGCACCTCTGCTGCCGTGCCCAGCACGAGCACGCTGTCGGTGCGACTGCCTCTCGTACACAGATGGCCTTTTAAAATGTGCTTAAACTCCTGATAGATTTCCAAATATTTCCAATTGACAGCCTCCTTACAAATTCCCATTTCAGGAGATGGGAGCCAACATCTCCATGATCATGTTTGGTCGTTCACACAACCATAACATTTGAATATGACGAGGAAAATTGGCTGTGCTAAAGCACAAGCTTTAATTGGAAGTAAATGCCAAAAAAGATGTTTTTGTAATGAATGCATGGGTATTTAAGTAGTTTCCCATCACTTTAATATCAAAAATGTGCTGGGATCTGCCAAGTGACTTGGTAATCTCGGCTAATATCAGGGAAGTTGCACACAGTCAATGGCTTTAAGCAGCACTGTTACTCTGCACACTTCTCAGGATCTGGGCATTTTAGCAGCAATTGCTTGCTGCCTTTTACAACCTTGGCAGCAAGTGTCAAAGTGACTGCAGTTTTTGTCTAGGGACAGCAGTGTCCTGTAATTCCGAGGGACACTTGAGGAGACCACTCATGGTAGCTGAATGAGGACCTTACAACATTTTTCTGGGCTCTGACTTGGCTTCAGTGAAAGCTTAGCTTGGTTAAATTGGCCAGCCTGTGGGGGCTGCCATGCAGAGTGGAATACAGCATTTACACAACTAAAGCTGAAGGGACCTCATTCCATGGGAATTTCGCTGGATTGTTGGCAGTACCTTGGATAGACATTGTGCCCCGGCACAGCAGTGTCTGAGGCACAAAGCAAAGCAGGGCTGTCAGAGCCACTTCCATCTGCACACTGTGGCTCTGAGTGGCTCAAAATGACACTGGGGATTTTTTTACAGAGCAGAGGTACTGAGAAGCCCTTCACAGTCCTGCAATACCGTCCATGCCTCATGGCAAGTCATGTGCAGCTCCCCCCATCAGTGTTTCCTTTTCCATTATACTGTAGGCATGACAAAGCAGGGAAATGTTGCCAGAATTACACTCCAGCTCTTTCATCTGTGTCTAGAAACTGGCTCACACTGGCCATGGGAGCGTTTTAGATAGTATTTCCATCTTGTCTTACTGTCTACTCATGATTCGTTTGAATACTGCCAGGTCTTATATATTTTGCTCCTGTAGGTTTTTTACTTTCTCTTGAGATTGTGCCTATTTCATCTCCCTTGCTTTTTAAGTGGAAAAACCTTCATTTTTCCAGAGAGCTTGAGGAAATTTCTTTCTCATATTTTTCTGTATTACTTTGTAATTTTCCTTCTTTGTGAAAGAAGGTTCTGCCTCAAGAGCTCCCAGAAGCTATGGCTGCCATTTCATTTCTGTGTTTTCTTTCCTGTTGTGGGAGGTTTTAAAGGTTTGGGGTTTTTTTAATTTGTTGTTAAGGGAGGGACAAAAATGACAGAAAACTGATCTTACTTGAGGGAGAGAGTGTTTTGCTCTGAGCATTCAAGGAAGTAAATTATTTTCTGTTCAAGAATCTCATCAGGTCTTAATTGACATTATAGGTAGCTACATGTCACACTAAGGAAGCCTAGTCATGTTCCTCTTTGAAAAAAAAAGGTGCAACCCCTGACATTATTAAGGTGCACTGCAGATTACTTTTCAGTGAAAAGAGCTGTATTTTCTCCAAAGCTGTATTTTCTCTAAAGGTGATATGATACATCTACCTTGTGTAGATGTATCATTTTACCATGTTGTAATTGATGAAAATTAGGCCTAGTACTTCTTTGTTCCTTAAAGTATGTCCACAGTCAGTCTTTTCAACCTGCAGCTTATACATAAGTCTAACGTGAGATTATCTAAGAGAAAATCTGGTGCCTAAATGCCCAAAATGTTGGAAAAGGCCTTAAATGTTGGGAAATGCCCAAAATGCATTTGGATTTCCACAAAGTTCAAATGAGGTCTCTTCGCCGAGTGCCTTTACAAGAACAGAAAAAGTCAAAGGATACAAAGAAAACATGACTTGAAGTCTGATAAAAGATACAAAACAACAAAAAAGAAGGACTAAATAGGTAATTTTCACTGAGGATGGAGATCACTGGCTTGTCCCAGGGAGATCTCATCACCTACTCACAGTCTCAGGCACGTGTATCAGGAATGAGGTGTTTGCTCAAGTCATGGCATTGTTTTTGGTAATAAAAGTTAAAGTGGCTGTGAAGAGGTACAGTGGGATCTCGAAATAACAGGTGATTCAGGGATCAAATGATAAATGAAGTGTTGGAAATGGAAATTACTGTACGTTGTAGAAGCCACTCCTGATCTGTACATGTAACATGAAGTGGTAGTTGTTACTTCCAGGTAGTTTTGGATAATTGTGCGACTGCATCACTCCAGTGCTCAGAGTCCACATCTCAGATGCAGTTCTGGCACCTCTCCTCTCTCAGAAAGATAGATGAGGAGCCCAACGAGGCTTATTGCATTTTTGAAGCTGTTCCATACAAGGAATGACAAAGAAGGCAAGTCTTCATCTTAGAGGAGAGAAAACTGTAGTGGTATGAAACAGAGAGCCTGTAAAATAATAAGTAGGAAATAGTGAGAAGGGGAGGATTAGTACATGTTTTTCGTAGTGGGGATAATACTGGGAACTGGGTTCTAAAACAGAAGTAGTCTTTTTTCCCCAGGCCTATTATTAAATTGTGTTGCTCAAAAATGTTGTGGATACCAAAAATATAGCTGGATTAAATACATTCTTATAAAGGCAAGTTCATGAAAAGAAATCCTGTAAGAGGCTGCAAAATATGAAGATACCACATCTGGCTCAGGTTGCTTGAAGGGTTTGCTAAAGGAAGGATGAAATAGTCTTGCAGTGGTTGATATTCTTCTCCTAAACCATCACAGTCAGGAACTGTGCTAAGGTGAAGGATCTTTGGGCTGACCGATTCAGCAGAGTTATGTTGTCGATGATACACAACAGCAGTGGCTGGAAAAAACCAAATGCTGCTCCTGTACACAGATTAAAATCAGAATTATATTTGTGCTGTAGCCTTTTGCATAACTGGAGCAGCAGTGCTGTTCTGAGCTGCCTGACTCATTTGAGCCGTCTCTTTCTCTTGTGTAGGTGTCGGATTGTAGCACTGCCTTTCTCTAAAGCCCAGTGGCCTGTGAGCTCAGCCACCGTTCAGGCTCCCCTGGAGACCCTCTGTACAGAGCAATGGACTCCCTCCTGTCTTAATCTGGTGAGCTGTAGAAAGCTGCATGACCTGCAGCTGGTAGCCTGCACAATGGGGCTAAACAGCTCCTCTGCCTCGGCAGGAGCTGTGCTGCTCTAGCAGAGACCTTTCTGCCTGGAATGGAAATTAAAAAATTATTCTTCTCCGTGGAGCACCTTTCAGTTTTGTGGCAATACTGCAATGGGCTTGTTGCCATTGCCTGTTTTCTTTCCTTGGCCAAGCAGTCCAGCAGGTCGTGGTGCTCTGACGCTCAGGGCAGAGCTGCTGATTTCCCTGGGAGCAGTGAGGTGCGCAAAGGGATGTGTTTCCATGGCCCCTGCTGGTGAGCAGATGGGCTGCTGCTCCTCACACTAATTGGACTTCTTCAGTCAGCTGTGGCTGCATTCCCAAGTATTCATCTGTCAGCTTTAAGGCTGCAGCTCACAAAGAGATAGTTTACTGTGACCAGGTGCTGTAGGCAAGTGTGGCTATTGAGGTGTTCAGTGGATTTTCTGTTTGCACAGATCTTCCTTTCTGGACATCCAATAGCCTCAAAGAGTCCAGCTGGAGTCCAGAACTCCAGCTCATCCTGGTTCTCTTGCAGGTGTCCTACACAGATGGAGATGTCATGGAAGTGCTTTTGAAGCACCCTCCCTGTCTAAATACCATCATTTCTGTCTTCTCAATGCTGTGCTACTGCAGCTGGGCTCTCGCCAGCACAGCCAGCCAGAGGAGTCTTGGAAAAGCCAGGAGAGAGAATACTCTGTAATGAGGAGAGAACAAAGACCTAAGGTTGAAGCAAATGTTTCCTGTTTGTCTGGAAGTCTGCTATGTGCCCCTCCCACCCAAAGAGGAAACAAAGATTCCTATTTTGTAGCAGAACTTCTAAAGGACAAATGATTAATCTGTTGGCCATGTATTACTCCTTGTCCCACCGAACTATTCGATCTTGTTCTGTCTTGGAAGGACTGTGAAGAATGCTGTTACACTGTGTACAAAAATACCTTCACTCAAAAGAAAAAGAGCTTAATTGTTCGGCAAGGGGCCTAGTTCAGGAATTTTTCCAAATCTATTTTTAGCACAAAAAACTACCACCCAATCTGTTGGAACTTTTTGTTTGGGGTCAAGTATTTCTTCTTCAAGAGTTTGCAGGGGACAAAGCCTCTGACATGGAATGAAAGGGTAATATCAGAGTTGGATGTGGATGATCTTTCCCTGTGTTTCTTAAGGACAGAGAGCTAGCTGGCATGAGAGCATCACCAAAAAAAAAGCTGAGGCCTGAAATCTATCATCTTAATTAGCCAGAAAGATGTCCTCAATCCTTGTCTCCCCCATCCCAGCTGTCCTAGGCACTGTATATTTACTCTCTGCTGCTGTGGCTTTTGCACAGACACTGAAATGTGTGACGCAGGGTTGTGTTAATGGAGGTACAGGAGAGAGGCAATTTTCCTGCTCATGCAGAAGGGCCAATACAGTGCAGAGCTGCACTAGCAGCCTGTCCTGCTCTGGGATATAACTGCACGGAGAGGGCATCACACAACTGCAAAATGGAGACATGGAGATGCTGGGACTTGAGCTGCTGCCACCTTCACCCTGCGCCCTTCGCCCCTCACAGTTCTGAGGGTGCTGCATGTATATGCACACCTTCATCTTCTTGACTTGTGGAGGGAGTCTCTTTGGCAACCTGTTCACTCTTTACAGGTCAGGAAAAATGCTCTAGGAGTTGTTTTGCTATGCACGTTAAGTTGCAGTTCTACTGAATTCCAATAGAGAAATGCAATCATCAGCCTGTGTTTAAAATTCTGGTTCTACCTTGCATTAAGCATGGCTGTTATCCTTTCTTCCTGCTCCCACACACAGCAGGAGCTTTTCACAGTCCATTTCCCTGCAGCATCCTGGAGAACGCTGACCTCCTGACCTCGTTTCCACTGTGCTCTTCTGTAATACCCTGCTCATTTCACTGGTAGATGGAAGGAGCAGCAAGCTACACACACAGCACACATCCTTTAGGGAAGAATTGTGCCGTATCTGTGCACTGTCCTGGCAACTTCAGCTGAGAACTGCACAATGACAGAACCATTTTAGCAATGGTTACTTCATACAGTCCCAAAAGGTGTTGCAGCCAGAAGAATCTGCTGAGGAATCCGAACAGGACAGCCCATGATGGGAATGACTCGGGACAGGCTCCTGCCTGGTGTCAGGTGCAGAGAAAGGTGTGCAAGCACAGCACTGTCAGCATTGCTGGAACAACTGCAGCAGGTCACTTGACAAGAAAAGCCTTTTTGTCACTTATCAGTCATTAATTCCTCTAATAGAAATGTGAGCTCACTCCTAATTACGAATAGATGAATGAAGTGTTTCACTGGAGTGGGCTCATGGACTTGCATCTTGCAGGAATACAATGACCCTGTCATGAAAATTTCTTTTTCTGGAGTGAGAAGAAAGTGGATACTCTGGGGAATGGTCAGATTTTGGTTCACACATGAGGATAGTGATGAACACAATAATAGACACTGCCTTGTGGTTACAACAGGATCTGATTTTTCTGTGCTTGATGCTCGAAATGTGTTTAGAAAGATCTTTATCTTTCCCCAGTCTTGGGAAAAAGTAAATTAGTAAGTTTGCTACTCCTCTCTGCTTTTTTCCTTTTCCCCTCATTTCTATTTTGTAATCTTCACTGCTGTATGATTTGGTTTCCTGCCCAGACAGAAAAATTAGAGTTTCCGTCTATCCAGGAGATCTTTACTCTTTCAGAAGACAGGATTCTAAACCAGGGCGTTAGAACAACATTCATCACTGTTGTTTGCTCTATACACCCAGTCTAGATAGAATCAAAACTCTGTTGTTCCTCACCTGTCACCTAGGACCAGAGTAAAGTACAGTTCCTCCCCGCCAGTGCTCACAGTCTGATTGAAACTTTCTACAGACCAATGCTGTAAAATGCTGCTGCCACTGTGCATACACTTATCTGCAAAAGCTCCTGATTTAGGTTTTCCCCAGTGTACATGAGCTGGGAACTGCTGCCTGGATTTGTGGAAAACCTTGGGGAAATGCCATTCTGACTGAGCACTCTGTCCTGGTTAACTCCTGCAGTACTTAAAGCACAGCTATTGCAAGGTTATCTTTGGGTCTGGTTTATAGGAGAGGCCTATCCCTTTGGAACAGCTGCTGTATATGGATTATTTTGTTTCAAGGAAGCCAGGTGAGATGAATGGATAGAGCCAGATGAGTCACTTAGTTGAATTTTTAGTGTTGAATTTCTTCTTTACCTGAAAACGAACAAACTGTTCTTAATTATTGTTTCTTTATTAAGCACAGTGGCTCAGTGATGATGTACAGTGTTTCAAAACAGCTGTTGTGAAGGCTCTGATGTAAAACAGCACAAGAAGGGAGGATGGCAAACAAAGCTTCCAATAGCATGAAAATTATTGGAAAGATAAGGGGAAAGAAGTTGAGAAGGGTGCTGGGAAACACTGCTTTGCAGTATCATTACCAACAATTATTGTTATATATATATATATATATATATATATCGTTACCAACAATTTCTTTTCAGAGGAAAAACGTTGAGGAGCTAGAGGGATTGAACATCTGAAGACTTAAAGAAAAGTACTATCAGAAGAAAAAGAGCTGTGCAGTTCAGTTAATGGGGAAAAGTCAATTTCGTTGGCATGGAATGAAAACTTGACAGTGGGTTACGCTGCGGGTTGATTTGCATCCTGTGTGCCTTACTGGGATTTCAGTGGGTGTAAATTAGACCAAATACTATGTCCTGATAGTACTGAGACAAGTTAGTCTTGTTTGAGATTTGAAGGCTTTTGTTGTCCTTGAGGAGAACAGCAACTGAAAAGGGGCTGCTGGCTTTGAGCAGGACTAGAGGTGATTTGAAGGTGCAGAGGGATGTTGAGTCAATAGGACAGAAATTGTGCAGCCCAAAAAGCTCCTTGTTGAGGACCTGTTGCAGTGGCTGGATGAAAGCAAACGAGGCATTCCTCAAGTCAGGAGTTCCTAGAGCCAGAAACAGCACAGATGGTTGCACTTTGCTGATGGGTACTTGGAGGGGTCAAGTACCTACTGCTAAACTAAAGACTTTTATTCTTTTTATGCAGGTGTGTGCTGAAGGCAGGCACAAGGGCTAACATGTTCACACCAAATCATCACCTGCTGTAGATGTAATTGAGATCAGCAGAATGTCACTGCTTCCACTGGAAATCATCAGCCTTTTCTCTGCATATTTTTGTCAAATAGTATGTAGTTAGACAACAGACTTGGCAAGATAAGTCAGGAAAACACACCAGGATATTAATGCCCTTGTAGGAATGATATGTATTTTGTCTCTCAGAGAGATTTAGGAGGAAAATGAAGCAAATGAAAAAATGAAGTTATTACTGTATTATTAAAAAACAGCAGGCTCCAAAAAACCTGGAGCTGGATTCCCACCAAAAATCAGAGATATTGTGGAGCTTGATCTGAAGCTCTGAAAATTATTATGCAAATGTTAGTGTGAATCTTGAGGCCAGTATTGGGTGACAGTTTAGTAAACAGGTGAAAAATAAAAATGAAAGTGCTGTGAGCATC
Organism: Fringilla coelebs; assembly: GCF_963513975.1. Classification (NCBI taxonomy): domain Eukaryota; kingdom Metazoa; phylum Chordata; class Aves; order Passeriformes; family Fringillidae; genus Fringilla; species Fringilla coelebs. The sequence goes on from NW_028167542.1 coordinate 283,868, forward strand.
TCAGTGAGGCAAAATAATAATATACATTTATCTAGCACTTAACATTTCCAACTTGTATGTCCATTCAATCATGCAGAAAGTTGCACTGATCTCAGATGCATGGAAAGAAAGGCTGTGCCATATTTCCAGAGCCTCTGTAGCTATTGAACAAGTTGGTGTTAGACTGGAGGGTTTGGACGAAGGAATCATAGGTAATTCTAAAAAAAGCAAGGGAATGCGTCCTTTCTATCTAGGTTTAATGAAAGTAACACATACTTAGATGTAAGCTGAGCAGCCCTTGGAAAACAGAGTAGTTGGTGTTTGAGATTGCAGTGGAGCTGACTGGAATGTTTTAAGAGAATGAACTGGCAAACAACAGATAATGTCTTTCGGAAGAAAATTACCTGTGCTATTGAAAATCCCTTTAAAGACATTTAAGGAGCTCCACAGGTGAAGAGCATCCAACCTCCTTAGATACCCAGTGTGTGTTTGGGTACCAGCCCCTTCCTGCCAGGGCCCCCTGTGCCAGCCCAGGGACAGGGCAAGACTTGGCCCCTCCTCAGCAGTCCTGAAGAGCAGTGGAAGCTGCTCAGAAAGGCCACTGGGCACAGCCTGTATCGTTCCTCATGAACTCAACTACAGACTTGGCTGGGGGGAGGAAAAGAAAAATCTGAACAAAATGTTGCTAATCTGTCCAAGTAGGGATGTGACTGATCTCCCTGGGGCTAATTCTGTGTATGAAGTTAAATATATGCCTAGAGGGTTTCCTGAATGCATCCAGAAAGTTCATCCACTCTCAAGCTGGAGAAATAAATGAGTGCAAAGTCACAGGAATTGACATCTCTTGGGTCTGAGTGATTTTCTGACATTGCTGGTTGACTTCACTGTGGGAGTAGGGCCCAAGTTCTCAGCAAAGGGACCGTGTTGAGGGGGCTGCACTCTGCCGGGAATTTGTACATTTGCAGTCTCAGACAAATTTATTTTTGTAGTTGCCATATGTGAGGGCTTTTCATAATCACCATCTGTGGAACGAAAGGCAGTCCAGGCTAAAATGTGCGCAGTTGCAAATATTGGAAAATATGGCTATTATAAAAAGTTGTAAGAACTTTATGCAAATGTTCCATCTACAGTGGAAGGGCCAGATTCTAATATCACGCATGGTGCACAGTAACAGATTTTTCCTAGGTATGCCGGGATGGCCACACTGTGCCTGAGATTAGAATGTGTTTCAAAAATGGATTATTGGGATATGAAAGAGCCAATGATGCGGAAAATCAGATTTTACTGAGCTTTTTCTTTTTTTCTTCACTCTTACTATGTGAGAATTGGCTTTCAGCATAGTTTCTGGTCTTTGTAATTCATTAGGAAAATTGGCAATAAACTAATGGCAAAATGTGAAAACTAGTTTTCCTCCTTAAGAAATTCACATCATCAAATTAGGACAGAGAAATGATCTCTTTACACCCAGTTGCTCAGAGCAACTGGCAAATTTTGACTACACGAAGCATTACCTGAAGCAAACCACAGTGTCTGCATTCCCTGGGGACTCCCCTGAGGTGCTGTCCGCAGGCACTGGTGGCATTGAAGTTCTGGTGGTGTGCAGGTTAATTCACTCTGCAAATCCTACTATCAGTTTATCTTCATTTGTTTAAATCCTTGCATTTGATATTTTATTCCCCCCCCCTCTTTCTTGTCTCTTTGGGGAGGAGGTAAGTGAGATTTGGATGCAAGCCATAATTATTCTGGGAAAATCACCCTTCAGCTTTTATTTATATGCAAAATCTTGCCCTGCAGCAGCTTGACGGCTACACGAGGCTAGGAAGGCAATACCAGCCTACCTCCAGGGTTTCTCTCCTTCCTAAATGATATCTTGCTGGTCCTTGTCTCATCCTCAATTCTCGGTGACCCAGGTTTAGGGAGAGAAGTTGGCATGGCTATTCTGTTCTCATCTCCAGAGAAACCCAGCGCTGGCCAGGTAAGAAGCTCCCCTTGGACAGGGAATATTGGATTTTCTAAGACAAAGGGAGCAGTGAAGCCAGCTCCTGGCTAGAGCTGAAGCAGCCCTGGCAGCACTCCACAGCTAGAAAGCCCCTTGAGACTTTTGAGTTCTTCAGTACTGAGTAGCAGCTGCAGCAGCAGCTTTCCATGGGTTTGGATTAAGGGAACTTTCTCGGAATGTTCTGAGTGCAGAGGGTGTCTGATGTTTGGAAGTGCAGAGTGTTCCTAATGATTCCCATGGAAATCACAGTATCAGTTGGTTCTGAAAATGAGGTCCCTGGTCTAAACAGCTGGGTTTGCAGGCAGGGACCAAACCCTCTGAGGTGTTTTGTGGGATCATTATTATACAGCAGTTTTGCTGTATCCAAGCTGAACAATTTTTTTCTTCAGTACACAGGATTCTTGAAAAGCAAGGGCTACCCGTGCAGACCAATTGCAATGGCAGATCCAGGGATTTAGCAAAGGCTAAAACCAAAACTGGTCTCTGCACATGCTTTCTAATCTAAACAAAATCTGAAAGTTTATCAGTTGTCCCTGAGAGCAACACCTCTGAGTTAGTGATGCTTCTCAGGCCACCTGAGAGATGATATAAATCTTTATAACTTGCAAGTGAAGCAATCAAATTTTAATGGAAAAATGTTTCTGTCTTTGGGAAAATGTGATAAATATGCCACTGTGAAGGGGCAGAGAACTTTTGCAGGAAATATTCATTAAGACTGACTATGAATATTCAGTATACACCTGAAAGCCCACATAGTTATTATATTTTAAATAAATACTTGCTTTTCAAATGTTGTTTTAACTAGTCATCTATCTTCAGATATTGTCAAAACATCACTCATCATACATCTGTCTACATGCTATCCAGATGCTGCTGAACTAGTTTCTTTTTTAGGTATATATATTAAAGTATTCCTTTTCACAGAAAGTTTTGAGTGTAAAAATTATATATTTGTCTGAGGTTGGAAAACTGCATGGTACTGTTGCTGATGCAGGATTGGAATGAGGGATACTTTTTGTATGATATTATGAACAGTAAGTGGACTTTGGTGGTGGACATGAGGATCCCCATATAGTCTTAGCTTTTTAAATGAATTCTCTCATTCTTATGTTCTCTGCTGCCTCATCATAAAAAAAAAAAATAAGAACGGGGGATTGGAAAATACTGTGTGGTTCATCATGATCCCCTCCTTCAGCAGGACAACATCATGCAGTTGCTTTTATGAACTTAATCTACACAACTGTAAATAAAAGTGAATTTCATGTTCCACCATCTCTCTTGAAAATGTGCCCCAGGAATGTAATGGGGCTAAAAACATCTCTGCTGGAGTAGCCCTAATATATGCATGATCCCTTCACACACACCTGTCCTTGGAGGAGTTGCTCTCTGCAGTGCTTTTCCCTCCCTCACGCTCACTCTAGAGCATTTATGGGCAGAAATATTTTCTTCTCTTAAGTCCTAGTCTTGCAAAACTGGTGGCAGACAGTAGCTAGAGATGAGCTCAGTGGGTCAGAGCAGGGTGGTGAAAATGCCCCAGTTGCAGGTTCAATCCCTCTGTGGGCCATCCACGTAAGAGTTGGACTTGATGATGCCTGTGAGTCCCTTCCAGCTCAGAGCACTCTGTGGGTTCTGGGGTGGGATGCCCTGCTGTCAGTGCCTTTCTCTTCCCCAGCTGTCTTCCACTGCACATTACTGCTTAAATGCAGTTACCTTACATGTGAGGATCAAAACTCTGCATATTCTTAATCATAGAATCATGGAATGGTTTGGGCTGGAAGGGACCTTAAAGACCTTGAGATCTTTGTCTACTGATGTTTGAACTGATGCCATGTCCACTGATGACTGACCTTATTTCTGCGGGCAAGTCACATAACTGTCTCTGGATCAAACTCGCCTTTGCTGTAAATCCATGAAGCCTTGTGTGTTTCATTGCACCTGTGTCAGCTGTGGAATTTATCCAGATTCTTTCTCTGCAATATGTCAAGCTGGTGAATAGACTCAGAATTACCTCTCCAGTGTTATATACCTCTCCAAGGTATTTTGGACTTGAGAAATTAAAACCAGGCTGATAAAAATTATTCTTGGACTCCCAGACTACTGCTTTTAAGAATAATGCCAATACAATATTGAGGAAGTATATATCAATCTGTCCCTAAAATGAAAAAAATCTTGTTACCAGTAAGCACAAAGGTGTGTTCCACCATTATTTAAGAGAAACACAAGATTGGCTACATTTATACTTGTTCCCTTCCGCAGCTCTGTCAGGGATATAATTTAAAAAGCTTTCCTTGTATAGATGTTCCGTTGTGGGGTTTTGTTCTCTTTCTCTAAGCATGCATAGATTTTAGACTACTTCCCTTAAAAGAAAAAGTTACTCAAAGTGAAATATTCCTTTAGATCCAGTCACATCTATTCTAGTAAGAAAATTTGTACTTAATAGCTGTTGTTATTGTCAGTTTTTTCAATACAATGAAAACCTTTTTTACTTTCTTCAGTACTTTTGTTGCTTGAAAATGATATTGTTCTAAATTATTGTTCTGTCAGCTGGGGGAAGGGTTGTCAGTAAAAGAGAGGCATTATACTGGTGTTGCACATGCAAGGTCATCTGTACCTCTCTGTGTTTGAACCAATGCTGCTGTGGTTGGTAAGAGGGGGAGGTACAAGGCTCTTTGAGGCAAGGGAAATTTATTGCATTGCTTTTCCAAAAATTACTGCCTATGGAAGTGGAGCTTGGGGTATGGTGGAACCAGAAGCTTGCTTTATTCTTTGATGATAGTAAAAAGTTCTTTAAAAAGCCACATCCAAGCATGAAAAAATGCCCTGTGATGAGTGTAGTACTTCAGGTCTTGGTTGCTGTAACTGGTAGTGGGAGCACAGTGATAGGACTCCTCTAAAACATCCCCCCGGGACAGACACATAAATCCCGTGGCATGGGAAAGTGGAAAACTGGAGAAAGTTTCAGACTGCATTTATTTTAATTTTTTCTTCCGTGGAGTTCATATGAGCAAGTGGAAGGAGTGAGTGCCCCGGCATCCCCTTCCAGATATTCCGTATTTCCATATCCAAATATTCCATATTTCTGACTCCCAAAGGCCTCCCTGGAATGTGAGGGAGCAATGCAGCAGGAGTTGCTAAAAGCCCTGGTTAGAGCTGTAATTAATGGATAGGGACATGTGAGGAACCCTGTCCTCGCAGGGATTTCAGATACAGCATTTCAGCGACAGTTCCTGTCAGCGTTAGGGCCCCCATTACCCCCCTTGAATATCGCCTAGAACCACAGCAATTTTTTAGCAGTAAAGTGCTTTTTCTGCAGCTGCGTGGGGCTGCAAGGGAATTGGCTGCTCAGATTCACCTCTGCCTGCTGCAGCTGCTTCTGCTGGTGCAGGAAATGAGGGATTGCCTAGCAGAGCTGTGAGCTGGAGAAGGGCTTTTGAAAGCAGCCTTCCAGGGAGGATAAGATTTGTAAAGGAAGCAGAGCCTGTGTGGAAGATCAGGGATAGAAATTCTGGGTGGTTTGACATTATTGAGGGAAGGCAGCTGGTTCTCAACAGCTCCCAGGCCCTTGAAGAAAGTTTGAAGGGAAGGAAGGCGCTTCAGGATCTGGTAGCAGGAGGGCTGCGTGCCTTGAGATGTGAGCAATACCTTGCAAGAGGTGCAGCTCCTGGAAAAATGCAATACCTGGATTTGAGTGTAATTCTCAGAGGAGGAGCAAATTGTAATTTTTAATTGGATGGTAGACAGTTCACTGGAAAATTAAGGTAGGAAGTAAATAACAGCCTGAAGGAATAAAAAAAAAAAAAAAAGAGACTGTATTCTGCATAAATCTTGGCTTAAGGGAGTTCACTGTAGGAAGAGAACACTGAAATGGTGTTTAGTGTTAGCAAAATGTATCATCAATACTTTCATGTCTTGTTTTTCCTCTTCTCAACATCCCTGGGATCAGTGCTTTGCTGGCCATGTAACAGAATAATCTTTACAAGCTGGGGATGGGGGAGTTTTGTTTTCTTACCATAAATGGAGGTTTTTGATGAAAAATAAGTGTTTTATGGAGGCATCCTGCTGCCACTGAACATAGGTAGCCTTGATGAACATTTGAAAATACCAGAGAACTGGTAAGTTAAATATTGCACTGCTAGGGCCTTCTCACTGTTACAGTTTAAACTAAAAACTTAAGACCAAAGCTAGAAGTTCCACAGCCTAATGCTGCTAAAATTTATGTTCTTCACTCTGAACTGAAGCTCTGCTGCTTCAGTAACTAAAAAGAGGTCTTTCTTAGACTAAAAATACTGTGTTGAACATCAGGAAGTCAAGTTATATCAGCTTAATATTAAATTAATGGTCATTCATATACATCATTACCTCATACCATAACCTGTGCAGCTGTTCATGACATCTGCATCCAATCTATAGTTCATGACATGTCTTGACAGATACTTTACCAGAACCCCCGCCATGACTAATCTTGTAGTCATCAATTCTGCCTTTTTTACATTTGCTTGTTAATAAATGTAAATCTTCCTCGATATATGTATTCCAGCAGTGTGCCTGTATGTTCTAACAGTTACCCACATTTAATGCTCCTTTGGGATCTTTGGGCATGTAAGGAGCAATGAAAATGCACTTGGCACTTGTACATGTCATGGTAAAGTTTAATCTTTTATGATGGAAAGAGGCTGAGCCTATAAAATAAAAATAGTGCAGAAATTGTTCCTTGTTCTGGAAAACTGTCCAGATTCTATAGGCTGGAAATAATATTTACTGCTCTAGAGAGGACTGTCTTCAGCCAGATCACTGTGGGACTGAGGTTCTTCCAAAACAAGAAGATGACCACAGTCCTAGAATCAGCAGCAACCCTCCTTGGCTTCCCATGTGATGTAGATTTTCCCAACTCACATGTGCACACATTACTGTAAAATTAAAATGTCATCCTTCTGGTAGAATATTGAGTGCAGTTCCCCAGTAATGGAATTAACTCTTGGCTAAGAACTAGAGAGAAACCGATCAGTGAAGATGTGCAAAATTTTCCAAAAAGCATTAGACATGGTTTGAGTCTGCACAGTTGGTTCCACACTGGAAACAGTCTCTTGGATTGCTTAAATGAAGATTAGATCTATTCAGGTATGACATGTGAATATAACTGCTTTTTCTTAGTGTGCCAAATCCAGCAGGTTGAAAATTATACTACTGTTTGGCTGGAGATTGATGACTCTAAAAGGTAGACTTAGGGCTTGCTTGGAATTCTTGCTTACTGATGGTGAATCATGGCTGAAAACAGCCTCCTGTTTTTATCTCTCCAAGAGCCCTAGGAAAAAAAGAAAGCAGCATTCATGTGAAGAAATTGTTTTCCCCCACATCATGTATTAACTTCAGCAGGTAGAAATGAGTTCAGAGTTCATGAGTATCTAAAGCTCCCCACTTTTCAACACTTTTTGTTTCTCTTTGCTTTTGACTCCGTTTAGAGTAGAAGAGTGGAATGGAAATGTCATTTTAAGGGATTATACTTCCTTGTTGTCCCTGATCTGTCTTAATTGTGTAGGAATTCAGACAGATTTTCTTTGTGTTCTTTGAATGAGATCAGCAGTAATATAACTGATAAAAAAATGGCATTGGCTCTGGCTCTGGAATAAGGACAATTCTTATGAGAAAAAATAGTAATTTATTCAAGGGTGAGCTGGTACCAGCTGCAGTGATGCATTTTTCTACACAGATGAACTGTGAAGGTTTGTTAAGCAAAGAATATTGAGTGTGCAGAAAACTGTAAAAGTTACCAAATCCAGCATGGATGAGCGGGAGCTGAAAGGGACTTGGAAAAGCGATGCCATCATAAAAGTGAGAGCTTTTCAAAACAAATGTTTGTCACCAGTTTAAAATTCTTACTGCATTTCTTAATCTCCAAGTATTTTTTTGTATCCTCTTCCCTAGTGTGCTGTTGGTGCAAGGTTGGCACCTTTCAGGCTGTCACGAGCTGTCCTTGTGAACGGGTTTTGTGATGGTTCGTGGGGGATCTCAGGGTGCAAAAAACCGACACGGTACAGGGGGTTTGCAGTGGTAATCAACACAAATGCACTTTTATTGAAATAACCACAACAGAAATGCATTGGGGAAGGATTGGGGGAAAAGGGGAAAATAAGGAAAAGAGGGAGGAAGAAGAAAAGGGTATATAGCTACCAAATGTGGAACTGCAAAGTCCTTTGGTGCCCAGCCGATGGAGTTCACCAGGTCACGTCTGGGGACATCTCAGGGATGCAGTTCATCTGGACCATAATTATGCTCTTCTTTGATGGGGGAAGGGGGATGAATTTTGAAACCAAGTCAAAGGTAGTGTATTGTATCTTTGGGGGAGAGAATGGTGTTTGGAAAAGGGTACACACAGTCCATGTTCTCAGCGGTGGGTGAGAGCCATTGTCTTCTTGGTCCACTGCTCACACCTGCAGCATCTGTCTGCTTTGGTCGGTTCGCCTCCCCCCGCACACCTCCCTGGGTTGGGGGTCCCAGTCCCAGTCCTTGGAAATTGTGTGAGGGATTTCACATAGGGATTTCATGTCTGGCTTTTTCTCTGGCAAAGAGGCTTCTTACATCTCAGTTTGTCTGTCACAGTGGTTGCAAATGAGCGAGAGGGGTCTCCTGTGGGGGACCACCCCCAAAACACAGGAGAAGTCCAGCCAGGCCGAGGGGTGGGGAAAAATCCCAGAGCTATTGTTGCAAAATTGTCAGAATGTCCTTTTTCTTCTCATTAGTGTAGCATAAAGTAAACACACCTGTGAAAACAATAGCTTAGCAATTCTCTCAGGTCTCGGGGCTTTCAGTGTGTAACTCTTCTCCTAGAGAGCCAGAGATTTTAGACAGGGGGATCTTTTCTTCAGTGATCCCCCAGTGACGACCCCGAGGCAGATGAGGGAAATTTCAGAAAGACTCTCACACAGGTGTAGCATCAGCCTGAGCCTGCCAGAGGGAGCTGGACACCTTTATAGTGTTGAGATGGGGGCATTGCCCTGGGAGCTGCCAACAACAACTGCTGGGAATGAGGACAGTGGATATGGAGAGCCCCAAATAAAGACCTCTTGTAGCCTTCAGGGGGTGTGAATTGCCAGCATAGGCCATTGCTCTCCAGGCCTGTTTTGTACATTGATTACAAAGAGTTGTTTTAAATCTCTTCTGGTAGCCATGGTAAATCACCGCTTTAATTACTGTCTAGGCAGCTGGCTTGTTGAATTCTGTTGAATGGCATTAGCTTATTCACTTAATTCTGAATTGCAAAAATTCAGAATTTAAATTTAAATTTACCATCTCTCAGGTTCAGTTGATCTGAGAAATAAAATATCTGAGAGGATGTAAGAAAATCTGGCTGATGTTTTACTGGAAGGGTGTCAGAGAGACAGTAATGAAATAATTTAGGTTATGTATGGACATGCATAGTCAACCCCTTTTCCCCTCCTTTTCACAGGGAGGCAAAAAAAGAAGGAGCAGAGCAGTGCTCCTACTCTGAAATATTCATGAATTATGAGGATCGCTTTATTTTTCTTTCTTTGTGGGTTCACAGGCTCACCTCATGCACAGTTCTTTGTCTGGGCTCTTAAGCCAGTTTCATGGTCACATTCCATCTGGGACAGTAATTAACTAATAGTGATTATATCCCTGGGGCCTCTGGTATCATCCTCTGCTTTTATGGGAAGGTCTCTGCCATCATCTCATGACTGTCAGTAACTTTGGGAACAGTTTAGGATATCTTATGAGTGACTTGGGGATACTTCATCAGAGCTTGATGTTAAAATGTAGAGCATGACTGGAGACCAGTCACACAGCCCTTTCCTGCACAGCTATGGGCAGGTACTAATCCTACCATCTAGAGGCTATTTTGCTTGTAACTCTGGCTCTCCTCTGAAGTAAGGCCTTCTCTTGCCTCCAAAGCAGCCAGAACAATAAATCTGGAACTAATGGTTTAAACCTTGGATCAAATCGTGCAGAAGTCCCTTGCAATTGGTCTTGGTAATTCTCTTTCCTGGAGAGGATCTACCCCATGCCCACAATGTGTGCATGGATATCCATTGTTGCCGCAGGTTGTGGGAAGGTTTGCTCTTCTGCACAGTAAGTGGATGGTCTGAAACTTCCTCACAAGAGCTGTTTCACTCATTTCCTCTTCTCTGTTATTTTCATTCCAAAAAATTTATTAAATTCAGGCTCATATTCAAAACCTTGGATACAACAAAACGAAAAAACTGAGCAACTCACGAAACCTGCAGTTGAATGCCATGTTTATGCAAAAAAACAGAATTTTAGGGGAGTTGGCACTAACTGCCTACAGTGCATTAGATAGTGTCCCAATAAAGGGAATCTTTCCTGAATTCAGGAAAATTCAGGAAAGCGCCTCCCGGAATTTCCCTAGAATTCAGCAAGTGCTTTGCAGCTTGAAATTGGAAGGAAAGCCTCAGATTTAGCAGCCAGAGCTTCAGGAGGAGCAGCAGCGAGCACAGCATCAGTTTTGCAGCAGCTCCTTCCATGTGCATGTTTTTGGGAGTGGAAAGGCTTGCAGAGTGTTAAAGTAGCTTTTTCTCTCCGCTGGAAAGCTGCACGCTCAGTGCCAGTGTTCTGCAGCTTCTTTCTTCACGTTTCAGCAGCTAGCACGCTCTCCGTGTGCTGGAGAAGCGGCAGAGGCTTCCTTGCCGGAGAAGCGGCACCTTCGCCGGCAGAGAGCATCCTGCCGGCCGCGGTGCGCTCCGGAGCGGGGACTTGTGCCGAAAGAGGCCGGCAACAGGCGCTTACCTTCGGACAGCTCCGGATCGCCGTCTAATGCGTCTCTTGTCGCCTACACGGCAGGGAAAAGCTTTTCCACTCTGTCTAGGAAGGAGAAAGTGTGCCAGCACAGCAAATGCCTCCCGGACTTTCCCTGGAATTCAGCAAGTGCTTTGCAGCTTGAAATTGGAAGGAAAGCCTCAGATTTAGCAGCCAGAGCTTCAGGAGGAGCAGCAGCGAGCACAGCATCGGTTTTGCAGCAGCTCCTTCCATGTGCATGTTTTTGGGAGTGGAAAGGCTTGCAGAGTGTTAAAGTAGCTTTTTCTCTCCGCTGGAAAGCTGCACGCTCAGTGCCAGTCTTCTGCAGCTTCTTTCTTCACGTTTCAGCAGCTAGCACGCTCTCCGTGTGCTGGAGAAGCGGCAGAGGCTTCCTTGCCGGAGAAGCGGCACCTTCGCCGGCAGAGAGCATCCTGCCGGCCGCGGTGCGCTCCGGAGCGGGGGCTTGTGCCGAAAGAGGCCGGCAACAGGCGCTTACCTTCGGACAGCTCCGGATCGCCGTCTAATGCGTCTCTTGTCGCCTACACGGCAGGGAAAAGCTTTTCCACTCTGTCTAGGAAGGAGAAAGTGTGCCAGCACAGCAAATGCCTCCCGGACTTTCCCTGGAATTCAGCAAGTGCTTTGCAGCTTGAAATTGGAAGGAAAGCCTCAGATTTAGCAGCCAGAGCTTCAGGAGGAGCAGCAGCGAGCACAGCATCAGTTTTGCAGCAGCTCCTTCCATGTGCATGTTTTTGGGAGTTGAAAGGCTTGCAGAGTGTTAAAGTAGCTTTTTCTCTCCGCCGGAAAGCTGCACGCTCAGTGCCAGTGTTCTGCAGCTTCTTTTTTCACGTTTCAGCAGCTAGCACGCTCTCCGTGTGCAGGAGAAGCGGGAGAGGCTTCCTTGCCGGAGAAGCGGCACCTTCGCCGGCAGAGAGCATCCTGCCGGCCGCGGTGCGCTCCGGAGCGGGGGCTTGTGCCGAAAGAGGCCGGCAACAGGCGCTTACCTTCGGACAGCTCCGGATCGCCGTCTAATGCGTCTCTTGTCGCCTACACGGCAGGGAAAAGCTTTTCCACTCTGTCTAGGAAGGAGAAAGTGTGCCAGCACAGCAAATGCCTCCCGGACTTTCCCTGGAATTCAGCAAGTGCTTTGCAGCTTGAAATTGGAAGGAAAGCCTCAGATTTAGCAGCCAGAGCTTCAGGAGGAGCAGCAGCGAGCACAGCATCGGTTTTGCAGCAGCTCCTTCCATGTGCATGTTTTTGGGAGTGGAAAGGCTTGCAGAGTGTTAAAGTAGCTTTTTCTCTCCGCTGGAAAGCTGCACGCTCAGTGCCAGTGTTCTGCAGCTTCTTTCTTCACGTTTCAGCAGCTAGCACGCTCTCCGTGTGCTGGAGAAGCGGCAGAGGCTTCCTTGCCGGAGAAGCGGCACCTTCGCCGGCAGAGAGCATCCTGCCGGCCGCGGTGCGCTCCGGAGCGGGGGCTTGTGCCGAAAGAGGCCGGCAACAGGCGCTTACCTTCGGACAGCTCCGGATCGCCGTCTAATGCGTCTCTTGTCGCCTACACGGCAGGGAAAAGCTTTTCCACTCTGTCTAGGAAGGAGAAAGTGTGCCAGCACAGCAAATGCCTCCCGGACTTTCCCTGGAATTCAGCAAGTGCTTTGCAGCTTGAAATTGGAAGGAAAGCCTCAGATTTAGCAGCCAGAGCTTCAGGAGGAGCAGCAGCGAGCACAGCATCGGTTTTGCAGCAGCTCCTTCCATGTGCATGTTTTTGGGAGTGGAAAGGCTTGCAGAGTGTTAAAGTAGCTTTTTCTCTCCGCTGGAAAGCTGCACGCTCAGTGCCAGTCTTCTGCAGCTTCTTTCTTCACGTTTCAGCAGCTAGCACGCTCTCCGTGTGCTGGAGAAGCGGCAGAGGCTTCCTTGCCGGAGAAGCGGCACCTTCGCCGGCAGAGAGCATCCTGCCGGCCGCGGTGCGCTCCGGAGCGGGGGCTTGTGCCGAAAGAGGCCGGCAACAGGCGCTTACCTTCGGACAGCTCCGGATCGCCGTCTAATGCGTCTCTTGTCGCCTACACGGCAGGGAAAAGCTTTTCCACTCTGTCTAGGAAGGAGAAAGTGTGCCAGCACAGCAAATGCCTCCCGGACTTTCCCTGGAATTCAGCAAGTGCTTTGCAGCTTGAAATTGGAAGGAAAGCCTCAGATTTAGCAGCCAGAGCTTCAGGAGGAGCAGCAGCGAGCACAGCATCGCTTTTGCAGCAGCTCCTTCCATGTGCATGTTTTTGGGAGTGGAAAGGCTTGCAGAGTGTTAAAGTAGCTTTTTCTCTCCGCTGGAAAGCTGCACGCTCAGTGCCAGTCTTCTGCAGCTTCTTTCTTCACGTTTCAGCAGCTAGCACGCTCTCCGTGTGCTGGAGAAGCGGCAGAGGCTTCCTTGCCGGAGAAGCGGCACCTTCGCCGGCAGAGAGCATCCTGCCGGCCGCGGTGCGCTCCGGAGCGGGGACTTGTGCCGAAAGAGGCCGGCAACAGGCGCTTACCTTCGGACAGCTCCGGAACGCCGTCTAATGCGTCTCTTGTCGCCTACACGGCAGGGAAAAGCTTTTCCACTCTGTCTAGGAAGGAGAAAGTGTGCCAGCACAGCAAATGCCTCCCGGGCTTTCCCTGGAATTCAGCAAGTGCTTTGCAGCTTGAAATTGGAAGGAAAGCCTCAGATTTAGCAGCCAGAGCTTCAGGAGGAGCAGCAGCGAGCACAGCATCGCTTTTGCAGCAGCTCCTTCCATGTGCATGTTTTTGGGAGTGGAAAGGCTTGCAGAGTGTTAAAGTAGCTTTTTCTCTCCGCTGGAAAGCTGCACGCTCAGTGCCAGTCTTCTGCAGCTTCTTTTTTCACGTTTCAGCAGCTAGCACGCTCTCCGTGTGCTGGAGAAGCGGCAGAGGCTTCCTTGCCGGAGAAGCGGCACCTTCGCCGGCAGAGAGCATCCTGCCGGCCGCGGTGCGCTCCGGAGCGGGGGCTTGTGCCGAAAGAGGCCGGCAACAGGCGCTTACCTTCGGACAGCTCCGGATCGCCGTCTAATGCGTCTCTTGTCGCCTACACGGCAGGGAAAAGCTTTTCCACTCTGTCTAGGAAGGAGAAAGTGTGCCAGCACAGCAAATGCCTCCCGGACTTTCCCTGGAATTCAGCAAGTGCTTTGCAGCTTGAAATTGGAAGGAAAGCCTCAGATTTAGCAGCCAGAGCTTCAGGAGGAGCAGCAGCGAGCACAGCATCGGTTTTGCAGCAGCTCCTTCCATGTGCATGTTTTTGGGAGTGGAAAGGCTTGCAGAGTGTTAAAGTAGCTTTTTCTCTCCGCTGGAAAGCTGCACGCTCAGTGCCAGTCTTCTGCAGCTTCTTTCTTCACGTTTCAGCAGCTAGCACGCTCTCCGTGTGCAGGAGAAGCGGGAGAGGCTTCCTTGCCGGAGAAGCGGCACCTTCGCCGGCAGAGAGCATCCTGCCGGCCGCGGTGCGCTCCGGAGCGGGGGCTTGTGCCGAAAGAGGCCGGCAACAGGCGCTTACCTTCGGACAGCTCCGGATCGCCGTCTAATGCGTCTCTTGTCGCCTACACGGCAGGGAAAAGCTTTTCCACTCTGTCTAGGAAGGAGAAAGTGTGCCAGCACAGCAAATGCCTCCCGGACTTTCCCTGGAATTCAGCAAGTGCTTTGCAGCTTGAAATTGGAAGGAAAGCCTCAGATTTAGCAGCCAGAGCTTCAGGAGGAGCAGCAGCGAGCACAGCATCAGTTTTGCAGCAGCTCCTTCCATGTGCATGTTTTTGGGAGTTGAAAGGCTTGCAGAGTGTTAAAGTAGCTTTTTCTCTCCGCCGGAAAGCTGCACGCTCAGTGCCAGTGTTCTGCAGCTTCTTTTTTCACGTTTCAGCAGCTAGCACGCTCTCCGTGTGCAGGAGAAGCGGGAGAGGCTTCCTTGCCGGAGAAGCGGCACCTTCGCCGGCAGAGAGCATCCTGCCGGCCGCGGTGCGCTCCGGAGCGGGGGCTTGTGCCGAAAGAGGCCGGCAACAGGCGCTTACCTTCGGACAGCTCTGGATCGCCGTCTAATGCGTCTCTTGTCGCCTACACGGCAGGGAAAAGCTTTTCCACTCTGTCTAGGAAGGAGAAAGTGTGCCAGCACAGCAAATGCCTCCCGGACTTTCCCTGGAATTCAGCAAGTGCTTTGCAGCTTGAAATTGGAAGGAAAGCCTCAGATTTAGCAGCCAGAGCTTCAGGAGGAGCAGCAGCGAGCACAGCATCGGTTTTGCAGCAGCTCCTTCCATGTGCATGTTTTTGGGAGTGGAAAGGCTTGCAGAGTGTTAAAGTAGCTTTTTCTCTCCGCTGGAAAGCTGCACGCTCAGTGCCAGTCTTCTGCAGCTTCTTTCTTCACGTTTCAGCAGCTAGCACGCTCTCCGTGTGCTGGAGAAGCGGCAGAGGCTTCCTTGCCGGAGAAGCGGCACCTTCGCCGGCAGAGAGCATCCTGCCGGCCGCGGTGCGCTCCGGAGCGGGGGCTTGTGCCGAAAGAGGCCGGCAACAGGCGCTTACCTTCGGACAGCTCCGGATCGCCGTCTAATGCGTCTCTTGTCGCCTACACGGCAGGGAAAAGCTTTTCCACTCTGTCTAGGAAGGAGAAAGTGTGCCAGCACAGCAAATGCCTCCCGGACTTTCCCTGGAATTCAGCAAGTGCTTTGCAGCTTGAAATTGGAAGGAAAGCCTCAGATTTAGCAGCCAGAGCTTCAGGAGGAGCAGCAGCGAGCACAGCATCGGTTTTGCAGCAGCTCCTTCCATGTGCATGTTTTTGGGAGTGGAAAGGCTTGCAGAGTGTTAAAGTAGCTTTTTCTCTCCGCTGGAAAGCTGCACGCTCAGTGCCAGTGTTCTGCAGCTTCTTTCTTCACGTTTCAGCAGCTAGCACGCTCTCCGTGTGCTGGAGAAGCGGCAGAGGCTTCCTTGCCGGAGAAGCGGCACCTTCGCCGGCAGAGAGCATCCTGCCGGCCGCGGTGCGCTCCGGAGCGGGGGCTTGTGCCGAAAGAGGCCGGCAACAGGCGCTTACCTTCGGACAGCTCCGGATCGCCGTCTAATGCGTCTCTTGTCGCCTACACGGCAGGGAAAAGCTTTTCCACTCTGTCTAGGAAGGAGAAAGTGTGCCAGCACAGCAAATGCCTCCCGGACTTTCCCTGGAATTCAGCAAGTGCTTTGCAGCTTGAAATTGGAAGGAAAGCCTCAGATTTAGCAGCCAGAGCTTCAGGAGGAGCAGCAGCGAGCACAGCATCGGTTTTGCAGCAGCTCCTTCCATGTGCATGTTTTTGGGAGTGGAAAGGCTTGCAGAGTGTTAAAGTAGCTTTTTCTCTCCGCTGGAAAGCTGCACGCTCAGTGCCAGTCTTCTGCAGCTTCTTTCTTCACGTTTCAGCAGCTAGCACGCTCTCCGTGTGCTGGAGAAGCGGCAGAGGCTTCCTTGCCGGAGAAGCGGCACCTTCGCCGGCAGAGAGCATCCTGCCGGCCGCGGTGCGCTCCGGAGCGGGGGCTTGTGCCGAAAGAGGCCGGCAACAGGCGCTTACCTTCGGACAGCTCCGGATCGCCGTCTAATGCGTCTCTTGTCGCCTACACGGCAGGGAAAAGCTTTTCCACTCTGTCTAGGAAGGAGAAAGTGTGCCAGCACAGCAAATGCCTCCCGGGCTTTCCCTGGAATTCAGCAAGTGCTTTGCAGCTTGAAATTGGAAGGAAAGCCTCAGATTTAGCAGCCAGAGCTTCAGGAGGAGCAGCAGCGAGCACAGCATCGCTTTTGCAGCAGCTCCTTCCATGTGCATGTTTTTGGGAGTGGAAAGGCTTGCAGAGTGTTAAAGTAGCTTTTTCTCTCCGCTGGAAAGCTGCACGCTCAGTGCCAGTCTTCTGCAGCTTCTTTCTTCACGTTTCAGCAGCTAGCACGCTCTCCGTGTGCTGGAGAAGCGGCAGAGGCTTCCTTGCCGGAGAAGCGGCACCTTCGCCGGCAGAGAGCATCCTGCCGGCCGCGGTGCGCTCCGGAGCGGGGACTTGTGCCGAAAGAGGCCGGCAACAGGCGCTTACCTTCGGACAGCTCCGGAACGCCGTCTAATGCGTCTCTTGTCGCCTACACGGCAGGGAAAAGCTTTTCCACTCTGTCTAGGAAGGAGAAAGTGTGCCAGCACAGCAAATGCCTCCCGGGCTTTCCCTGGAATTCAGCAAGTGCTTTGCAGCTTGAAATTGGAAGGAAAGCCTCAGATTTAGCAGCCAGAGCTTCAGGAGGAGCAGCAGCGAGCACAGCATCGGTTTTGCAGCAGCTCCTTCCATGTGCATGTTTTTGGGAGTGGAAAGGCTTGCAGAGTGTTAAAGTAGCTTTTTCTCTCCGCTGGAAAGCTGCACGCTCAGTGCCAGTGTTCTGCAGCTTCTTTCTTCACGTTTCAGCAGCTAGCACGCTCTCCGTGTGCTGGAGAAGCGGCAGAGGCTTCCTTGCCGGAGAAGCGGCACCTTCGACGGCAGAGAGCATCCTGCCGGCCGCGGTGCGCTCCGGAGCGGGGGCTTGTGCCGAAAGAGGCCGGCAACAGGCGCTTACCTTCGGACAGCTCCGGATCGCCGTCTAATGCGTCTCTTGTCGCCTACACGGCAGGGAAAAGCTTTTCCACTCTGTCTAGGAAGGAGAAAGTGTGCCAGCACAGCAAATGCCTCCCGGACTTTCCCTGGAATTCAGCAAGTGCTTTGCAGCTTGAAATTGGAAGGAAAGCCTCAGATTTAGCAGCCAGAGCTTCAGGAGGAGCAGCAGCGAGCACAGCATCGGTTTTGCAGCAGCTCCTTCCATGTGCATGCTTTTGGGAGTGGAAAGGCTTGCAGAGTGTTAAAGTAGCTTTTTCTCTCCGCTGGAAAGCTTCACGCTCAGTGCCAGTCTTCTGCAGCTTCTTTCTTCACGTTTCAGCAGCTAGCACGCTCTCCGTGTGCTGGAGAAGCGGCAGAGGCTTCCTTGCCGGAGAAGCGGCACCTTCGCCGGCAGAGAGCATCCTGCCGGCCGCGGTGCGCTCCGGAGCGGGGGCTTGTGCCGAAAGAGGCCGGCAACAGGCGCTTACCTTCGGACAGCTCCGGATCGCCGTCTAATGCGTCTCTTGTCGCCTACACGGCAGGGAAAAGCTTTTCCACTCTGTCTAGGAAGGAGAAAGTGTGCCAGCACAGCAAATGCCTCCCGGACTTTCCCTGGAATTCACCAAGTGCTTTGCAGCTTGAAATTGGAAGGAAAGCCTCAGATTTAGCAGCCAGAGCTTCAGGAGGAGCAGCAGCGAGCACAGCATCGCTTTTGCAGCAGCTCCTTCCATGTGCATGTTTTTGGGAGTGGAAAGGCTTGCAGAGTGTTAAAGTAGCTTTTTCTCTCCGCTGGAAAGCTGCACGCTCAGTGCCAGTCTTCTGCAGCTTCTTTCTTCACGTTTCAGCAGCTAGCACGCTCTCCGTGTGCTGGAGAAGCGGCAGAGGCTTCCTTGCCGGAGAAGCGGCACCTTCGCCGGCAGAGAGCATCCTGCCGGCCGCGGTGCGCTCCGGAGCGGGGACTTGTGCCGAAAGAGGCCGGCAACAGGCGCTTACCTTCGGACAGCTCCGGATCGCCGTCTAATGCGTCTCTTGTCGCCTACACGGCAGGGAAAAGCTTTTCCACTCTGTCTAGGAAGGAGAAAGTGTGCCAGCACAGCAAATGCCTCCCGGACTTTCCCTGGAATTCAGCAAGTGCTTTGCAGCTTGAAATTGGAAGGAAAGCCTCAGATTTAGCAGCCAGAGCTTCAGGAGGAGCAGCAGCGAGCACAGCATCGGTTTTGCAGCAGCTCCTTCCATGTGCATGTTTTTGGGAGTGGAAAGGCTTGCAGAGTGTTAAAGTAGCTTTTTCTCTCCGCTGGAAAGCTGCACGCTCAGTGCCAGTCTTCTGCAGCTTCTTTCTTCACGTTTCAGCAGCTAGCACGCTCTCCGTGTGCTGGAGAAGCGGCAGAGGCTTCCTTGCCGGAGAAGCGGCACCTTCGCCGGCTGAGAGCATCCTGCCGGCCGCGGTGCGCTCCGGAGCGGGGGCTTGTGCCGAAAGAGGCCGGCAACAGGCGCTTACCTTCGGACAGCTCCGGATCGCCGTCTAATGCGTCTCTTGTCGCCTACACGGCAGGGAAAAGCTTTTCCACTCTGTCTAGGAAGGAGAAAGTGTGCCAGCACAGCAAATGCCTCCCGGGCTTTCCCTGGAATTCAGCAAGTGCTTTGCAGCTTGAAATTGGAAGGAAAGCCTCAGATTTAGCAGCCAGAGCTTCAGGAGGAGCAGCAGCGAGCACAGCATCGGTTTTGCAGCAGCTCCTTCCATGTGCATGTTTTTGGGAGTGGAAAGGCTTGCAGAGTGTTAAAGTAGCTTTTTCTCTCCGCTGGAAAGCTGCACGCTCAGTGCCAGTGTTCTGCAGCTTCTTTCTTCACGTTTCAGCAGCTAGCACGCTCTCCGTGTGCTGGAGAAGCGGCAGAGGCTTCCTTGCCGGAGAAGCGGCACCTTCGACGGCAGAGAGCATCCTGCCGGCCGCGGTGCGCTCCGGAGCGGGGGCTTGTGCCGAAAGAGGCCGGCAACAGGCGCTTACCTTCGGACAGCTCCGGATCGCCGTCTAATGCGTCTCTTGTCGCCTACACGGCAGGGAAAAGCTTTTCCACTCTGTCTAGGAAGGAGAAAGTGTGCCAGCACAGCAAATGCCTCCCGGACTTTCCCTGGAATTCAGCAAGTGCTTTGCAGCTTGAAATTGGAAGGAAAGCCTCAGATTTAGCAGCCAGAGCTTCAGGAGGAGCAGCAGCGAGCACAGCATCGGTTTTGCAGCAGCTCCTTCCATGTGCATGTTTTTGGGAGTGGAAAGGCTTGCAGAGTGTTAAAGTAGCTTTTTCTCTCCGCTGGAAAGCTGCACGCTCAGTGCCAGTCTTCTGCAGCTTCTTTCTTCACGTTTCAGCAGCTAGCACGCTCTCCGTGTGCTGGAGAAGCGGCAGAGGCTTCCTTGCCGGAGAAGCGGCACCTTCGCCGGCAGAGAGCATCCTGCCGGCCGCGGTGCGCTCCGGAGCGGGGGCTTGTGCCGAAAGAGGCCGGCAACAGGCGCTTACCTTCGGACAGCTCCGGATCGCCGTCTAATGCGTCTCTTGTCGCCTACACGGCAGGGAAAAGCTTTTCCACTCTGTCTAGGAAGGAGAAAGTGTGCCAGCACAGCAAATGCCTCCCGGACTTTCCCTGGAATTCAGCAAGTGCTTTGCAGCTTGAAATTGGAAGGAAAGCCTCAGATTTAGCAGCCAGAGCTTCAGGAGGAGCAGCAGCGAGCACAGCATCGGTTTTGCAGCAGCTCCTTCCATGTGCATGTTTTTGGGAGTGGAAAGGCTTGCAGAGTGTTAAAGTAGCTTTTTCTCTCCGCTGGAAAGCTGCACGCTCAGTGCCAGTCTTCTGCAGCTTCTTTCTTCACGTTTCAGCAGCTAGCACGCTCTCCGTGTGCTGGAGAAGCGGCCGAGGCTTCCTTGCCGGAGAAGCGGCACCTTCGCCGGCTGAGAGCATCCTGCCGGCCGCGGTGCGCTCCGGAGCGGGGGCTTGTGCCGAAAGAGGCCGGCAACAGGCGCTTACCTTCGGACAGCTCCGGATCGCCGTCTAATGCGTCTCTTGTCGCCTACACGGCAGGGAAAAGCTTTTCCACTCTGTCTAGGAAGGAGAAAGTGTGCCAGCACAGCAAATGCCTCCCGGACTTTCCCTGGAATTCAGCAAGTGCTTTGCAGCTTGAAATTGGAAGGAAAGCCTCAGATTTAGCAGCCAGAGCTTCAGGAGGAGCAGCAGCGAGCACAGCATCGGTTTTGCAGCAGCTCCTTCCATGTGCATGTTTTTGGGAGTTGAAAGGCTTGCAGAGTGTTAAAGTAGCTTTTTCTCTCCGCCGGAAAGCTGCACGCTCAGTGCCAGTGTTCTGCAGCTTCTTTTTTCACGTTTCAGCAGCTAGCACGCTCTCCGTGTGCTGGAGAAGCGGCAGAGGCTTCCTTGCCGGAGAAGCGGCACCTTCGCCGGCAGAGAGCATCCTGCCGGCCGCGGTGCGCTCCGGAGCGGGGGCTTGTGCCGAAAGAGGCCGGCAACAGGCGCTTACCTTCGGACAGCTCCGGATCGCCGTCTAATGCGTCTCTTGTCGCCTACACGGCAGGGAAAAGCTTTTCCACTCTGTCTAGGAAGGAGAAAGTGTGCCAGCACAGCAAATGCCTCCCGGACTTTCCCTGCAATTCAGCAAGTGCTTTGCAGCTTGAAATTGGAAGAAAAGCCTCAGATTTAGCAGCCAGAGCTTCAGGAGGAGCAGCAGCGAGCACAGCATCGGTTTTGCAGCAGCTCCTTCCATGTGCATGTTTTTGGGAGTGGAAAGGCTTGCAGAGTGTTAAAGTAGCTTTTTCTCTCCGCTGGAAAGCTGCACGCTCAGTGCCAGTCTTCTGCAGCTTCTTTCTTCACGTTTCAGCAGCTAGCACGCTCTCCGTGTGCTGGAGAAGCGGCAGAGGCTTCCTTGCCGGAGAAGCGGCACCTTCGCCGGCAGAGAGCATCCGGCCGGCCGCGGTGCGCTCCGGAGCGGGGGCTTGTGCCGAAAGAGGCCGGCAACAGGCGCTTACCTTCGGACAGCTCCGGATCGCCGTCTAATGCGTCTCTTGTCGCCTACACGGCAGGGAAAAGCTTTTCCACTCTGTCTAGGAAGGAGAAAGTGTGCCAGCACAGCAAATGCCTCCCGGACTTTCCCTGGAATTCAGCAAGTGCTTTGCAGCTTGAAATTGGAAGGAAAGCCTCAGATTTAGCAGCCAGAGCTTCAGGAGGAGCAGCAGCGAGCACAGCATCGCTTTTGCAGCAGCTCCTTCCATGTGCATGTTTTTGGGAGTGGAAAGGCTTGCAGAGTGTTAAAGTAGCTTTTTCTCTCCGCTGGAAAGCTGCACGCTCAGTGCCAGTCTTCTGCAGCTTCTTTCTTCACGTTTCAGCAGCTAGCACGCTCTCCGTGTGCTGGAGAAGCGGCAGAGGCTTCCTTGCCGGAGAAGCGGCACCTTCGCCGGCAGAGAGCATCCGGCCGGCCGCGGTGCGCTCCGGAGCGGGGGCTTGTGCCGAAAGAGGCCGGCAACAGGCGCTTACCTTCGGACAGCTCCGGATCGCCGTCTAATGCGTCTCTTGTCGCCTACACGGCAGGGAAAAGCTTTTCCACTCTGTCTAGGAAGGAGAAAGTGTGCCAGCACAGCAAATGCCTCCCGGACTTTCCCTGGAATTCAGCAAGTGCTTTGCAGCTTGAAATTGGAAGGAAAGCCTCAGATTTAGCAGCCAGAGCTTCAGGAGGAGCAGCAGCGAGCACAGCATCGGTTTTGCAGCAGCTCCTTCCATGTGCATGTTTTTGGGAGTGGAAAGGCTTGCAGAGTGTTAAAGTAGCTTTTTCTCTCCGCTGGAAAGCTGCACGCTCAGTGCCAGTCTTCTGCAGCTTCTTTCTTCACGTTTCAGCAGCTAGCACGCTCTCCGTGTGCTGGAGAAGCGGCA
Organism: Fringilla coelebs; assembly: GCF_963513975.1. NCBI lineage: Eukaryota > Metazoa > Chordata > Aves > Passeriformes > Fringillidae > Fringilla > Fringilla coelebs. The sequence continues at coordinate 306,109 of NW_028167542.1, forward strand.
GAGGCTTCCTTGCCGGAGAAGCGGCACCTTCGCCGGCAGAGAGCATCCTGCCGGCCGCGGTGCGCTCCGGAGCGGGGGCTTGTGCCGAAAGAGGCCGGCAACAGGCGCTTACCTTCGGACAGCTCCGGATCGCCGTCTAATGCGTCTCTTGTCGCCTACACGGCAGGGAAAAGCTTTTCCACTCTGTCTAGGAAGGAGAAAGTGTGCCAGCACAGCAAATGCCTCCCGGACTTTCCCTGCAATTCAGCAAGTGCTTTGCAGCTTGAAATTGGAAGGAAAGCCTCAGATTTAGCAGCCAGAGCTTCAGGAGGAGCAGCAGCGAGCACAGCATCGGTTTTGCAGCAGCTCCTTCCATGTGCATGTTTTTGGGAGTGGAAAGGCTTGCAGAGTGTTAAAGTAGCTTTTTCTCTCCGCTGGAAAGCTGCACGCTCAGTGCCAGTCTTCTGCAGCTTCTTTCTTCACGTTTCAGCAGCTAGCACGCTCTCCGTGTGCTGGAGAAGCGGCAGAGGCTTCCTTGCCGGAGAAGCGGCACCTTCGCCGGCAGAGAGCATCCTGCCGGCCGCGGTGCGCTCCGGAGCGGGGGCTTGTGCCGAAAGAGGCCGGCAACAGGCGCTTACCTTCGGACAGCTCCGGATCGCCGTCTAATGCGTCTCTTGTCGCCTACACGGCAGGGAAAAGCTTTTCCACTCTGTCTAGGAAGGAGAAAGTGTGCCAGCACAGCAAATGCCTCCCGGACTTTCCCTGGAATTCAGCAAGTGCTTTGCAGCTTGAAATTGGAAGGAAAGCCTCAGATTTAGCAGCCAGAGCTTCAGGAGGAGCAGCAGCGAGCACAGCATCGCTTTTGCAGCAGCTCCTTCCATGTGCATGTTTTTGGGAGTGGAAAGGCTTGCAGAGTGTTAAAGTAGCTTTTTCTCTCCGCTGGAAAGCTGCACGCTCAGTGCCAGTCTTCTGCAGCTTCTTTCTTCACGTTTCAGCAGCTAGCACGCTCTCCGTGTGCTGGAGAAGCGGCAGAGGCTTCCTTGCCGGAGAAGCGGCACCTTCGCCGGCTGAGAGCATCCTGCCGGCCGCGGTGCGCTCCGGAGCGGGGGCTTGTGCCGAAAGAGGCCGGCAACAGGCGCTTACCTTCGGACAGCTCCGGATCGCCGTCTAATGCGTCTCTTGTCGCCTACACGGCAGGGAAAAGCTTTTCCACTCTGTCTAGGAAGGAGAAAGTGTGCCAGCACAGCAAATGCCTCCCGGACTTTCCCTGGAATTCAGCAAGTGCTTTGCAGCTTGAAATTGGAAGGAAAGCCTCAGATTTAGCAGCCAGAGCTTCAGGAGGAGCAGCAGCGAGCACAGCATCGGTTTTGCAGCAGCTCCTTCCATGTGCATGTTTTTGGGAGTGGAAAGGCTTGCAGAGTGTTAAAGTAGCTTTTTCTCTCCGCTGGAAAGCTGCACGCTCAGTGCCAGTCTTCTGCAGCTTCTTTCTTCACGTTTCAGCAGCTAGCACGCTCTCCGTGTGCTGGAGAAGCGGCAGAGGCTTCCTTGCCGGAGAAGCGGCACCTTCGCCGGCTGAGAGCATCCTGCCGGCCGCGGTGCGCTCCGGAGCGGGGGCTTGTGCCGAAAGAGGCCGGCAACAGGCGCTTACCTTCGGACAGCTCCGGATCGCCGTCTAATGCGTCTCTTGTCGCCTACACGGCAGGGAAAAGCTTTTCCACTCTGTCTAGGAAGGAGAAAGTGTGCCAGCACAGCAAATGCCTCCCGGGCTTTCCCTGGAATTCAGCAAGTGCTTTGCAGCTTGAAATTGGAAGGAAAGCCTCAGATTTAGCAGCCAGAGCTTCAGGAGGAGCAGCAGCGAGCACAGCATCGGTTTTGCAGCAGCTCCTTCCATGTGCATGTTTTTGGGAGTGGAAAGGCTTGCAGAGTGTTAAAGTAGCTTTTTCTCTCCGCTGGAAAGCTGCACGCTCAGTGCCAGTGTTCTGCAGCTTCTTTCTTCACGTTTCAGCAGCTAGCACGCTCTCCGTGTGCTGGAGAAGCGGCAGAGGCTTCCTTGCCGGAGAAGCGGCACCTTCGCCGGCAGAGAGCATCCTGCCGGCCGCGGTGCGCTCCGGAGCGGGGGCTTGTGCCGAAAGAGGCCGGCAACAGGCGCTTACCTTCGGACAGCTCCGGATCGCCGTCTAATGCGTCTCTTGTCGCCTACACGGCAGGGAAAAGCTTTTCCACTCTGTCTAGGAAGGAGAAAGTGTGCCAGCACAGCAAATGCCTCCCGGACTTTCCCTGGAATTCAGCAAGTGCTTTGCAGCTTGAAATTGTAAGGAAAGCCTCAGATTTAGCAGCCAGAGCTTCAGGAGGAGCAGCAGCGAGCACAGCATCGGTTTTGCAGCAGCTCCTTCCATGTGCATGTTTTTGGGAGTGGAAAGGCTTGCAGAGTGTTAAAGTAGCTTTTTCTCTCCGCTGGAAAGCTGCACGCTCAGTGCCAGTCTTCTGCAGCTTCTTTCTTCACGTTTCAGCAGCTAGCACGCTCTCCGTGTGCTGGAGAAGCGGCAGAGGCTTCCTTGCCGGAGAAGCGGCACCTTCGCCGGCAGAGAGCATCCTGCCGGCCGCGGTGCGCTCCGGAGCGGGGGCTTGTGCCGAAAGAGGCCGGCAACAGGCGCTTACCTTCGGACAGCTCCGGATCGCCGTCTAATGCGTCTCTTGTCGCCTACACGGCAGGGAAAAGCTTTTCCACTCTGTCTAGGAAGGAGAAAGTGTGCCAGCACAGCAAATGCCTCCCGGACTTTCCCTGGAATTCAGCAAGTGCTTTGCAGCTTGAAATTGGAAGGAAAGCCTCAGATTTAGCAGCCAGAGCTTCAGGAGGAGCAGCAGCGAGCACAGCATCGGTTTTGCAGCAGCTCCTTCCATGTGCATGTTTTTGGGAGTGGAAAGGCTTGCAGAGTGTTAAAGTAGCTTTTTCTCTCCGCTGGAAAGCTGCACGCTCAGTGCCAGTCTTCTGCAGCTTCTTTCTTCACGTTTCAGCAGCTAGCACGCTCTCCGTGTGCTGGAGAAGCGGCAGAGGCTTCCTTGCCGGAGAAGCGGCACCTTCGCCGGCAGAGAGCATCCTGCCGGCCGCGGTGCGCTCCGGAGCGGGGGCTTGTGCCGAAAGAGGCCGGCAACAGGCGCTTACCTTCGGACAGCTCCGGATCGCCGTCTAATGCGTCTCTTGTCGCCTACACGGCAGGGAAAAGCTTTTCCACTCTGTCTAGGAAGGAGAAAGTGTGCCAGCACAGCAAATGCCTCCCGGACTTTCCCTGCAATTCAGCAAGTGCTTTGCAGCTTGAAATTGGAAGGAAAGCCTCAGATTTAGCAGCCAGAGCTTCAGGACGAGAAGCAGCGAGCACAGCATCGGTTTTGCAGCAGCTCCTTCCATGTGCATGCTTTTGGGAGTGGAAAGGCTTGCAGAGTGTTAAAGTAGCTTTTTCTCTCCGCTGGAAAGCTTCACGCTCAGTGCCAGTCTTCTGCAGCTTCTTTCTTCACGTTTCAGCAGCTAGCACGCTCTCCGTGTGCTGGAGAAGCGGCAGAGGCTTCCTTGCCGGAGAAGCGGCACCTTCGCCGGCAGAGAGCATCCTGCCGGCCGCGGTGCGCTCCGGAGCGGGGGCTTGTGCCGAAAGAGGCCGGCAACAGGCGCTTACCTTCGGACAGCTCCGGATCGCCGTCTAATGCGTCTCTTGTCGCCTACACGGCAGGGAAAAGCTTTTCCACTCTGTCTAGGAAGGAGAAAGTGTGCCAGCACAGCAAATGCCTCCCGGACTTTCCCTGCAATTCAGCAAGTGCTTTGCAGCTTGAAATTGGAAGGAAAGCCTCAGATTTAGCAGCCAGAGCTTCAGGAGGAGCAGCAGCGAGCACAGCATCGGTTTTGCAGCAGCTCCTTCCATGTGCATGTTTTTGGGAGTGGAAAGGCTTGCAGAGTGTTAAAGTAGCTTTTTCTCTCCGCTGGAAAGCTGCACGCTCAGTGCCAGTGTTCTGCAGCTTCTTTCTTCACGTTTCAGCAGCTAGCACGCTCTCCGTGTGCTGGAGAAGCGGCAGAGGCTTCCTTGCCGGAGAAGCGGCACCTTCGCCGGCTGAGAGCATCCTGCCGGCCGCGGTGCGCTCCGGAGCGGGGGCTTGTGCCGAAAGAGGCCGGCAACAGGCGCTTACCTTCGGACAGCTCCGGATCGCCGTCTAATGCGTCTCTTGTCGCCTACACGGCAGGGAAAAGCTTTTCCACTCTGTCTAGGAAGGAGAAAGTGTGCCAGCACAGCAAATGCCTCCCGGACTTTCCCTGGAATTCAGCAAGTGCTTTGCAGCTTGAAATTGGAAGGAAAGCCTCAGATTTAGCAGCCAGAGCTTCAGGAGGAGCAGCAGCGAGCACAGCATCGGTTTTGCAGCAGCTCCTTCCATGTGCATGCTTTTGGGAGTGGAAAGGCTTGCAGAGTGTTAAAGTAGCTTTTTCTCTCCGCTGGAAAGCTGCACGCTCAGTGCCAGTCTTCTGCAGCTTCTTTCTTCACGTTTCAGCAGCTAGCACGCTCTCCGTGTGCTGGAGAAGCGGCAGAGGCTTCCTTGCCGGAGAAGCGGCACCTTCGCCGGCAGAGAGCATCCTGCCGGCCGCGGTGCGCTCCGGAGCGGGGGCTTGTGCCGAAAGAGGCCGGCAACAGGCGCTTACCTTCGGACAGCTCCGGATCGCCGTCTAATGCGTCTCTTGTCGCCTACACGGCAGGGAAAAGCTTTTCCACTCTGTCTAGGAAGGAGAAAGTGTGCCAGCACAGCAAATGCCTCCCGGACTTTCCCTGCAATTCAGCAAGTGCTTTGCAGCTTGAAATTGGAAGGAAAGCCTCAGATTTAGCAGCCAGAGCTTCAGGAGGAGCAGCAGCGAGCACAGCATCGCTTTTGCAGCAGCTCCTTCCATGTGCATGTTTTTGGGAGTGGAAAGGCTTGCAGAGTGTTAAAGTAGCTTTTTCTCTCCGCTGGAAAGCTGCACGCTCAGTGCCAGTGTTCTGCAGCTTCTTTCTTCACGTTTCAGCAGCTAGCACGCTCTCCGTGTGCTGGAGAAGCGGCAGAGGCTTCCTTGCCGGAGAAGCGGCACCTTCGCCGGCTGAGAGCATCCTGCCGGCCGCGGTGCGCTCCGGAGCGGGGGCTTGTGCCGAAAGAGGCCGGCAACAGGCGCTTACCTTCGGACAGCTCCGGATCGCCGTCTAATGCGTCTCTTGTCGCCTACACGGCAGGGAAAAGCTTTTCCACTCTGTCTAGGAAGGAGAAAGTGTGCCAGCACAGCAAATGCCTCCCGGACTTTCCCTGGAATTCAGCAAGTGCTTTGCAGCTTGAAATTGGAAGGAAAGCCTCAGATTTAGCAGCCAGAGCTTCAGGAGGAGCAGCAGCGAGCACAGCATCGGTTTTGCAGCAGCTCCTTCCATGTGCATGCTTTTGGGAGTGGAAAGGCTTGCAGAGTGTTAAAGTAGCTTTTTCTCTCCGCTGGAAAGCTGCACGCTCAGTGCCAGTCTTCTGCAGCTTCTTTCTTCACGTTTCAGCAGCTAGCACGCTCTCCGTGTGCTGGAGAAGCGGCAGAGGCTTCCTTGCCGGAGAAGCGGCACCTTCGCCGGCAGAGAGCATCCTGCCGGCCGCGGTGCGCTCCGGAGCGGGGGCTTGTGCCGAAAGAGGCCGGCAACAGGCGCTTACCTTCGGACAGCTCCGGATCGCCGTCTAATGCGTCTCTTGTCGCCTACACGGCAGGGAAAAGCTTTTCCACTCTGTCTAGGAAGGAGAAAGTGTGCCAGCACAGCAAATGCCTCCCGGACTTTCCCTGGAATTCAGCAAGTGCTTTGCAGCTTGAAATTGGAAGGAAAGCCTCAGATTTAGCAGCCAGAGCTTCAGGAGGAGCAGCAGCGAGCACAGCATCGCTTTTGCAGCAGCTCCTTCCATGTGCATGTTTTTGGGAGTGGAAAGGCTTGCAGAGTGTTAAAGTAGCTTTTTCTCTCCGCTGGAAAGCTGCACGCTCAGTGCCAGTCTTCTGCAGCTTCTTTCTTCACGTTTCAGCAGCTAGCACGCTCTCCGTGTGCTGGAGAAGCGGCAGAGGCTTCCTTGCCGGAGAAGCGGCACCTTCGCCGGCTGAGAGCATCCTGCCGGCCGCGGTGCGCTCCGGAGCGGGGGCTTGTGCCGAAAGAGGCCGGCAACAGGCGCTTACCTTCGGACAGCTCCGGATCGCCGTCTAATGCGTCTCTTGTCGCCTACACGGCAGGGAAAAGCTTTTCCACTCTGTCTAGGAAGGAGAAAGTGTGCCAGCACAGCAAATGCCTCCCGGGCTTTCCCTGCAATTCAGCAAGTGCTTTGCAGCTTGAAATTGGAAGGAAAGCCTCAGATTTAGCAGCCAGAGCTTCAGGAGGAGCAGCAGCGAGCACAGCATCGGTTTTGCAGCAGCTCCTTCCATGTGCATGTTTTTGGGAGTGGAAAGGCTTGCAGAGTGTTAAAGTAGCTTTTTCTCTCCGCTGGAAAGCTGCACGCTCAGTGCCAGTGTTCTGCAGCTTCTTTCTTCACGTTTCAGCAGCTAGCACGCTCTCCGTGTGCTGGAGAAGCGGCAGAGGCTTCCTTGCCGGAGAAGCGGCACCTTCGCCGGCAGAGAGCATCCTGCCGGCCGCGGTGCGCTCCGGAGCGGGGGCTTGTGCCGAAAGAGGCCGGCAACAGGCGCTTACCTTCGGACAGCTCCGGATCGCCGTCTAATGCGTCTCTTGTCGCCTACACGGCAGGGAAAAGCTTTTCCACTCTGTCTAGGAAGGAGAAAGTGTGCCAGCACAGCAAATGCCTCCCGGACTTTCCCTGGAATTCAGCAAGTGCTTTGCAGCTTGAAATTGGAAGGAAAGCCTCAGATTTAGCAGCCAGAGCTTCAGGAGGAGCAGCAGCGAGCACAGCATCGGTTTTGCAGCAGCTCCTTCCATGTGCATGTTTTTGGGAGTGGAAAGGCTTGCAGAGTATTAAAGTAGCTTTTTCTCTCCGCTGGAAAGCTGCACGCTCAGTGCCAGGGTTCTGCAGCTTCTTTCTTCACGTTTCAGCAGCTAGCACGCTCTCCGTGTGCTGGAGAAGCGGCAGAGGCTTCCTTGCCGGAGAAGCGGCACCTTCGCCGGCAGAGAGCATCCTGCCGGCCGCGGTGCGCTCCGGAGCGGGGACTTGTGCCGAAAGAGGTCGGCAACAGGCGCTTACCTTCGGACAGCTCCGGATCGCCGTCTAATGCGCCTCTTGTCGCCTACACGGCAGGGAAAAGCTTTTCCACTCTGTCTAGGAAGGAGAAAGTGTGCCAGCACAGCAAATGCCTCCCGGACTTTCCCTGGAATTCAGCAAGTGCTTTGCAGCTTGAAATTGGAAGGAAAGCCTCAGATTTAGCAGCCAGAGCTTCAGGAGGAGCAGCAGCGAGCACAGCATCGCTTTTGCAGCAGCTCCTTCCATGTGCATGTTTTTGGGAGTGGAAAGGCTTGCAGAGTGTTAAAGTAGCTTTTTCTCTCCGCTGGAAAGCTGCACGCTCAGTGCCAGTGTTCTGCAGCTTCTTTCTTCACGTTTCAGCAGCTAGCACGCTCTCCGTGTGCTGGAGAAGCGGCAGAGGCTTCCTTGCCGGAGAAGCGGCACCTTCGCCGGCAGAGAGCATCCTGCCGGCCGCGGTGCGCTCCGGAGCGGGGACTTGTGCCGAAAGAGGTCGGCAACAGGCGCTTACCTTCGGACAGCTCCGGATCGCCGTCTAATGCGTCTCTTGTCGCCTACACGGCAGGGAAAAGCTTTTCCACTCTGTCTAGGAAGGAGAAAGTGTGCCAGCACAGCAAATGCCTCCCTGACTTTCCCTGGAATTCAGCAAGTGCTTTGCAGCTTGAAATTGGAAGGAAAGCCTCAGATTTAGCAGCCAGAGCTTCAGGAGGAGCAGCAGCGAGCACAGCATCGCTTTTGCAGCAGCTCCTTCCATGTGCATGTTTTTGGGAGTGGAAAGGCTTGCAGAGTGTTAAAGTAGCTTTTTCTCTCCGCTGGAAAGCTGCACGCTCAGTGCCAGTGTTCTGCAGCTTCTTTCTTCACGTTTCAGCAGCTAGCACGCTCTCCGTGTGCTGGAGAAGCGGCAGAGGCTTCCTTGCCGGAGAAGCGGCACCTTCGCCGGCTGAGAGCATCCTGCCGGCCGCGGTGCGCTCCGGAGCGGGGGCTTGTGCCGAAAGAGGCCGGCAACAGGCGCTTACCTTCGGACAGCTCCGGATCGCCGTCTAATGCGTCTCTTGTCGCCTACACGGCAGGGAAAAGCTTTTCCACTCTGTCTAGGAAGGAGAAAGTGTGCCAGCACAGCAAATGCCTCCCGGACTTTCCCTGGAATTCAGCAAGTGCTTTGCAGCTTGAAATTGGAAGGAAAGCCTCAGATTTAGCAGCCAGAGCTTCAGGAGGAGCAGCAGCGAGCACAGCATCGGTTTTGCAGCAGCTCCTTCCATGTGCATGTTTTTGGGAGTGGAAAGGCTTGCAGAGTGTTAAAGTAGCTTTTTCTCTCCGCTGGAAAGCTGCACGCTCAGTGCCAGTCTTCTGCAGCTTCTTTCTTCACGTTTCAGCAGCTAGCACGCTCTCCGTGTGCTGGAGAAGCGGCAGAGGCTTCCTTGCCGGAGAAGCGGCACCTTCGCCGGCAGAGAGCATCCTGCCGGCCGCGGTGCGCTCCGGAGCGGGGGCTTGTGCCGAAAGAGGCCGGCAACAGGCGCTTACCTTCGGACAGCTCCGGATCGCCGTCTAATGCGTCTCTTGTCGCCTACACGGCTGGGAAAAGCTTTTCCACTCTGTCTAGGAAGGAGAAAGTGTGCCAGCACAGCAAATGCCTCCCGGACTTTCCCTGGAATTCAGCAAGTGCTTTGCAGCTTGAAATTGGAAGGAAAGCCTCAGATTTAGCAGCCAGAGCTTCAGGAGGAGCAGCAGCGAGCACAGCATCGCTTTTGCAGCAGCTCCTTCCATGTGCATGTTTTTGGGAGTGGAAAGGCTTGCAGAGTGTTAAAGTAGCTTTTTCTCTCCGCTGGAAAGCTGCACGCTCAGTGCCAGTCTTCTGCAGCTTCTTTCTTCACGTTTCAGCAGCTAGCACGCTCTCCGTGTGCTGGAGAAGCGGCAGAGGCTTCCTTGCCGGAGAAGCGGCACCTTCGCCGGCAGAGAGCATCCTGCCGGCCGCGGTGCGCTCCGGAGCGGGGGCTTGTGCCGAAAGAGGCCGGCAACAGGCGCTTACCTTCGGACAGCTCCGGATCGCCGTCTAATGCGTCTCTTGTCGCCTACACGGCAGGGAAAAGCTTTTCCACTCTGTCTAGGAAGGAGAAAGTGTGCCAGCACAGCAAATGCCTCCCGGACTTTCCCTGGAATTCAGCAAGTGCTTTGCAGCTTGAAATTGGAAGGAAAGCCTCAGATTTAGCAGCCAGAGCTTCAGGAGGAGCAGCAGCGAGCACAGCATCGGTTTTGCAGCAGCTCCTTCCATGTGCATGTTTTTGGGAGTGGAAAGGCTTGCAGAGTGTTAAAGTAGCTTTTTCTCTCCGCTGGAAAGCTGCACGCTCAGTGCCAGTCTTCTGCAGCTTCTTTCTTCACGTTTCAGCAGCTAGCACGCTCTCCGTGTGCTGGAGAAGCGGCAGAGGCTTCCTTGCCGGAGAAGCGGCACCTTCGCCGGCAGAGAGCAGCCTGCCGGCCGCGGTGCGCTCCGGAGCGGGGGCTTGTGCCGAAAGAGGCCGGCAACAGGCGCTTACCTTCGGACAGCTCCGGATCGCCGTCTAATGCGTCTCTTGTCGCCTACACGGCAGGGAAAAGCTTTTCCACTCTGTCTAGGAAGGAGAAAGTGTGCCAGCACAGCAAATGCCTCCCGGACTTTCCCTGGAATTCAGCAAGTGCTTTGCAGCTTGAAATTGGAAGGAAAGCCTCAGATTTAGCAGCCAGAGCTTCAGGAGGAGCAGCAGCGAGCACAGCATCGGTTTTGCAGCAGCTCCTTCCATGTGCATGTTTTTGGGAGTGGAAAGGCTTGCAGAGTGTTAAAGTAGCTTTTTCTCTCCGCTGGAAAGCTGCACGCTCAGTGCCAGTCTTCTGCAGCTTCTTTCTTCACGTTTCAGCAGCTAGCACGCTCTCCGTGTGCTGGAGAAGCGGCAGAGGCTTCCTTGCCGGAGAAGCGGCACCTTCGCCGGCAGAGAGCATCCTGCCGGCCGCGGTGCGCTCCGGAGCGGGGGCTTGTGCCGAAAGAGGCCGGCAACAGGCGCTTACCTTCGGACAGCTCCGGATCGCCGTCTAATGCGCCTCTTGTCGCCTACACGGCAGGGAAAAGCTTTTCCACTCTGTCTAGGAAGGAGAAAGTGTGCCAGCACAGCAAATGCCTCCCGGACTTTCCCTGGAATTCAGCAAGTGCTTTGCAGCTTGAAATTGGAAGGAAAGCCTCAGATTTAGCAGCCAGAGCTTCAGGAGGAGCAGCAGCGAGCACAGCATCGGTTTTGCAGCAGCTCCTTCCATGTGCATGTTTTTGGGAGTGGAAAGGCTTGCAGAGTGTTAAAGTAGCTTTTTCTCTCCGCTGGAAAGCTGCACGCTCAGTGCCAGTCTTCTGCAGCTTCTTTCTTCACGTTTCAGCAGCTAGCACGCTCTCCGTGTGCTGGAGAAGCGGCCGAGGCTTCCTTGCCGGAGAAGCGGCACCTTCGCCGGCAGAGAGCATCCTGCCGGCCGCGGTGCGCTCCGGAGCGGGGGCTTGTGCCGAAAGAGGCCGGCAACAGGCGCTTACCTTCGGACAGCTCCGGATCGCCGTCTAATGCGTCTCTTGTCGCCTACACGGCAGGGAAAAGCTTTTCCACTCTGTCTAGGAAGGAGAAAGTGTGCCAGCACAGCAAATGCCTCCCGGACTTTCCCTGGAATTCAGCAAGTGCTTTGCAGCTTGAAATTGGAAGGAAAGCCTCAGATTTAGCAGCCAGAGCTTCAGGAGGAGCAGCAGCGAGCACAGCATCGCTTTTGCAGCAGCTCCTTCCATGTGCATGTTTTTGGGAGTGGAAAGGCTTGCAGAGTGTTAAAGTAGCTTTTTCTCTCCGCTGGAAAGCTGCACGCTCAGTGCCAGTGTTCTGCAGCTTCTTTCTTCACGTTTCAGCAGCTAGCACGCTCTCCGTGTGCTGGAGAAGCGGCAGAGGCTTCCTTGCCGGAGAAGCGGCACCTTCGCCGGCAGAGAGCATCCTGCCGGCCGCGGTGCGCTCCGGAGCGGGGGCTTGTGCCGAAAGAGGCCGGCAACAGGCGCTTACCTTCGGACAGCTCCGGATCGCCGTCTAATGCGTCTCTTGTCGCCTACACGGCAGGGAAAAGCTTTTCCACTCTGTCTAGGAAGGAGAAAGTGTGCCAGCACAGCAAATGCCTCCCGGGCTTTCCCTGGAATTCAGCAAGTGCTTTGCAGCTTGAAATTGGAAGGAAAGCCTCAGATTTAGCAGCCAGAGCTTCAGGAGGAGCAGCAGCGAGCACAGCATCGGTTTTGCAGCAGCTCCTTCCATGTGCATGTTTTTGGGAGTGGAAAGGCTTGCAGAGTGTTAAAGTAGCTTTTTCTCTCCGCTGGAAAGCTGCACGCTCATTGCCAGTGTTCTGCAGCTTCTTTCTTCACGTTTCAGCAGCTAGCACGCTCTCCGTGTGCTGGAGAAGCGGCAGAGGCTTCCTTGCCGGAGAAGCGGCACCTTCGCCGGCAGAGAGCATCCTGCCGGCCGCGGTGCGCTCCGGAGCGGGGGCTTGTGCCGAAAGAGGCCGGCAACAGGCGCTTACCTTCGGACAGCTCCGGATCCCCGTCTAATGCGTCTCTTGTCGCCTACACGGCAGGGAAAAGCTACAGAAGACTGGCACTGAGCGTGCAGCTTTCCAGCGGAGAGAAAAAGCTACTTTAACACTCTGCAAGCCTTTCCACTCCCAAAAACATGCACATGGAAGGAGCTGCTGCAAAACCGATGCTGTGCTCGCTGCTGCTCCTCCTGAAGCTCTGGCTGCTAAATCTGAGGCTTTCCTTCCAATTTCAAGCTGCAAAGCACTTGCTGAATTCCAGGGAAAGTCCGGGAGGCATTTGCTGTGCTGGCACACTTTCTCCTTCCTAGACAGAGTGGAAAAGCTTTTCCCTGCCGTGTAGGCGACAAGAGACGCATTAGACGGCGATCCGGAGCTGTCCGAAGGTAAGCGCCTGTTGCCGGCCTCTTTCGGCACAAGCCCCCGCTCCGGAGCGCACCGCGGCCGGCAGGATGCTCTCTGCCGGCGAAGGTGCCGCTTCTCCGGCAAGGAAGCCTCTGCCGCTTCTCCAGCACACGGAGAGCGTGCTAGCTGCTGAAACGTGAAGAAAGAAGCTGCAGAAGACTGGCACTGAGCGTGCAGCTTTCCAGCGGAGAGAAAAAGCTACTTTAACACTCTGCAAGCCTTTCCACTCCCAAAAACATGCACATGGAAGGAGCTGCTGCAAAACCGATGCTGTGCTCGCTGCTGCTCCTCCTGAAGCTCTGGCTGCTAAATCTGAGGCTTTCCTTCCAATTTCAAGCTGCAAAGCACTTGCTGAATTCCAGGGAAAGCCCGGGAGGCATTTGCTGTGCTGGCACACTTTCTCCTTCCTAGACAGAGTGGAAAAGCTTTTCCCTGCCGTGTAGGCGACAAGAGACGCATTAGACGGCGATCCGGAGCTGTCCGAAGGTAAGCGCCTGTTGCCGGCCTCTTTCGGCACAAGCCCCCGCTCCGGAGCGCACCGCGGCCGGCAGGATGCTCTCTGCCGGCGAAGGTGCCGCTTCTCCGGCAAGGAAGCCTCTGCCGCTTCTCCAGCACACGGAGAGCGTGCTAGCTGCTGAAACGTGAAGAAAGAAGCTGCAGAACACTGGCACTGAGCGTGCAGCTTTCCAGCGGAGAGAAAAAGCTACTTTAACACTCTGCAAGCCTTTCCACTCCCAAAAACATGCACATGGAAGGAGCTGCTGCAAAACCGATGCTGTGCTCGCTGCTGCTCCTCCTGAAGCTCTGGCTGCTAAATCTGAGGCTTTCCTTCCAATTTCAAGCTGCAAAGCACTTGCTGAATTCCAGGGAAAGTCCGGGAGGCATTTGCTGTGCTGGCACACTTTCTCCTTCCTAGACAGAGTGGAAAAGCTTTTCCCTGCCGTGTAGGCGACAAGAGACGCATTAGACGGCGATCCGGAGCTGTCCGAAGGTAAGCGCCTGTTGCCGGCCTCTTTCGGCACAAGCCCCCGCTCCGGAGCGCACCGCGGCCGGCAGGATGCTCTCTGCCGGCGAAGGTGCCGCTTCTCCGGCAAGGAAGCCTCTGCCGCTTCTCCAGCACACGGAGAGCGTGCTAGCTGCTGAAACATGAAGAAAGAAGCTGCAGAAGACTGGCACTGAGCGTGCAGCTTTCCAGCGGAGAGAAAAAGCTACTTTAACACTCTGCAAGCCTTTCCACTCCCAAAAACATGCACATGGAAGGAGCTGCTGCAAAAGCGATGCTGTGCTCGCTGCTGCTCCTCCTGAAGCTCTGGCTGCTAAATCTGAGGCTTTCCTTCCAATTTCAAGCTGCAAAGCACTTGCTGAATTCCAGGGAAAGTCCGGGAGGCATTTGCTGTGCTGGCACACTTTCTCCTTCCTAGACAGAGTGGAAAAGCTTTTCCCTGCCGTGTAGGCGACAAGAGACGCATTAGACGGCGATCCGGAGCTGTCCGAAGGTAAGCGCCTGTTGCCGGCCTCTTTCGGCACAAGCCCCCGCTCCGGAGCGCACCGCGGCCGGCAGGATGCTCTCTGCCGGCGAAGGTGCCGCTTCTCCGGCAAGGAAGCCTCTGCCGCTTCTCCAGCACACGGAGAGCGTGCTAGCTGCTGAAACGTGAAGAAAGAAGCTGCAGAAGACTGGCACTGAGCGTGCAGCTTTCCAGCGGAGAGAAAAAGCTACTTTAACACTCTGCAAGCCTTTCCACTCCCAAAAACATGCACATGGAAGGAGCTGCTGCAAAACCGATGCTGTGCTCGCTGCTGCTCCTCCTGAAGCTCTGGCTGCTAAATCTGAGGCTTTCCTTCCAATTTCAAGCTGCAAAGCACTTGCTGAATTCCAGGGAAAGTCCGGGAGGCATTTGCTGTGCTGGCACACTTTCTCCTTCCTAGACAGAGTGGAAAAGCTTTTCCCTGCCGTGTAGGCGACAAGAGACGCATTAGACGGCGATCCGGAGCTGTCCGAAGGTAAGCGCCTGTTGCCGGCCTCTTTCGGCACAAGCCCCCGCTCCGGAGCGCACCGCGGCCGGCAGGATGCTCTCTGCCGGCGAAGGTGCCGCTTCTCCGGCAAGGAAGCCTCTGCCGCTTCTCCAGCACACGGAGAGCGTGCTAGCTGCTGAAACGTGAAGAAAGAAGCTGCAGAAGACTGGCACTGAGCGTGCAGCTTTCCAGCGGAGAGAAAAAGCTACTTTAACACTCTGCAAGCCTTTCCACTCCCAAAAACATGCACATGGAAGGAGCTGCTGCAAAACCGATGCTGTGCTCGCTGCTGCTCCTCCTGAAGCTCTGGCTGCTAAATCTGAGGCTTTCCTTCCAATTTCAAGCTGCAAAGCACTTGCTGAATTCCAGGGAAAGCCCGGGAGGCATTTGCTGTGCTGGCACACTTTCTCCTTCCTAGACAGAGTGGAAAAGCTTTTCCCTGCCGTGTAGGCGACAAGAGACGCATTAGACGGCGATCCGGAGCTGTCCGAAGGTAAGCGCCTGTTGCCGGCCTCTTTCGGCACAAGCCCCCGCTCCGGAGCGCACCGCGGCCGGCAGGATGCTCTCTGCCGGCGAAGGTGCCGCTTCTCCGGCAAGGAAGCCTCTGCCGCTTCTCCAGCACACGGAGAGCGTGCTAGCTGCTGAAACGTGAAGAAAGAAGCTGCAGAAGACTGGCACTGAGCGTGCAGCTTTCCAGCGGAGAGAAAAAGCTACTTTAACACTCTGCAAGCCTTTCCACTCCCAAAAACATGCACATGGAAGGAGCTGCTGCAAAAGCGATGCTGTGCTCGCTGCTGCTCCTCCTGAAGCTCTGGCTGCTAAATCTGAGGCTTTCCTTCCAATTACAAGCTGCAAAGCACTTGCTGAATTCCAGGGAAAGTCCGGGAGGCATTTGCTGTGCTGGCACACTTTCTCCTTCCTAGACAGAGTGGAAAAGCTTTTCCCTGCCGTGTAGGCGACAAGAGACGCATTAGACGGCGATCCGGAGCTGTCCGAAGGTAAGCGCCTGTTGCCGGCCTCTTTCGGCACAAGCCCCCGCTCCGGAGCGCACCGCGGCCGGCAGGATGCTCTCTGCCGGCGAAGGTGCCGCTTCTCCGGCAAGGAAGCCTCTGCCGCTTCTCCAGCACACGGAGAGCGTGCTAGCTGCTGAAACGTGAAGAAAGAAGCTGCAGAACACTGGCACTGAGCGTGCAGCTTTCCAGCGGAGAGAAAAAGCTACTTTAACACTCTGCAAGCCTTTCCACTCCCAAAAACATGCACATGGAAGGAGCTGCTGCAAAACCGATGCTGTGCTCGCTGCTGCTCCTCCTGAAGCTCTGGCTGCTAAATCTGAGGCTTTCCTTCCAATTTCAAGCTGCAAAGCACTTGCTGAATTCCAGGGAAAGCCCGGGAGGCATTTGCTGTGCTGGCACACTTTCTCCTTCCTAGACAGAGTGGAAAAGCTTTTCCCTGCCGTGTAGGCGACAAGAGACGCATTAGACGGCGATCCGGAGCTGTCCGAAGGTAAGCGCCTGTTGCCGGCCTCTTTCGGCACAAGCCCCCGCTCCGGAGCGCACCGCGGCCGGCAGGATGCTCTCTGCCGGCGAAGGTGCCGCTTCTCCGGCAAGGAAGCCTCTGCCGCTTCTCCAGCACACGGAGAGCGTGCTAGCTGCTGAAACGTGAAGAAAGAAGCTGCAGAAGACTGGCACTGAGCGTGCAGCTTTCCAGCGGAGAGAAAAAGCTACTTTAACACTCTGCAAGCCTTTCCACTCCCAAAAACATGCACATGGAAGGAGCTGCTGCAAAACCGATGCTGTGCTCGCTGCTGCTCCTCCTGAAGCTCTGGCTGCTAAATCTGAGGCTTTCCTTCCAATTTCAAGCTGCAAAGCACTTGCTGAATTCCAGGGAAAGTCCGGGAGGCATTTGCTGTGCTGGCACACTTTCTCCTTCCTAGACAGAGTGGAAAAGCTTTTCCCTGCCGTGTAGGCGACAAGAGACGCATTAGACGGCGATCCGGAGCTGTCCGAAGGTAAGCGCCTGTTGCCGGCCTCTTTCGGCACAAGCCCCCGCTCCGGAGCGCACCGCGGCCGGCAGGATGCTCTCTGCCGGCGAAGGTGCCGCTTCTCCGGCAAGGAAGCCTCTGCCGCTTCTCCAGCACACGGAGAGCGTGCTAGCTGCTGAAACGTGAAGAAAGAAGCTGCAGAAGACTGGCACTGAGCGTGCAGCTTTCCAGCGGAGAGAAAAAGCTACTTTAACACTCTGCAAGCCTTTCCACTCCCAAAAACATGCACATGGAAGGAGCTGCTGCAAAACCGATGCTGTGCTCGCTGCTGCTCCTCCTGAAGCTCTGGCTGCTAAATCTGAGGCTTTCCTTCCAATTTCAAGCTGCAAAGCACTTGCTGAATTCCAGGGAAAGCCCGGGAGGCATTTGCTGTGCTGGCACACTTTCTCCTTCCTAGACAGAGTGGAAAAGCTTTTCCCTGCCGTGTAGGCGACAAGAGACGCATTAGACGGCGTTCCGGAGCTGTCCGAAGGTAAGCGCCTGTTGCCGGCCTCTTTCGGCACAAGTCCCCGCTCCGGAGCGCACCGCGGCCGGCAGGATGCTCTCTGCCGGCGAAGGTGCCGCTTCTCCGGCAAGGAAGCCTCTGCCGCTTCTCCAGCACACGGAGAGCGTGCTAGCTGCTGAAACGTGAAGAAAGAAGCTGCAGAAGACTGGCACTGAGCGTGCAGCTTTCCAGCGGAGAGAAAAAGCTACTTTAACACTCTGCAAGCCTTTCCACTCCCAAAAACATGCACATGGAAGGAGCTGCTGCAAAACCGATGCTGTGCTCGCTGCTGCTCCTCCTGAAGCTCTGGCTGCTAAATCTGAGGCTTTCCTTCCAATTTCAAGCTGCAAAGCACTTGCTGAATTCCAGGGAAAGCCCGGGAGGCATTTGCTGTGCTGGCACACTTTCTCCTTCCTAGACAGAGTGGAAAAGCTTTTCCCTGCCGTGTAGGCGACAAGAGACGCATTAGACGGCGATCCGGAGCTGTCCGAAGGTAAGCGCCTGTTGCCGGCCTCTTTCGGCACAAGCCCCCGCTCCGGAGCGCACCGCGGCCGGCAGGATGCTCTCTGCCGGCGAAGGTGCCGCTTCTCCGGCAAGGAAGCCTCTGCCGCTTCTCCAGCACACGGAGAGCGTGCTAGCTGCTGAAACGTGAAGAAAGAAGCTGCAGAACACTGGCACTGAGCGTGCAGCTTTCCAGCGGAGAGAAAAAGCTACTTTAACACTCTGCAAGCCTTTCCACTCCCAAAAACATGCACATGGAAGGAGCTGCTGCAAAACCGATGCTGTGCTCGCTGCTGCTCCTCCTGAAGCTCTGGCTGCTAAATCTGAGGCTTTCCTTCCAATTTCAAGCTGCAAAGCACTTGCTGAATTCCAGGGAAAGTCCGGGAGGCATTTGCTGTGCTGGCACACTTTCTCCTTCCTAGACAGAGTGGAAAAGCTTTTCCCTGCCGTGTAGGCGACAAGAGACGCATTAGACGGCGATCCGGAGCTGTCCGAAGGTAAGCGCCTGTTGCCGGCCTCTTTCGGCACAAGCCCCCGCTCCGGAGCGCACCGCGGCCGGCAGGATGCTCTCTGCCGGCGAAGGTGCCGCTTCTCCGGCAAGGAAGCCTCTGCCGCTTCTCCAGCACACGGAGAGCGTGCTAGCTGCTGAAACGTGAAGAAAGAAGCTGCAGAACACTGGCACTGAGCGTGCAGCTTTCCAGCGGAGAGAAAAAGCTACTTTAACACTCTGCAAGCCTTTCCACTCCCAAAAACATGCACATGGAAGGAGCTGCTGCAAAACCGATGCTGTGCTCGCTGCTGCTCCTCCTGAAGCTCTGGCTGCTAAATCTGAGGCTTTCCTTCCAATTTCAAGCTGCAAAGCACTTGCTGAATTCCAGGGAAAGCCCGGGAGGCATTTGCTGTGCTGGCACACTTTCTCCTTCCTAGACAGAGTGGAAAAGCTTTTCCCTGCCGTGTAGGCGACAAGAGACGCATTAGACGGCGTTCCGGAGCTGTCCGAAGGTAAGCGCCTGTTGCCGGCCTCTTTCGGCACAAGTCCCCGCTCCGGAGCGCACCGCGGCCGGCAGGATGCTCTCTGCCGGCGAAGGTGCCGCTTCTCCGGCAAGGAAGCCTCTGCCGCTTCTCCAGCACACGGAGAGCGTGCTAGCTGCTGAAACGTGAAGAAAGAAGCTGCAGAAGACTGGCACTGAGCGTGCAGCTTTCCAGCGGAGAGAAAAAGCTACTTTAACACTCTGCAAGCCTTTCCACTCCCAAAAACATGCACATGGAAGGAGCTGCTGCAAAACCGATGCTGTGCTCGCTGCTGCTCCTCCTGAAGCTCTGGCTGCTAAATCTGAGGCTTTCCTTCCAATTTCAAGCTGCAAAGCACTTGCTGAATTCCAGGGAAAGCCCGGGAGGCATTTGCTGTGCTGGCACACTTTCTCCTTCCTAGACAGAGTGGAAAAGCTTTTCCCTGCCGTGTAGGCGACAAGAGACGCATTAGACGGCGATCCGGAGCTGTCCGAAGGTAAGCGCCTGTTGCCGGCCTCTTTCGGCACAAGCCCCCGCTCCGGAGCGCACCGCGGCCGGCAGGATGCTCTCTGCCGGCGAAGGTGCCGCTTCTCCGGCAAGGAAGCCTCTGCCGCTTCTCCAGCACACGGAGAGCGTGCTAGCTGCTGAAACGTGAAGAAAGAAGCTGCAGAAGACTGGCACTGAGCGTGCAGCTTTCCAGCGGAGAGAAAAAGCTACTTTAACACTCTGCAAGCCTTTCCACTCCCAAAAACATGCACATGGAAGGAGCTGCTGCAAAACCGATGCTGTGCTCGCTGCTGCTCCTCCTGAAGCTCTGGCTGCTAAATCTGAGGCTTTCCTTCCAATTTCAAGCTGCAAAGCACTTGCTGAATTCCAGGGAAAGTCCGGGAGGCATTTGCTGTGCTGGCACACTTTCTCCTTCCTAGACAGAGTGGAAAAGCTTTTCCCTGCCGTGTAGGCGACAAGAGACGCATTAGACGGCGATCCGGAGCTGTCCGAAGGTAAGCGCCTGTTGCCGGCCTCTTTCGGCACAAGCCCCCGCTCCGGAGCGCACCGCGGCCGGCAGGATGCTCTCTGCCGGCGAAGGTGCCGCTTCTCCGGCAAGGAAGCCTCTGCCGCTTCTCCAGCACACGGAGAGCGTGCTAGCTGCTGAAACGTGAAGAAAGAAGCTGCAGAAGACTGGCACTGAGCGTGCAGCTTTCCAGCGGAGAGAAAAAGCTACTTTAACACTCTGCAAGCCTTTCCACTCCCAAAAACATGCACATGGAAGGAGCTGCTGCAAAACCGATGCTGTGCTCGCTGCTGCTCCTCCTGAAGCTCTGGCTGCTAAATCTGAGGCTTTCCTTCCAATTTCAAGCTGCAAAGCACTTGCTGAATTCCAGGGAAAGCCCGGGAGGCATTTGCTGTGCTGGCACACTTTCTCCTTCCTAGACAGAGTGGAAAAGCTTTTCCCTGCCGTGTAGGCGACAAGAGACGCATTAGACGGCGATCCGGAGCTGTCCGAAGGTAAGCGCCTGTTGCCGGCCTCTTTCGGCACAAGCCCCCGCTCCGGAGCGCACCGCGGCCGGCAGGATGCTCTCTGCCGGCGAAGGTGCCGCTTCTCCGGCAAGGAAGCCTCTGCCGCTTCTCCAGCACACGGAGAGCGTGCTAGCTGCTGAAACGTGAAGAAAGAAGCTGCAGAACACTGGCACTGAGCGTGCAGCTTTCCAGCGGAGAGAAAAAGCTACTTTAACACTCTGCAAGCCTTTCCACTCCCAAAAACATGCACATGGAAGGAGCTGCTGCAAAAGCGATGCTGTGCTCGCTGCTGCTCCTCCTGAAGCTCTGGCTGCTAAATCTGAGGCTTTCCTTCCAATTTCAAGCTGCAAAGCACTTGGTGAATTCCAGGGAAAGTCCGGGAGGCATTTGCTGTGCTGGCACACTTTCTCCTTCATAGACAGAGTGGAAAAGCTTTTCCCTGCCGTGTAGGCGACAAGAGACGCATTAGACGGCGATCCGGAGCTGTCCGAAGGTAAGCGCCTGTTGCCGGCCTCTTTCGGCACAAGCCCCCGCTCCGGAGCGCACCGCGGCCGGCAGGATGCTCTCTGCCGGCGAAGGTGCCGCTTCTCCGGTAAGGAAGCCTCTGCCGCTTCTCCAGCACACGGAGAGCGTGCTAGCTGCTGAAACGTGAAGAAAGAAGCTGCGGAAGACTGGCACTGAGCGTGCAGCTTTCCAGCGGAGAGAAAAAGCTACTTTAACACTCTGCAAGCCTTTCCACTCCCAAAAACATGCACATGGAAGGAGCTGCTGCAAAACCGATGCTGTGCTCGCTGCTGCTCCTCCTGAAGCTCTGGCTGCTAAATCTGAGGCTTTCCTTCCAATTTCAAGCTGCAAAGCACTTGCTGAATTCCAGGGAAAGTCCGGGAGGCATTTGCTGTGCTGGCACACTTTCTCCTTCCTAGACAGAGTGGAAAAGCTTTTCCCTGCCGTGTAGGCGACAAGAGACGCATTAGACGGCGATCCGGAGCTGTCCGAAGGTAAGCGCCTGTTGCCGGCCTCTTTCGGCACAAGCCCCCGCTCCGGAGCGCACCGCGGCCGGCAGGATGCTCTCTGCCGGCGAAGGTGCCGCTTCTCCGGCAAGGAAGCCTCTGCCGCTTCTCCAGCACACGGAGAGCGTGCTAGCTGCTGAAACGTGAAGAAAGAAGCTGCAGAAGACTGGCACTGAGCGTGCAGCTTTCCAGCGGAGAGAAAAAGCTACTTTAACACTCTGCAAGCCTTTCCACTCCCAAAAACATGCACATGGAAGGAGCTGCTGCAAAACCGATGCTGTGCTCGCTGCTGCTCCTCCTGAAGCTCTGGCTGCTAAATCTGAGGCTTTCCTTCCAATTTCAAGCTGCAAAGCACTTGCTGAATTCCAGGGAAAGTCCGGGAGGCATTTGCTGTGCTGGCACACTTTCTCCTTCCTAGACAGAGTGGAAAAGCTTTTCCCTGCCGTGTAGGCGACAAGAGACGCATTAGTCGGCGATCCGGAGCTGTCCGAAGGTAAGCGCCTGTTGCCGGCCTCTTTCGGCACAAGCCCCCGCTCCGGAGCGCACCGCGGCCGGCAGGATGCTCTCTGCCGGCGAAGGTGCCGCTTCTCCGGCAAGGAAGCCTCTGCCGCTTCTCCAGCACACGGAGAGCGTGCTAGCTGCTGAAACGTGAAGAAAGAAGCTGCAGAAGACTGGCACTGAGCGTGCAGCTTTCCAGCGGAGAGAAAAAGCTACTTTAACACTCTGCAAGCCTTTCCACTCCCAAAAACATGCACATGGAAGGAGCTGCTGCAAAACCGATGCTGTGCTCGCTGCTGCTCCTCCTGAAGCTCTGGCTGCTAAATCTGAGGCTTTCCTTCCAATTTCAAGCTGCAAAGCACTTGCTGAATTCCAGGGAAAGTCCGGGAGGCATTTGCTGTGCTGGCACACTTTCTCCTTCCTAGACAGAGTGGAAAAGCTTTTCCCTGCCGTGTAGGCGACAAGAGACGCATTAGACGGCGATCCGGAGCTGTCCGAAGGTAAGCGCCTGTTGCCGGCCTCTTTCGGCACAAGCCCCCGCTCCGGAGCGCACCGCGGCCGGCAGGATGCTCTCTGCCGGCGAAGGTGCCGCTTCTCCGGCAAGGAAGCCTCTGCCGCTTCTCCAGCACACGGAGAGCGTGCTAGCTGCTGAAACGTGAAGAAAGAAGCTGCAGAAGACTGGCACTGAGCGTGCAGCTTTCCAGCGGAGAGAAAAAGCTACTTTAACACTCTGCAAGCCTTTCCACTCCCAAAAACATGCACATGGAAGGAGCTGCTGCAAAAGCGATGCTGTGCTCGCTGCTGCTCCTCCTGAAGCTCTGGCTGCTAAATCTGAGGCTTTCCTTCCAATTTCAAGCTGCAAAGCACTTGCTGAATTCCAGGGAAAGTCCGGGAGGCATTTGCTGTGCTGGCACACTTTCTCCTTCCTAGACAGAGTGGAAAAGCTTTTCCCTGCCGTGTAGGCGACAAGAGACGCATGAGACGGCGATCCGGAGCTGTCCGAAGGTAAGCGCCTGTTGCCGGCCTCTTTCGGCACAAGCCCCCGCTCCGGAGCGCACCGCGGCCGGCAGGATGCTCTCAGCCGGCGAAGGTGCCGCTTCTCCGGCAAGGAAGCCTCTGCCGCTTCTCCAGCACACGGAGAGCGTGCTAGCTGCTGAAACGTGAAGAAAGAAGCTGCAGAAGACTGGCACTGAGCGTGCAGCTTTCCAGCGGAGAGAAAAAGCTACTTTAACACTCTGCAAGCCTTTCCACTCCCAAAAACATGCACATGGAAGGAGCTGCTGCAAAACCGATGCTGTGCTCGCTGCTGCTCCTCCTGAAGCTCTGGCTGCTAAATCTGAGGCTTTCCTTCCAATTTCAAGCTGCAAAGCACTTGCTGAATTCCAGGGAAAGCCCGGGAGGCATTTGCTGTGCTGGCACACTTTCTCCTTCCTAGACAGAGTGGAAAAGCTTTTCCCTGCCGTGTAGGCGACAAGAGACGCATTAGACGGCGATCCGGAGCTGTCCGAAGGTAAGCGCCTGTTGCCGGCCTCTTTCGGCACAAGCCCCCGCTCCGGAGCGCACCGCGGCCGGCAGGATGCTCTCTGCCGGCGAAGGTGCCGCTTCTCCGGCAAGGAAGCCTCTGCCGCTTCTCCAGCACACGGAGAGCGTGCTAGCTGCTGAAACGTGAAGAAAGAAGCTGCAGAACACTGGCACTGAGCGTGCAGCTTTCCAGCGGAGAGAAAAAGCTACTTTAACACTCTGCAAGCCTTTCCACTCCCAAAAACATGCACATGGAAGGAGCTGCTGCAAAAGCGATGCTGTGCTCGCTGCTGCTCCTCCTGAAGCTCTGGCTGCTAAATCTGAGGCTTTCCTTCCAATTTCAAGCTGCAAAGCACTTGCTGAATTCCAGGGAAAGCCCGGGAGGCATTTGCTGTGCTGGCACACTTTCTCCTTCCTAGACAGAGTGGAAAAGCTTTTCCCTGCCGTGTAGGCGACAAGAGACGCATTAGACGGCGATCCGGAGCTGTCCGAAGGTAAGCGCCTGTTGCCGGCCTCTTTCGGCACAAGCCCCCGCTCCGGAGCGCACCGCGGCCGGCAGGATGCTCTCTGCCGGCGAAGGTGCCGCTTCTCCGGTAAGGAAGCCTCTGCCGCTTCTCCAGCACACGGAGAGCGTGCTAGCTGCTGAAACGTGAAGAAAGAAGCTGCAGAAGACTGGCACTGAGCGTGCAGCTTTCCAGCGGAGAGAAAAAGCTACTTTAACACTCTGCAAGCCTTTCCACTCCCAAAAACATGCACATGGAAGGAGCTGCTGCAAAACCGATGCTGTGCTCGCTGCTGCTCCTCCTGAAGCTCTGGCTGCTAAATCTGAGGCTTTCCTTCCAATTTCAAGCTGCAAAGCACTTGCTGAATTCCAGGGAAAGTCCGGGAGGCATTTGCTGTGCTGGCACACTTTCTCCTTCCTAGACAGAGTGGAAAAGCTTTTCCCTGCCGTGTAGGCGACAAGAGACGCATTAGACGGCGATCCGGAGCTGTCCGAAGGTAAGCGCCTGTTGCCGGCCTCTTTCGGCACAAGCCCCCGCTCCGGAGCGCACCGCGGCCGGCAGGATGCTCTCTGCCGGCGAAGGTGCCGCTTCTCCGGCAAGGAAGCCTCTGCCGCTTCTCCAGCACACGGAGAGCGTGCTAGCTGCTGAAACGTGAAGAAAGAAGCTGCAGAAGACTGGCACTGAGCGTGCAGCTTTCCAGCGGAGAGAAAAAGCTACTTTAACACTCTGCAAGCCTTTCCACTCCCAAAAACATGCACATGGAAGGAGCTGCTGCAAAACCGATGCTGTGCTCGCTGCTGCTCCTCCTGAAGCTCTGGCTGCTAAATCTGAGGCTTTCCTTCCAATTTCAAGCTGCAAAGCACTTGCTGAATTCCAGGGAAAGCCCGGGAGGCATTTGCTGTGCTGGCACACTTTCTCCTTCCTAGACAGAGTGGAAAAGCTTTTCCCTGCCGTGTAGGCGACAAGAGACGCATTAGACGGCGATCCGGAGCTGTCCGAAGGTAAGCGCCTGTTGCCGGCCTCTTTCGGCACAAGCCCCCGCTCCGGAGCGCACCGCGGCCGGCAGGATGCTCTCTGCCGGCGAAGGTGCCGCTTCTCCGGCAAGGAAGCCTCTGCCGCTTCTCCAGCACACGGAGAGCGTGCTAGCTGCTGAAACGTGAAGAAAGAAGCTGCAGAAGACTGGCACTGAGCGTGCAGCTTTCCAGCGGAGAGAAAAAGCTACTTTAACACTCTGCAAGCCTTTCCACTCCCAAAAACATGCACATGGAAGGAGCTGCTGCAAAACCGATGCTGTGCTCGCTGCTGCTCCTCCTGAAGCTCTGGCTGCTAAATCTGAGGCTTTCCTTCCAATTTCAAGCTGCAAAGCACTTGCTGAATTCCAGGGAAAGTCCGGGAGGCATTTGCTGTGCTGGCACACTTTCTCCTTCCTAGACAGAGTGGAAAAGCTTTTCCCTGCCGTGTAGGCGACAAGAGACGCATTAGACGGCGATCCGGAGCTGTCCGAAGGTAAGCGCCTGTTGCCGGCCTCTTTCGGCACAAGCCCCCGCTCCGGAGCGCACCGCGGCCGGCAGGATGCTCTCTGCCGGCGAAGGTGCCGCTTCTCCGGCAAGGAAGCCTCTGCCGCTTCTCCAGCACACGGAGAGCGTGCTAGCTGCTGAAACGTGAAGAAAGAAGCTGCAGAAGACTGGCACTGAGCGTGCAGCTTTCCAGCGGAGAGAAAAAGCTACTTTAACACTCTGCAAGCCTTTCCACTCCCAAAAACATGCACATGGAAGGAGCTGCTGCAAAACCGATGCTGTGCTCGCTGCTGCTCCTCCTGAAGCTCTGGCTGCTAAATCTGAGGCTTTCCTTCCAATTTCAAGCTGCAAAGCACTTGCTGAATTCCAGGGAAAGCCCGGGAGGCATTTGCTGTGCTGGCACACTTTCTCCTTCCTAGACAGAGTGGAAAAGCTTTTCCCTGCCGTGTAGGCGACAAGAGACGCATTAGACGGCGATCCGGAGCTGTCCGAAGGTAAGCGCCTGTTGCCGGCCTCTTTCGGCACAAGCCCCCGCTCCGGAGCGCACCGCGGCCGGCAGGATGCTCTCTGCCGGCGAAGGTGCCGCTTCTCCGGCAAGGAAGCCTCTGCCGCTTCTCCAGCACACGGAGAGCGTGCTAGCTGCTGAAACGTGAAGAAAGAAGCTGCAGAACACTGGCACTGAGCGTGCAGCTTTCCAGCGGAGAGAAAAAGCTACTTTAACACTCTGCAAGCCTTTCCACTCCCAAAAACATGCACATGGAAGGAGCTGCTGCAAAAGCGATGCTGTGCTCGCTGCTGCTCCTCCTGAAGCTCTGGCTGCTAAATCTGAGGCTTTCCTTCCAATTTCAAGCTGCAAAGCACTTGGTGAATTCCAGGGAAAGTCCGGGAGGCATTTGCTGTGCTGGCACACTTTCTCCTTCATAGACAGAGTGGAAAAGCTTTTCCCTGCCGTGTAGGCGACAAGAGACGCATTAGACGGCGATCCGGAGCTGTCCGAAGGTAAGCGCCTGTTGCCGGCCTCTTTCGGCACAAGCCCCCGCTCCGGAGCGCACCGCGGCCGGCAGGATGCTCTCTGCCGGCGAAGGTGCCGCTTCTCCGGTAAGGAAGCCTCTGCCGCTTCTCCAGCACACGGAGAGCGTGCTAGCTGCTGAAACGTGAAGAAAGAAGCTGCGGAAGACTGGCACTGAGCGTGCAGCTTTCCAGCGGAGAGAAAAAGCTACTTTAACACTCTGCAAGCCTTTCCACTCCCAAAAACATGCACATGGAAGGAGCTGCTGCAAAACCGATGCTGTGCTCGCTGCTGCTCCTCCTGAAGCTCTGGCTGCTAAATCTGAGGCTTTCCTTCCAATTTCAAGCTGCAAAGCACTTGCTGAATTCCAGGGAAAGTCCGGGAGGCATTTGCTGTGCTGGCACACTTTCTCCTTCCTAGACAGAGTGGAAAAGCTTTTCCCTGCCGTGTAGGCGACAAGAGACGCATTAGACGGCGATCCGGAGCTGTCCGAAGGTAAGCGCCTGTTGCCGGCCTCTTTCGGCACAAGCCCCCGCTCCGGAGCGCACCGCGGCCGGCAGGATGCTCTCTGCCGGCGAAGGTGCCGCTTCTCCGGCAAGGAAGCCTCTGCCGCTTCTCCAGCACACGGAGAGCGTGCTAGCTGCTGAAACGTGAAGAAAGAAGCTGCAGAAGACTGGCACTGAGCGTGCAGCTTTCCAGCGGAGAGAAAAAGCTACTTTAACACTCTGCAAGCCTTTCCACTCCCAAAAACATGCACATGGAAGGAGCTGCTGCAAAACCGATGCTGTGCTCGCTGCTGCTCCTCCTGAAGCTCTGGCTGCTAAATCTGAGGCTTTCCTTCCAATTTCAAGCTGCAAAGCACTTGCTGAATTCCAGGGAAAGTCCGGGAGGCATTTGCTGTGCTGGCACACTTTCTCCTTCCTAGACAGAGTGGAAAAGCTTTTCCCTGCCGTGTAGGCGACAAGAGACGCATTAGTCGGCGATCCGGAGCTGTCCGAAGGTAAGCGCCTGTTGCCGGCCTCTTTCGGCACAAGCCCCCGCTCCGGAGCGCACCGCGGCCGGCAGGATGCTCTCTGCCGGCGAAGGTGCCGCTTCTCCGGCAAGGAAGCCTCTGCCGCTTCTCCAGCACACGGAGAGCGTGCTAGCTGCTGAAACGTGAAGAAAGAAGCTGCAGAACACTGGCACTGAGCGTGCAGCTTTCCAGCGGAGAGAAAAAGCTACTTTAACACTCTGCAAGCCTTTCCACTCCCAAAAACATGCACATGGAAGGAGCTGCTGCAAAACCGATGCTGTGCTCGCTGCTGCTCCTCCTGAAGCTCTGGCTGCTAAATCTGAGGCTTTCCTTCCAATTTCAAGCTGCAAAGCACTTGCTGAATTCCAGGGAAAGTCCGGGAGGCATTTGCTGTGCTGGCACACTTTCTCCTTCCTAGACAGAGTGGAAAAGCTTTTCCCTGCCGTGTAGGCGACAAGAGACGCATTAGACGGCGATCCGGAGCTGTCCGAAGGTAAGCGCCTGTTGCCGGCCTCTTTCGGCACAAGCCCCCGCTCCGGAGCGCACCGCGGCCGGCAGGATGCTCTCTGCCGGCGAAGGTGCCGCTTCTCCGGCAAGGAAGCCTCTGCCGCTTCTCCAGCACACGGAGAGCGTGCTAGCTGCTGAAACGTGAAGAAAGAAGCTGCAGAAGACTGGCACTGAGCGTGCAGCTTTCCAGCGGAGAGAAAAAGCTACTTTAACACTCTGCAAGCCTTTCCACTCCCAAAAACATGCACATGGAAGGAGCTGCTGCAAAAGCGATGCTGTGCTCGCTGCTGCTCCTCCTGAAGCTCTGGCTGCTAAATCTGAGGCTTTCCTTCCAATTTCAAGCTGCAAAGCACTTGCTGAATTCCAGGGAAAGTCCGGGAGGCATTTGCTGTGCTGGCACACTTTCTCCTTCCTAGACAGAGTGGAAAAGCTTTTCCCTGCCGTGTAGGCGACAAGAGACGCATTAGACGGCGATCCGGAGCTGTCCGAAGGTAAGCGCCTGTTCCCGGCCTCTTTCGGCACAAGCCCCCGCTCCGGAGCGCACCGCGGCCGGCAGGATGCTCTCTGCCGGCGAAGGTGCCGCTTCTCCGGTAAGGAAGCCTCTGCCGCTTCTCCAGCACACGGAGAGCGTGCTAGCTGCTGAAACGTGAAGAAAGAAGCTGCAGAAGACTGGCACTGAGCGTGCAGCTTTCCAGCGGAGAGAAAAAGCTACTTTAACACTCTGCAAGCCTTTCCACTCCCAAAAACATGCACATGGAAGGAGCTGCTGCAAAACCGATGCTGTGCTCGCTGCTGCTCCTCCTGAAGCTCTAGCTGCTAAATCTGAGGCTTTCCTTCCAATTTCAAGCTGCAAAGCACTTGCTGAATTCCAGGGAAAGCCCGGGAGGCATTTGCTGTGCTGGCACACTTTCTCCTTCCTAGACAGAGTGGAAAAGCTTTTCCCTGCCGTGTAGGCGACAAGAGACGCATTAGACGGCGATCCGGAGCTGTCCGAAGGTAAGCGCCTGTTGCCGGCCTCTTTCGGCACAAGCCCCCGCTCCGGAGCGCACCGCGGCCGGCAGGATGCTCTCTGCCGGCGAAGGTGCCGCTTCTCCGGCAAGGAAGCCTCTGCCGCTTCTCCAGCACACGGAGAGCGTGCTAGCTGCTGAAACGTGAAGAAAGAAGCTGCAGAACACTGGCACTGAGCGTGCAGCTTTCCAGCGGAGAGAAAAAGCTACTTTAACACTCTGCAAGCCTTTCCACTCCCAAAAACATGCACATGGAAGGAGCTGCTGCAAAAGCGATGCTGTGCTCGCTGCTGCTCCTCCTGAAGCTCTGGCTGCTAAATCTGAGGCTTTCCTTCCAATTTCAAGCTGCAAAGCACTTGCTGAATTCCAGGGAAAGCCCGGGAGGCATTTGCTGTGCTGGCACACTTTCTCCTTCCTAGACAGAGTGGAAAAGCTTTTCCCTGCCGTGTAGGCGACAAGAGACGCATTAGACGGCGATCCGGAGCTGTCCGAAGGTAAGCGCCTGTTGCCGGCCTCTTTCGGCACAAGCCCCCGCTCCGGAGCGCACCGCGGCCGGCAGGATGCTCTCTGCCGGCGAAGGTGCCGCTTCTCCGGTAAGGAAGCCTCTGCCGCTTCTCCAGCACACGGAGAGCGTGCTAGCTGCTGAAACGTGAAGAAAGAAGCTGCAGAAGACTGGCACTGAGCGTGCAGCTTTCCAGCGGAGAGAAAAAGCTACTTTAACACTCTGCAAGCCTTTCCACTCCCAAAAACATGCACATGGAAGGAGCTGCTGCAAAACCGATGCTGTGCTCGCTGCTGCTCCTCCTGAAGCTCTGGCTGCTAAATCTGAGGCTTTCCTTCCAATTTCAAGCTGCAAAGCACTTGCTGAATTCCAGGGAAAGTCCGGGAGGCATTTGCTGTGCTGGCACACTTTCTCCTTCCTAGACAGAGTGGAAAAGCTTTTCCCTGCCGTGTAGGCGACAAGAGACGCATTAGACGGCGATCCGGAGCTGTCCGAAGGTAAGCGCCTGTTGCCGGCCTCTTTCGGCACAAGCCCCCGCTCCGGAGCGCACCGCGGCCGGCAGGATGCTCTCTGCCGGCGAAGGTGCCGCTTCTCCGGCAAGGAAGCCTCTGCCGCTTCTCCAGCACACGGAGAGCGTGCTAGCTGCTGAAACGTGAAGAAAGAAGCTGCAGAAGACTGGCACTGAGCGTGCAGCTTTCCAGCGGAGAGAAAAAGCTACTTTAACACTCTGCAAGCCTTTCCACTCCCAAAAACATGCACATGGAAGGAGCTGCTGCAAAACCGATGCTGTGCTCGCTGCTGCTCCTCCTGAAGCTCTGGCTGCTAAATCTGAGGCTTTCCTTCCAATTTCAAGCTGCAAAGCACTTGCTGAATTCCAGGGAAAGTCCGGGAGGCATTTGCTGTGCTGGCACACTTTCTCCTTCCTAGACAGAGTGGAAAAGCTTTTCCCTGCCGTGTAGGCGACAAGAGACGCATTAGACGGCGATCCGGAGCTGTCCGAAGGTAAGCGCCTGTTGCCGGCCTCTTTCGGCACAAGCCCCCGCTCCGGAGCGCACCGCGGCCGGCAGGATGCTCTCTGCCGGCGAAGGTGCCGCTTCTCCGGCAAGGAAGCCTCTGCCGCTTCTCCAGCACACGGAGAGCGTGCTAGCTGCTGAAACGTGAAGAAAGAAGCTGCAGAAGACTGGCACTGAGCGTGAAGCTTTCCAGCGGAGAGAAAAAGCTACTTTAACACTCTGCAAGCCTTTCCACTCCCAAAAACATGCACATGGAAGGAGCTGCTGCAAAAGCGATGCTGTGCTCGCTGCTGCTCCTCCTGAAGCTCTGGCTGCTAAATCTGAGGCTTTCCTTCCAATTTCAAGCTGCAAAGCACTTGCTGAATTCCAGGGAAAGTCCGGGAGGCATTTGCTGTGCTGGCACACTTTCTCCTTCCTAGACAGAGTGGAAAAGCTTTTCCCTGCCGTGTAGGCGACAAGAGACGCATTAGACGGCGATCCGGAGCTGTCCGAAGGTAAGCGCCTGTTCCCGGCCTCTTTCGGCACAAGCCCCCGCTCCGGAGCGCACCGCGGCCGGCAGGATGCTCTCTGCCGGCGAAGGTGCCGCTTCTCCGGTAAGGAAGCCTCTGCCGCTTCTCCAGCACACGGAGAGCGTGCTAGCTGCTGAAACGTGAAGAAAGAAGCTGCAGAAGACTGGCACTGAGCGTGCAGCTTTCCAGCGGAGAGAAAAAGCTACTTTAACACTCTGCAAGCCTTTCCACTCCCAAAAACATGCACATGGAAGGAGCTGCTGCAAAACCGATGCTGTGCTCGCTGCTGCTCCTCCTGAAGCTCTGGCTGCTAAATCTGAGGCTTTCCTTCCAATTTCAAGCTGCAAAGCACTTGCTGAATTCCAGGGAAAGTCCGGGAGGCATTTGCTGTGCTGGCACACTTTCTCCTTCCTAGACAGAGTGGAAAAGCTTTTCCCTGCCGTGTAGGCGACAAGAGACGCATTAGACGGCGATCCGGAGCTGTCCGAAGGTAAGCGCCTGTTGCCGGCCTCTTTCGGCACAAGCCCCCGCTCCGGAGCGCACCGCGGCCGGCAGGATGCTCTCTGCCGGCGAAGGTGCCGCTTCTCCGGCAAGGAAGCCTCTGCCGCTTCTCCAGCACACGGAGAGCGTGCTAGCTGCTGAAACGTGAAGAAAGAAGCTGCAGAAGACTGGCACTGAGCGTGCAGCTTTCCAGCGGAGAGAAAAAGCTACTTTAACACTCTGCAAGCCTTTCCACTCCCAAAAACATGCACATGGAAGGAGCTGCTGCAAAAGCGATGCTGTGCTCGCTGCTGCTCCTCCTGAAGCTCTGGCTGCTAAATCTGAGGCTTTCCTTCCAATTTCAAGCTGCAAAGCACTTGCTGAATTCCAGGGAAAGTCCGGGAGGCATTTGCTGTGCTGGCACACTTTCTCCTTCCTAGACAGAGTGGAAAAGCTTTTCCCTGCCGTGTAGGCGACAAGAGACGCATTAGACGGCGATCCGGAGCTGTCCGAAGGTAAGCGCCTGTTGCCGGCCTCTTTCGGCACAAGCCCCCGCTCCGGAGCGCACCGCGGCCGGCAGGATGCTCTCTGCCGGCGAAGGTGCCGCTTCTCCGGCAAGGAAGCCTCTGCCGCTTCTCCAGCACACGGAGAGCGTGCTAGCTGCTGAAACGTGAAGAAAGAAGCTGCAGAACACTGGCACTGAGCGTGCAGCTTTCCAGCGGAGAGAAAAAGCTACTTTAACACTCTGCAAGCCTTTCCACTCCCAAAAACATGCACATGGAAGGAGCTGCTGCAAAAGCGATGCTGTGCTCGCTGCTGCTCCTCCTGAAGCTCTGGCTGCTAAATCTGAGGCTTTCCTTCCAATTTCAAGCTGCAAAGCACTTGGTGAATTCCAGGGAAAGTCCGGGAGGCATTTGCTGTGCTGGCACACTTTCTCCTTCCTAGACAGAGTGGAAAAGCTTTTCCCTGCCGTGTAGGCGACAAGAGACGCATTAGACGGCGATCCGGAGCTGTCCGAAGGTAAGCGCCTGTTGCCGGCCTCTTTCGGCACAAGCCCCCGCTCCGGAGCGCACCGCGGCCGGCAGGATGCTCTCTGCCGGCGAAGGTGCCGCTTCTCCGGTAAGGAAGCCTCTGCCGCTTCTCCAGCACACGGAGAGCGTGCTAGCTGCTGAAACGTGAAGAAAGAAGCTGCAGAAGACTGGCACTGAGCGTGCAGCTTTCCAGCGGAGAGAAAAAGCTACTTTAACACTCTGCAAGCCTTTCCACTCCCAAAAACATGCACATGGAAGGAGCTGCTGCAAAACCGATGCTGTGCTCGCTGCTGCTCCTCCTGAAGCTCTGGCTGCTAAATCTGAGGCTTTCCTTCCAATTTCAAGCTGCAAAGCACTTGCTGAATTCCAGGGAAAGCCCGGGAGGCATTTGCTGTGCTGGCACACTTTCTCCTTCCTAGACAGAGTGGAAAAGCTTTTCCCTGCCGTGTAGGCGACAAGAGACGCATTAGACGGCGATCCGGAGCTGTCCGAAGGTAAGCGCCTGTTGCCGGCCTCTTTCGGCACAAGCCCCCGCTCCGGAGCGCACCGCGGCCGGCAGGATGCTCTCTGCCGGCGAAGGTGCCGCTTCTCCGGTAAGGAAGCCTCTGCCGCTTCTCCAGCACACGGAGAGCGTGCTAGCTGCTGAAACGTGAAGAAAGAAGCTGCAGAAGACTGGCACTGAGCGTGCAGCTTTCCAGCGGAGAGAAAAAGCTACTTTAACACTCTGCAAGCCTTTCCACTCCCAAAAACATGCACATGGAAGGAGCTGCTGCAAAACCGATGCTGTGCTCGCTGCTGCTCCTCCTGAAGCTCTGGCTGCTAAATCTGAGGCTTTCCTTCCAATTTCAAGCTGCAAAGCACTTGCTGAATTCCAGGGAAAGTCCGGGAGGCATTTGCTGTGCTGGCACACTTTCTCCTTCCTAGACAGAGTGGAAAAGCTTTTCCCTGCCGTGTAGGCGACAAGAGACGCATTAGTCGGCGATCCGGAGCTGTCCGAAGGTAAGCGCCTGTTGCCGGCCTCTTTCGGCACAAGCCCCCGCTCCGGAGCGCACCGCGGCCGGCAGGATGCTCTCTGCCGGCGAAGGTGCCGCTTCTCCGGCAAGGAAGCCTCTGCCGCTTCTCCAGCACACGGAGAGCGTGCTAGCTGCTGAAACGTGAAGAAAGAAGCTGCAGAAGACTGGCACTGAGCGTGCAGCTTTCCAGCGGAGAGAAAAAGCTACTTTAACACTCTGCAAGCCTTTCCACTCCCAAAAACATGCACATGGAAGGAGCTGCTGCAAAACCGATGCTGTGCTCGCTGCTGCTCCTCCTGAAGCTCTGGCTGCTAAATCTGAGGCTTTCCTTCCAATTTCAAGCTGCAAAGCACTTGCTGAATTCCAGGGAAAGTCCGGGAGGCATTTGCTGTGCTGGCACACTTTCTCCTTCCTAGACAGAGTGGAAAAGCTTTTCCCTGCCGTGTAGGCGACAAGAGACGCATTAGACGGCGATCCGGAGCTGTCCGAAGGTAAGCGCCTGTTGCCGGCCTCTTTCGGCACAAGCCCCCGCTCCGGAGCGCACCGCGGCCGGCAGGATGCTCTCTGCCGGCGAAGGTGCCGCTTCTCCGGCAAGGAAGCCTCTGCCGCTTCTCCAGCACACGGAGAGCGTGCTAGCTGCTGAAACGTGAAGAAAGAAGCTGCAGAAGACTGGCACTGAGCGTGCAGCTTTCCAGCGGAGAGAAAAAGCTACTTTAACACTCTGCAAGCCTTTCCACTCCCAAAAACATGCACATGGAAGGAGCTGCTGCAAAACCGATGCTGTGCTCGCTGCTGCTCCTCCTGAAGCTCTGGCTGCTAAATCTGAGGCTTTCCTTCCAATTTCAAGCTGCAAAGCACTTGCTGAATTCCAGGGAAAGTCCGGGAGGCATTTGCTGTGCTGGCACACTTTCTCCTTCCTAGACAGAGTGGAAAAGCTTTTCCCTGCCGTGTAGGCGACAAGAGACGCATTAGACGGCGATCCGGAGCTGTCCGAAGGTAAGCGCCTGTTGCCGGCCTCTTTCGGCACAAGCCCCCGCTCCGGAGCGCACCGCGGCCGGCAGGATGCTCTCTGCCGGCGAAGGTGCCGCTTCTCCGGTAAGGAAGCCTCTGCCGCTTCTCCAGCACACGGAGAGCGTGCTAGCTGCTGAAACGTGAAGAAAGAAGCTGCAGAAGACTGGCACTGAGCGTGCAGCTTTCCAGCGGAGAGAAAAAGCTACTTTAACACTCTGCAAGCCTTTCCACTCCCAAAAACATGCACATGGAAGGAGCTGCTGCAAAACCGATGCTGTGCTCGCTGCTGCTCCTCCTGAAGCTCTGGCTGCTAAATCTGAGGCTTTCCTTCCAATTTCAAGCTGCAAAGCACTTGCTGAATTCCAGGGAAAGCCCGGGAGGCATTTGCTGTGCTGGCACACTTTCTCCTTCCTAGACAGAGTGGAAAAGCTTTTCCCTGCCGTGTAGGCGACAAGAGACGCATTAGACGGCGATCCGGAGCTGTCCGAAGGTAAGCGCCTGTTGCCGGCCTCTTTCGGCACAAGCCCCCGCTCCGGAGCGCACCGCGGCCGGCAGGATGCTCTCTGCCGGCGAAGGTGCCGCTTCTCCGGCAAGGAAGCCTCTGCCGCTTCTCCAGCACACGGAGAGCGTGCTAGCTGCTGAAACGTGAAGAAAGAAGCTGCAGAACACTGGCACTGAGCGTGCAGCTTTCCAGCGGAGAGAAAAAGCTACTTTAACACTCTGCAAGCCTTTCCACTCCCAAAAACATGCACATGGAAGGAGCTGCTGCAAAAGCGATGCTGTGCTCGCTGCTGCTCCTCCTGAAGCTCTGGCTGCTAAATCTGAGGCTTTCCTTCCAATTTCAAGCTGCAAAGCACTTGGTGAATTCCAGGGAAAGTCCGGGAGGCATTTGCTGTGCTGGCACACTTTCTCCTTCCTAGACAGAGTGGAAAAGCTTTTCCCTGCCGTGTAGGCGACAAGAGACGCATTAGACGGCGATCCGGAGCTGTCCGAAGGTAAGCGCCTGTTGCCGGCCTCTTTCGGCACAAGCCCCCGCTCCGGAGCGCACCGCGGCCGGCAGGATGCTCTCTGCCGGCGAAGGTGCCGCTTCTCCGGCAAGGAAGCCTCTGCCGCTTCTCCAGCACACGGAGAGCGTGCTAGCTGCTGAAACGTGAAGAAAGAAGCTGCAGAAGACTGGCACTGAGCGTGCAGCTTTCCAGCGGAGAGAAAAAGCTACTTTAACACTCTGCAAGCCTTTCCACTCCCAAAAACATGCACATGGAAGGAGCTGCTGCAAAAGCGATGCTGTGCTCGCTGCTGCTCCTCCTGAAGCTCTGGCTGCTAAATCTGAGGCTTTCCTTCCAATTTCAAGCTGCAAAGCACTTGCTGAATTCCAGGGAAAGTCCGGGAGGCATTTGCTGTGCTGGCACACTTTCTCCTTCCTAGACAGAGTGGAAAAGCTTTTCCCTGCCGTGTAGGCGACAAGAGACGCATTAGACGGCGATCCGGAGCTGTCCGAAGGTAAGCGCCTGTTGCCGGCCTCTTTCGGCACAAGCCCCCGCTCCGGAGCGCACCGCGGCCGGCAGGATGCTCTCTGCCGGCGAAGGTGCCGCTTCTCCGGCAAGGAAGCCTCTGCCGCTTCTCCAGCACACGGAGAGCGTGCTAGCTGCTGAAACGTGAAGAAAGAAGCTGCAGAAGACTGGCACTGAGCGTGCAGCTTTCCAGCGGAGAGAAAAAGCTACTTTAACACTCTGCAAGCCTTTCCACTCCCAAAAACATGCACATGGAAGGAGCTGCTGCAAAACCGATGCTGTGCTCGCTGCTGCTCCTTCTGAAGCTCTAGCTGCTAAATCTGAGGCTTTCCTTCCAATTTCAAGCTGCAAAGCACTTGCTGAATTCCAGGGAAAGCCCGGGAGGCATTTGCTGTGCTGGCACACTTTCTCCTTCCTAGACAGAGTGGAAAAGCTTTTCCCTGCCGTGTAGGCGACAAGAGACGCATTAGACGGCGATCCGGAGCTGTCCGAAGGTAAGCGCCTGTTGCCGGCCTCTTTCGGCACAAGCCCCCGCTCCGGAGCGCACCGCGGCCGGCAGGATGCTCTCTGCCGGCGAAGGTGCCGCTTCTCCGGCAAGGAAGCCTCTGCCGCTTCTCCAGCACACGGAGAGCGTGCTAGCTGCTGAAACGTGAAGAAAGAAGCTGCAGAACACTGGCACTGAGCGTGCAGCTTTCCAGCGGAGAGAAAAAGCTACTTTAACACTCTGCAAGCCTTTCCACTCCCAAAAACATGCACATGGAAGGAGCTGCTGCAAAACCGATGCTGTGCTCGCTGCTGCTCCTCCTGAAGCTCTGGCTGCTAAATCTGAGGCTTTCCTTCCAATTTCAAGCTGCAAAGCACTTGCTGAATTGCAGGGAAAGTCCGGGAGGCATTTGCTGTGCTGGCACACTTTCTCCTTCCTAGACAGAGTGGAAAAGCTTTTCCCTGCCGTGTAGGCGACAAGAGACGCATTAGACGGCGATCCGGAGCTGTCCGAAGGTAAGCGCCTGTTGCCGGCCTCTTTCGGCACAAGCCCCCGCTCCGGAGCGCACCGCGGCCGGCAGGATGCTCTCTGCCGGCGAAGGTGCCGCTTCTCCGGCAAGGAAGCCTCTGCCGCTTCTCCAGCACACGGAGAGCGTGCTAGCTGCTGAAACGTGAAGAAAGAAGCTGCAGAAGACTGGCACTGAGCGTGCAGCTTTCCAGCGGAGAGAAAAAGCTACTTGAACACTCTGCAAGCCTTTCCACTCCCAAAAACATGCACATGGAAGGAGCTGCTGCAAAAGCGATGCTGTGCTCGCTGCTGCTCCTCCTGAAGCTCTGGCTGCTAAATCTGAGGCTTTCCTTCCAATTTCAAGCTGCAAAGCACTTGGTGAATTCCAGGGAAAGTCCGGGAGGCATTTGCTGTGCTGGCACACTTTCTCCTTCCTAGACAGAGTGGAAAAGCTTTTCCCTGCCGTGTAGGCGACAAGAGACGCATTAGACGGCGATCCGGAGCTGTCCGAAGGTAAGCGCCTGTTGCCGGCCTCTTTCGGCACAAGCCCCCGCTCCGGAGCGCACCGCGGCCGGCAGGATGCTCTCTGCCGGCGAAGGTGCCGCTTCTCCGGCAAGGAAGCCTCTGCCGCTTCTCCAGCACACGGAGAGCGTGCTAGCTGCTGAAACGTGAAGAAAGAAGCTGCAGAAGACTGGCACTGAGCGTGCAGCTTTCCAGCGGAGAGAAAAAGCTACTTTAACACTCTGCAAGCCTTTCCACTCCCAAAAACATGCACATGGAAGGAGCTGCTGCAAAAGCGATGCTGTGCTCGCTGCTGCTCCTCCTGAAGCTCTGGCTGCTAAATCTGAGGCTTTCCTTCCAATTTCAAGCTGCAAAGCACTTGCTGAATTCCAGGGAAAGTCCGGGAGGCATTTGCTGTGCTGGCACACTTTCTCCTTCCTAGACAGAGTGGAAAAGCTTTTCCCTGCCGTGTAGGCGACAAGAGACGCATTAGACGGCGATCCGGAGCTGTCCGAAGGTAAGCGCCTGTTCCCGGCCTCTTTCGGCACAAGCCCCCGCTCCGGAGCGCACCGCGGCCGGCAGGATGCTCTCTGCCGGCGAAGGTGCCGCTTCTCCGGTAAGGAAGCCTCTGCCGCTTCTCCAGCACACGGAGAGCGTGCTAGCTGCTGAAACGTGAAGAAAGAAGCTGCAGAAGACTGGCACTGAGCGTGCAGCTTTCCAGCGGAGAGAAAAAGCTACTTTAACACTCTGCAAGCCTTTCCACTCCCAAAAACATGCACATGGAAGGAGCTGCTGCAAAACCGACGCTGTGCTCGCTGCTGCTCCTCCTGAAGCTCTGGCTGCTAAATCTGAGGCTTTCCTTCCAATTTCAAGCTGCAAAGCACTTGCTGAATTCCAGGGAAAGCCCGGGAGGCATTTGCTGTGCTGGCACACTTTCTCCTTCCTAGACAGAGTGGAAAAGCTTTTCCCTGCCGTGTAGGCGACAAGAGACGCATTAGACGGCGATCCGGAGCTGTCCGAAGGTAAGCGCCTGTTGCCGGCCTCTTTCGGCACAAGCCCCCGCTCCGGAGCGCACCGCGGCCGGCAGGATGCTCTCTGCCGGCGAAGGTGCCGCTTCTCCGGCAAGGAAGCCTCTGCCGCTTCTCCAGCACACGGAGAGCGTGCTAGCTGCTGAAACGTGAAGAAAGAAGCTGCAGAAGACTGGCACTGAGCGTGCAGCTTTCCAGCGGAGAGAAAAAGCTACTTTAACACTCTGCAAGCCTTTCCACTCCCAAAAACATGCACATGGAAGGAGCTGCTGCAAAACCGATGCTGTGCTCGCTGCTGCTCCTCCTGAAGCTCTGGCTGCTAAATCTGAGGCTTTCCTTCCAATTTCAAGCTGCAAAGCACTTGCTGAATTCCAGGGAAAGTCCGGGAGGCATTTGCTGTGCTGGCACACTTTCTCCTTCCTAGACAGAGTGGAAAAGCTTTTCCCTGCCGTGTAGGCGACAAGAGACGCATTAGACGGCGATCCGGAGCTGTCCGAAGGTAAGCGCCTGTTGCCGGCCTCTTTCGGCACAAGCCCCCGCTCCGGAGCGCACCGCGGCCGGCAGGATGCTCTCTGCCGGCGAAGGTGCCGCTTCTCCGGCAAGGAAGCCTCTGCCGCTTCTCCAGCACACGGAGAGCGTGCTAGCTGCTGAAACGTGAAGAAAGAAGCTGCAGAAGACTGGCACTGAGCGTGCAGCTTTCCAGCGGAGAGAAAAAGCTACTTTAACACTCTGCAAGCCTTTCCACTCCCAAAAACATGCACATGGAAGGAGCTGCTGCAAAAGCGATGCTGTGCTCGCTGCTGCTCCTCCTGAAGCTCTGGCTGCTAAATCTGAGGCTTTCCTTCCAATTTCAAGCTGCAAAGCACTTGCTGAATTCCAGGGAAAGCCCGGGAGGCATTTGCTGTGCTGGCACACTTTCTCCTTCCTAGACAGAGTGGAAAAGCTTTTCCCTGCCGTGTAGGCGACAAGAGACGCATTAGACGGCGATCCGGAGCTGTCCGAAGGTAAGCGCCTGTTGCCGGCCTCTTTCGGCACAAGCCCCCGCTCCGGAGCGCACCGCGGCCGGCAGGATGCTCTCTGCCGGCGAAGGTGCCGCTTCTCCGGCAAGGAAGCCTCTGCCGCTTCTCCAGCACACGGAGAGCGTGCTAGCTGCTGAAACGTGAAGAAAGAAGCTGCAGAACACTGGCACTGAGCGTGCAGCTTTCCAGCGGAGAGAAAAAGCTACTTTAACACTCTGCAAGCCTTTCCACTCCCAAAAACATGCACATGGAAGGAGCTGCTGCAAAACCGATGCTGTGCTCGCTGCTGCTCCTCCTGAAGCTCTAGCTGCTAAATCTGAGGCTTTCCTTCCAATTTCAAGCTGCAAAGCACTTGCTGAATTCCAGGGAAAGCCCGGGAGGCATTTGCTGTGCTGGCACACTTTCTCCTTCCTAGACAGAGTGGAAAAGCTTTTCCCTGCCGTGTAGGCGACAAGAGACGCATTAGACGGCGATCCGGAGCTGTCCGAAGGTAAGCGCCTGTTGCCGGCCTCTTTCGGCACAAGCCCCCGCTCCGGAGCGCACCGCGGCCGGCAGGATGCTCTCTGCCGGCGAAGGTGCCGCTTCTCCGGCAAGGAAGCCTCTGCCGCTTCTCCAGCACACGGAGAGCGTGCTAGCTGCTGAAACGTGAAGAAAGAAGCTGCAGAAGACTGGCACTGAGCGTGCAGCTTTCCAGCGGAGAGAAAAAGCTACTTTAACACTCTGCAAGCCTTTCCACTCCCAAAAACATGCACATGGAAGGAGCTGCTGCAAAACCGATGCTGTGCTCGCTGCTGCTCCTCCTGAAGCTCTGGCTGCTAAATCTGAGGCTTTCCTTCCAATTTCAAGCTGCAAAGCACTTGCTGAATTGCAGGGAAAGTCCGGGAGGCATTTGCTGTGCTGGCACACTTTCTCCTTCCTAGACAGAGTGGAAAAGCTTTTCCCTGCCGTGTAGGCGACAAGAGACGCATTAGACGGCGATCCGGAGCTGTCCGAAGGTAAGCGCCTGTTGCCGGCCTCTTTCGGCACAAGCCCCCGCTCCGGAGCGCACCGCGGCCGGCAGGATGCTCTCTGCCGGCGAAGGTGCCGCTTCTCCGGCAAGGAAGCCTCTGCCGCTTCTCCAGCACACGGAGAGCGTGCTAGCTGCTGAAACGTGAAGAAAGAAGCTGCAGAAGACTGGCACTGAGCGTGCAGCTTTCCAGCGGAGAGAAAAAGCTACTTGAACACTCTGCAAGCCTTTCCACTCCCAAAAACATGCACATGGAAGGAGCTGCTGCAAAAGCGATGCTGTGCTCGCTGCTGCTCCTCCTGAAGCTCTGGCTGCTAAATCTGAGGCTTTCCTTCCAATTTCAAGCTGCAAAGCACTTGGTGAATTCCAGGGAAAGTCCGGGAGGCATTTGCTGTGCTGGCACACTTTCTCCTTCCTAGACAGAGTGGAAAAGCTTTTCCCTGCCGTGTAGGCGACAAGAGACGCATTAGACGGCGATCCGGAGCTGTCCGAAGGTAAGCGCCTGTTGCCGGCCTCTTTCGGCACAAGCCCCCGCTCCGGAGCGCACCGCGGCCGGCAGGATGCTCTCTGCCGGCGAAGGTGCCGCTTCTCCGGCAAGGAAGCCTCTGCCGCTTCTCCAGCACACGGAGAGCGTGCTAGCTGCTGAAACGTGAAGAAAGAAGCTGCAGAAGACTGGCACTGAGCGTGCAGCTTTCCAGCGGAGAGAAAAAGCTACTTTAACACTCTGCAAGCCTTTCCACTCCCAAAAACATGCACATGGAAGGAGCTGCTGCAAAACCGATGCTGTGCTCGCTGCTGCTCCTCCTGAAGCTCTAGCTGCTAAATCTGAGGCTTTCCTTCCAATTTCAAGCTGCAAAGCACTTGCTGAATTCCAGGGAAAGCCCGGGAGGCATTTGCTGTGCTGGCACACTTTCTCCTTCCTAGACAGAGTGGAAAAGCTTTTCCCTGCCGTGTAGGCGACAAGAGACGCATTAGACGGCGATCCGGAGCTGTCCGAAGGTAAGCGCCTGTTGCCGGCCTCTTTCGGCACAAGCCCCCGCTCTTGAGCGCACCGCGGCCGGCAGGATGCTCTCTGCCGGCGAAGGTGCCGCTTCTCCGGCAAGGAAGCCTCTGCCGCTTCTCCAGCACACGGAGAGCGTGCTAGCTGCTGAAACGTGAAGAAAGAAGCTGCAGAACACTGGCACTGAGCGTGCAGCTTTCCAGCGGAGAGAAAAAGCTACTTTAACACTCTGCAAGCCTTTCCACTCCCAAAAACATGCACATGGAAGGAGCTGCTGCAAAACCGATGCTGTGCTCGCTGCTGCTCCTCCTGAAGCTCTGGCTGCTAAATCTGAGGCTTTCCTTCCAATTTCAAGCTGCAAAGCACTTGCTGAATTCCAGGGAAAGCCCGGGAGGCATTTGCTGTGCTGGCACACTTTCTCCTTCCTAGACAGAGTGGAAAAGCTTTTCCCTGCCGTGTAGGCGACAAGAGACGCATTAGACGGCGATCCGGAGCTGTCCGAAGGTAAGCGCCTGTTGCCGGCCTCTTTCGGCACAAGCCCCCGCTCCGGAGCGCACCGCGGCCGGCAGGATGCTCTCTGCCGGCGAAGGTGCCGCTTCTCCGGCAAGGAAGCCTCTGCCGCTTCTCCAGCACACGGAGAGCGTGCTAGCTGCTGAAACGTGAAGAAAGAAGCTGCAGAAGACTGGCACTGAGCGTGCAGCTTTCCAGCGGAGAGAAAAAGCTACTTTAACACTCTGCAAGCCTTTCCACTCCCAAAAACATGCACATGGAAGGAGCTGCTGCATAACCGATGCTGTGCTCGCTGCTGCTCCTCCTGAAGCTCTAGCTGCTAAATCTGAGGCTTTCCTTCCAATTTCAAGCTGCAAAGCACTTGCTGAATTCCAGGGAAAGCCCGGGAGGCATTTGCTGTGCTGGCACACTTTCTCCTTCCTAGACAGAGTGGAAAAGCTTTTCCCTGCCGTGTAGGCGACAAGAGACGCATTAGACGGCGATCCGGAGCTGTCCGAAGGTAAGCGCCTGTTGCCGGCCTCTTTCGGCACAAGCCCCCGCTCCGGAGCGCACCGCGGCCGGCAGGATGCTCTCTGCCGGCGAAGGTGCCGCTTCTCCGGCAAGGAAGCCTCTGCCGCTTCTCCAGCACACGGAGAGCGTGCTAGCTGCTGAAACGTGAAGAAAGAAGCTGCAGAAGACTGGCACTGAGCGTGCAGCTTTCCAGCGGAGAGAAAAAGCTACTTTAACACTCTGCAAGCCTTTCCACTCCCAAAAACATGCACATGGAAGGAGCTGCTGCAAAAGCGATGCTGTGCTCGCTGCTGCTCCTCCTGAAGCTCTGGCTGCTAAATCTGAGGCTTTCCTTCCAATTTCAAGCTGCAAAGCACTTGGTGAATTCCAGGGAAAGTCCGGGAGGCATTTGCTGTGCTGGCACACTTTCTCCTTCCTAGACAGAGTGGAAAAGCTTTTCCCTGCCGTGTAGGCGACAAGAGACGCATTAGACGGCGATCCGGAGCTGTCCGAAGGTAAGCGCCTGTTGCCGGCCTCTTTCGGCACAAGCCCCCGCTCCGGAGCGCACCGCGGCCGGCAGGATGCTCTCTGCCGGCGAAGGTGCCGCTTCTCCGGCAAGGAAGCCTCTGCCGCTTCTCCAGCACACGGAGAGCGTGCTAGCTGCTGAAACGTGAAGAAAGAAGCTGCAGAAGACTGGCACTGAGCGTGCAGCTTTCCAGCGGAGAGAAAAAGCTACTTTAACACTCTGCAAGCCTTTCCACTCCCAAAAACATGCACATGGAAGGAGCTGCTGCAAAAGCGATGCTGTGCTCGCTGCTGCTCCTCCTGAAGCTCTGGCTGCTAAATCTGAGGCTTTCCTTCCAATTTCAAGCTGCAAAGCACTTGCTGAATTCCAGGGAAAGTCCGGGAGGCATTTGCTGTGCTGGCACACTTTCTCCTTCCTAGACAGAGTGGAAAAGCTTTTCCCTGCCGTGTAGGCGACAAGAGACGCATTAGACGGCGATCCGGAGCTGTCCGAAGGTAAGCGCCTGTTGCCGGCCTCTTTCGGCACAAGCCCCCGCTCCGGAGCGCACCGCGGCCGGCAGGATGCTCTCTGCCGGCGAAGGTGCCGCTTCTCCGGTAAGGAAGCCTCTGCCGCTTCTCCAGCACACGGAGAGCGTGCTAGCTGCTGAAACGTGAAGAAAGAAGCTGCAGAAGACTGGCACTGAGCGTGCAGCTTTCCAGCGGAGAGAAAAAGCTACTTTAACACTCTGCAAGCCTTTCCACTCCCAAAAACATGCACATGGAAGGAGCTGCTGCAAAACCGACGCTGTGCTCGCTGCTGCTCCTCCTGAAGCTCTGGCTGCTAAATCTGAGGCTTTCCTTCCAATTTCAAGCTGCAAAGCACTTGCTGAATTCCAGGGAAAGCCCGGGAGGCATTTGCTGTGCTGGCACACTTTCTCCTTCCTAGACAGAGTGGAAAAGCTTTTCCCTGCCGTGTAGGCGACAAGAGACGCATTAGACGGCGATCCGGAGCTGTCCGAAGGTAAGCGCCTGTTGCCGGCCTCTTTCGGCACAAGCCCCCGCTCCGGAGCGCACCGCGGCCGGCAGGATGCTCTCTGCCGGCGAAGGTGCCGCTTCTCCGGCAAGGAAGCCTCTGCCGCTTCTCCAGCACACGGAGAGCGTGCTAGCTGCTGAAACGTGAAGAAAGAAGCTGCAGAACACTGGCACTGAGCGTGCAGCTTTCCAGCGGAGAGAAAAAGCTACTTTAACACTCTGCAAGCCTTTCCACTCCCAAAAACATGCACATGGAAGGAGCTGCTGCAAAACCGATGCTGTGCTCGCTGCTGCTCCTCCTGAAGCTCTGGCTGCTAAATCTGAGGCTTTCCTTCCAATTTCAAGCTGCAAAGCACTTGCTGAATTCCAGGGAAAGCCCGGGAGGCATTTGCTGTGC
Organism: Fringilla coelebs; assembly: GCF_963513975.1. NCBI lineage: Eukaryota > Metazoa > Chordata > Aves > Passeriformes > Fringillidae > Fringilla > Fringilla coelebs. The sequence continues at coordinate 349,952 of NW_028167542.1, forward strand.
TGGCACACTTTCTCCTTCCTAGACAGAGTGGAAAAGCTTTTCCCTGCCGTGTAGGCGACAAGAGACGCATTAGACGGCGATCCGGAGCTGTCCGAAGGTAAGCGCCTGTTGCCGGCCTCTTTCGGCACAAGCCCCCGCTCCGGAGCGCACCGCGGCCGGCAGGATGCTCTCTGCCGGCGAAGGTGCCGCTTCTCCGGCAAGGAAGCCTCTGCCGCTTCTCCAGCACACGGAGAGCGTGCTAGCTGCTGAAACGTGAAGAAAGAAGCTGCAGAAGACTGGCACTGAGCGTGCAGCTTTCCAGCGGAGAGAAAAAGCTACTTTAACACTCTGCAAGCCTTTCCACTCCCAAAAACATGCACATGGAAGGAGCTGCTGCATAACCGATGCTGTGCTCGCTGCTGCTCCTCCTGAAGCTCTAGCTGCTAAATCTGAGGCTTTCCTTCCAATTTCAAGCTGCAAAGCACTTGCTGAATTCCAGGGAAAGCCCGGGAGGCATTTGCTGTGCTGGCACACTTTCTCCTTCCTAGACAGAGTGGAAAAGCTTTTCCCTGCCGTGTAGGCGACAAGAGACGCATTAGACGGCGATCCGGAGCTGTCCGAAGGTAAGCGCCTGTTGCCGGCCTCTTTCGGCACAAGCCCCCGCTCCGGAGCGCACCGCGGCCGGCAGGATGCTCTCTGCCGGCGAAGGTGCCGCTTCTCCGGCAAGGAAGCCTCTGCCGCTTCTCCAGCACACGGAGAGCGTGCTAGCTGCTGAAACGTGAAGAAAGAAGCTGCAGAAGACTGGCACTGAGCGTGCAGCTTTCCAGCGGAGAGAAAAAGCTACTTTAACACTCTGCAAGCCTTTCCACTCCCAAAAACATGCACATGGAAGGAGCTGCTGCAAAAGCGATGCTGTGCTCGCTGCTGCTCCTCCTGAAGCTCTGGCTGCTAAATCTGAGGCTTTCCTTCCAATTTCAAGCTGCAAAGCACTTGGTGAATTCCAGGGAAAGTCCGGGAGGCATTTGCTGTGCTGGCACACTTTCTCCTTCCTAGACAGAGTGGAAAAGCTTTTCCCTGCCGTGTAGGCGACAAGAGACGCATTAGACGGCGATCCGGAGCTGTCCGAAGGTAAGCGCCTGTTGCCGGCCTCTTTCGGCACAAGCCCCCGCTCCGGAGCGCACCGCGGCCGGCAGGATGCTCTCTGCCGGCGAAGGTGCCGCTTCTCCGGCAAGGAAGCCTCTGCCGCTTCTCCAGCACACGGAGAGCGTGCTAGCTGCTGAAACGTGAAGAAAGAAGCTGCAGAAGACTGGCACTGAGCGTGCAGCTTTCCAGCGGAGAGAAAAAGCTACTTTAACACTCTGCAAGCCTTTCCACTCCCAAAAACATGCACATGGAAGGAGCTGCTGCAAAAGCGATGCTGTGCTCGCTGCTGCTCCTCCTGAAGCTCTGGCTGCTAAATCTGAGGCTTTCCTTCCAATTTCAAGCTGCAAAGCACTTGCTGAATTCCAGGGAAAGTCCGGGAGGCATTTGCTGTGCTGGCACACTTTCTCCTTCCTAGACAGAGTGGAAAAGCTTTTCCCTGCCGTGTAGGCGACAAGAGACGCATTAGACGGCGATCCGGAGCTGTCCGAAGGTAAGCGCCTGTTGCCGGCCTCTTTCGGCACAAGCCCCCGCTCCGGAGCGCACCGCGGCCGGCAGGATGCTCTCTGCCGGCGAAGGTGCCGCTTCTCCGGTAAGGAAGCCTCTGCCGCTTCTCCAGCACACGGAGAGCGTGCTAGCTGCTGAAACGTGAAGAAAGAAGCTGCAGAAGACTGGCACTGAGCGTGCAGCTTTCCAGCGGAGAGAAAAAGCTACTTTAACACTCTGCAAGCCTTTCCACTCCCAAAAACATGCACATGGAAGGAGCTGCTGCAAAACCGACGCTGTGCTCGCTGCTGCTCCTCCTGAAGCTCTGGCTGCTAAATCTGAGGCTTTCCTTCCAATTTCAAGCTGCAAAGCACTTGCTGAATTCCAGGGAAAGCCCGGGAGGCATTTGCTGTGCTGGCACACTTTCTCCTTCCTAGACAGAGTGGAAAAGCTTTTCCCTGCCGTGTAGGCGACAAGAGACGCATTAGACGGCGATCCGGAGCTGTCCGAAGGTAAGCGCCTGTTGCCGGCCTCTTTCGGCACAAGCCCCCGCTCCGGAGCGCACCGCGGCCGGCAGGATGCTCTCTGCCGGCGAAGGTGCCGCTTCTCCGGCAAGGAAGCCTCTGCCGCTTCTCCAGCACACGGAGAGCGTGCTAGCTGCTGAAACGTGAAGAAAGAAGCTGCAGAAGACTGGCACTGAGCGTGCAGCTTTCCAGCGGAGAGAAAAAGCTACTTTAACACTCTGCAAGCCTTTCCACTCCCAAAAACATGCACATGGAAGGAGCTGCTGCAAAACCGATGCTGTGCTCGCTGCTGCTCCTCCTGAAGCTCTGGCTGCTAAATCTGAGGCTTTCCTTCCAATTTCAAGCTGCAAAGCACTTGCTGAATTCCAGGGAAAGTCCGGGAGGCATTTGCTGTGCTGGCACACTTTCTCCTTCCTAGACAGAGTGGAAAAGCTTTTCCCTGCCGTGTAGGCGACAAGAGACGCATTAGACGGCGATCCGGAGCTGTCCGAAGGTAAGCGCCTGTTGCCGGCCTCTTTCGGCACAAGCCCCCGCTCCGGAGCGCACCGCGGCCGGCAGGATGCTCTCTGCCGGCGAAGGTGCCGCTTCTCCGGCAAGGAAGCCTCTGCCGCTTCTCCAGCACACGGAGAGCGTGCTAGCTGCTGAAACGTGAAGAAAGAAGCTGCAGAAGACTGGCACTGAGCGTGCAGCTTTCCAGCGGAGAGAAAAAGCTACTTTAACACTCTGCAAGCCTTTCCACTCCCAAAAACATGCACATGGAAGGAGCTGCTGCAAAAGCGATGCTGTGCTCGCTGCTGCTCCTCCTGAAGCTCTGGCTGCTAAATCTGAGGCTTTCCTTCCAATTTCAAGCTGCAAAGCACTTGCTGAATTCCAGGGAAAGTCCGGGAGGCATTTGCTGTGCTGGCACACTTTCTCCTTCCTAGACAGAGTGGAAAAGCTTTTCCCTGCCGTGTAGGCGACAAGAGACGCATTAGACGGCGATCCGGAGCTGTCCGAAGGTAAGCGCCTGTTGCCGGCCTCTTTCGGCACAAGCCCCCGCTCCGGAGCGCACCGCGGCCGGCAGGATGCTCTCTGCCGGCGAAGGTGCCGCTTCTCCGGCAAGGAAGCCTCTGCCGCTTCTCCAGCACACGGAGAGCGTGCTAGCTGCTGAAACGTGAAGAAAGAAGCTGCAGAAGACTGGCACTGAGCGTGCAGCTTTCCAGCGGAGAGAAAAAGCTACTTTAACACTCTGCAAGCCTTTCCACTCCCAAAAACATGCACATGGAAGGAGCTGCTGCAAAACCGATGCTGTGCTCGCTGCTGCTCCTCCTGAAGCTCTAGCTGCTAAATCTGAGGCTTTCCTTCCAATTTCAAGCTGCAAAGCACTTGCTGAATTCCAGGGAAAGCCCGGGAGGCATTTGCTGTGCTGGCACACTTTCTCCTTCCTAGACAGAGTGGAAAAGCTTTTCCCTGCCGTGTAGGCGACAAGAGACGCATTAGACGGCGATCCGGAGCTGTCCGAAGGTAAGCGCCTGTTGCCGGCCTCTTTCGGCACAAGCCCCCGCTCCGGAGCGCACCGCGGCCGGCAGGATGCTCTCTGCCGGCGAAGGTGCCGCTTCTCCGGCAAGGAAGCCTCTGCCGCTTCTCCAGCACACGGAGAGCGTGCTAGCTGCTGAAACGTGAAGAAAGAAGCTGCAGAACACTGGCACTGAGCGTGCAGCTTTCCAGCGGAGAGAAAAAGCTACTTTAACACTCTGCAAGCCTTTCCACTCCCAAAAACATGCACATGGAAGGAGCTGCTGCAAAACCGATGCTGTGCTCGCTGCTGCTCCTCCTGAAGCTCTGGCTGCTAAATCTGAGGCTTTCCTTCCAATTTCAAGCTGCAAAGCACTTGCTGAATTGCAGGGAAAGTCCGGGAGGCATTTGCTGTGCTGGCACACTTTCTCCTTCCTAGACAGAGTGGAAAAGCTTTTCCCTGCCGTGTAGGCGACAAGAGACGCATTAGACGGCGATCCGGAGCTGTCCGAAGGTAAGCGCCTGTTGCCGGCCTCTTTCGGCACAAGCCCCCGCTCCGGAGCGCACCGCGGCCGGCAGGATGCTCTCTGCCGGCGAAGGTGCCGCTTCTCCGGCAAGGAAGCCTCTGCCGCTTCTCCAGCACACGGAGAGCGTGCTAGCTGCTGAAACGTGAAGAAAGAAGCTGCAGAAGACTGGCACTGAGCGTGCAGCTTTCCAGCGGAGAGAAAAAGCTACTTGAACACTCTGCAAGCCTTTCCACTCCCAAAAACATGCACATGGAAGGAGCTGCTGCAAAAGCGATGCTGTGCTCGCTGCTGCTCCTCCTGAAGCTCTGGCTGCTAAATCTGAGGCTTTCCTTCCAATTTCAAGCTGCAAAGCACTTGGTGAATTCCAGGGAAAGTCCGGGAGGCATTTGCTGTGCTGGCACACTTTCTCCTTCCTAGACAGAGTGGAAAAGCTTTTCCCTGCCGTGTAGGCGACAAGAGACGCATTAGACGGCGATCCGGAGCTGTCCGAAGGTAAGCGCCTGTTGCCGGCCTCTTTCGGCACAAGCCCCCGCTCCGGAGCGCACCGCGGCCGGCAGGATGCTCTCTGCCGGCGAAGGTGCCGCTTCTCCGGCAAGGAAGCCTCTGCCGCTTCTCCAGCACACGGAGAGCGTGCTAGCTGCTGAAACGTGAAGAAAGAAGCTGCAGAAGACTGGCACTGAGCGTGCAGCTTTCCAGCGGAGAGAAAAAGCTACTTTAACACTCTGCAAGCCTTTCCACTCCCAAAAACATGCACATGGAAGGAGCTGCTGCAAAACCGATGCTGTGCTCGCTGCTGCTCCTCCTGAAGCTCTAGCTGCTAAATCTGAGGCTTTCCTTCCAATTTCAAGCTGCAAAGCACTTGCTGAATTCCAGGGAAAGCCCGGGAGGCATTTGCTGTGCTGGCACACTTTCTCCTTCCTAGACAGAGTGGAAAAGCTTTTCCCTGCCGTGTAGGCGACAAGAGACGCATTAGACGGCGATCCGGAGCTGTCCGAAGGTAAGCGCCTGTTGCCGGCCTCTTTCGGCACAAGCCCCCGCTCCGGAGCGCACCGCGGCCGGCAGGATGCTCTCTGCCGGCGAAGGTGCCGCTTCTCCGGCAAGGAAGCCTCTGCCGCTTCTCCAGCACACGGAGAGCGTGCTAGCTGCTGAAACGTGAAGAAAGAAGCTGCAGAAGACTGGCACTGAGCGTGCAGCTTTCCAGCGGAGAGAAAAAGCTACTTTAACACTCTGCAAGCCTTTCCACTCCCAAAAACATGCACATGGAAGGAGCTGCTGCAAAAGCGATGCTGTGCTCGCTGCTGCTCCTCCTGAAGCTCTGGCTGCTAAATCTGAGGCTTTCCTTCCAATTTCAAGCTGCAAAGCACTTGCTGAATTCCAGGGAAAGCCCGGGAGGCATTTGCTGTGCTGGCACACTTTCTCCTTCCTAGACAGAGTGGAAAAGCTTTTCCCTGCCGTGTAGGCGACAAGAGACGCATTAGACGGCGATCCGGAGCTGTCCGAAGGTAAGCGCCTGTTGCCGGCCTCTTTCGGCACAAGCCCCCGCTCCGGAGCGCACCGCGGCCGGCAGGATGCTCTCTGCCGGCGAAGGTGCCGCTTCTCCGGCAAGGAAGCCTCTGCCGCTTCTCCAGCACACGGAGAGCGTGCTAGCTGCTGAAACGTGAAGAAAGAAGCTGCAGAAGACTGGCACTGAGCGTGCAGCTTTCCAGCGGAGAGAAAAAGCTACTTTAACACTCTGCAAGCCTTTCCACTCCCAAAAACATGCACATGGAAGGAGCTGCTGCATAACCGATGCTGTGCTCGCTGCTGCTCCTCCTGAAGCTCTAGCTGCTAAATCTGAGGCTTTCCTTCCAATTTCAAGCTGCAAAGCACTTGCTGAATTCCAGGGAAAGCCCGGGAGGCATTTGCTGTGCTGGCACACTTTCTCCTTCCTAGACAGAGTGGAAAAGCTTTTCCCTGCCGTGTAGGCGACAAGAGACGCATTAGACGGCGATCCGGAGCTGTCCGAAGGTAAGCGCCTGTTGCCGGCCTCTTTCGGCACAAGCCCCCGCTCCGGAGCGCACCGCGGCCGGCAGGATGCTCTCTGCCGGCGAAGGTGCCGCTTCTCCGGCAAGGAAGCCTCTGCCGCTTCTCCAGCACACGGAGAGCGTGCTAGCTGCTGAAACGTGAAGAAAGAAGCTGCAGAAGACTGGCACTGAGCGTGCAGCTTTCCAGCGGAGAGAAAAAGCTACTTTAACACTCTGCAAGCCTTTCCACTCCCAAAAACATGCACATGGAAGGAGCTGCTGCAAAAGCGATGCTGTGCTCGCTGCTGCTCCTCCTGAAGCTCTGGCTGCTAAATCTGAGGCTTTCCTTCCAATTTCAAGCTGCAAAGCACTTGGTGAATTCCAGGGAAAGTCCGGGAGGCATTTGCTGTGCTGGCACACTTTCTCCTTCCTAGACAGAGTGGAAAAGCTTTTCCCTGCCGTGTAGGCGACAAGAGACGCATTAGACGGCGATCCGGAGCTGTCCGAAGGTAAGCGCCTGTTGCCGGCCTCTTTCGGCACAAGCCCCCGCTCCGGAGCGCACCGCGGCCGGCAGGATGCTCTCTGCCGGCGAAGGTGCCGCTTCTCCGGCAAGGAAGCCTCTGCCGCTTCTCCAGCACACGGAGAGCGTGCTAGCTGCTGAAACGTGAAGAAAGAAGCTGCAGAAGACTGGCACTGAGCGTGCAGCTTTCCAGCGGAGAGAAAAAGCTACTTTACACTCTGCAAGCCTTTCCACTCCCAAAAACATGCACATGGAAGGAGCTGCTGCAAAACCGATGCTGTGCTCGCTGCTGCTCCTCCTGAAGCTCTGGCTGCTAAATCTGAGGCTTTCCTTCCAATTTCAAGCTGCAAAGCACTTGCTGAATTCCAGGGAAAGCCCGGGAGGCATTTGCTGTGCTGGCACACTTTCTCCTTCCTAGACAGAGTGGAAAAGCTTTTCCCTGCCGTGTAGGCGACAAGAGACGCATTAGACGGCGATCCGGAGCTGTCCGAAGGTAAGCGCCTGTTGCCGGCCTCTTTCGGCACAAGCCCCCGCTCCGGAGCGCACCGCGGCCGGCAGGATGCTCTCTGCCGGCGAAGGTGCCGCTTCTCCGGCAAGGAAGCCTCGGCCGCTTCTCCAGCACACGGAGAGCGTGCTAGCTGCTGAAACGTGAAGAAAGAAGCTGCAGAAGACTGGCACTGAGCGTGCAGCTTTCCAGCGGAGAGAAAAAGCTACTTTAACACTCTGCAAGCCTTTCCACTCCCGAAAACATGCACATGGAAGGAGCTGCTGCAAAACCGATGCTGTGCTCGCTGCTGCTCCTCCTGAAGCTCTGGCTGCTAAATCTGAGGCTTTCCTTCCAATTTCAAGCTGCAAAGCACTTGCTGAATTCCAGGGAAAGTCCGGGAGGCATTTGCTGTGCTGGCACACTTTCTCCTTCCTAGACAGAGTGGAAAAGCTTTTCCCTGCCGTGTAGGCGACAAGAGACGCATTAGACGGCGATCCGGAGCTGTCCGAAGGTAAGCGCCTGTTGCCGGCCTCTTTCGGCACAAGCCCCCGCTCCGGAGCGCACCGCGGCCGGCAGGATGCTCTCTGCCGGCGAAGGTGCCGCTTCTCCGGCAAGGAAGCCTCTGCCGCTTCTCCAGCACACGGAGAGCGTGCTAGCTGCTGAAACGTGAAGAAAGAAGCTGCAGAAGACTGGCACTGAGCGTGCAGCTTTCCAGCGGAGAGAAAAAGCTACTTTAACACTCTGCAAGCCTTTCCACTCCCAAAAACATGCACATGGAAGGAGCTGCTGCAAAACCGATGCTGTGCTCGCTGCTGCTCCTCCTGAAGCTCTGGCTGCTAAATCTGAGGCTTTCCTTCCAATTTCAAGCTGCAAAGCACTTGCTGAATTCCAGGGAAAGTCCGGGAGGCATTTGCCGTGCTGGCACACTTTCTCCTTCCTAGACAGAGTGGAAAAGCTTTTCCCTGCCGTGTAGGCGACAAGAGACGCATTAGACGGCGATCCGGAGCTGTCCGAAGGTAAGCGCCTGTTGCCGGCCTCTTTCGGCACAAGCCCCCGCTCCGGAGCGCACCGCGGCCGGCAGGATGCTCTCTGCCGGCGAAGGTGCCGCTTCTCCGGCAAGGAAGCCTCTGCCGCTTCTCCAGCACACGGAGAGCGTGCTAGCTGCTGAAACGTGAAGAAAGAAGCTGCAGAACACTGGCACTGAGCGTGCAGCTTTCCAGCGGAGAGAAAAAGCTACTTTAACACTCTGCAAGCCTTTCAACTCCCAAAAACATGCACATGGAAGGAGCTGCTGCAAAAGCGATGCTGTGCTCGCTGCTGCTCCTCCTGAAGCTCTGGCTGCTAAATCTGAGGCTTTCCTTCCAATTTCAAGCTGCAAAGCACTTGCTGAATTGCAGGGAAAGTCCGGGAGGCATTTGCTGTGCTGGCACACTTTCTCCTTCCTAGACAGAGTGGAAAAGCTTTTCCCTGCCGTGTAGGCGACAAGAGACGCATTAGACGGCGATCCGGAGCTGTCCGAAGGTAAGCGCCTGTTGCCGGCCTCTTTCGGCACAAGCCCCCGCTCCGGAGCGCACCGCGGCCGGCCGGATGCTCTCTGCCGGCGAAGGTGCCGCTTCTCCGGCAAGGAAGCCTCTGCCGCTTCTCCAGCACACGGAGAGCGTGCTAGCTGCTGAAACGTGAAGAAAGAAGCTGCAGAAGACTGGCACTGAGCGTGCAGCTTTCCAGCGGAGAGAAAAAGCTACTTTAACACTCTGCAAGCCTTTCCACTCCCAAAAACATGCACATGGAAGGAGCTGCTGCAAAAGCGATGCTGTGCTCGCTGCTGCTCCTCCTGAAGCTCTGGCTGCTAAATCTGAGGCTTTCCTTCCAATTTCAAGCTGCAAAGCACTTGCTGAATTCCAGGGAAAGTCCGGGAGGCATTTGCTGTGCTGGCACACTTTCTCCTTCCTAGACAGAGTGGAAAAGCTTTTCCCTGCCGTGTAGGCGACAAGAGACGCATTAGACGGCGATCCGGAGCTGTCCGAAGGTAAGCGCCTGTTGCCGGCCTCTTTCGGCACAAGCCCCCGCTCCGGAGCGCACCGCGGCCGGCAGGATGCTCTCTGCCGGCGAAGGTGCCGCTTCTCCGGCAAGGAAGCCTCTGCCGCTTCTCCAGCACACGGAGAGCGTGCTAGCTGCTGAAACGTGAAGAAAGAAGCTGCAGAAGACTGGCACTGAGCGTGCAGCTTTCCAGCGGAGAGAAAAAGCTACTTTAACACTCTGCAAGCCTTTCCACTCCCAAAAACATGCACATGGAAGGAGCTGCTGCATAACCGATGCTGTGCTCGCTGCTGCTCCTCCTGAAGCTCTAGCTGCTAAATCTGAGGCTTTCCTTCCAATTTCAAGCTGCAAAGCACTTGCTGAATTCCAGGGAAAGCCCGGGAGGCATTTGCTGTGCTGGCACACTTTCTCCTTCCTAGACAGAGTGGAAAAGCTTTTCCCTGCCGTGTAGGCGACAAGAGACGCATTAGACGGCGATCCGGAGCTGTCCGAAGGTAAGCGCCTGTTGCCGGCCTCTTTCGGCACAAGCCCCCGCTCCGGAGCGCACCGCGGCCGGCAGGATGCTCTCTGCCGGCGAAGGTGCCGCTTCTCCGGCAAGGAAGCCTCTGCCGCTTCTCCAGCACACGGAGAGCGTGCTAGCTGCTGAAACGTGAAGAAAGAAGCTGCAGAAGACTGGCACTGAGCGTGCAGCTTTCCAGCGGAGAGAAAAAGCTACTTTAACACTCTGCAAGCCTTTCCACTCCCAAAAACATGCACATGGAAGGAGCTGCTGCAAAAGCGATGCTGTGCTCGCTGCTGCTCCTCCTGAAGCTCTGGCTGCTAAATCTGAGGCTTTCCTTCCAATTTCAAGCTGCAAAGCACTTGGTGAATTCCAGGGAAAGTCCGGGAGGCATTTGCTGTGCTGGCACACTTTCTCCTTCCTAGACAGAGTGGAAAAGCTTTTCCCTGCCGTGTAGGCGACAAGAGACGCATTAGACGGCGATCCGGAGCTGTCCGAAGGTAAGCGCCTGTTGCCGGCCTCTTTCGGCACAAGCCCCCGCTCCGGAGCGCACCGCGGCCGGCAGGATGCTCTCTGCCGGCGAAGGTGCCGCTTCTCCGGCAAGGAAGCCTCTGCCGCTTCTCCAGCACACGGAGAGCGTGCTAGCTGCTGAAACGTGAAGAAAGAAGCTGCAGAAGACTGGCACTGAGCGTGCAGCTTTCCAGCGGAGAGAAAAAGCTACTTTAACACTCTGCAAGCCTTTCCACTCCCAAAAACATGCACATGGAAGGAGCTGCTGCAAAACCGATGCTGTGCTCGCTGCTGCTCCTCCTGAAGCTCTGGCTGCTAAATCTGAGGCTTTCCTTCCAATTTCAAGCTGCAAAGCACTTGCTGAATTCCAGGGAAAGCCCGGGAGGCATTTGCTGTGCTGGCACACTTTCTCCTTCCTAGACAGAGTGGAAAAGCTTTTCCCTGCCGTGTAGGCGACAAGAGACGCATTAGACGGCGATCCGGAGCTGTCCGAAGGTAAGCGCCTGTTGCCGGCCTCTTTCGGCACAAGCCCCCGCTCCGGAGCGCACCGCGGCCGGCAGGATGCTCTCTGCCGGCGAAGGTGCCGCTTCTCCGGCAAGGAAGCCTCGGCCGCTTCTCCAGCACACGGAGAGCGTGCTAGCTGCTGAAACGTGAAGAAAGAAGCTGCAGAAGACTGGCACTGAGCGTGCAGCTTTCCAGCGGAGAGAAAAAGCTACTTTAACACTCTGCAAGCCTTTCCACTCCCGAAAACATGCACATGGAAGGAGCTGCTGCAAAACCGATGCTGTGCTCGCTGCTGCTCCTCCTGAAGCTCTGGCTGCTAAATCTGAGGCTTTCCTTCCAATTTCAAGCTGCAAAGCACTTGCTGAATTCCAGGGAAAGTCCGGGAGGCATTTGCTGTGCTGGCACACTTTCTCCTTCCTAGACAGAGTGGAAAAGCTTTTCCCTGCCGTGTAGGCGACAAGAGACGCATTAGACGGCGATCCGGAGCTGTCCGAAGGTAAGCGCCTGTTGCCGGCCTCTTTCGGCACAAGCCCCCGCTCCGGAGCGCACCGCGGCCGGCAGGATGCTCTCTGCCGGCGAAGGTGCCGCTTCTCCGGCAAGGAAGCCTCTGCCGCTTCTCCAGCACACGGAGAGCGTGCTAGCTGCTGAAACGTGAAGAAAGAAGCTGCAGAAGACTGGCACTGAGCGTGCAGCTTTCCAGCGGAGAGAAAAAGCTACTTTAACACTCTGCAAGCCTTTCCACTCCCAAAAACATGCACATGGAAGGAGCTGCTGCAAAACCGATGCTGTGCTCGCTGCTGCTCCTCCTGAAGCTCTGGCTGCTAAATCTGAGGCTTTCCTTCCAATTTCAAGCTGCAAAGCACTTGCTGAATTGCAGGGAAAGTCCGGGAGGCATTTGCTGTGCTGGCACACTTTCTCCTTCCTAGACAGAGTGGAAAAGCTTTTCCCTGCCGTGTAGGCGACAAGAGACGCATTAGACGGCGATCCGGAGCTGTCCGAAGGTAAGCGCCTGTTGCCGGCCTCTTTCGGCACAAGCCCCCGCTCCGGAGCGCACCGCGGCCGGCAGGATGCTCTCTGCCGGCGAAGGTGCCGCTTCTCCGGCAAGGAAGCCTCTGCCGCTTCTCCAGCACACGGAGAGCGTGCTAGCTGCTGAAACGTGAAGAAAGAAGCTGCAGAAGACTGGCACTGAGCGTGCAGCTTTCCAGCGGAGAGAAAAAGCTACTTTAACACTCTGCAAGCCTTTCCACTCCCAAAAACATGCACATGGAAGGAGCTGCTGCAAAACCGATGCTGTGCTCGCTGCTGCTCCTCCTGAAGCTCTGGCTGCTAAATCTGAGGCTTTCCTTCCAATTTCAAGCTGCAAAGCACTTGCTGAATTCCAGGGAAAGCCCGGGAGGCATTTGCTGTGCTGGCACACTTTCTCCTTCCTAGACAGAGTGGAAAAGCTTTTCCCTGCCGTGTAGGCGACAAGAGACGCATTAGACGGCGATCCGGAGCTGTCCGAAGGTAAGCGCCTGTTGCCGGCCTCTTTCGGCACAAGCCCCCGCTCCGGAGCGCACCGCGGCCGGCAGGATGCTCTCTGCCGGCGAAGGTGCCGCTTCTCCGGCAAGGAAGCCTCTGCCGCTTCTCCAGCACACGGAGAGCGTGCTAGCTGCTGAAACGTGAAGAAAGAAGCTGCAGAAGACTGGCACTGAGCGTGCAGCTTTCCAGCGGAGAGAAAAAGCTACTTTAACACTCTGCAAGCCTTTCCACTCCCAAAAACATGCACATGGAAGGAGCTGCTGCAAAACCGATGCTGTGCTCGCTGCTGCTCCTCCTGAAGCTCTGGCAGCTAAATCTGAGGCTTTCCTTCCAATTTCAAGCTGCAAAGCACTTGCTGAATTCCAGGGAAAGTCCGGGAGGCATTTGCTGTGCTGGCACACTTTCTCCTTCCTAGACAGAGTGGAAAAGCTTTTCCCTGCCGTGTAGGCGACAAGAGACGCATTAGACGGCGATCCGGAGCTGTCCGAAGGTAAGCGCCTGTTGCCGGCCTCTTTCGGCACAAGCCCCCGCTCCGGAGCGCACCGCGGCCGGCAGGATGCTCTCTGCCGGCGAAGGTGCCGCTTCTCCGGCAAGGAAGCCTCTGCCGCTTCTCCAGCACACGGAGAGCGTGCTAGCTGCTGAAACGTGAAGAAAGAAGCTGCAGAAGACTGGCACTGAGCGTGCAGCTTTCCAGCGGAGAGAAAAAGCTACTTTAACACTCTGCAAGCCTTTCCACTCCCAAAAACATGCACATGGAAGGAGCTGCTGCAAAACCGATGCTGTGCTCGCTGCTGCTCCTCCTGAAGCTCTGGCTGCTAAATCTGAGGCTTTCCTTCCAATTTCAAGCTGCAAAGCACTTGCTGAATTCCAGGGAAAGTCCGGGAGGCATTTGCTGTGCTGGCACACTTTCTCCTTCCTAGACAGAGTGGAAAAGCTTTTCCCTGCCGTGTAGGCGACAAGAGACGCATTAGACGGCGATCCGGAGCTGTCCGAAGGTAAGCGCCTGTTGCCGGCCTCTTTCGGCACAAGCCCCCGCTCCGGAGCGCACCGCGGCCGGCAGGATGCTCTCTGCCGGCGAAGGTGCCGCTTCTCCGGCAAGGAAGCCTCTGCCGCTTCTCCAGCACACGGAGAGCGTGCTAGCTGCTGAAACGTGAAGAAAGAAGCTGCAGAACACTGGCACTGAGCGTGCAGCTTTCCAGCGGAGAGAAAAAGCTACTTTAACACTCTGCAAGCCTTTCCACTCCCAAAAACATGCACATGGAAGGAGCTGCTGCAAAAGCGATGCTGTGCTCGCTGCTGCTCCTCCTGAAGCTCTGGCTGCTAAATCTGAGGCTTTCCTTCCAATTTCAAGCTGCAAAGCACTTGCTGAATTCCAGGGAAAGCCCGGGAGGCATTTGCTGTGCTGGCACACTTTCTCCTTCCTAGACAGAGTGGAAAAGCTTTTCCCTGCCGTGTAGGCGACAAGAGACGCATTAGACGGCGATCCGGAGCTGTCCGAAGGTAAGCGCCTGTTGCCGGCCTCTTTCGGCACAAGCCCCCGCTCCGGAGCGCACCGCGGCCGGCAGGATGCTCTCTGCCGGCGAAGGTGCCGCTTCTCCGGCAAGGAAGCCTCTGCCGCTTCTCCAGCACACGGAGAGCGTGCTAGCTGCTGAAACGTGAAGAAAGAAGCTGCAGAAGACTGGCACTGAGCGTGCAGCTTTCCAGCGGAGAGAAAAAGCTACTTTAACACTCTGCAAGCCTTTCCACTCCCAAAAACATGCACATGGAAGGAGCTGCTGCAAAACCGATGCTGTGCTCGCTGCTGCTCCTCCTGAAGCTCTGGCTGCTAAATCTGAGGCTTTCCTTCCAATTTCAAGCTGCAAAGCACTTGCTGAATTCCAGGGAAAGTCCGGGAGGCATTTGCTGTGTTGGCACACTTTCTCCTTCCTAGACAGAGTGGAAAAGCTTTTCCCTGCCGTGTAGGCGACAAGAGACGCATTAGACGGCGATCCGGAGCTGTCCGAAGGTAAGCGCCTGTTGCCGGCCTCTTTCGGCACAAGCCCCCGCTCCGGAGCGCACCGCGGCCGGCAGGATGCTCTCTGCCGGCGAAGGTGCCGCTTCTCCGGCAAGGAAGCCTCGGCCGCTTCTCCAGCACACGGAGAGCGTGCTAGCTGCTGAAACGTGAAGAAAGAAGCTGCAGAAGACTGGCACTGAGCGTGCAGCTTTCCAGCGGAGAGAAAAAGCTACTTTAACACTCTGCAAGCCTTTCCACTCCCAAAAACATGCACATGGAAGGAGCTGCTGCAAAACCGATGCTGTGCTCGCTGCTGCTCCTCCTGAAGCTCTGGCTGCTAAATCTGAGGCTTTCCTTCCAATTTCAAGCTGCAAAGCACTTGCTGAATTCCAGGGAAAGTCCGGGAGGCATTTGCTGTGCTGGCACACTTTCTCCTTCCTAGACAGAGTGGAAAAGCTTTTCCCTGCCGTGTAGGCGACAAGAGACGCATTAGACGGCGATCCGGAGCTGTCCGAAGGTAAGCGCCTGTTGCCGGCCTCTTTCGGCACAAGCCCCCGCTCCGGAGCGCACCGCGGCCGGCAGGATGCTCTCTGCCGGCGAAGGTGCCGCTTCTCCGGCAAGGAAGCCTCGGCCGCTTCTCCAGCACACGGAGAGCGTGCTAGCTGCTGAAACGTGAAGAAAGAAGCTGCAGAAGACTGGCACTGAGCGTGCAGCTTTCCAGCGGAGAGAAAAAGCTACTTTAACACTCTGCAAGCCTTTCCACTCCCAAAAACATGCACATGGAAGGAGCTGCTGCAAAACCGATGCTGTGCTCGCTGCTGCTCCTCCTGAAGCTCTGGCTGCTAAATCTGAGGCTTTCCTTCCAATTTCAAGCTGCAAAGCACTTGCTGAATTCCAGGGAAAGCCCGGGAGGCATTTGCTGTGCTGGCACACTTTCTCCTTCCTAGACAGAGTGGAAAAGCTTTTCCCTGCCGTGTAGGCGACAAGAGACGCATTAGACGGCGATCCGGAGCTGTCCGAAGGTAAGCGCCTGTTGCCGGCCTCTTTCGGCACAAGCCCCCGCTCCGGAGCGCACCGCGGCCGGCAGGATGCTCTCTGCCGGCGAAGGTGCCGCTTCTCCGGCAAGGAAGCCTCTGCCGCTTCTCCAGCACACGGAGAGCGTGCTAGCTGCTGAAACGTGAAGAAAGAAGCTGCAGAACACTGGCAATGAGCGTGCAGCTTTCCAGCGGAGAGAAAAAGCTACTTTAACACTCTGCAAGCCTTTCCACTCCCAAAAACATGCACATGGAAGGAGCTGCTGCAAAACCGATGCTGTGCTCGCTGCTGCTCCTCCTGAAGCTCTGGCTGCTAAATCTGAGGCTTTCCTTCCAATTTCAAGCTGCAAAGCACTTGCTGAATTCCAGGGAAAGTCCGGGAGGCATTTGCTGTGCTGGCACACTTTCTCCTTCCTAGACAGAGTGGAAAAGCTTTTCCCTGCCGTGTAGGCGACAAGAGACGCATTAGACGGCGATCCGGAGCTGTCCGAAGGTAAGCGCCTGTTGCCGGCCTCTTTCGGCACAAGCCCCCGCTCCGGAGCGCACCGCGGCCGGCAGGATGCTCTCTGCCGGCGAAGGTGCCGCTTCTCCGGCAAGGAAGCCTCTGCCGCTTCTCCAGCACACGGAGAGCGTGCTAGCTGCTGAAACGTGAAGAAAGAAGCTGCAGAAGACTGGCACTGAGCGTGCAGCTTTCCAGCGGAGAGAAAAAGCTACTTTAACACTCTGCAAGCCTTTCCACTCCCAAAAACATGCACATGGAAGGAGCTGCTGCATAACCGATGCTGTGCTCGCTGCTGCTCCTCCTGAAGCTCTGGCTGCTAAATCTGAGGCTTTCCTTCCAATTTCAAGCTGCAAAGCACTTGCTGAATTCCAGGGAAAGTCCGGGAGGCATTTGCTGTGCTGGCACACTTTCTCCTTCCTAGACAGAGTGGAAAAGCTTTTCCCTGCCGTGTAGGCGACAAGAGACGCATTAGACGGCGATCCGGAGCTGTCCGAAGGTAAGCGCCTGTTGCCGGCCTCTTTCGGCACAAGCCCCCGCTCCGGAGCGCACCGCGGCCGGCAGGATGCTCTCTGCCGGCGAAGGTGCCGCTTCTCCGGCAAGGAAGCCTCGGCCGCTTCTCCAGCACACGGAGAGCGTGCTAGCTGCTGAAACGTGAAGAAAGAAGCTGCAGAAGACTGGCACTGAGCGTGCAGCTTTCCAGCGGAGAGAAAAAGCTACTTTAACACTCTGCAAGCCTTTCCACTCCCAAAAACATGCACATGGAAGGAGCTGCTGCAAAAGCGATGCTGTGCTCGCTGCTGCTCCTCCTGAAGCTCTGGCTGCTAAATCTGAGGCTTTCCTTCCAATTTCAAGCTGCAAAGCACTTGCTGAATTCCAGGGAAAGTCCGGGAGGCATTTGCTGTGCTGGCACACTTTCTCCTTCCTAGACAGAGTGGAAAAGCTTTTCCCTGCCGTGTAGGCGACAAGAGACGCATTAGACGGCGATCCGGAGCTGTCCGAAGGTAAGCGCCTGTTGCCGGCCTCTTTCGGCACAAGCCCCCGCTCCGGAGCGCACCGCGGCCGGCAGGATGCTCTCTGCCGGCGAAGGTGCCGCTTCTCCGGCAAGGAAGCCTCTGCCGCTTCTCCAGCACACGGAGAGCGTGCTAGCTGCTGAAACGTGAAGAAAGAAGCTGCAGAACACTGGCACTGAGCGTGCAGCTTTCCAGCGGAGAGAAAAAGCTACTTTAACACTCTGCAAGCCTTTCCACTCCCAAAAACATGCACATGGAAGGAGCTGCTGCAAAAGCGATGCTGTGCTCGCTGCTGCTCCTCCTGAAGCTCTGGCTGCTAAATCTGAGGCTTTCCTTCCAATTTCAAGCTGCAAAGCACTTGCTGAATTCCAGGGAAAGTCCGGGAGGCATTTGCTGTGCTGGCACACTTTCTCCTTCCTAGACAGAGTGGAAAAGCTTTTCCCTGCCGTGTAGGCGACAAGAGACGCATTAGACGGCGATCCGGAGCTGTCCGAAGGTAAGCGCCTGCTGCCGGCCTCTTTCGGCACAAGCCCCCGCTCCGGAGCGCACCGCGGCCGGCAGGATGCTCTCTGCCAGCGAAGGTGCCGCTTCTCCGGCAAGGAAGCCTCTGCCGCTTCTCCAGCACACGGAGAGCGTGCTAGCTGCTGAAACGTGAAGAAAGAAGCTGCAGAAGACTGGCACTGAGCGTGCAGCTTTCCAGCGGAGAGAAAAAGCTACTTTAACACTCTGCAAGCCTTTCCACTCCCAAAAACATGCACATGGAAGGAGCTGCTGCAAAACCGATGCTGTGCTCGCTGCTGCTCCTCCTGAAGCTCTGGCTGCTAAATCTGAGGCTTTCCTTCCAATTTCAAGCTGCAAAGCACTTGCTGAATTCCAGGGAAAGTCCGGGAGGCATTTGCTGTGCTGGCACACTTTCTCCTTCCTAGACAGAGTGGAAAAGCTTTTCCCTGCCGTGTAGGCGACAAGAGACGCATTAGACGGCGATCCGGAGCTGTCCGAAGGTAAGCGCCTGCTGCCGGCCTCTTTCGGCACAAGCCCCCGCTCCGGAGCGCACCGCGGCCGGCAGGATGCTCTCTGCCGGCGAAGGTGCCGCTTCTCCGGCAAGGAAGCCTCTGCCGCTTCTCCAGCACACGGAGAGCGTGCTAGCTGCTGAAACGTGAAGAAAGAAGCTGCAGAAGACTGGCACTGAGCGTGCAGCTTTCCAGCGGAGAGAAAAAGCTACTTTAACACTCTGCAAGCCTTTCCACTCCCAAAAACATGCACATGGAAGGAGCTGCTGCAAAACCGATGCTGTGCTCGCTGCTGCTCCTCCTGAAGCTCTGGCTGCTAAATCTGAGGCTTTCCTTCCAATTTCAAGCTGCAAAGCACTTGCTGAATTCCAGGGAAAGTCCGGGAGGCATTTGCTGTGCTGGCACACTTTCTCCTTCCTAGACAGAGTGGAAAAGCTTTTCCCTGCCGTGTAGGCGACAAGAGACGCATTAGACGGCGATCCGGAGCTGTCCGAAGGTAAGCGCCTGCTGCCGGCCTCTTTCGGCACAAGCCCCCGCTCCGGAGCGCACCGCGGCCGGCAGGATGCTCTCTGCCGGCGAAGGTGCCGCTTCTCCGGCAAGGAAGCCTCTGCCGCTTCTCCAGCACACGGAGAGCGTGCTAGCTGCTGAAACGTGAAGAAAGAAGCTGCAGAAGACTGGCACTGAGCGTGCAGCTTTCCAGCGGAGAGAAAAAGCTACTTTAACACTCTGCAAGCCTTTCCACTCCCAAAAACATGCACATGGAAGGAGCTGCTGCAAAACCGATGCTGTGCTCGCTGCTGCTCCTCCTGAAGCTCTGGCTGCTAAATCTGAGGCTTTCCTTCCAATTTCAAGCTGCAAAGCACTTGCTGAATTCCAGGGAAAGTCCGGGAGGCATTTGCTGTGCTGGCACACTTTCTCCTTCCTAGACAGAGTGGAAAAGCTTTTCCCTGCCGTGTAGGCGACAAGAGACGCATTAGACGGCGATCCGGAGCTGTCCGAAGGTAAGCGCCTGTTGCCGGCCTCTTTCGGCACAAGCCCCCGCTCCGGAGCGCACCGCGGCCGGCAGGATGCTCTCTGCCGGCAAAGGTGCCGCTTCTCCGGCAAGGAAGCCTCGGCCGCTTCTCCAGCACACGGAGAGCGTGCTAGCTGCTGAAACGTGAAAAAAGAAGCTGCAGAACACTGGCACTGAGCGTGCAGCTTTCCAGCGGAGAGAAAAAGCTACTTTAACACTCTGCAAGCCTTTCCACTCCCAAAAACATGCACATGGAAGGAGCTGCTGCAAAAGCGATGCTGTGCTCGCTGCTGCTCCTCCTGAAGCTCTGGCTGCTAAATCTGAGGCTTTCCTTCCAATTTCAAGCTGCAAAGCACTTGCTGAATTCCAGGGAAAGTCCGGGAGGCATTTGCTGTGCTGGCACACTTTCTCCTTCCTAGACAGAGTGGAAAAGCTTTTCCCTGCCGTGTAGGCGACAAGAGACGCATTAGACGGCGATCCGGAGCTGTCCGAAGGTAAGCGCCTGTTGCCGGCCTCTTTCGGCACAAGCCCCCGCTCCGGAGCGCACCGCGGCCGGCAGGATGCTCTCTGCCGGCGAAGGTGCCGCTTCTCCGGCAAGGAAGCCTCTGCCGCTTCTCCAGCACACGGAGAGCGTGCTAGCTGCTGAAACGTGAAGAAAGAAGCTGCAGAACACTGGCACTGAGCGTGCAGCTTTCCAGCGGAGAGAAAAAGCTACTTTAACACTCTGCAAGCCTTTCCACTCCCAAAAACATGCACATGGAAGGAGCTGCTGCAAAAGCGATGCTGTGCTCGCTGCTGCTCCTCCTGAAGCTCTGGCTGCTAAATCTGAGGCTTTCCTTCCAATTTCAAGCTGCAAAGCACTTGCTGAATTCCAGGGAAAGCCCGGGAGGCATTTGCTGTGCTGGCACACTTTCTCCTTCCTAGACAGAGTGGAAAAGCTTTTCCCTGCCGTGTAGGCGACAAGAGACGCATTAGACGGCGATCCGGAGCTGTCCGAAGGTAAGCGCCTGTTGCCGGCCTCTTTCGGCACAAGCCCCCGCTCCGGAGCGCACCGCGGCCGGCAGGATGCTCTCTGCCGGCGAAGGTGCCGCTTCTCCGGCAAGGAAGCCTCTGCCGCTTCTCCAGCACACGGAGAGCGTGCTAGCTGCTGAAACGTGAAGAAAGAAGCTGCAGAAGACTGGCACTGAGCGTGCAGCTTTCCAGCGGAGAGAAAAAGCTACTTTAACACTCTGCAAGCCTTTCCACTCCCAAAAACATGCACATGGAAGGAGCTGCTGCAAAACCGATGCTGTGCTCGCTGCTGCTCCTCCTGAAGCTCTGGCTGCTAAATCTGAGGCTTTCCTTCCAATTTCAAGCTGCAAAGCACTTGCTGAATTCCAGGGAAAGTCCGGGAGGCATTTGCTGTGTTGGCACACTTTCTCCTTCCTAGACAGAGTGGAAAAGCTTTTCCCTGCCGTGTAGGCGACAAGAGACGCATTAGACGGCGATCCGGAGCTGTCCGAAGGTAAGCGCCTGTTGCCGGCCTCTTTCGGCACAAGCCCCCGCTCCGGAGCGCACCGCGGCCGGCAGGATGCTCTCTGCCGGCGAAGGTGCCGCTTCTCCGGCAAGGAAGCCTCGGCCGCTTCTCCAGCACACGGAGAGCGTGCTAGCTGCTGAAACGTGAAGAAAGAAGCTGCAGAAGACTGGCACTGAGCGTGCAGCTTTCCAGCGGAGAGAAAAAGCTACTTTAACACTCTGCAAGCCTTTCCACTCCCAAAAACATGCACATGGAAGGAGCTGCTGCAAAAGCGATGCTGTGCTCGCTGCTGCTCCTCCTGAAGCTCTGGCTGCTAAATCTGAGGCTTTCCTTCCAATTTCAAGCTGCAAAGCACTTGCTGAATTCCAGGGAAAGTCCGGGAGGCATTTGCTGTGCTGGCACACTTTCTCCTTCCTAGACAGAGTGGAAAAGCTTTTCCCTGCCGTGTAGGCGACAAGAGACGCATTAGACGGCGATCCGGAGCTGTCCGAAGGTAAGCGCCTGTTGCCGGCCTCTTTCGGCACAAGCCCCCGCTCCGGAGCGCACCGCGGCCGGCAGGATGCTCTCTGCCGGCGAAGGTGCCGCTTCTCCGGCAAGGAAGCCTCTGCCGCTTCTCCAGCACACGGAGAGCGTGCTAGCTGCTGAAACGTGAAGAAAGAAGCTGCAGAAGACTGGCACTGAGCGTGCAGCTTTCCAGCGGAGAGAAAAAGCTACTTTAACACTCTGCAAGCCTTTCCACTCCCAAAAACATGCACATGGAAGGAGCTGCTGCAAAAGCGATGCTGTGCTCGCTGCTGCTCCTCCTGAAGCTCTGGCTGCTAAATCTGAGGCTTTCCTTCCAATTTCAAGCTGCAAAGCACTTGCTGAATTCCAGGGAAAGCCCGGGAGGCATTTGCTGTGCTGGCACACTTTCTCCTTCCTAGACAGAGTGGAAAAGCTTTTCCCTGCCGTGTAGGCGACAAGAGACGCATTAGACGGCGATCCGGAGCTGTCCGAAGGTAAGCGCCTGTTGCCGGCCTCTTTCGGCACAAGCCCCCGCTCCGGAGCGCACCGCGGCCGGCAGGATGCTCTCTGCCGGCGAAGGTGCCGCTTCTCCGGCAAGGAAGCCTCTGCCGCTTCTCCAGCACACGGAGAGCGTGCTAGCTGCTGAAACGTGAAGAAAGAAGCTGCAGAACACTGGCAATGAGCGTGCAGCTTTCCAGCGGAGAGAAAAAGCTACTTTAACACTCTGCAAGCCTTTCCACTCCCAAAAACATGCACATGGAAGGAGCTGCTGCAAAACCGATGCTGTGCTCGCTGCTGCTCCTCCTGAAGCTCTGGCTGCTAAATCTGAGGCTTTCCTTCCAATTTCAAGCTGCAAAGCACTTGCTGAATTCCAGGGAAAGTCCGGGAGGCATTTGCTGTGCTGGCACACTTTCTCCTTCCTAGACAGAGTGGAAAAGCTTTTCCCTGCCGTGTAGGCGACAAGAGACGCATTAGACGGCGATCCGGAGCTGTCCGAAGGTAAGCGCCTGTTGCCGGCCTCTTTCGGCACAAGCCCCCGCTCCGGAGCGCACCGCGGCCGGCAGGATGCTCTCTGCCGGCGAAGGTGCCGCTTCTCCGGCAAGGAAGCCTCGGCCGCTTCTCCAGCACACGGAGAGCGTGCTAGCTGCTGAAACGTGAAGAAAGAAGCTGCAGAAGACTGGCACTGAGCGTGCAGCTTTCCAGCGGAGAGAAAAAGCTACTTTAACACTCTGCAAGCCTTTCCACTCCCAAAAACATGCACATGGAAGGAGCTGCTGCAAAACCGATGCTGTGCTCGCTGCTGCTCCTCCTGAAGCTCTGGCTGCTAAATCTGAGGCTTTCCTTCCAATTTCAAGCTGCAAAGCACTTGCTGAATTCCAGGGAAAGTCCGGGAGGCATTTGCTGTGCTGGCACACTTTCTCCTTCCTAGACAGAGTGGAAAAGCTTTTCCCTGCCGTGTAGGCGACAAGAGACGCATTAGACGGCGATCCGGAGCTGTCCGAAGGTAAGCGCCTGTTGCCGGCCTCTTTCGGCACAAGCCCCCGCTCCGGAGCGCACCGCGGCCGGCAGGATGCTCTCTGCCGGCGAAGGTGCCGCTTCTCCGGCAAGGAAGCCTCTGCCGCTTCTCCAGCACACGGAGAGCGTGCTAGCTGCTGAAACGTGAAGAAAGAAGCTGCAGAAGACTGGCACTGAGCGTGCAGCTTTCCAGCGGAGAGAAAAAGCTACTTTAACACTCTGCAAGCCTTTCCACTCCCAAAAACATGCACATGGAAGGAGCTGCTGCAAAACCGATGCTGTGCTCGCTGCTGCTCCTCCTGAAGCTCTGGCTGCTAAATCTGAGGCTTTCCTTCCAATTTCAAGCTGCAAAGCACTTGCTGAATTCCAGGGAAAGCCCGGGAGGCATTTGCTGTGCTGGCACACTTTCTCCTTCCTAGACAGAGTGGAAAAGCTTTTCCCTGCCGTGTAGGCGACAAGAGACGCATTAGACGGCGATCCGGAGCTGTCCGAAGGTAAGCGCCTGTTGCCGGCCTCTTTCGGCACAAGCCCCCGCTCCGGAGCGCACCGCGGCCGGCAGGATGCTCTCTGCCGGCGAAGGTGCCGCTTCTCCGGCAAGGAAGCCTCTGCCGCTTCTCCAGCACACGGAGAGCGTGCTAGCTGCTGAAACGTGAAGAAAGAAGCTGCAGAACACTGGCAATGAGCGTGCAGCTTTCCAGCGGAGAGAAAAAGCTACTTTAACACTCTGCAAGCCTTTCCACTCCCAAAAACATGCACATGGAAGGAGCTGCTGCAAAACCGATGCTGTGCTCGCTGCTGCTCCTCCTGAAGCTCTGGCTGCTAAATCTGAGGCTTTCCTTCCAATTTCAAGCTGCAAAGCACTTGCTGAATTCCAGGGAAAGTCCGGGAGGCATTTGCTGTGCTGGCACACTTTCTCCTTCCTAGACAGAGTGGAAAAGCTTTTCCCTGCCGTGTAGGCGACAAGAGACGCATTAGACGGCGATCCGGAGCTGTCCGAAGGTAAGCGCCTGTTGCCGGCCTCTTTCGGCACAAGCCCCCGCTCCGGAGCGCACCGCGGCCGGCAGGATGCTCTCTGCCGGCGAAGGTGCCGCTTCTCCGGCAAGGAAGCCTCTGCCGCTTCTCCAGCACACGGAGAGCGTGCTAGCTGCTGAAACGTGAAGAAAGAAGCTGCAGAAGACTGGCACTGAGCGTGCAGCTTTCCAGCGGAGAGAAAAAGCTACTTTAACACTCTGCAAGCCTTTCCACTCCCAAAAACATGCACATGGAAGGAGCTGCTGCATAACCGATGCTGTGCTCGCTGCTGCTCCTCCTGAAGCTCTGGCTGCTAAATCTGAGGCTTTCCTTCCAATTTCAAGCTGCAAAGCACTTGCTGAATTCCAGGGAAAGTCCGGGAGGCATTTGCTGTGCTGGCACACTTTCTCCTTCCTAGACAGAGTGGAAAAGCTTTTCCCTGCCGTGTAGGCGACAAGAGACGCATTAGACGGCGATCCGGAGCTGTCCGAAGGTAAGCGCCTGTTGCCGGCCTCTTTCGGCACAAGCCCCCGCTCCGGAGCGCACCGCGGCCGGCAGGATGCTCTCTGCCGGCGAAGGTGCCGCTTCTCCGGCAAGGAAGCCTCGGCCGCTTCTCCAGCACACGGAGAGCGTGCTAGCTGCTGAAACGTGAAGAAAGAAGCTGCAGAAGACTGGCACTGAGCGTGCAGCTTTCCAGCGGAGAGAAAAAGCTACTTTAACACTCTGCAAGCCTTTCCACTCCCAAAAACATGCACATGGAAGGAGCTGCTGCAAAAGCGATGCTGTGCTCGCTGCTGCTCCTCCTGAAGCTCTGGCTGCTAAATCTGAGGCTTTCCTTCCAATTTCAAGCTGCAAAGCACTTGCTGAATTGCAGGGAAAGTCCGGGAGGCATTTGCTGTGCTGGCACACTTTCTCCTTCCTAGACAGAGTGGAAAAGCTTTTCCCTGCCGTGTAGGCGACAAGAGACGCATTAGACGGCGATCCGGAGCTGTCCGAAGGTAAGCGCCTGTTGCCGGCCTCTTTCGGCACAAGCCCCCGCTCCGGAGCGCACCGCGGCCGGCAGGATGCTCTCTGCCGGCGAAGGTGCCGCTTCTCCGGCAAGGAAGCCTCTGCCGCTTCTCCAGCACACGGAGAGCGTGCTAGCTGCTGAAACGTGAAGAAAGAAGCTGCAGAACACTGGCACTGAGCGTGCAGCTTTCCAGCGGAGAGAAAAAGCTACTTTAACACTCTGCAAGCCTTTCCACTCCCAAAAACATGCACATGGAAGGAGCTGCTGCAAAAGCGATGCTGTGCTCGCTGCTGCTCCTCCTGAAGCTCTGGCTGCTAAATCTGAGGCTTTCCTTCCAATTTCAAGCTGCAAAGCACTTGCTGAATTCCAGGGAAAGTCCGGGAGGCATTTGCTGTGCTGGCACACTTTCTCCTTCCTAGACAGAGTGGAAAAGCTTTTCCCTGCCGTGTAGGCGACAAGAGACGCATTAGACGGCGATCCGGAGCTGTCCGAAGGTAAGCGCCTGCTGCCGGCCTCTTTCGGCACAAGCCCCCGCTCCGGAGCGCACCGCGGCCGGCAGGATGCTCTCTGCCAGCGAAGGTGCCGCTTCTCCGGCAAGGAAGCCTCTGCCGCTTCTCCAGCACACGGAGAGCGTGCTAGCTGCTGAAACGTGAAGAAAGAAGCTGCAGAAGACTGGCACTGAGCGTGCAGCTTTCCAGCGGAGAGAAAAAGCTACTTTAACACTCTGCAAGCCTTTCCACTCCCAAAAACATGCACATGGAAGGAGCTGCTGCAAAACCGATGCTGTGCTCGCTGCTGCTCCTCCTGAAGCTCTGGCTGCTAAATCTGAGGCTTTCCTTCCAATTTCAAGCTGCAAAGCACTTGCTGAATTCCAGGGAAAGTCCGGGAGGCATTTGCTGTGCTGGCACACTTTCTCCTTCCTAGACAGAGTGGAAAAGCTTTTCCCTGCCGTGTAGGCGACAAGAGACGCATTAGACGGCGATCCGGAGCTGTCCGAAGGTAAGCGCCTGCTGCCGGCCTCTTTCGGCACAAGCCCCCGCTCCGGAGCGCACCGCGGCCGGCAGGATGCTCTCTGCCGGCGAAGGTGCCGCTTCTCCGGCAAGGAAGCCTCTGCCGCTTCTCCAGCACACGGAGAGCGTGCTAGCTGCTGAAACGTGAAGAAAGAAGCTGCAGAAGACTGGCACTGAGCGTGCAGCTTTCCAGCGGAGAGAAAAAGCTACTTTAACACTCTGCAAGCCTTTCCACTCCCAAAAACATGCACATGGAAGGAGCTGCTGCAAAACCGATGCTGTGCTCGCTGCTGCTCCTCCTGAAGCTCTGGCTGCTAAATCTGAGGCTTTCCTTCCAATTTCAAGCTGCAAAGCACTTGCTGAATTCCAGGGAAAGTCCGGGAGGCATTTGCTGTGCTGGCACACTTTCTCCTTCCTAGACAGAGTGGAAAAGCTTTTCCCTGCCGTGTAGGCGACAAGAGACGCATTAGACGGCGATCCGGAGCTGTCCGAAGGTAAGCGCCTGCTGCCGGCCTCTTTCGGCACAAGCCCCCGCTCCGGAGCGCACCGCGGCCGGCAGGATGCTCTCTGCCGGCGAAGGTGCCGCTTCTCCGGCAAGGAAGCCTCTGCCGCTTCTCCAGCACACGGAGAGCGTGCTAGCTGCTGAAACGTGAAGAAAGAAGCTGCAGAAGACTGGCACTGAGCGTGCAGCTTTCCAGCGGAGAGAAAAAGCTACTTTAACACTCTGCAAGCCTTTCCACTCCCAAAAACATGCACATGGAAGGAGCTGCTGCAAAACCGATGCTGTGCTCGCTGCTGCTCCTCCTGAAGCTCTGGCTGCTAAATCTGAGGCTTTCCTTCCAATTTCAAGCTGCAAAGCACTTGCTGAATTCCAGGGAAAGTCCGGGAGGCATTTGCTGTGCTGGCACACTTTCTCCTTCCTAGACAGAGTGGAAAAGCTTTTCCCTGCCGTGTAGGCGACAAGAGACGCATTAGACGGCGATCCGGAGCTGTCCGAAGGTAAGCGCCTGTTGCCGGCCTCTTTCGGCACAAGCCCCCGCTCCGGAGCGCACCGCGGCCGGCAGGATGCTCTCTGCCGGCAAAGGTGCCGCTTCTCCGGCAAGGAAGCCTCGGCCGCTTCTCCAGCACACGGAGAGCGTGCTAGCTGCTGAAACGTGAAAAAAGAAGCTGCAGAACACTGGCACTGAGCGTGCAGCTTTCCAGCGGAGAGAAAAAGCTACTTTAACACTCTGCAAGCCTTTCCACTCCCAAAAACATGCACATGGAAGGAGCTGCTGCAAAAGCGATGCTGTGCTCGCTGCTGCTCCTCCTGAAGCTCTGGCTGCTAAATCTGAGGCTTTCCTTCCAATTTCAAGCTGCAAAGCACTTGCTGAATTCCAGGGAAAGTCCGGGAGGCATTTGCTGTGCTGGCACACTTTCTCCTTCCTAGACAGAGTGGAAAAGCTTTTCCCTGCCGTGTAGGCGACAAGAGACGCATTAGACGGCGATCCGGAGCTGTCCGAAGGTAAGCGCCTGTTGCCGGCCTCTTTCGGCACAAGCCCCCGCTCCGGAGCGCACCGCGGCCGGCAGGATGCTCTCTGCCGGCGAAGGTGCCGCTTCTCCGGCAAGGAAGCCTCTGCCGCTTCTCCAGCACACGGAGAGCGTGCTAGCTGCTGAAACGTGAAGAAAGAAGCTGCAGAAGACTGGCACTGAGCGTGCAGCTTTCCAGCGGAGAGAAAAAGCTACTTTAACACTCTGCAAGCCTTTCCACTCCCAAAAACATGCACATGGAAGGAGCTGCTGCAAAAGCGATGCTGTGCTCGCTGCTGCTCCTCCTGAAGCTCTGGCTGCTAAATCTGAGGCTTTCCTTCCAATTTCAAGCTGCAAAGCACTTGCTGAATTCCAGGGAAAGTCCGGGAGGCATTTGCTGTGCTGGTACAGGGCAAATGTCCATTTAAAAAGTCTTTTTTTGACGGAAATCAATCACGTCCAACAGGACAACATTTTCAAAAATCCCCTCACTCATCACCTAGGATGTTTTCAATGGTCAGTACATTTCCTAGCAATTGAGTAATGAGTCATAAGCAATATTATTAACTTTCATTATCAAGGTAACACTGAAGAGTCTAACATCATTTGATAAAAATGTCCTACATTTCTGACCCATATATTAAAAGGGATCATAGTTTCTGATGTTGCCCAGATTTCTGTTTAGCCCAACTATTTATGTCAGACTATTTTATTTCTTTTATTTCATTTCATTTCATTTTTATTTTATTTTGTTCTTAATGACTTTTCATTCCTTTCTCTTTTCTGTTGCCTCCCCAGCTCCCAGGAAAAGCAGACCTGAAATCTTCCTTCAGGATTAACCTCTGTCAAGTTCTAAACACAAAACACTTCTTAAAAAACCACTAAGCCATTCAAGAACGAAGTACTATAAAACAAACTAAAAGGCATTCACTAAAGAGGACATATTAAGGAAATTCTCATGGAGGCAGTTTGTGTCAAGTAAATTGAGAGATTTTTCTTGAGTTACTGTTTCTGTTCCTCTGCAGCAAGATTTCCAAGAACTAGCATTTGCCAAGGGGATGTATTCCCTTTTCAAACCCTGTGCCAAGTGCCCTAAATCAGCATCAGTTATAATTCCTTTTAAAACAAACAGCAAGTGGGGCAAGAACAAAGGAGAACCAACACAACACAGTGTTCCCCACTCAGACCCCTATTCCCTATCATCTTTTATGGACCCTAATGCACTCCCAAAGCTATTAATTGAATGGATACATCCATCTGGAGATGAGAAGAGAGTGCAGTGACAAAGGAGGAGTAAGGCTGTCAGGGCCATAGTGTGAAGTGGGAACAGATGGAAATCACTGTCTGGCTTAGGAAACACCTGCTGCACCATGAGGCAAGGTGCTGGCACTACAGCAACTACTGGACAGATTGGCTGAGAATACTGTTGTAAAATGTTCAGAGAAAATAAGAAGTAACTTGATAAAAATGTAGGAGGGTCTTGTCCACATACCTTCATAACCACTAATTTAAATTTCATTTCAGGAAAACTAATACTGAAAATTACCATCAGAGGTAGTAAAAACCATTGCCAGCAAAAACAAAGCAAAAAAAAACCCAAAAAAACCCCTGTTGCATCCTTTCGGGCAAGGAGGAGAAAGCAAAGGGAACAGCAATCACCAGAAACCCTTTGGAATATTTCTATTAGCATGCTGCTTGTAACCCTTTCGTTAGTGTGGGACTACACAGGTTGCAGAGAATTCTGGACAGTTGCTCTTCCACATCCATGGAAGGAAAACACAGGAAAAACACTTTTCCCACGAAATGCAGGCTGTGAAGATGTGGCTCAGGCTGTACCTTTCAGCTCATTCCTCCCATGAAGGGGAGTATCTTGCCAGACTGATGTGACATCTAATCACAGAACGTGATTTTCAAGTTATGAGTCTGATACTTTCAACAGGGTGAATATTTTCAAAAGCATGATAATAAAAGTGGGCTGAGGAAGCAGTGTCTCTTCCTTTCATGGGTTTGGTATCATGAAAAAAAATTAAATACATTAAAAATAAGTTTGTTATTGAGAGAGATAATGGCTGATCAACAGCATAAAAATAAGATATTGCGGCAGAAATGTTCTCTATGCAGGAAGAAAAAAAGGAGTGGAAAACCCTCAACATAGCATAAAGAATGCAAGGAAAGCATAATTCAGCACCAAGATCTGCACATAAGGAGGAGATTAAAAAAAAAAAAAAAGCCAGACAGACACAGTCAGGATGCGAAGATAACAAAAGCACTGTTGGTGGGAAGAAATCTTAAAAAAATTGTTTTTAAGAAAAGCAAAAATAAACCCTCCCCTCAAAACCCAAATCATGCTGCTTCTGTTGGCACTGCAATAGCAGCATTTCAATTATTCGCAGAGGGAACCAGACTACCAGGATAAGGCTGAACTGCAGCCAGCATTAGAAATTTAGTCTTATCCCATGAGAATACATCAATGTGATGTTATTACACGTTATATGTTCTATATACCCTCATTCTTCATTAAAAAAACCCCATACTTAGGGATGCTACAAGAAGGAAGCACTGATCATTAAGTGAATCTATTTGGCATTTCCAACCAAAATTCTCAGTGCACCATCTGGCAACTTATGAACTGCTTTAAATACCTAGCGGGGTGTTGTCTCCATGAGCCCTCCTGTAACCTAGTTTCTGTGATGGGCAATTTTGCAGCACTCAGTTTTCTGAGGGTATTTGTTCCTATCTGAGGGTAGGAGCAAATCACAATTCTTCAGAAGATTTACTCATCTGACCTTGCAGTTGTGTTTTGTCTTAGCCACTGAAAAGCATCAAACCCAACCACTTAGAGTACCAAAAAAACAGCTGCAGAATTAAAATGCTATCTATTCCATGCTAATTTCTCAGTGGATCATCACTTGCAAACACAGTTTATATGAAATAAAGCTCTTCTCCAAACTGTACTGCAACTTTAAAAGGACATAAATTGTCATTTAAAAAAAAAGGAACTGCAAACATAAGCATGGTCAGATTAAATATTTTATTAGATTTGACAAATTCTTCCCTCACACTCCTATTTCTTACAATTAATGGCAATTCTGATAACAGGTGTTGTGACTTTATTGGAAAAAATGATTTCAATTTCAGTCGAAGCAAGGTGCATTACTAACCTAGCAAAACTAATTTTGCTCCAAGCATTCTTTACAGAGACGCCTGTTTTGAGCAATTTTCGGTTTAATGAACCAGCTTTGAGAAGGGGAAATGCAGCATTAATGAAAGGAAAACTACTTGCTTTTTGGTTTGTTTTGACAAGTTTTTGCATTGACCTTAAGATGGGTTATTTGAAGGTAATTCAGCTCTGGTGTTTGTGCACCTCTTGAGCAGTGAAGGCTGCAGCTAGGAGTGCCTATTTGGTTTCTCTCCTTCCCCCTACAGGAAAGAGAAACCAACCTTTCTCTTCCTTACAGCCCATAAGACTATCTAATAAATAACTGTATTTATCAGCCCTACAGACTTACAGAATCAGGGAACATGAACAGAGCATGTGGGAAAAGATACAGAAAGAAAGGGTAGCAACCATTCCTCTTCAAGTATCCCTCCATCAGTTGAACAGCACCTTCTCTCTCAAAGCCTCCTCCACTGAAGGAAACAATACAGAAATTCTGCTCAAGATGCTACCAAGATCTACCTTTACACTGAAAATCAACCAGCCACTTTTACCCTTGTCCTCTTAAAAGCGTGACAGCTTTGGCCCTAGTCAAACCAGACAAACTCCTACAAATATAAGCCAAGTCTTCCATGAGTCCTGTAAAAAGCATTTGAAACTTTAACAGAACTAGATCAACTGACTCATGGTCTGGACTGTGATCTCCCATTTGAGTATGAGGATTTTGATACTCCTCATAGGCATTGCTGGGTACTGAATGATATCTTATAATACTGAAAAATAAAGGACTTTGAGATAACCTCTTTGGCATATCTCAGTGGTACCAGGAGAACTTACAATAGTAGGTTACATACAGGCTCAATGTTCTATGTAGAAATCCGGAGGGTTATGTCTAGTAATGCAAGGGACATAATTTTTATTCTTAATGTTTCAGACATCAGGAGATCTGCAGGATCAAAGCTTTAACATCAAACTCTGTGCTCAAGAGAAATCTTCATCTCAAAGAGAAATCCTCAGTTTATAGAGGTTAAAGCAGTTGTTGCAAGGAAATAGAGGTTTCTAATATACTAAAGTAAAAATTCACAGACTTTCACTTTCTACAGAGCACTTTCAAAAAGACATTATTACTGATGCTCAAGAAAAGTACTTGCAATTTGATGAAAATGAAAGTACACAAACCCTTTACATCTTTCAATATCTTGGCAGTGGTAGAGTCAGTACTAGTGGGTTTAGTGTTCAGCGGTGTTGCTGGCTAAATCTGCACAACAGGCTTATGTAATGAAGAGTTAGCTCCACAGCCCAGACAAATCACCTCCCCTCTAACTTTCCCTCACAGGACAGAGACAGAATTGCCACCTCAGCAAGCACACTGCAGGGATATAGAGGTAGCAGGCATGAAATAGTGATGTCCTGGTACATACAGAGACTCAGCCTTGACCCCTGACTCCACAGCAACCCCTTGGTTATTCTCCCTTTTTCAGCAGAAGTACAAGTATATCAAAGAGTGAGGAAAAAAACCAGGGGAAACCCATTTCCCCCCAAACTATGAAATACTGCCAGCCCAGTCATAGCCCCCTCTCCTAATTCTGCTTAGTATTTATTATGTTCTCTATTTCAAGGGGATGAAATTAATGGTTTATGTTCTCTGTTTTCAAAGGAAATTAATGAATGTCCCACATTCCTTAGCAGACACCTGTCTTTTCAAACTAAGACAGGAGGAAACCTCTTATCTCACAAAATAGATCTTCCAGATGCTCAAGAGCTCACATCCTATCTCTGCATACCCTACCCCCACCGTGCAGGGTGGTATATCTCAGTGGTACAGAAATAACCAGTAGAAGAGCCGATTTAGTTTCTGCTTGTTGCTCCAAACTAACACGGATCTACAAGCACTGCTGTTCAGCTTTTGCAGAAGAGGTAATAGGATACAGCCCCAGCCCATAGCTGGCATGGGGAGGCAGCAGAGAGTGAGGGCAAGGGGGCAAGTAAATTATTTGATTTGCTCATGTCTGAGCTGTGCTGCTGATTTTCTGCATGGGTGGTCTTACAGGTATGGCTACTAATCTCCCTCAGAGTAAGTGCTTGGATCTGTACCCATGTAAATACTTTGTCTGATTTCACTTGGAAATCCTGATGGGAGTGATGTGGAAAGGCCATTCACTAAGTGGCTTTTTTCCAAGTCCTGTTTCATTCCTCTGCATTTAGCAAACAAGCATAAGGCCACTTTCATCCATGCTTGTCCTGAGGATCCTTCAGCTCTCACTTCATGGCTGAATGAGCAGTTTAACATACTGGTCCCTCACTAAGGTTTGTGAAACTGTTTGCTCTTCCCCTGATTAATCTGGTTTCTTCTAGAAGAAGTTCCCCATGATTATTGTTTAGCTTGCAGCAGCTATGCCAGTTCAGTGCTTTTGAAATTATGGATTCTGTTTATAGGTTACCAAAATTCCACTAGGAATACATTCAATACTCTAGTTTTTGTAAAATCCTTCTCTATTTATAAGTAACTCATAAGTGCTTATAACTTGTAAGTAACTTATAAGTACTTATAACTCAGGGCAGTTCAGGATCTCCCTTCAAAATACAACAAATGCCTATTTCTGCAGAAATAAATTACTGTCTAATGATTTCAACATCCAAAATGCTACACTTAAATGAGTGGCTATATGTATTGTAAATTCAGATACTTTTCTATTTATAGTGCGTTTATTTATGCCTGAGATGCATTTAAATATAAATTGCCGTACTTAATGCCAAGTTTTATAACATGTCATTCACAATCCATTAAGTATTTTATTACATATATTGTAGAAGAAATAAATTTATAGTCCCCATTTATAGTATAAATAAGGAATGATGAAAAGCACAATAAAAATGTCTTACTTTTTGGGTTTTGTGGAGGTTTACTGCTAGAGCATAGTTACCAGTCATGTTTTAATGTTTTACTATAATAAAAGACATGATCTGAGTGCAGTAATATATGTAAAATTAAAAGAAGCCCTACTAAAATGACAGAAGCTTTCCTATTCAGACACAAACAATTACAGACTTAGCATATTCTCAGTTGCTTTCTAGGCTGTAGGAGCATGTGGAAATAAATTTTGCTTTGTTAATTTTAAAGCATTTGCCAGGTGCTTCTTCATAGAAGGTTTCCAGAACATACTTCACTTTGTTGATAATGGGGGAAAAACACACACACAAAAACTTTATTCCTTGCATCCATTTTCCTAGGTCATCCATGACCAACTATGTTTCTTTTCCCTTGCTTTCTGACTATAAGTCAGGAATCAGCAAGGAAATAAAAACTTTCCTCTTCATGTTTGGTTTGAGGGTTTTTTGGTTTTTTTCCCAGTTACCTCTCAAAATTTCATTTCCTATTACTGGCTAGAAAAAAAAATAGTATTTTGGGGAAAAATTTCTTATGTCATGCTGTCCTTAGAAATGCTGTCTTCACAGTTCCTCAGTGTCTTTCCAAACAAGTACAGAAGAGAAGACAATCTTCTTAGCACATATATGGGGGAATTCTCATTGTTTTAAAAGAAAAAAGAAAATTTGGAAAGCACCAAAGCCAATAAACACTTTGAAAAAATATTGCCATATGTTTTGACGATCTCTCCACTAGAACCAAAAATCTGGGCAAGACAGAGCGTTGAGAATGTGAAAGGAT
The DNA here is from genome assembly GCF_963513975.1 of Fringilla coelebs. Taxonomy (NCBI): domain Eukaryota; kingdom Metazoa; phylum Chordata; class Aves; order Passeriformes; family Fringillidae; genus Fringilla; species Fringilla coelebs. The sequence continues at coordinate 383,642 of NW_028167542.1, forward strand.
ATTTTTTGATCAGTTGATCAGTTCAGGTCTTGATCTGACCCCTAGTCTGTCTCGCCCTTTCCAGATGCTTTCACATTGCTAAGTCCTCAGTCAGTCTGTGTTCAGCTGCTGTTATTTCAAACCACACAAGCCTGAGTGAAATTCAATCAAGCACACCTGAGCAGATCTCCATAGCAGTCTCTGACATTAAGTTACTGTCTCAGCTGGTTGTTATGGGAAGTGGGAACCAAACCTTGACTCATGGCATTACCGGCATCAGTCTTTCCATTTTCTGTCCCTGGAATATTTGAGTGTCTCTCACTAGGGCAGAAGGTTTGAAGGCAGGATGACCCCAAAGACAAATGATCCCATAATAACAGAGGGAAAAGAGAGGGAGAAGTGACTTTCACAGAGCAAACACTGCCTCTGTGATAAAAGCACGAAGATAATGCTGATCTCTGGAGCACTATTTTTTAACTAATGCACATAAATCTAAAACTGCTTTCTTGGAGACTTAAAAGGAAAGTAGGCAATCCTGAAAGATGGTGAGGCATAAGTCCCTGGATTTCTAATGTTATGGTTTTAAGAAAATTTAAAGGTATTTAAGCAATTTTCCTAATAGAAAACAGTTTGAAAGCATACCTTTAAGCTAAAACAGACCTTTGTGACACAAAACCATCAGAAGTTAAAACACTCCTGAATTCCATAATCTTTTTTGTTGTTTGGTTTTGTTTTCTTTTTCAAAGCATGAATCTTCCTTTCATTAAGTAAAGGGTAAACAAAGGCACAGAGAAACTAAGCAAGTATACCAATCTTACAGTGAAGTAAATAAAACCACAGAAACAGCAAAGTCCCAGTTCTTAGCCATACACACTCACCAAGAATTGAACCCTGAGTCGTGCTCCAACTTATCTACCAGTTTTATTTTTACTGGGATGTACTACTAATAGTATTGCCTTTTTAATTTTGTAGATAGAATGAGAAGTTGGAGAACTTCATCAAGACCATTTTCTTTTGCAACTTGTCAGGTACATCTTATCTTTATGTAGTAACAGAAAATATTTATTTTAAGGAAAGAGAAAAATTACAGCTTATAAAGAGATTGTTACATGGAAATAAATCAGTGCCTTCATACTGGTATCACTATGATAGCTATTTCAGCTTACCCCATTAATGCTACTTTCTTTATCAATTTCTTAACAAATTCAATTTGTTATAATTTTTCTTTAATATTTCCACTGGGTTGGTACTTGAAATTCCTTTGTCCAGTCTGTTTCCTCTCTGTTACAAGATGCCCTTGATCTGTTCCAACTTACTTCCTCTCATCCTTAACTCTTGAAATACATTGCTATCTTAGGCTATCCAATCCCATGCTCACAGTGACCACTCTAAAGAGAGGGCTTAATCACAAAGGTTTTTCTGGGTTGCATCAAACAAGTAGGCTGCTTCCTAAATAACTTAGCAGCAATTACCACAGAAGAAGAAGACAAAGAAGATGAAGATGAAGAAGAAGGTAAAAACCAACATCCAAAAAAGCAAAAAAACCCAATAGCTTGGTTCAGTGGCTACATCTCAACTTCCTGTGTGCATTCTTCCAAACCTGGATGTTACAAAGCACTAGAATGAGAGCTGTGGAAGCGAACTGCTTTCCTCTCCAGGTCCATGCAAGGTGCATCATGCTCTGGCAGCGATTTATTTTTTTCCCCTTCATTCTCCTCTGGCAGCAGGTATGGTCTCTGCAGCAGAGATCACACAACTCACATCATCCCAAACAGCTGCAGCTTTGTTTGTGCCTGAGGGCAATGCCTGTAATCACAAAGGCTTAATTAAACATCACCCCTCTGCACTTCAGTAAATTCATAAGATACGATACTACCTACATGCCTCTGGTTAACAGCAGTTGGAAAAGGTAATAACAAAAAGCCCACATTAATCTCTTTGCCCTTGCTCCCTTAGTGGTACTGTACCTTTAAATTTAGCTGAGTCAACCCTCTTTCCTCAAGGAAAAAAGGCTGAAAAGTCTGAACTTATTCCAGAAGACCCCCACAGGAGTCAGTGGTGAAGACTTCTTGAGGCAATGTTTTTATCATCCTTTTGCAGCTAGAAAATGCCAAAAGATAAGCTATTGAAATTCACAGTGCAACTCCTGCTTTGTGAAGTCAGTTTCTTTCCTACCCTAAACAAATCATGTCAGGCACAGAAAAGCAAAAGGATCCAAAGGACCAAGCCCTCCAGTGACAATCCTACTTGAGTAAAAGCTCAAGGAAGAACCAGGTAGGAATGATTTCTCACAAGGTGGGCATTAAACCTGCACGGCAACAACAGCCCTGAGATCATTCAAGTATCAGGGGGTGCAGTTAAGTATCTTTCTCCCACAGCTATTGCCTTGGTCCTGCTCAATGCTTTCTCTGGTTTAAAGGAGAGAAACAAACAGGGTTGTCAGGAATTACATTAGTAATTTCTTGGGGCCGGGGGAGTGAGCCTGATTCAGAGAAAAGACACAAAAACTCAGTGGAGGGAAATGACAGACCTGACAGACCTCTCTTGCCACATTCTCATACAAAATCTTCATTCCACTAGAATTATTATGAAGGCACAGAATAAAATTTAAGTCAGTCAAAAAGTTATTGTTATTTTTTCACCACTGGTGTTAGGACAAAAGACAAGTCTTGGATAAATGGTAAATATATTTATTGCACTGGGGTTTCCATATTTTCCATTTGTAAAAGGAGAAAGCATTCATTCATTGCCTTGGGTCTATTAGGACATAGAAGAAACTGTTCATTCAATTCCAGAAACTCAAAATCTTCTTTTATTCTAACTAAGAATTATGCTTCAAAATGTTACTCCTCTAGAATGCTCTAGGAGCACAAACTGTAATGGGGATCACAGAGAACACTGATATCCTGTACAAAACAACAGCCTCTTAACCAATCCAACTCATCTAGAGATGTAAAAAGGGATAACAAGAAGAAAGGGAAAAGCTGAAGTAATAGCTGCTCTATGGCCATTTTCTGCCTTGATGAGCCAGGGAAAACCAAGAGTAAATAACAGCAGAAGGCAGTCTCACCACCACTGCAGATGCAACATATCCAGGGTTTTGCTTGTAACCCTGCAGGATTTTGTATGTGACCAGTCTCATTACTGTGACTATGAAGCACGGACAGACAACTCTTCAACTAATGAAAGTTGGAAAGAGTGTGTTTATTACAGTGCTGGACACACGAGAGTAACCTCCCAAAGACGTGTCAAAAAGTCACAAACTCCTGCTCTCTTTTTATCCAAAAAGGTTTAACACATTCAGATGGTTTCCAGGATGGTTTATACGGCATCTATTACATAAACATTAGCTCTCACCTCGTATTATAATTAGCTGAATGTGCATTACAGCTGCGCAATTGTCCTCTTTAATTTGGTTCCTCTGAAGAGGAAGTAAGACACCTTCCTCATGGTAAACTCTTCAACCATGGTAAGTTGGCAGGGCTTCTTGGCCTGTTGGTCACAGTCCAAACCTCCTTTAATTCTTAGAAATCTGTGTTATTTATGGTTCCTGCATTCTTACAATACTTTGTATATTACCTGTCATTCCCAACCTTGTTTCAGTCATTCCCACTTGGTATCAATTAGTTTCCTTGTTAAGCTCTAATCACAGTATATGATCTTTGCTAACTACATTTCTAACTTAACCCCTTAATTCATTTAAGCTCTTAATTAAAATATATATAGTATTCACCATCTTAGTTGCATTCCTAGCTCAACCCCTTGACTCAGTCAGAAATGCAGACCTAGGCACTAGTCCTATTCCACAGGATAGAAATTCACAGAACTGGTGTTAAGAGGGCTGGGCACGCGAGGCAACACCTGTTTTAACAACAACAATCTCACATCCATTACTTAAATTCTCCAAACTCCACCACAGGAAGTAGGAATAAGGGCTTCAGGGCTTTTTTAGAGCACATCCAACAGGAGCTGTATAAGGACAGGTGTCCTGCGGTCCCTTTGGGAGTTGGCAGGAAGGAATCCCAAATCAACAGCTGGTGGTTCTGCTAACTAGAAGAGACTTTCCCATTTTAACCCCTCTCCTGCATCATTTAGTTCTATTTCTTCCAATTAAACTTTTTAATTTTGGAGCAGTGTTAATGAGATCCTTTCCTGAACACCTGCAGTTATCTCAGGGATCTTTAAATGTTCCCCTTGTAAGCCATTACCCTCAGAGCTGCACATGAATGAGATCCCCTGCACTTATAGAACCCTTCTTGCTCTCTTGAATGCAATTGGCCCAATTTCTGACTTCAAAAATCAAACAAAAATGACCCAAATGAACACTTAAGCCCAAACACTGCAGAATCTCCTGTCACTAATACACTAGGCAAGCTCCCCCATTCTCCTCATGGGTCACAAAATCAGGGGGTATAAGTCATGTGGGCAGTCCCAAAGCTGGGAGCCATTTGTTGGTCACACCACTATTCATAATACTCAACATTCCTGGGCCTCCTTTCATTTATACACTTTAAAATACATAAGCACTTAAATCCTAGCCTCTTGATTCCCTGGTGGTATTAAGAGAACTCCTTCGGAACAGACAACAAACTGGTTGGCCAAAAGCCCAGGTCCCCAAGAAAACCACATCAATAAATATGAAAAGTTGGAGGAAGGAGGAAAAAATAAAAGAAGAAAAGAAAAGAAAAGAAAAGAAAAGAAAAGAAAAGAAAAGAAAAGAAAAGAAAAGAAAAGAAAAGAAAAGAAAAGAAAAGAAAAGAAAAGAAAAGAAAAGAAAAGAAAAGAAAAGAAAAGAAAAGAAAAGAAAAGAAAAGAAAAGAAAAGAAAAGAAAAGAAAAGAAAAGAGAAAAAGAAAACGTTGACTTTTCTTTTGCTGGAGTCTTCCAAATGTTAGCTTTTAAACAAGGCTACTGAGAAACACCTAAAGGTCTCTCCTCTACCTCTCTCCAAAAGAGATTTCAGCTTTGCCCTTGCAGCAAGTATTTTTGATTCTGGTCATTCTGCCTTTATTGAAAAAAGTACACTCTACTATCAAAAAATTACTACTTGAAGTATATTACTTGTGTCACCAGAGACATGGTTCAGAGCTCTCTCGTATCTCCAGGTTTCACTGCTTTCTGGATGCATATTTAAGCCTCTGTCCAAGTCAGACTACTGACACTGGTGTTACCTGTACTTTCTGAAGAGTTGTGTTATCTGTCCAGACTGCATTGATTAAGGGATGTCTGGACTTGAACATGATTGCATTAAGGCAGATAATGGTTAATGAGGAACAGATTTTATTGCTCTGGACATTTCTTTCCCTTCCCTATCTCCTTACTTACAAGGCAGGATGTGCATTCCATTTATTTTTTACTGAAAAATAACTACTTGATTTTGTAGCTGAAATATGGTTTAAAGCCATAGAAAAGTGTTAAATGGTTAAAAAGACATCTAATAAAACTAAAACTATTAGATTATTAAGTCTACATTTGAAGTAATACATAATTAGAAAGATGTAGCTGACAGATTTGTTTTTTGCCTCTTCAAAAAGCAAAGTGATGGGACGTACACAAAGAAAATAAGTAAATATGAACACTATCGAAATACTGATCTTTTAGTTCAGACAGTTTAGGAGCCTGTGGCACTCATATCTAAGGAGTAAACAAAATCACTGGTTTTAGAACATTATGTGAAAAATTACCACTCAACAACCTATTAGCTATTTTGCTCTTTAATCTAGCATTATGCACATTACCTTTTCCCAGGCATCATGTGCATATCAGATGTTTACATGCAGAGATGGGAAAAAATGTATCTCAAATTTTAAAAAGCAGGAACTTGTTCATTGGCCATGCAGAGTAGTCACAGAGAGAAAGGGATGAACCATGTAATTGCTTCTCAAGCAATACATGCTAAATAGTACTGACTAATAGTATATAGTTAATATAGACTAATAGCAAGAATAATAGTGGATCAAACATATAAGCCCAGGGCTTTTAAGCTCCCATTTGTTTCATCTTTAGGAACAGCTGTCCATGTGCATACAAAGTATTTTTCCCAAAAATATGTGCTGATCAAATTCCTAATTACACAATATTAACAAATACCATTATAAAACTTTCTCTTTGCATAGAGTAAAAAATATACTATTTTAACTTTGTGGCCCATAAACAAAAAACCCCCAAACACACTTTTTATTCAGGCCAAGAGAACGGTTTCTTCATTGACAAGAGACTGACAATATAATGTATTTGCAAATAAATGTAACAATGTCCAGAGCTAAAGTGCACCAAATTGTGGAAGTAAAATTATCTTCTGTATTGAACTGCAAAGGTGTTGTACAATCTTTATGACAGCCAAATATTCCAAAGAAAGAGTATTAACAAAAGAAATAGTTCTTAAGTTGCCTAAGAAAGTATCAAGCTTCTCGGCTGCTTGGTCATATGCAGCTATTTTCATACAACTTGGAGTTCCACATGTTGACACTTCTGTTGAAGAAAAAAATCAGCACTCTAAGATCATATGAAAGGAATTTTAGTTTGAAAATATTCTTTTAAAGATTCTTGAGAACTTTTCTGCTTCTTTTTTGGAGACCAAGATGATAAATGATGTAGACTATTTTCTACAGCTCCAGTTGCAGACATCCTTGCTCAGTTTCTGCTGAATACAATTATTGCACATTTTGAAAAGATGACACCCAGCTTAGATGGGGTTAATCTCATATATTACATGTCAAGCCACTGCACAGATATCCTGACTTGCAAGTAGAAAGCCAATGTCTGATACTTGGAACAACAGAGCCAGTGTCTGGTACTTGGAACAACTTCTCTATTAAAAATTGCCTAGTCTATAAAAATTAAAAAGCACCTTTTTTTTGACAGTCAAATGTTTGTTTTCTTGAAACTTATTGAAGTTAAGAAATGTGCAAACTTTTTGCCATTTATGGCAGGGGAATACTTTTAAGCTTCTGGACTGGCTTGAATTTCTCCTGCATACACTGACCTGGCTGAGGACCAGACCCACCAGTGCCACCCTCTCAGTGGCACCCCTCCCAGTGGGACGCCATGGGCTTGGCCAGCACAGGATCCACCAACCTGTGCAGTTCTGGGAAAGATTAATGGAGACCATGGAGAAGAAACAAAAAGGAAACTGCAAACGTGTCATTAACCTTTCTGATTAAGCATTGGAAATTGTTCCTGCAGAAAGTTGTACTATTAGTCACATCATTATTTTTAATCAGCTTGATTTCTAAGCTTTTCTGCTGGAGTAGGAAAGCCCATCCAGAACTGTGCACATAAGAATTTGTTGTATAGCACTACAAGGCTTTATTTGGTTGTGTTTTTTTACAAGCCTTAAAATTTGTGAGACTTCACAGATATACCCAGAATTGGTGGCTTGATTATTTAAACATCGCTTTTCTCTCCTTCCCAAGTCGAGAGCCACAACTTCAAGCCCTGCAGCTCAAGAAGAGAGCTCAGTGCATGCAAAATAAGCTTTTTTGTCTTGACTCTGGTCAAATCATGCCACAGAAATCCCAAGTCTTCTGTAGACAGCAAATGATTGTTCTTTTGTCAGGCAATGCTCCTTCTGACCAGCTCTCAACACACCAGAACAAATCAGCTTCAAGTTACACTATTAAAATTAAGGCACTCTCCTATCACTTCCAGATTTCATAACTATAAACATATAAACAATAATTATAAACATATAAACATGGAACTATAAACATATAAACAATAACTATAAACATATGAACATGGAACTATAAACATATCAACAATAACTATAAACTTATAAACATGGAACTATAAACATATAAACAATAACTATAAACTTATAAACATGGAACTATAAACATATAAACAATAACTACAAACATATAACAATGGAACTATAAACATACAAACAATAACTATAAACATATAACCTATATATAAACATATAAACAATAACTATAAACATGGAACTATAAACATATAGACAATAGCTATAAACATATAAACATGGAACTATAAACATACAAACAATAACTATAAATATGGAACTATAAACATATAATCATGGAACTATAAACATATAAACAATAACTATAAACACATAAACAATAAATATAAACATATAAACAATAACTAGAAATATGGAACTATAAACATATAAACAATAAATATAAACATATAAAACAATAACTATAAACATGGAACTAGAAATATATAAACATGAAACTCTAAACATATAAACAATAACTATAAATATGCAACTGTAAACATATAAACATGGAACTACAAACATATGAGCATTAACTATAAACATATAATCATATAAACATGTAACTGTAAACATATAAGCATGTAACTATAAGCATATAAACATGTAACCGTAAACATACAAACATACAAATATAAACATATAATCATGTAACTGTAAACATATAAACACGTAACTATAAACATGTAAACAATAACTATAAACGTATAAGCATGCAACTATAAACATATAAACAATAACTACAAACATATAAACATGGAACTATAAACATATAAACATGGAACTATAAACATATAAACAATAACTATAACATATAAACATGGAACTATAAACATATAAACATGGAACTATAAACATATAAACATATGAACATATAAACATGGAACTATAAACATATAAACAATGACTATAAACATATAAACAATAACTATAAACATACAAACAATAACTATAAACATATAAACATGGAACTATGAACATATAAACACGGAACTATAAACATACAAACAATAACTATAAACCTACAAACAATAACTATAAACATATAAACATGGGAGTATAAACATATAAACATGGAACTATAAACATATAAACAATAACTATAAACATATGAACATGGAACTATAAACATATAAACAATAACTATAAACATATAAACAATAACTACAAACATATAAACATGGAACTATAAACATATAAACATGGAACTATAAACATATAAACATGGAACTATAAACATGGAACTATAAACATACAAACAATAACTATAAACATTTAAACTATATATAAACATATAAACAATAACTATAAACATGGAACTATAAACATATAAATAATAACTATAAACATATAAACAATAACTACAAACATATAAACAATAACTATAAATATGGAACTATAAACATATAATCATGGAACTATAAACATATAAACAATAACTATAAACATATAAACAATAACTACAAACATATAAACAATAACTATAAATATGGAACTATAAACATATAATCATGGAACTATAAACATATAAACAATAACTACAAACATATAAACAAAAACTATAAATATGGAACTATAAACATATAATCATGGAACTATAAACATATAAACAATAACTATAAACATATAATCATGGAACCATAAACATATAAAGAATAACTATAAACATATAAACGTATAAACATGGAACTATAAACATATAAACAATAACTATAAACATGGAACTATAAACATACAAACAATAACTATAAACATATAAACAATAACAATAAACATGGAACTATAAACATATAAACAATGACTATAAACATATAAACAATAACTATAAACATACAAACAATAACTATAAACATACAAACATATAAACATGGAACTATAAACATATAAACATGGAACTATAAACATATAAACAATAACTACAAACATATAAACATGGAACTATAAACATATAAACATGGAACTATAAACATATAAACATGGAACTCTAAACATGGAACTATAAACATACAAACAATAACTATAAACATTTAAACTATATATATACACATATAAACAATAACTATAAACATGGAATTATAAACATATAAACAATAACTATAAACATATAAACAATAACTATAAACATATAATCATGGAACTATAAACATGTAGACAATAACTATAAACATATAAACATGGAACTATAAGCATGGAACTATAAACATATAAACATATAAACAATAACTATAAACATGGAACTATAAATATGTAAACATGGAACTATAAATATAAAAACAATAACTATAAACATATAAACGTATAAACATGGAACTATAAACATGTAAACAATAACTATAGACATATAAACATGGAACTATAAACATATAAACAATAACTATAAACATGGAACTATAAACATACAAACAATATCTATAAACATATAAACATGGAACTATAAACATGGAACTATAAACATATAAACGTATAAACATGGAACTATAAACATATAAACAATAACTATAAACATGGAACTATAAACATACAAACAATAACTATAAACATATAAACAATAACAATAAACATGGATCTATAAACATATAAACATATAAACATGGAACTATAAACATATAAACAATAACTATAAACATACAAACAATAACTATAAACATACAAACAATAACTATAAACATATAAACATGGAACTATAAACATATAAACGTGGAACTATGAACATATAAACACGGAACTATAAACATACAAACAATAACTATAAACCTATAAATAATAACTATAAACATATAAACATGGGAGTATACACATATAAACATGGAACTATAAACATATAAACAATAACTATAAACATATGAACATGGAACTATAAACATATAAACCATAACTATAAACACATGAACATGGAACTATAAACATATAAACAATAACTATAAACATATAAACAATAACTACAAACATATAAACATGGAACTATAAACATATAAACATGGAACTATTAACATGGAACTATAAACATACAAACAATAACTATAAACATTTAAACTATATATAAACATATAAACAATAACTATAAACATGGAACTATAAACATATAAACAATAACTATAAACATATAAACAATAACTACAAACATATAAACAATAACTATAAATATGGAACTATAAACATATAATCATGGAACTATAAACATAAACAATAACTATAAACATATAACCATGGAACTATAAACATATAAACATATAAACAATAACTATAAACATGGAATTATAAATATGTAAACATGGAACTATAAATATGTAAACATGGAACTATAAACATATAAACAATAACTATAAACATATAAACAATAACTACAAACATATAAACAAAAACTATAAATATGGAACTATAAACATATAAACAATAACTATAAACATATAACCATGGAACTATAAACATATAGACAATAACTATAAACATATAAACATGGAACTATAAACATGGAACTATAAACATATAAACATATAAACAATAACTATAAACATGGAATTATAAATATGTAAACATGGAACTATAAAACGCTCTCAGGCACAGGGTGGGATTTTTGGAGTCTCCTATGCAAGCCCAGGGGTTGGACTCGAGGATCTTGATGTGTCTCTTCCCATTCAGTGTATTCCATCATTCTATGGAATGCATATCATATCTCCATCTTTAGTAAATTGCCTTGAAATATGCTTTACTAATTTGGCAATACTGTGATTTTATATTTTCAGTAACTCTTTTCCCCATCAAATTCTTTTGATATGTTTGTTATTACATGGAGTATGTCACTGCTTCAGAAATCTCTTTGTGGAGGTTGTAGGAAGTTGAAACCACTAGAGACTGTGATCAAGTAAGGTCATAGCAGCAGTTACAGTGCTGATCAAATGCACTTTTTACATCCTTATTCACTTCTCAAGTGTGGTATCAGAAGCTGCTTCAAAAGAGCAGGAGGATGGAACTTCTCTTAGACACTTTTGCAGTGCATATCTACCAGATATAAAAAAATCTTTCTAAAGCAACGTTAGAAATAAAAAATGCTAGGCTTTGCTATAGCTTTTTATTATTGTCTCCAGTAAAAATTTTCAAGAGATACTTTCACTGGCTTCTTTTAGCATCTCATTTCTGCCTAAGAAGGTGATGTATAAGAAAGAAGTATAACTTTTGGACAATTACAGTTCTGAAGTCAGCACATTCTGTTCAGTTTCACTGAGTGAGAAGGACCTTAAATAAGCTCTCGCTCCCCTTTTGATCATGATGCTAGAATGAGCCCAAAATCTAGCCAGCTCTCCTCTAGTTTGAGCTACGTGTGAACATGAGGACCCACTGTAGAAATTCCCCTTGTGGGCAGTGCTCACATCTTTGCTCCCAGAAAATGGAGACTGATACTATTTGTATATCACTGTTTAGGCAACTGTTCAGGCTGCTGTTGTAGATACCACACAGGTGTTCAGAACAAAAATTAGGCTTCAACTCCACAGGCTGTAAAAGTTCTCTGCAAGTTACAGAACGTAGCTTGAAAGAGAATGAAGTTCAGGATGCCCAGTGGATTAAGCAAATTCTAAGACAAACTGCTGCTAGGTGATCCCTGTAGTTTATTACTGTGTATTCTACAGACAGAGGTACTAACTGGCTGTGGGGAACAGATACTGCACAGAGTCTGATTTATTCTGGTTCCACCATTGTTCTATAGCAGCAGTACAAGAGTCACAGGAGGGTGGAAGACTCACAGAAAGCTGAAACTATTTTAGATCAATGAAGCAGCGTTATTTTCCTTTTTCACAAGTGCCATGCTAGATGAAATACCTTTATTTTTAGGTTTTAATGTTGGATTTGTAACTTACAGGGACTCCAGTGAACCATACCACGTGCTTTTGCTTACACCGAGGAATGGCAAAGCTTCTGTAGGAGCCTTGAATCCAGAAATGTTTGGCCATTGCCATCAGCATCCCAGGCCCTTTGCTTTTTCTAGAGGTAGGAAATGGTGCAACATGCTCTCTTCAGCAGACTCATAAAGAATAAAGGAAGAGTGTTTATGGTGCAATTCAGTACTCCTTGAATTGCTGAACATGTTGACAGGGAGAAGCTTGTCAGTGAACCAGTGGTGAATATCCAGCACAAACAGATGGCTGATCTGGATTCAGCTCTGTGCTGTAAAGCACACAACAGTTCTCTCTCTTTTCTCCTGATGATGTCAGATGAGTGATGGGGCTGTGCACAGCAGCCTCTGAGTGCCTGCATCTTCACCAAAACTGCCTGGCCTTTTGCTGTAGGTGCAGAGATTATTTCTTCCCCTCCTTTGCCAGACCACACAAGACAGACTTGCCTCCTGCAATCTTGTTGTGCTGGGATTCAGCTTGCGAGGGCTCTTCTGAGGAGTGAAGGAAGGAGACAGAATATTAGCATACAGCTATTTCCACTTTTACTGCTGAGGATAGACTCAGCCTTCCTGACTGCCCTGCAGGAGAACAGAGGTGTTTGATCAGGGACTTTGCACTGCTGTGCAGGGCTCAGCCTCAGGTGAGTGTTCAGGAGGAAGTGCTGGGTGCAGCAGCATGTTGTGAATGCAAACCTCTGTGTGCTGCTGAGATCTGCACACGTGCACACACCCCCCTTTCACTAAAGAGTTCAGGAGACATTTGAGCTTTCCTTCTTTCCCTCCCTTCCTTCCCCTTCTGAGACCAGCCCAGTGGCAAAACTAAATTCAGGTTTTAGGAGCTGGCTCAGCTGTACCATGCAGTATTGATGCAGTGGAGTGGGCAAAGTCTGTGTGTGCATTCAGTTGACAGCCCACAGCAAGAGGTTCACCCTACAGGCTGTAGGGCTCTCATGGGAAAAGGAGAGGCACAGTCGAGGTTCTGCCAGGCTGTTCTCTCAGATGTGGTCTTAGTGCCTTGCCAAGACACCCTCGCAGCTCTTTCTACTAGGTACCTCTTTTTTCCAAACAGTTTTCAAATGTTTCCATTCCAAAAGGCCCACAAACAAACCCAAAACCCCAAATCCCAGCCTTCTTGAAAATGTTTGCCAAGTTTACCAAAGAAGGAAGATGGTTTCAGCTGAACGTTCCTTTATTTGTTGTAAATAAATCAAATGTTGACTACATGAACATCTCTCACTTCTCTTGTTTACAGCCTACACTGACAGTTAAGCTCTTAGAAACTTTCAAGTAAACCTCATCTGCAGAAATCTTTCCTTTTGACAGGCTCTGAAAATGTCCAGGTTTTTTTGTTTGGTGGTTATGTCGGTGGACTTTTTTTGCATAATGTATTGGGTACCTTCCTGAAGGAGTTTACATACCTGTTAAAATAAGTGCACTCAGAGATGCCAACAGAAAAAGATGCATAAGTATATAGTTTATTTATGCAGGTTGCAGTCTAATAAAAACCCAGTCTCTTTATGTTGCCATGTTTGTGAATATTTATCATCATAAGCAAGTGGCAGAGAGAGGCTTGACTGAGGAAGTTATTGTCACCGATAGAAAACAACGTCCTGAGAGAAAACAGGTTCTTGTAAAGTCCCAGGTAAAAGCTGTTGTCAGTTTCCTCTGTGTCTCTCAAGTGGCCCTGAGCAAAACCAGCCCCATAAATTAAGGTGCTCGAGGACAGTATGTAAGAGAACAGACATTCTGCCAGCTCCCCTTGGGTGCCCAGTAAGGATCCCCTCATTTTCTCTGATAGCAGCTGGGTGAGCTAATTGTGAGGCTGAGGAAGCATCAGCAGGCTGCAAGAAATCATCAGTCACCTCCGCATCCACCTGCTAATTCTGAGTGCATTTAAGCAAAGCTGTTGCTCTCAGCCGTGCGGTGCAGAACACAGACAAGTTCAAGGCTCTGCATGTAAACAGCAGACGTGTGTCAGTAACTAAAAACACAGCCCTCTCTTCCAGCACCAAACCAAGACAGAAGAGCAGCAAGAGCAGCTGGAAACAGGCTTTGCTTCCATGATTTTCCCAGGCACGCGCAGCTTGACGCGCCAAGTTGATCCAGCTCTTTGAAACCACTCATTGTGTGCTGGAGTGAGTCTAAGGGGTGTGAAGCCTTCACTTCAAATATAGAACAGCAATTGATGCTGGATCAAGCATAATAGGAAGGTTGGATGAGCCACTGAGAGAAACTGTGGTACAAAGGAAACTCTTTAGGGAAAATAAAAATGTAGATGATCACGTTTGAATCACTGTGCAAATTTATATTGAATCGGTATTTTGACTGAGGAAGTGTCTTCCAGGTTTTTCACCTGATTTAGGAGCTCTAAAGATGGTTTAGTTTTATAGTTTATAGTTTTCAGGCATTGCTTGGGTAAAGCATTTTTAAAAAGTGCTGCTACGTCAAGTCTTCAAAATCAGCCTTGCCTATTGTGTGCTTCATAAACCTTTATCATTACTCTCTGAGCTCCATAAACAGTGGGATGAGTCTGTACAGAGAGAGCAGGAACAGGTCGGTCATTTGTGGTCACACTGAGCAGGGCTTGACTCTGCATGGACTTCCCTGGAAATCTCAATCCACCCAAGAGGGCGAGGCAAAGATTTCTGCCAAACTTGAGCCAGAGAGAGGAAATCTGCTCATTATTTTTGGTCAGGCAGTGGAGGGATATCTGTACTGTCATGCTGTTGATGTTCAGGCTGTCTCTGTGCTGGTTTGGGCTGCTGTAGAGTTAGTGTTCTTCTTCTTTGGATTTGTGCTGGAAGCAGTGTTGGTAGCACAGGGACGCCTTGGGCATTGCTGAGCAGAGCTCACACAGAGCCAAGGCCTCCTCTGGCCTCACTGACCCCACCAGGGAGGGGCTGGGAGGGGACAGAGCCAGGACAACTGAGCCCAAGGGAGCCAAGGGAGATCCCAGCCCAGGTGGGGCCACGCTCAGCACACACAGCTGGGGGCAGGAGAAGGAAGTGGGGACATGGAGACACCTGCCCGTCCATGGGCAGTACAGGTTGAATTCCTTGTTCAGTTTTCCTGCAGGTGCAGCTGTTGCTTTACCTATTAAAATGTCTGTATCTCAGCCCTGAGTTTTCTCACTGCTACTCATAAAATTCTCTCCCCATCCCACCAGGGGCAAATGAGTTGGTGGCAGTGTGGGGCTGAGCCATGACAGTTTCTGAAGGGCAGCCTCAGGATATCTCACCAGAGTGTTTCAGGCTGAGGGGAAAAAAAAATAGGTTATTTGGCACCTGCAAACAATACTTTTTTCTTTGTTGTGAGTTATCAATACCTGACTGAAGTACGACAATTCCTGCAATTGCTTAGGGAAGGAAAAGGGGAAATGAAATGTATAGTGAGGAGGAATGAGGATTGAGGATTATAGTTCTGGTTTCCTCCTGAGCACATGGTGCAGAAGGAAAGGAGAATTTGCCAGATGACACACTGGGAGCAGCTGCGCTCACCGGCACTCTGAGAAAGAATGTTGCTGCTTCCACAGATTCGTGCTCTCAGACACTTCCATAGCCCGTCATATGTCATTTTTGGTGCATGTTTATATTGTCAGACAAGCATCCAGGAGTAGCTGTCCATTCTCAAAGCAATTTTCAAGGCTTGATGCATCCTGTGGAATCTGTCTGGCCCATCAGTCAGACTGGACAAGGAAATAGTGTTATGGAAAACAAACACTCCAGTTCCTGTTTGCCTCAGTCCAGCTGGTGAAACTCCATGTGTGTAGGAACACTGGGTCCACATAGAGTGTGCTTGGGACAATGTGCTGCTGAAATCTAGAACAGCAGGGTACAAAGTGTGTGCTCTGCTCATTTCACTGATGGGAACAGAATTTTGCCACTGACTGGACTCTGCACGTGCCCTCTCCTTATTAGAGCTCTTACTGTTTTCCATGCTGGAAGCCTGAGTTGCAGTGTGCCTCTGCAAACCTCCTGTGGCAGCCCCTGCTTGTCACAGCCCTCAGGAATTCCTGCAGCTGGCAGTCCTCCCTAGAAATCCAGTGGCATTTGTACTGTCTTGCAGCACTGCTGCCAAAGTCAGCAGGTACTAGCTGAAGCCAGCCTTGAAACTTGGTGGAATTTTGGAATTGGAATTTTCAAAGCCAAGAGATTCCCTCAGTACTGAGATATGGGCTGCTTCTCTTATTAAATGCAAATACTAGAAATGTAGTATTCAAGTAATAAAAATTTTTTTCAACGCTCCTATGAGAATGTTACCAACATTTCTAGTTTATTACATATAACAGAACAAATACTAGCTGTATCCTGCACTTACCACTTAGAATGCAAGTATCATGAAAGAGGCTTTAAAGTATTACATGTTTTGGTAGCATTTGTGGAAATCAAATGTAATTATTGGAATAATATTATTTTTATATCGAACAAATTTTTTATAGTTGAATAGTATTAATATCAAACTATTTCTCTAATTATCCAGTATTTCCTCTGCACTCATGCAGCTCTGGTGTCACAGAGAGTGAATTAAAGTGAATGTTAAAGTTGCACTCATGCAGCTCTGGTGTCACAGAGAGTGAATTAAAGTGAATGTTAAAGTTCACATACACATGCACAATGAAAAGTACACGTTAGATGTGATGCTGCAGAAGGTACTGTTTAATTTTAGCCCCTTAATTGGTCTCTTGGGCTGGAACTGGGCTCCCATGTGTTTGTGTCAGTGCTGTGGGGTCTCAGCTCGCTGCTAGGTGTGCCTCTGATGGGGCAGGGCCCTGGCTCTTGCAGGATGCCAGGTTTTCTCTCCGCTATATGCTGGACTTCCATGGGAGCACTCAAGGTGTACGCTGGCTGCCTGGGGATGCTGGTGTTGGGAATTGGAATTTTGGGAGCAGCCAGCCACTGCAGAGCTCAGGGCTGAGCCCTGTCTGTAACCCAGGTCCTGTGTATAATGGAATTTGCATTTACTTTCACTCACATCAGCCTTGCAGGACCAAAAGGGGCCTACAAAAAATCCCTGGAGAGAAATTTTTACAAGGACATGTAGTGATAGGACAAGGAGTAATGGCTTCAAACTGAAAGAGGGTAGGTTTAGTTTAGATAACAGAAAGAAATTCTTCCCTGAGGCCCTGGAGTAGGTTGCCCAGAGAAGCTGGGGCTGCCCCATCCCTGAAATTTTCAGGGCCAGGATGGATGGGGCTTGGAGCAGCCTGGGATAATGGAAGGTGTCCCTACCCATGGCAGGGGTTTTGACACTAAATGAGCTTCAACGTCTTTTTGAAGCAAAGCCAAACCATTTGAGCATTCTGTGATTTTTGGGCCTCCAGTATAAGTAACTTGCCCAGTCTTCCTGAAATCCCCTATTCTGTGCAGCCAGCATGACCTGCATCATCTGCTTGTTTTTGCTGCCTCTGCCTGCAGCGTCCTGAGTACAACAGCAATTTGCAATTTACTTTCTTTTCTGCCTCTGCCATGTCCTTCATTGTAAAGCACAGGCCCTCAGCGTAGCAGCATCTGTGTGGGTCTCCAGCACAGAAACAGAATTAAGGATTTTTTCTTCCTTTGAAGAGCAGGGCGGTTCTTTATAGAAGGATCAGCATGATCAGCTCACTGGTTTTCATGCACTTGTTTGCTTGTATGAAGGTTTTTTCTGTCAATGGGAGGAATGTTTAGCATCTGATTTTCTCAACTGAAAAGATTTCCCATCTGTATAATTAGCCTTATTTATACAATTAGAGCTTAACTACTAATTGCTTGGGGGCTTTTTTAGTTTGCTTCCTTCTATGTAGAATATTCATCAGACAGCTGATATTGGAAAATACGAGATTGAACAGTGTTGCTGCTTTTCATATTCCTACAAGGAATGTGTTTGTCACTGAAGCAATGAATTTTTGAATGTTATCTAAACACTGTTTAATGTTAACTTTTTTTTTCCTGAGTGATATCATGATGAATTCTGGAGGGAAAAAAAACTGCCTTAGTGAAATTTCATCACATAAATAATCCAGTTGTGCCAAGAAACTCTATAATGACCTCAAGGCTTAGCAGCTGCCAAATACACCGCTTAGCATTAACCACTCTTCTTGTGATATCAAAGTAATACACAATGAACACTGCCAAATCTGCTTTCTCTAACACTTAATGTATCTTTTTTAAACCTAATTTAGTGTCTGCAAATGGCATTTGCTTTTATAATAGTAGTGTGTGCTGCTGCTCTACAGTGTCCATCTCTGTCTCTCTAGCATGGTAGGGGCTGTGGCGCATCCTGTACATCTTATAAATTAATAATTCAGTTATCCAGTAAAAATAAAGTAGTGTGAACATGCTGGTGAGTGAGAGCTATCACACGCACTTACAAAAAAAGACAGTCCAAACTTCAATGTCATCTAATAATAATAATTTACCAGGCTCAAAATGTAAAGCATTTAGTCATAAACTGGATCATCTTTATAGAAATTTGAAAGATTTTAGAGATTGTATAAGCATAGCAGTGGAATTATGATTTCTTCTTAATTTCTAAGCCATCCTCTCAAACAGAAAACAAGGTATGCACAGTGGAACCTGCTCAGCTCATGGTGGTTGGCTTTCTTCTCTCAGGGAAACCATCTCTGCAAGGCTTCCCTCCGTGCTGGCCTTCATCCCTTGCAGTGCTTTGGTACACATCCTGAAAGGCCCGGCACTCGAGGGATGTCTTGGTTTGGAAAGACAGGTGCCTGCTAAAGGAGACAGGAGCCTCCCCTAAAATGGAGAATGCAAACCCTCCCCACCCCTCCGAATTGCTATGAATTTTAAATAAGAGGCTCTCAGGCAAAAAATATGGGAGCAGGAAATAACAGTTCTTTAATAGGGAAGGGAAAAAATAAAAGGATAAAATACAACAATGCAATACACTAGAACAGCACTGACAGAGTCAGAACTCAACCTGACACCCTGTGGGTCAGGGTGTTGGCAGCAGTCCAGTTGGAAAAGGGGCTGCAGTCCTCCTGGAGTGTCAGGCGTGGTTCTGTTGGAGCAGGGCAGTCCTGTAGGAAAAGGGTGAATTCTTCCTCCACAGATCCGTGGAAGTAGAAGCAGCTGCTGTTCCTCTGGGGAGTCCAGTGGAGAAGAGCGGTGCTGGTGTGTCAGAATCTCCAGGTTATATCTGGGTAGGAATGCTTGGCTCCTCCCTCTGGGCGGAGCATCTCACAATGGGATGTCACAGTTCTTATCAGTCATGGGGTGACATTCAATAGCCCCTTATCAGCAGATGTTCCCTGCTGAGGGACCTTGATTACGATCACTCAGGAAGAGAGATAAGGAGAATTGCCCACTTGATAGCAGACAACTGCCATGCAGACGGCAATAGAATACATCTGGCCTTGCAAACTGGAACAAGGGAAAAGCAGGCAAACTGCAGAGGCTGCTGAAGGCAGAATGCAGCAGGGTGGGGCTGTGGCTTCTTCTCTGCTGTGCTCCATGCCTTGTGCTCGCTGGGCAGGGCGGCAGAAGGGAACACTCCTGCTCCCAGAGCATGGCATCTTCCTTTGAGTCTGCCTCAGCTTCATCGGGACCTGATGCTCAGCTGGGTGACCTGACGCTCAGCTTAAAGGCTTTTAATCTGTTGCCCTGGTTTTTTAAGTTTTTCTAAGACTCCCGATGTTTACATTCTTGTAACAAATTTTCTCACATTGTTTTGCATTGTTTTATGGAGGAGGAGAAATTTAATGGACTGTTGGTTTGTCCAGTGTCATTGGAGAGGTGGCACCATCACCCTCCAATCCACTGTCACTTTTGGAAATCTATAAACGTTGGAGTCAGAAATTAAAAGTTCTCTTTTTACTTTGGGAGAGCTGCGTGTGCGCATTATTTCGTGTCCTATAGCGACAGAAATCAGCTGATTCCGGGCTCATTAAGCAGGAATAGACAAACAACTGCTCTGTTTTCTTCTATTTGTAAAATGGAAATTACAGTGTTAAGAACTTTGGATGAAAAAGTTCTGCTCTGGGTTGTTATTTGTGATGTTTTAACCCAGCAGTGAAGGCAGGATTAATGGTCAGGCATTTTAAAAATACTTGCAGGATTTTCCTAACTGCAGTAACTAAAAATCAGCCATTGATACAGGTGTTATTACTGTTACTACACGATCCATAAATTGTACTGCTTCTGTGGTGTCCTTTGGTTTGCATGGCTATACAGCCCTTCCCTTAGCCCTCAGATAAAAGCACACCTATTATACATGTGCCCCTCTTTTTGTCTGGGAGTTGATCTGTTAATATCCTGACTTGTTTACTGCTTAGGTGGCTATTGCTACTGTCCATTACCTGTTTGTAAACACTTCTAGATTTGGGTTTTCCACTACTTTTTATAGCCTCATGAGGCAAAAAGTATTTCTTCATGTTCAATGCTTTCATTTGCATTGCCATCCCAATTGTCATTATTTCTAGCTAATTCTGAAGAAAAATTCTTAAGCCTCAGTTAATTCATTCAGTAGGATATGGTTGGCAACAGACAAAAATCCCGGCATTTCAGGGGATCTCATAAAAACTGTCAGAACTGCCATTAACTCATAACTCCCTCTGGAGTGGCTCCGATGTCTTTTAGAGCCTCTGAGATCAGCCTTTCTATTTTGCCAGGCTGAAACTTTTCTTTCACAGCATATGGCTCCCAAACAGTGCATTTAGCTGTAGCTGTGTACTTTCCTTTGTTCATGCCCAGAGTGTTAACAGTATAGGATTGAATTAAACTTCACTAAGACTGCAGCAGTTAGGATCTTCAAATACTTTTCTCCAAAGCACTTCTAAACTACACAACCTCATAAGAGAATTGGGAAAAAACCAAAAGAGAACTAATGCGTAAGAATTCCCATAAAGAACTTGATTGCTGTCACCGAGTGAACCAGCCACAGATATCACACTGATCAGCAAAGTTTAGAGCTTTTTTTTCCCCCTCCAAACTCTTTGAAAGCATGGGTGCCTGAAATGGGTGCTCCAGGTTTGGACAAGCTCGAGACAGTTAAAAGTCCTACATTACATTCAGAGCTCAGATTCAAGTGACATCATGAATAGCTTAAATTAATTACCTGCTTCAGTCAGACTGGATTGTCTCACAAAACGCTTTAAATCAAATGAAGCACAACACTTCAGTGAGAAATATTCCAAGTGTCTGTCCTTACCACTCTGTCCCTCTTGGAAGGTGCAAGGGGTGCTGTGGATAGCACGTTGCAAGGCTTGTTTCCCCAGGATAAAGCAGCCTTCAGGGGATTACAGCAGCCAGGCTCCTGAACTGCTGATATGCAGCCTAGAGATGTGTTATTTCAGGTGCCTGCTGCAAGAATATATTGGACAAAATGCCTTGTGAGGTTGTGTAGTTTAGTGTAAGCTGCATGTGAGTGAAACCTCTGGCCAGCTGTGATTTGTGCTGACTTTTACCAGGCTGTAGAAATTCTACAGCAGGGCAAGCTCCACTTCAAACCCCTGCTCCCAAATGGGATGTCACAGAAATAAGGGTTGTTTGAAAACTAAAGAAGTGCTGAAGTGTGGTGAGGAGCCCAAAGGATGCCGAGGTAGAGCTTTTAAAGAGTGCTGTGTGTGGCACACACCCAGGGCCTCAGAGCTGGAATTGGGGCACCCTCTGCTCCAGGGGCCAGCTGCTGCACTCAAATAACTGCAATCCTTTCTTTCATTTCCTTTCCAGGGTGGCATCCGCTGTCTTCACACTTCTTCATCATTTTTAGGCAAAACTGGAGAATTCTTAGGTTCTTTCTGGCAGCTGTAGACTGCAGTACCTCCTCCCCTCCCTGTCCCTGGATAATTCCCATGACTGTTTCAGGTGCACTGCTTGGGGTGCTAAAATAGCTCATTAAACACAGAAACTGTCTGCTCCCATCCCCACTCTGTTCAGGATGCCTTGAATTCTTGGTGGCTAACAGGCTGCCAGCTTCCTGGCAGGGAGGAGTATTGATTTCCATACCCAGTAAGTACCTTGTAGGCAATTTTCCTTTTTAATTATTGTTCAATGAGCACAGCTGGACACAAATAAATTGACGTAATAGTTAAGGCCTCTTAACAGCTCCACTCCCATCTCCTGAGGCCTTTCTTAGCCTCTAGGATTTTTATAAAGATTTTATTTCCCCTAAAAATAATTACAAGATAATCTAATTACATTGTTACAGTTCTTCACATAATTAACCTTGCTATTTTCAAACTTGAAGAAATGAGATGGAACATACCTATATTAATGCCAGAATGATAGAACACTATATTAATCTGAAGAGCTAATATTTCTTAAAGTGACTTCTGGGTTTTCTTTTTTTTTTTCTTTTTTTTTTTTTTTTTTTTTTTTTTTTTTTTTTTGCTGCTATGTTCACTAAGCATCTTCCCAGCCGCTGCCAAATAAAAACAATATTTATCTGATTTTTACTATACATCAGTAAAAACATAAGCAGTATGAATAGCAGGAAGGACCAGACACAGGGGTTTATTTTAAATGGGAATGGGCTTCATGGAATCTGCTAGGAATGTGTTTCATGGAATCTGCTAGTGTGAAACAAATGTTGATGGGCCTGAAGTGTGGAGTGGAAAAAAAAAACATGCAGCAAACTGAGTGTCTTGTCATAGTTTGTAGGCTAGGTACTTCCTTATCTATTTCCTTTTCCGACATAGGAATTCTTGAATTCTGTTTTTCTGTTGTCATTTCATACAGATAGAGAACTGCATCAAAATCTCCTTGGAACAGATGTAATTTTATTCATTGTTCATCAGTATCTTCTGAGTAGTCTTGAAAAGCCACTTCCTGATAACAGTGGCTGAGAATTTCAGTTCTTCTGCAGCTATGTGTTTGGTGAGTGGGTTGGAGACCCATCCTTGCATGAGCAGAGCTTCAGGCAAGCAAATTCCATAAGGTGTGTGAAATGTTGGCTGGGACACATCTGCTTTAAATTCTCAGCATATTTTCTAAAATTTAGTAACGCTTTGAGGATCAAGGAGGATGATAAAAATAAATTATCTGAATACCTAGGATACCTCTACAAATAGCAGTAGAGAGATCCCACTCTACTGGCTCTCAGAATGTCAGAAAACAATATTTTTTATTTTGTTTTCACATAGAGTGTTTCAAGGAAAAGTCAGAGGGGAATATAGCTCTCTTTTTATGCAGGATAAAAATTATTTTTAAAAGAGAACTGGACTTAGTCAATTTTGCTATCCCATATTCAGTATTTAAAGTCTCTTAACATTTTTCACATAAACTAGGTGTTTCAGGGGTTTTCTCCTATTATATTCATAATAGAAAATATATTACTGTTATAGATGAGTAGTGTAATAGCTGGGTCTCAATTAAGAGATATTATATATATATATATATATATATATATATAAATATATATAAAATAGATATTATATAGATATATATAATAATATGGATATATATATTAAGAGATATTATATAGATGTATAGTAATGTTATTATAAAATGTCATTCCATACTCCTCTTTCCCTGCCCCCCTTGTCAAGACATTTAAAGGAGGCTGGGTTGGTACCAGGAGGAGCAGCAAAACAGCACCTGACCTCCAATCAAGATGTGAAAAGTAATGTCCACCAATATCCATTGGTGGACATTACTTTTCACATCTTGATTGGAGAAAGAGAAAGAGCTGACTGACAAAACTTGGCAGAGAAAGAGCTGACTGACAAAACTTTCAGAGGGGCTGAGGGTATAAAAGGCAGAGCATCCACTTTGGAGATGAGCCATGTGGCTGGCAGCCACAGGGGGGGCTCCCAGCCCAGGAATTTTTCCTTATTTAGTCCTTTTGTTGTGTTTTTTGTTAAGGTTTAATAAATCTTGAAGATTTTAAGAAGTGAGCGATTGTTTCTCACATTACCTTTTGTGAGGAGCTCACCATATTGTTGAGGATAATTTTTTCACGAAATTTCGGTGGAAGGTAACAGAGCTCTGCCCCAGTTCTGCTTGTCTCCAGTGAGTCCCCCATGAGCTGAGTGTCAGCAGTTCCTGCTTTTCCAGCAGTGCCACTTGGAAGCACCATTCTCCTTTCAGGGCCCCCTATATTTCAGGCAATTTCCATGACAATTTCTCAGAATAGGCAGCTTAGGCTTTTCAGCTGAAGGGGTTCAAATGGATGTTTCTGTCTGGAAGAGTCTGGAAGCTGCTGCTCCATTCCAGCAGCTCTCAGGCAGCTCAAATCTGCACATCCACAAAGCACAGCTTGGGAAATGCAAGTAACTAACTAAAGAAACAAAGTGCCGTGGAGAAGGATATGCAGAGTCCATGACAGGAGTTGAAAGGGAGTTTTCCCTGCTTTGAGTTCTCTAAAAGCTGCTGTGAATATTAGCTGTGGAAGAACTGAAAGCTAGTTTAGGCCTAAATTGAGAGCATCTCTGTGTGGATGGAAGGCTCTCTTGGTTTTATTGGATTTTAGTAAAAGCGCATAAGATAAAATGACATCTGAAGTGAAATATAAACCCACTCTTTCCTTACTATTTCAGGTTCTTCATCCAAAACACTTTACAGGAATACCTGAAAAGTCTTTATGATGGAAAAAAATAAATTTCCAAAGGTTCTTTTGCCACTAGCTACCAGGTATTTAAATCTTTGCCTTTTGCCAGGAAAGCTCTGTTGATAAATGATATAGATGGTGCCTTGGCAGGTGGGAGAGCCATCTGTATGGGTGCATGCATTTCCTGCTGAGAGCAGTGTGTGCTGGGTATGGACACTGCAGAGGTCACTCTGCCCGGCACCCCAAGGAATTTGAGGACTTTCTTGCTCTATACCAGCTGGTTTTTTAGAGGGTTTTTGCCTAAGGATTTGTCAGATGCCTTTGAGTATACAAATACAGCCTGGATTTCTGTTGTCAGCATACCTATTGATAGCTGTAGAAAATACTTTGATAGATAATGAGGCAAAATTTCCTTCACAAAATCTGTTTCTGGCAATGCCAATTTGGATATAAAGGGATTCATTCTGTTCTTTATAACAGTTTTCACCAATTTACTTGGCTTTCTGGTCCACGATTGCCCAGAACTCCCTTGGGATCGAAGCAAATTTAAGCCAGAAGTTAAACAGCACCATTGGTAGTTAAATCTTCAGTTTCTTCTGCTGTAAGCAGTTATCATTTGGTGCTGGTGACTTGTTACTGCTCATTTGCTCATCAGAGAATTCTTTTTGAGTGTCTTCTGGCATTAAGCTTGATTTGAGATAGACTCTGTTGTGTCTTGCTGTAGAGAGAGGAGATTCCAGAGTAGGAGTCTTTCCAATCTCCTCTACCAGAAATGCAAACAGGATTTTTTTTTTTTTTCCCCATCTATGGCTTTATGGTCACTAAGTTCTTCTTCTATATCTTCATCATTTTATGACCCTACAGATTCTTATCAGAATTCTTTAGTCTGTGGTTTTTGGGACTTTCGAAAGCTGTTCCTCAAATGGGTTTTGTTTTTTTTTTTTTTGGTAGGTGTCCTGGTTTAGGGCAAATTTTGGAGGAAACCTCCAAACTGGGGTTCCTCTAGAAAGCAGATTCAAGCAGCCCCTCCTGGAACTGGTTTGGGAAAAGATTTCCTTGGAGGAAAGTGGAAAAACCTGTTTATTTAACAGGCAAAGCATTCACCAGCACAAAAAATGAACAATATTAAACGATAAAACCTCTTGCTGCTCTGAAGAGATGCCACACTCAGAAAGTCCCTTTGTGGGCTGTTGCTGGGCTCCCTCACTTTCTGATCAGTCTCTCATCAGTCCCTCCAGTGCTGGCAATGCCACAGCCAGGCCCAGCCTGAGAGCTGCCAGTGTTCTTCTGGGTGCTCAGTCCAGGGCAGGTTCAGCCAGCTCCAAGGAAAAGAAAACCCAAAGTCCAGGGAACTTCCCTGCCTCAGCTAGCTAAAACTAACCAAAAGCAAAGGAAAGCTCTGTCCTGCTATCTGTCCATGCTGCAGACAGCACTGTCCAGGAGAAGGATGCGGGGAGCAAGTGCAGTTTCTGAAAACAAAATGTGTGCACCTTGTCTCCCCCCACCTTTGCTCTCAGAACCAGTCTTAAAAGGTGTAAAACTTATTTCTGGGCCAAACAGATGAATGGGGATACAATTCAGCATCAGAAAGTGACCCCAGGACATTATGTCATTTATACAGTATCTGCCTGAGCTTATGGCCCCTTCTGGTTTATTCATCTGGACATGGAACCACTTTGCTGTTCAGCAACACTGGTTTCTTCAGGCCTCTCCTAAGTTTCTAGGAGGCGAGATTTATTTGTAAACAAAGCTGTCTCTGAACACCCTTCTTCCCGCCTTTAAGAATTTTACTTGTTTCAAAACAATAAAAGGAAAACCTGGTCCGGGCACTGCTTCCAGTGAAGCCAAGAGTTGCTTCCTCCTCTCTGAGTTTCCTGGCTGTCCATAAAATCCTCATTCCAGGCAACCTGTCCCAGTATGTTTGCCACTCTGCACTGGGCATAAGTGAAGCTCTCCCATCACCATCTTGTTGCACAGTTGAAATATGTCAGTAACAGTATTTTTCTTCTCCTTGCCCAGAATATCAGTTTCATGGGATCACAGCTTATTAAACTGACCAGAGGGCTTGGCCAGTTACTTTTAAACCACTCTTTAACATATGATTCCACTTACTGCTTGGTACAGCTTACTGCACCTTTGATATATTCTTTGATTTTCATCTTCCGGGGGCTCTGATTGTTTTCTTTTCCACTAGGCATCCTGTATGTTTATTATTCCCATATTTCATGTTCATATTCCATATGTCAGTTCAAAGTGTGTAGGGCAGCAAGGCAGGCAAGCAGGTTCCCCATCTTACTGCTAACATGGATGCAGAAAAACATGTAAAAGTTCTTTTTAATCTCTGTAGAGCTATTTTTTTAATGCAGAACTGTTGGTTTTCTTTGCTGTTTCCTATTTGATTATTTCTAGCTTCCATCCTATCTTTTATATAAATCCTTTTGACTTCCCCAGAGAGCTTTTCTGCACCCATCAGCATTCTCCTTCTCTGTTTCAGCAACTTTGCACAAAGCTGGCCCTGTTCCTAGGAGGTGAATTATCCAGCACTGTAGGGTGAAATTGTCACTAAGGTTCCTGAACCGAGAGTGTAGTTACCTCTCCTGGGGAGAATTTCTCAGGAACACCATTTCCAGCTGGGGTCAGGCCCTTCCTTCCACCCAAGAGGGACTGCTGGCCTGGAAGTGGTGGCATTGTGCTGACAGCATCAGCCCCCAGGGAGCTGCTGTTGCTGCATCTGTTGAGCAGTGCAGGGTGTTCTTCATTCACACTTTGGAGTTTTTCATTTCCCAGTCGGATGGGCAATCTTTCTCAGTTCATCCTGTCAGTGCTGAACTCCTTCCTGGAGTTCAGATTGACCAAAGCAGCAAACTTTCCCCCCCTATTTCTAGCAGTTGATTTGCAGGCTGAAAGCATGTATCTGCTTGATTCCCTTTCCACAAAACAATGCTAATTTTTACGGCAACAGCGGGGCTGAAGAACCCCAGGCAGACCTCTTCACACACACTGATGGGTTTGGTGTGCTCTTGACTTTCACAGTGCCTTTGGTTATCTGCCTGTTGCACAGAAGGGCACCTCAGCAAGTGGCTCTCCTATGTTTTCTCTTATATTGTGGTGTTAAACAGCTTTTTTGGGAAACCCTTCAGATTGCATCAGCTGTGTGGCGCTGGGTATGGCTTCCTGATGTGACAGAACAGCGCTGGGGTGTGCTGAGTAGAGCTTACTGCCTGTATTGAGGGTCACTCTGCTGGAAGGAAACCACAGAAGAGGGGTTAGCTCCAGAGTCCCAAAGTCGTTGTCTGCAACAGGAGGTTTGCACTACCAGATGGAAAGCACCAATTTTCTATTTTCGGAAGAAGTAACTTTGGTCTCGATGAGAAATAATAAAATCCTGCAGAACATGGTTCATTAAAATTGAGTTCAGTCTGGGATTACTGGTGAGGTTTGCCACCTGTGTGCCCTCCTGCTTGCCTGAGTGGATTGTGGGTGGTACAGGTACCTCAGGAAACAGCTTACAGGGACACGTATTTTAATACACAGGGTTGAACATCTGCCTCTTGTAATCAGTCACTGTCCCATTCAAAAATCATTTCTGGCACTCAGTCAACCAAAAATACCCGAGCACAGCCTGGTGGTTGGGTCAGTAGGAGTTTGTGAGTTGAAAGAAACCAGTTGGATTCACATAAAATACAGTTCAGTGGTGAAGTCTCGCTGTTGTTGCTGCTACAGCCCTTTTAATGTTCCTCACTCTGATTTGGCATTAATGAGTTCTTACAAACGTGGTCTCTGTGTTTATACATCTTGTTTCTACCCATCTGTCTTAGACCACGCTGGAGTTTTGTGTTTCCTTTTTTTGCTAAGCGTGAAGCAGCTGGCCAGGGCAGGTACAGTCACATACAGCTGTATACAAGTTTCTAAATTCATGTTTCTAAATTAATATCTGCTCGATGAACGTCTGGGAGGAATCCCTCTGTTCCCCTCATGTGTTTCAAGTCTTACAGTTTGTTTGGATGTACAAATCAGTCTGATTTCCCACTTCTGCTCTGCTGAATTTAAATTTTTTTATGCTTTCTTTAGGCATTTCAGAAAATTGTCTGCTCTCATAAACATTAACATTTGAAACTAAGTTATGAATGTAAAATTATTCAGAAATCATGAAAAGTATCAACCATTGGGTACCAAACTGGCTGCAATGAGACCCCATAACATGCCCTGTGAGTATTTCTTGGATTTTAGCTTTGGTTTTGACTGCTTTAATTGCACACTTGGAACTGGAAATACTTGATCTGTTTGAAATGAGTGTTAAAAATAGTTGCAGTTTTCAACATTGTAAAAATAGCTTTAAAATTTGAGCGGTTGCTTTTTTCTTTGTCTGGTAGTCACAAATCTTCCAACCTTTGAGAGTCAGATTTCAGGTGTTATTTTTGCAAGCTAATGCTGCTGTGCATTGTAATTAAGCAGACTTTGAAGAGATATTTACAAATAATGTTTAAAAAGCCACCGTAAAAAGCACTCAACAAACTTAAAATAGCTTTGTCTTCTCCCTGTTTGTTTTTTTCTCTTGTTGCTGTTGTTCACAGCCCTAACAGGCAGCATTCCTCCGAGATGAGGAGACAGGCAGGGTTCATGCTTTATTTACCTTAATAGATTTTTGAAGCTAAGTCCTGTGCAGCTGTTTGAAAATTTATGGAATTCATTTCTAAAGCAAACCACTTGGATAACAGACATGGCTGTGATTCCAGTTGTGCCAGTGCCAGGAAAGCTTTTGGTTTTGTACTGTGAGCACTCTTTAATAACAGGTCTTGTATTTAGCCTTTTGGCTTCTGAAAGCAAATTACTCCCTTCTTGATATGCAGCTGATGGTGCTGCAGCCTCATGATTTAGCTTTCAGTTTGTGGCTGTCCCTGGCTGTTCATGTCTTTGCTGGCTCAGCCAGGCCTGGCAGAGGCACAGCACAGCTGAGGAGATGCTCTGATTGCAGCCCAGGGTCACCAACTGCACCTCTGCTGCCGTGCCCAGCACGAGCACGCTGTCGGTGTGACTGCCTCTCGTACACAGATGGCCTTTTAAAATGTGCTTAAACTCCTGATAGATTTCCAAATATTTCCAATTGACAGCCTCCTTACAAATTCCCATTTCAGGAGATGGGAGCCAACATCTCCATGATCATGTTTGGTCGTTCACACAACCATAACATTTGAATATGACGAGGAAAATTGGCTGTGCTAAAGCACAAGCTTTAATTGGAAGTAAATGCCAAAAAAGATGTTTTTGTAATGAATGCATGGGTATTTAAGTAGTTTCCCATCACTTTAACATCAAAAATGTGCTGGGATCTGCCAAGTGACTTGGTAATCTCGGCTAATATCAGGGAAGTTGCACACAGTCAATGGCTTTAAGCAGCACTGTTACTCTGCACACTTCTCAGGATCTGGGCATTTTAGCAGCAATTGCTTGCTGCCTTTTACAACCTTGGCAGCAAGTGTCAAAGTGACTGCAGTTTTTGTCTAGGGACAGCAGTGTCCTGTAATTCCGAGGGACACTTGAGGAGACCACTCATGGTAGCTGAATGAGGACCTTACAACATTTTTCTGGGCTCTGACTTGGCTTCAGTGAAAGCTTAGCTTGGTTAAATTGGCCAGCCTGTGGGGGCTGCCATGCAGAGTGGAATACAGCATTTACACAACTAAAGCTGAAGGGACCTCATTCCATGGGAATTTCGCTGGATTGTTGGCAGTACCTTGGATAGACATTGTGCCCCGGCACAGCAGTGTCTGAGGCACAAAGCAAAGCAGGGCTGTCAGAGCCACTTCCATCTGCACACTGTGGCTCTGAGTGGCTCAAAATGACACTGGGGATTTTTTTACAGAGCAGAGGTACTGAGAAGCCCTTCACAGTCCTGCAATACCGTCCATGCCTCATGGCAAGTCATGTGCAGCTCCCCCCATCAGTGTTTCCTTTTCCATTATACTGTAGGCATGACAAAGCAGGGAAATGTTGCCAGAATTACACTCCAGCTCTTTCATCTGTGTCTAGAAACTGGCTCACACTGGCCATGGGAGCGTTTTAGATAGTATTTCCATCTTGTCTTACTGTCTACTCATGATTCGTTTGAATACTGCCAGGTCTTATATATTTTGCTCCTGTAGGTTTTTTACTTTCTCTTGAGATTGTGCCTATTTCATCTCCCTTGCTTTTTAAGTGGAAAAACCTTCATTTTTCCAGAGAGCTTGAGGAAATTTCTTTCTCATATTTTTCTGTATTACTTTGTAATTTTCCTTCTTTGTGAAAGAAGGTTCTGCCTCAAGAGCTCCCAGAAGCTATGGCTGCCATTTCATTTCTGTGTTTTCTTTCCTGTTGTGGGAGGTTTTAAAGGTTTGGGGTTTTTTTAATTTGTTGTTAAGGGAGGGACAAAAATGACAGAAAACTGATCTTACTTGAGGGAGAGAGTGTTTTGCTCTGAGCATTCAAGGAAGTAAATTATTTTCTGTTCAAGAATCTCATCAGGTCTTAATTGACATTATAGGTAGCTACATGTCACACTAAGGAAGCCTAGTCATGTTCCTCTTTGAAAAAAAAAGGTGCAACCCCTGACATTATTAAGGTGCACTGCAGATTACTTTTCAGTGAAAAGAGCTGTATTTTCTCCAAAGCTGTATTTTCTCTAAAGGTGATATGATACATCTACCTTGTGTAGATGTATCATTTTACCATGTTGTAATTGATGAAAATTAGGCCTAGTACTTCTTTGTTCCTTAAAGTATGTCCACAGTCAGTCTTTTCAACCTGCAGCTTATACATAAGTCTAACGTGAGATTATCTAAGAGAAAATCTGGTGCCTAAATGCCCAAAATGTTGGAAAAGGCCTTAAATGTTGGGAAATGCCCAAAATGCATTTGGATTTCCACAAAGTTCAAATGAGGTCTCTTCGCCGAGTGCCTTTACAAGAACAGAAAAAGTCAAAGGATACAAAGAAAACATGACTTGAAGTCTGATAAAAGGTACAAAACAACAAAAAAGAAGGACTAAATAGGTAATTTTCACTGAGGATGGAGATCACTGGCTTGTCCCAGGGAGATCTCATCACCTACTCACAGTCTCAGGCACGTGTATCAGGAATGAGGTGTTTGCTCAAGTCATGGCATTGTTTTTGGTAATAAAAGTTAAAGTGGCTGTGAAGAGGTACAGTGGGATCTCGAAATAACAGGTGATTCAGGGATCAAATGATAAATGAAGTGTTGGAAATGGAAATTACTGTACGTTGTAGAAGCCACTCCTGATCTGTACATGTAACATGAAGTGGTAGTTGTTACTTCCAGGTAGTTTTGGATAATTGTGCGACTGCATCACTCCAGTGCTCAGAGTCCACATCTCAGATGCAGTTCTGGCACCTCTCCTCTCTCAGAAAGATAGATGAGGAGCCCAACGAGGCTTATTGCATTTTTGAAGCTGTTCCATACAAGGAATGACAAAGAAGGCAAGTCTTCATCTTAGAGGAGAGAAAACTGTAGTGGTATGAAATAGAGAGCCTGTAAAATAATAAGTAGGAAATAGTGAGAAGGGGAGGATTAGTACATGTTTTTCGTAGTGGGGATAATACTGGGAACTGGGTTGTAAAACAGAAGTAGTCTTTTTTCCCCAGGCCTGTTATTAAATTGTGTTGCTCAAAAATGTTGTGGATACCAAAAATATAGCTGGATTAAATACATTCTTATAAAGGCAAGTTCATGAAAAGAAATCCTGTAAGAGGCTGCAAAATATGAAGATACCACATCTGGCTCAGGTTGCTTGAAGGGTTTGCTAAAGGAAGGATGAAATAGTCTTGCAGTGGTTGATATTCTTCTCCTAAACCATCACAGTCAGGAACTGTGCTAAGGTGAAGGATCTTTGGGCTGACCGATTCAGCAGAGTTATGTTGTCGATGATACACAACAGCAGTGGCTGGAAAAAACCAAATGCTGCTCCTGTACACAGATTAAAATCAGAATTATATTTGTGCTGTAGCCTTTTGCATAACTGGAGCAGCAGTGCTGTTCTGAGCTGCCTGACTCATTTGAGCCGTCTCTTTCTCTTGTGTAGGTGTCGGATTGTAGCACTGCCTTTCTCTAAAGCCCAGTGGCCTGTGAGCTCAGCCACCGTTCAGGCTCCCCTGGAGACCCTCTGTACAGAGCAATGGACTCCCTCCTGTCTTAATCTGGTGAGCTGTAGAAAGCTGCATGACCTGCAGCTGGCAGCCTGCACAATGGGGCTAAACAGCTCCTCTGCCTCGGCAGGAGCTGTGCTGCTCTAGCAGAGACCTTTCTGCCTGGAATGGAAATTAAAAAATTATTCTTCTCCGTGGAGCACCTTTCAGTTTTGTGGCAATACTGCAATGGGCTTGTTGCCATTGCCTGTTTTCTTTCCTTGGCCAAGCAGTCCATCAGGTCGTGGTGCTCTGACGCTCAGGGCAGAGCTGCTGATTTCCCTGGGAGCAGTGAGGTGCGCAAAGGGATGTGTTTCCATGGCCCCTGCTGGTGAGCAGATGGGCTGCTGCTCCTCACACTAATTGGACTTCTTCAGTCAGCTGTGGCTGCATTCCCAAGTATTCATCTGTCAGCTTTAAGGCTGCAGCTCACAAAGAGATAGTTTACTGTGACCAGGTGCTGTAGGCAAGTGTGGCTATTGAGGTGTTCAGTGGATTTTCTGTTTGCACAGATCTTCCTGTCTGGACATCCAATAGCCTCAAAGAGTCCAGCTGGAGTCCAGAACTCCAGCTCATCCTGGTTCTCTTGCAGGTGTCCTACACAGATGGAGATGTCATGGAAGTGCTTTTGAAGCACCCTCCCTGTCTAAATACCATCATTTCTGTCTTCTCAATGCTGTGCTACTGCAGCTGGGCTCTCGCCAGCACAGCCAGCCAGAGGAGTCTTGGAAAAGCCAGGAGAGAGAATACTCTGTAATGAGGAGAGAACAAAGACCTAAGGTTGAAGCAAATGTTTCCTGTTTGTCTGGAAGTCTGCTATGTGCCCTTCCCACCCAAAGAGGAAACAAAGATTCCTATTTTGTAGCAGAACTTCTAAAGGACAAATGATTAATCTGTTGGCCATGTATTACTCCTTGTCCCACCGAACTATTCGATCTTGTTCTGTCTTGGAAGGACTGTGAAGAATGCTGTTACACTGTGTACAAAAATACCTTCACTCAAAAGAAAAAGAGCTTAATTGTTCGGCAAGGGGCCTAGTTCAGGAATTTTTCCAAATCTATTTTTAGCACAAAAAACTACCACCCAATCTGTTGGAACTTTTTGTTTGGGGTCAAGTATTTCTTCTTCAAGAGTTTGCAGGGGACAAAGCCTCTGACATGGAAAGAAAGGGTAATATCAGAGTTGGATGTGGATGATCTTTCCCTGTGTTTCTTAAGGACAGAGAGCTAGCTGGCATGAGAGCATCACCAAAAAAAAAGCTGAGGCCTGAAATCTATCATCTTAATTAGCCAGAAAGATGTCCTCAATCCTTGTCTCCCCCATCCCAGCTGTCCTAGGCACTGTATATTTACTCTCTGCTGCTGTGGCTTTTGCACAGACACTGAAATGTGTGACGCAGGTGTGTGTTAATGGAGGTACAGGAGAGAGGCAATTTTCCTGCTCATGCAGAAGGGCCAATACAGTGCAGAGCTGCACTAGCAGCCTGTCCTGCTCTGGGATATAACTGCACGGAGAGGGCATCACACAACTGCAAAATGGAGACATGGAGATGCTGGGACTTGAGCTGCTGCCACCTTCACCCTGCGCCCTTCGCCCCTCACAGTTCTGAGGGTGCTGCATGTATATGCACACCTTCATCTTCTTGACTTGTGGAGGGAGTCTCTTTGGCAACCTGTTCACTCTTTACAGGTCAGGAAAAATGCTCTAGGAGTTGTTTTGCTATGCACGTTAAGTTGCAGTTCTACTGAATTCCAATAGAGAAATGCAATCATCAGCCTGTGTTTAAAATTCTGGTTCTACCTTGCATTAAGCATGGCTGTTATCCTTTCTTCCTGCTCCCACACACAGCAGGAGCTTTTCACAGTCCATTTCCCTGCAGCATCCTGGAGAACGCTGACCTCCTGACCTCGTTTCCACTGTGCTCTTCTGTAATACCCTGCTCATTTCACTGGTAGATGGAAGGAGCAGCAAGCTACACACACAGCACACATCCTTTAGGGAAGAATTGTGCCGTATCTGTGCACTGTCCTGGCAACTTCAGCTGAGAACTGCACAATGACAGAACCATTTTAGCAATGGTTACTTCATACAGTCCCAAAAGGTGTTGCAGCCAGAAGAATCTGCTGAGGAATCCGAACAGGACAGCCCACGATGGGAATGACTCGGGACAGGCTCCTGCCTGGTGTCAGGTGCAGAGAAAGGTGTGCAAGCACAGCACTGTCAGCATTGCTGGAACAACTGCAGCAGGTCACTTGACAAGAAAAGCCTTTTTGTCACTTATCAGTCATTAATTCCTCTAATAGAAATGTGAGCTCACTCCTAATTACGAATAGATGAATGAAGTGTTTCACTGGAGTGGGCTCATGGACTTGCATCTTGCAGGAATACAATGACCCTGTCATGAAAATTTCTTTTTCTGGAGTGAGAAGAAAGTGGATACTCTGGGGAATGGTCAGATTTTGGTTCACACATGAGGATAGTGATGAACACAATAATAGACACTGCCTTGTGGTTACAACAGGATCTGATTTTTCTGTGCTTGATGCTCGAAATGTGTTTAGAAAGATCTTTATCTTTCCCCAGTCTTGGGAAAAAGTAAATTAGTAAGTTTGCTACTCCTCTCTGCTTTTTTCCTTTTCCCCTCATTTCTATTTTGTAATCTTCACTGCTGTATGATTTGGTTTCCTGCCCAGACAGAAAAATTAGAGTTTCCGTCTATCCAGGAGATCTTTACTCTTTCAGAAGACAGGATTCTAAACCAGGGCGTTAGAACAACATTCATCACTGTTGTTTGCTCTATACACCCAGTCTAGATAGAATCAAAACTCTGTTGTTCCTCACCTGTCACCTAGGACCAGAGTAAAGTACAGTTCCTCCCCGCCAGTGCTCACAGTCTGATTGAAACTTTCTACAGACCAATGCTGTAAAATGCTGCTGCCACTGTGCATACACTTATCTGCAAAAGCTCCTGATTTAGGTTTTCCCCAGTGTACATGAGCTGGGAACTGCTGCCTGGATTTGTGGAAAACCTTGGGGAAATGCCATTCTGACTGAGCACTCTGTCCTGGTTAACTCCTGCAGTACTTAAAGCACAGCTATTGCAAGGTTATCTTTGGGTCTGGTTTATAGGAGAGGCCTATCCCTTTGGAACAGCTGCTGTATATGGATTATTTTGTTTCAAGGAAGCCAGGTGAGATGAATGGATAGAGCCAGATGAGTCACTTAGTTGAATTTTTAGTGTTGAATTTCTTCTTTACCTGAAAACGAACAAACTGTTCTTAATTATTGTTTCTTTATTAAGCACAGTGGCTCAGTGATGATGTACAGTGTTTCAAAACAGCTGTTGTGAAGGCTCTGATGTAAAACAGCACAAGAAGGGAGGATGGCAAACAAAGCTTCCAATAGCATGAAAATTATTGGAAAGATAAGGGGAAAGAAGTTGAGAAGGGTGCTGGGAAACACTGCTTTGCAGTATCATTGTTACCAACAATTTCTTTTCAGAGGAAAAACGTTGAGGAGCTAGAGGGATTGAACATCTGAAGACTTAAAGAAAAGTACTATCAGAAGAAAAAGAGCTGTGCAGTTCAGTTAATGGGGAAAAGTCAATTTCATTGGCATGGAATGAAAACTTGACAGTGGGTTACGCTGCGGGTTGATTTGCATCCTGTGTGCCTTACTGGGATTTCAGTGGGTGTAAATTAGACCAAATACTATGTCCTGATAGTACTGAGACAAGTTAGTCTTGTTTGAGATTTGAAGGCTTTTGTTGTCCTTGAGGAGAACAGCAACTGAAAAGGGGCTGCTGGCTTTGAGCAGGACTAGAGGTGATTTGAAGGTGCAGAGGGATGTTGAGTCAATAGGACAGAAATTGTGCAGCCCAAAAAGCTCCTTGTTGAGGACCTGTTGCAGTGGCTGGATGAAAGCAAACGAGGCATTCCTCAAGTCAGGAGTTCCTAGAGCCAGAAACAGCACAGATGGTTGCACTTTGCTGATGGGTACTTGGAGGGGTCAAGTACCTACTGCTAAACTAAAGACTTTTATTCTTTTTATGCAGGTGTGTGCTGAAGGCAGGCACAAGGGCTAACATGTTCACACCAAATCATCACCTGCTGTAGATGTAATTGAGATCAGCAGAATGTCACTGCTTCCACTGGAAATCATCAGCCTTTTCTCTGCATATTTTTGTCAAATAGTATGTAGTTAGACAACAGACTTGGCAAGATAAGTCAGGAA
Source organism: Fringilla coelebs (assembly GCF_963513975.1). NCBI lineage: Eukaryota > Metazoa > Chordata > Aves > Passeriformes > Fringillidae > Fringilla > Fringilla coelebs. The sequence goes on from NW_028167542.1 coordinate 421,147, forward strand.
AACACACCAGGATATTAATGCCCTTGTAGGAATGATATGTATTTTGTCTCTCAGAGAGATTTAGGAGGAAAATGAAGCAAATGAAAAAATGAAGTTATTACTGTATTATTAAAAAACAGCAGGCTCCAAAAAACCTGGAGCTGGATTCCCACCAAAAATCAGAGATATTGTGGAGCTTGATCTGAAGCTCTGAAAATTATTATGCAAATGTTAGTGTGAATCTTGAGGCCAGTATTGGGTGACAGTTTAGTAAACAGGTGAAAAATAAAAATGAAAGTGCTGTGAGCATCTCAGTGAGGCAAAATAATAATATACATTTATCTAGCACTTAACATTTCCAACTTGTATGTCCATTCAATCATGCAGAAAGTTGCACTGATCTCAGATGCATGGAAAGAAAGGCTGTGCCATATTTCCAGAGCCTCTGTAGCTATTGAACAAGTTGGTGTTAGACTGGAGGGTTTGGACGAAGGAATCATAGGTAATTCTAAAAAAAGCAAGGGAATGCGTCCTTTCTATCTAGGTTTAATGAAAGTAACACATACTTAGATGTAAGCTGAGCAGCCCTTGGAAAACAGAGTAGTTGGTGTTTGAGATTGCAGTGGAGCTGACTGGAATGTTTTAAGAGAATGAACTGGCAAACAACAGATAATGTCTTTCGGAAGAAAATTACCTGTGCTATTGAAAATCCCTTTAAAGACATTTAAGGAGCTCCACAGGTGGAGAGCATCCAACCTCCTTAGATACCCAGTGTGTGTTTGGGTACCAGCCCCTTCCTGCCAGGGCCCCCTGTGCCAGCCCAGGGACAGGGCAAGACTTGGCCCCTCCTCAGCAGTCCTGAAGAGCAGTGGAAGCTGCTCAGAAAGGCCACTGGGCACAGCCTGTATCGTTCCTCATGAACTCAACTACAGACTTGGCTGGGGGGAGGAAAAGAAAAATCTGAACAAAATGTTGCTAATCTGTCCAAGTAGGGATGTGACTGATCTCCCTGGGGCTAATTCTGTGTATGAAGTTAAATATATGCCTAGAGGGTTTCCTGAATGCATCCAGAAAGTTCATCCACTCTCAAGCTGGAGAAATAAATGAGTGCAAAGTCACAGGAATTGACATCTCTTGGGTCTGAGTGATTTTCTGACATTGCTGGTTGACTTCACTGTGGGAGTAGGGCCCAAGTTCTCAGCAAAGGGACCGTGTTCAGGGGGCTGCACTCTGCCGGGAATTTGTACATTTGCAGTCTCAGACAAATTTATTTTTGTAGTTGCCATATGTGAGGGCTTTTCATAATCGCCATCTGTGGAACGAAAGGCAGTCCAGGCTAAAATGTGCGCAGTTGCAAATATTGGAAAATATGGCTATTATAAAAAGTTGTAAGAACTTTATGCAAATGTTCCATCTACAGTGGAAGGGCCAGATTCTAATATCACGCATGGTGCACAGTAACAGATTTTTCCTAGGTATGCCGGGATGGCCACACTGTGCCTGAGATTAGAATGTGTTTCAAAAATGGATTATTGGGATATGAAAGAGCCAATGATGCGGAAAATCAGATTTTACTGAGCTTTTTCTTTTTTTCTTCACTCTTACTATGTGAGAATTGGCTTTCAGCATAGTTTCTGGTCTTTGTAATTCATTAGGAAAATTGGCAATAAACTAATGGCAAAATGTGAAAACTAGTTTTCCTCCTTAAGAAATTCACATCATCAAATTAGGACAGAGAAATGATCTCTTTACACCCAGTTGCTCAGAGCAACTGGCAAATTTTGACTACACGAAGCATTACCTGAAGCAAACCACAGTGTCTGCATTCCCTGGGGACTCCCCTGAGGTGCTGTCCGCAGGCACTGGTGGCATTGAAGTTCTGGTGGTGTGCAGGTTAATTCACTCTGCAAATCCTACTATCAGTTTATCTTCATTTGTTTAAATCCTTGCATTTGATATTTTATTCCCCCCCCCCCATATCCAGATACTGTCTTCTTTCTTGTCTCTTTGGGGAGGAGGTAAGTGAGATTTGGATGCAAGCCATAATTATTCTGGGAAAATCACCCTTCAGCTTTTATTTATATGCAAAATCTTGCCCTGCAGCAGCTTGACGGCTACAGGAGGCTAGGAAGGCAATACCAGCCTACCTCCAGGGTTTCTCTCCTTCCTAAATGATATCTTGCTGGTCCTTGTCTCATCCTCAATTCTCGGTGACCCAGGTTTAGGGAGAGAAGTTGGCATGGCTATTCTGTTCTCATCTCCAGAGAAACCCAGCGCTGGCCAGGTAAGAAGCTCCCCTTGGACAGGGAATATTGGATTTTCTAAGACAAAGGGAGCAGTGAAGCCAGCTCCTGGCTAGAGCTGAAGCAGCCCTGGCAGCACTCCACAGCTAGAAAGCCCCTTGAGACTTTTGAGTTCTTCAGTACTGAGTAGCAGCTGCAGCAGCAGCTTTCCATGGGTTTGGATTAAGGGAACTTTCTCGGAATGTTCTGAGTGCAGAGGGTGTCTGATGTTTGGAAGTGCAGAGTGTTCCTAATGATTCCCATGGAAATCACAGTATCAGTTGGTTCTGAAAATGAGGTCCCTGGTCTAAACAGCTGGGTTTGCAGGCAGGGACCAAACCCTCTGAGGTGTTTTGTGGGATCATTATTATACAGCAGTTTTGCTGTATCCAAGCTGAACAATTTTTTTCTTCAGTACACAGGATTCTTGAAAAGCAAGGGCTACCCGTGCAGACCAATTGCAATGGCAGATCCAGGGATTTAGCAAAGGCTAAAACCAAAACTGGTCTCTGCACATGCTTTCTAATCTAAACAAAATCTGAAAGTTTATCAGTTGTCCCTGAGAGCAACACCTCTGAGTTAGTGATGCTTCTCAGGCCACCTGAGAGATGATATAAATCTTTATAACTTGCAAGTGAAGCAATCAAATTTTAATGGAAAAATGTTTCTGTCTTTGGGAAAATGTGATAAATATGCCACTGTGAAGGGGCAGAGAACTTTTGCAGGAAATATTCATTAAGACTGACTATGAATATTCAGTATACACCTGAAAGCCCACATAGTTATTATATTTTAAATAAATACTTGCTTTTCAAATGTTGTTTTAACTAGTCATCTATCTTCAGATATTGTCAAAACATCACTCATCATACATCTGTCTACATGCTATCCAGATGCTGCTGAACTAGTTTCTTTTTTAGGTATATATATTAAAGTATTCCTTTTCACAGAAAGTTTTGAGTGTAAAAATTATATATTTGTCTGAGGTTGGAAAACTGCATGGTACTGTTGCTGATGCAGGATTGGAATGAGGGATACTTTTTGTATGATATTATGAACAGTAAGTGGACTTTGGTGGTGGACATGAGGATCCCCATATAGTCTTAGCTTTTTAAATGAATTCTCTCATTCTTATGTTCTCTGCTGCCTCATCATAAAAAAAAAAAAATAAGAACGGGGGATTGGAAAATACTGTGTGGTTCATCATGATCCCCTCCTTCAGCAGGACAACATCATGCAGTTGCTTTTATGAACTTAATCTACACAACTGTAAATAAAAGTGAATTTCATGTTCCACCATCTCTCTTGAAAATGTGCCCCAGGAATGTAATGGGGCTAAAAACATCTCTGCTGGAGTAGCCCTAATATATGCATGATCCCTTCACACACACCTGTCCTTGGAGGAGTTGCTCTCTGCAGTGCTTTTCCCTCCCTCACGCTCACTCTAGAGCATTTATGGGCAGAAATATTTTCTTCTCTTAAGTCCTAGTCTTGCAAAACTGGTGGCAGACAGTAGCTAGAGATGAGCTCAGTGGGTCAGAGCAGGGTGGTGAAAATGCCCCAGTTGCAGGTTCAATCCCTCTGTGGGCCATCCACGTAAGAGTTGGACTTGATGATCCCTGTGAGTCCCTTCCAGCTCAGAGCACTCTGTGGGTTCTGGGGTGGGATGCCCTGCTGTCAGTGCCTTTCTCTTCCCCAGCTGTCTTCCACCGCACATTACTGCTTAAATGCAGTTACCTTACATGTGAGGATCAAAACTCTGCATATTCTTAATCATAGAATCATGGAATGGTTTGGGCTGGAAGGGACCTTAAAGACCTTGAGATCTTTGTCTACTGATGTTTGAACTGATGCCATGTCCACTGATGACTGACCTTATTTCTGCGGGCAAGTCACATAACTGTCTCTGGATCAAACTCGCCTTTGCTGTAAATCCATGAAGCCTTGTGTGTTTCATTGCACCTGTGTCAGCTGTGGAATTTATCCAGATTCTTTCTCTGCAATATGTCAAGCTGGTGAATAGACTCAGAATTACCTCTCCAGTGTTATATACCTCTCCAAGGTATTTTGGACTTGAGAAATTAAAACCAGGCTGATAAAAATTATTCTTGGACTCCCAGACTACTGCTTTTAAGAATAATGCCAATACAATATTGAGGAAGTATATATCAATCTGTCCCTAAAATGAAAAAAATCTTGTTACCAGTAAGCACAAAGGTGTGTTCCACCATTATTTAAGAGAAACACAAGATTGGCTACATTTATACTTGTTCCCTTCCGCAGCTCTGTCAGGGATATAATTTAAAAAGCTTTCCTTGTATAGATGTTCCGTTGTGGGGTTTTGTTCTCTTTCTCTAAGCATGCATAGATTTTAGACTACTTCCCTTAAAAGAAAAAGTTACTCAAAGTGAAATATTCCTTTAGATCCAGTCACATCTATTCTAGTAAGAAAATTTGTACTTAATAGCTGTTGTTATTGTCAGTTTTTTCAATACAATGAAAACCTTTTTTACTTTCTTCAGTACTTTTGTTGCTTGAAAATGATATTGTTCTAAATTATTGTTCTGTCAGCTGGGGGAAGGGTTGTCAGTAAAAGAGAGGCATTATACTGGTGTTGCACATGCAAGGTCATCTGTACCTCTCTGTGTTTGAACCAATGCTGTTGTGGTTGGTAAGAGGGGGAGGTACAAGGCTCTTTGAGGCAAGGGAAATTTATTGCATTGCTTTTCCAAAAATTACTGCCTATGGAAGTGGAGCTTGGGGTATGGTGGAACCAGAAGCTTGCTTTATTCTTTGATGATAGTAAAAAGTTCTTTAAAAAGCCACATCCAAGCATGAAAAAATGCCCTGTGATGAGTGTAGTACTTCAGGTCTTGGTTGCTGTAACTGGTAGTGGGAGCACAGTGATAGGACTCCTCTAAAACATCCCCCCGGGACAGACACATAAATCCCGTGGCATGGGAAAGTGGAAAACTGGAGAAAGTTTCAGACTGCATTTATTTTAATTTTTTCTTCCGTGGAGTTCATATGAGCAAGTGTAAGGAGTGAGTGCCCCGGCATCCCCTTCCAGATATTCCATATTTCCATATCCAAATATTCCATATTTCTGACTCCCAAAGGCCTCCCTGGAATGTGAGGGAGCAATGCAGCAGGAGTTGCTAAAAGCCCTGGTTAGAGCTGTAATTAATGGATAGGGACATGTGAGGAACCCTGTCCTCGCAGGGATTTCAGATACAGCATTTCAGCGACAGTTCCTGTCAGCGTTAGGGCCCCCATTACCCCCCTTGAATATCGCCTAGAACCACAGCAATTTTTTAGCAGTAAAGTGCTTTTTCTGCAGCTGCGTGGGGCTGCAAGGGAATTGGCTGCTCAGATTCACCTCTGCCTGCTGCAGCTGCTTCTGCTGGTGCAGGAAATGAGGGATTGCCTAGCAGAGCTGTGAGCTGGAGAAGGGCTTTTGAAAGCAGCCTTCCAGGGAGGATAAGATTTGTAAAGGAAGCAGAGCCTGTGTGGAAGATCAGGGATAGAAATTCTGGGTGGTTTGACATTATTTAGGGAAGGCAGCTGGTTCTCAACAGCTCCCAGGCCCTTGAAGAAAGTTTGAAGGGAAGGAAGGCGCTTCAGGATCTGGTAGCAGGAGGGCTGCGTGCCTTGAGATGTGAGCAATACCTTGCAAGAGGCGCAGCTCCTGGAAAAATGCAATACCTGGATTTGAGTGTAATTCTCAGAGGAGGAGCAAATTGTAATTTTTAATTGGATGGTAGACAGTTCACTGGAAAATTAAGGTAGGAAGTAAATAACAGCCTGAAGGAATAAAAAAAAAAAAAAAAAGAGACTGTATTCTGCATAAATCTTGGCTTAAGGGAGTTCACTGTAGGAAGAGAACACTGAAATGGTGTTTAGTGTTAGCAAAATGTATCATCAATACTTTCATGTCTTGTTTTTCCTCTTCTCAACATCCCTGGGATCAGTGCTTTGCTGGCCATGTAACAGAATAATCTTTACAAGCTGGGGATGGGGGAGTTTTGTTTTCTTACCATAAATGGAGTTTTTTGATGAAAAATAAGTTTTTTATGGAGGCATCCTGCTGCCACTGAACATAGGTAGCCTTGATGAACATTTGAAAATACCAGAGAACTGGTAAGTTAAATATTGCACTGCTAGGGCCTTCTCACTGTTACAGTTTAAACTAAAAACTTAAGACCAAAGCTAGAAGTTCCACAGCCTAATGCTGCTAAAATTTATGTTCTTCACTCTGAACTGAAGCTCTGCTGCTTCAGTAACTAAAAAGAGGTCTTTCTTAGACTAAAAATACTGTGTTGAACATCAGGAAGTCAAGTTATATCAGCTTAATATTAAATTAATGGTCATTCATATACATCATTACCTCATACCATAACCTGTGCAGCTGTTCATGACATCTGCATCCAATCTATAGTTCATGACATGTCTTGACAGATACTTTACCAGAACCCCCGCCATGACTAATCTTGTAGTCATCAATTCTGCCTTTTTTACATTTGCTTGTTAATAAATGTAAATCTTCCTCGATATATGTATTCCAGCAGTGTGCCTGTATGTTCTAACAGTTACCCACATTTAATGCTCCTTTGGGATCTTTGGGCATGTAAGGAGCAATGAAAATGCACTTGGCACTTGTACATGTCATGGTAAAGTTTAATCTTTTATGATGGAAAGAGGCTGAGCCTATAAAATAAAAATAGTGCAGAAATTGTTCCTTGTTCTGGAAAACTGTCCAGATTCTATAGGCTGGAAATAATATTTACTGCTCTAGAGAGGACTGTCTTCAGCCAGATCACTGTGGGACTGAGGTTCTTCCAAAACAAGAAGATGACCACAGTCCTAGAATCAGCAGCAACCCTCCTTGGCTTCCCATGTGATGTAGATTTTCCCAACTCACATGTGCACACATTACTGTAAAATTAAAATGTCATCCTTCTGGTAGAATATTGAGTGCAGTTCCCCAGTAATGGAATTAACTCTTGGCTAAGAACTAGAGAGAAACCGATCAATGAAGATGTGCAAAATTTTCCAAAAAGCATTAGACATGGTTTGAGTCTGCACAGTTGGTTCCACACTGGAAACAGTCTCTTGGATTGCTTAAATGAAGATTAGATCTATTCAGGTATGACATGTGAATATAACTGCTTTTTCTTAGGGTGCCAAATCCAGCAGGTTGAAAATTATACTACTGTTTGGCTGGAGATTGATGACTCTAAAAGGTAGACTTAGGGCTTGCTTGGAATTCTTGCTTACTGATGGTGAATCATGGCTGAAAACAGCCTCCTGTTTTTATCTCTCCAAGAGCCCTAGGAAAAAAAGAAAGCAGCATTCATGTGAAGAAATTGTTTTCCCCCACATCATGTATTAACTTCAGCAGGTAGAAATGAGTTCAGAGTTCATGAGTATCTAAAGCTCCCCACTTTTCAACACTTTTTGTTTCTCTTTGCTTTTGACTCCGTTTAGAGTAGAAGAGTGGAATGGAAATGTCATTTTAAGGGATTATACTTCCTTGTTGTCCCTGATCTGTCTTAATTGTGTAGGAATTCAGACAGATTTTCTTTGTGTTCTTTGAATGAGATCAGCAGTAATATAACTGATAAAAAAATGGCATTGGCTCTGGCTCTGGAATAAGGACAATTCTTATGAGAAAAAATAGTAATTTATTCAAGGGTGAGCTAGTACCAGCTGCAGTGATGCATTTTTCTACACAGATGAACTGTGAAGGTTTGTTAAGCAAAGAATATTGAGTGTGCAGAAAACTGTAAAAGTTACCAAATCCAGCATGGATGAGCGGGAGCTGAAAGGGACTTGGAAAAGCGATGCCATCATAAAAGTGAGAGCTTTTCAAAACAAATGTTTGTCACCAGTTTAAAATTCTTACTGCATTTCTTAATCTCCAAGTATTTTTTTGTATCCTCTTCCCTAGTGTGCTGTTGGTGCAAGGTTGGCACCTTTCAGGCTGTCACGAGCTGTCCTTGTGAACGGGTTTTGTGATGGTTCGTGGGGGATCTCAGGGTGCAAAAAACCGACACGGTACAGGGGGTTTGCAGTGGTAATCAACACAAATGCACTTTTATTGAAATAACCACAACAGAAATGCATTGGGGAAGGATTGGGGGAAAAGGGGAAAATAAGGAAAAGAGGGAGGAAGAAGAAAAGGGTATATAGCTACCAAATGTGGAACTGCAAAGTCCTTTGGTGCCCAGCCGATGGAGTTCACCAGGTCACGTCTGGGGACATCTCAGGGATGCAGTTCATCTGGACCATAATTATGCTCTTCTTTGATGGGGGAAGGGGGATGAATTTTGAAACCAAGTCAAAGGTAGTGTATTGTATCTTTGGGGGAGAGAATGGTGTTTGGAAAAGGGTACACACAGTCCATGTTCTCAGCGGTGGGTGAGAGCCATTGTCTTCTTGGTCCACTGCTCACACCTGCAGCATCTGTCTGCTTTGGTCGGCTCGCCTCCCCCCGCACACCTCCCTGGGTTGGGGGTCCCAGTCCCAGTCCTTGGAAATTGTGTGAGGGATTTCACATAGGGATTTCATGTCTGGCTTTTTCTCTGGCAAAGAGGCTTCTTACATCTCAGTTTGTCTGTCACAGTGGTTGCAAATGAGCGAGAGGGGTCTCCTGTGGGGGACCACCCCCAAAACACAGGAGAAGTCCAGCCAGGCCGAGGGGTGGGGAAAAATCCCAGAGCTATTGTTGCAAAATTGTCAGAATGTCCTTTTTCTTCTCATTAGTGTAGCATAAAGTAAACACACCTGTGAAAACAATAGCTTAGCAATTCTCTCAGGTCTCGGGGCCTTCAGTGTGTAACTCTTCTCCTAGAGAGCCAGAGATTTTAGACAGGGGGATCTTTTCTTCAGTGATCCCCCAGTGACGACCCCGAGGCAGATGAGGGAAATTTCAGAAATACTCTCACACAGGTGTAGCATCAGCCTGAGCCTGCCAGAGGGAGCTGGACACCTTTATAGTGTTGAGATGGGGGCATTGCCCTGGGAGCTGCCAACAACAACTGCTGGGAATGAGGACAGTGGATATGGAGAGCCCCAAATAAAGACCTCTTGTAGCCTTCAGGGGGTGTGAATTGCCAGCATAGGCCATTGCTCTCCAGGCCTGTTTTGTACATTGATTACAAAGAGTTGTTTTAAATCTCTTCTGGTAGCCATGGTAAATCACCGCTTTAATTACTGTCTAGGCAGCTGGCTTGTTGAATTCTGTTGAATGGCATTAGCTTATTCACTTAATTCTGAATTGCAAAAAGGCCACATTTAAATTTACCATCTCTCAGGTTCAGTTGATCTGAGAAATAAAATATCTGAGAGGATGTAAGAAAATCTGGCTGATGTTTTACTGGAAGGGTGTCAGAGAGACAGTAATGAAATAATTTAGGTTATGTATGGACATGCATAGTCAACCCCTTTTCCCCTCCTTTTCACAGGGAGGCAAAAAAAGAAGGAGCAGAGCAGTGCTCCTACTCTGAAATATTCATGAATTATGAGGATCGCTTTATTTTTCTTTCTTTGTGGGTTCACAGGCTCACCTCATGCACAGTTCTTTGTCTGGGCTCTTAAGCCAGTTTCATGGTCACATTCCATCTGGGACAGTAATTAACTAATAGTGATTATATCCCTGGGGCCTCTGGTATCATCCTCTGCTTTTATGGGAAGGTCTCTGCCATCATCTCATGACTGTCAGTAACTTTGGGAACAGTTTAGGATATCTTATGAGTGACTTGGGGATACTTCATCAGAGCTTGATGTTAAAATGTAGAGCATGACTGGAGACCAGTCACACAGCCCTTTCCTGCACAGCTATGGGCAGGTACTAATCCTACCATCTAGAGGCTATTTTGCTTGTAACTCTGGCTCTCCTCTGAAGTAAGGCCTTCTCTTGCCTCCAAAGCAGCCAGAACAATAAATCTGGAACTAATGGTTTAAACCTTGGATCAAATCGTGCAGAAGTCCCTTGCAATTGGTCTTGGTAATTCTCTTTCCTGGAGAGGATCTACCCCATGCCCACAATGTGTGCATGGATATCCATTGTTGCCGCAGGTTGTGGGAAGGTTTGCTCTTCTGCACAGTAAATGGATGGTCTGAAACTTCCTCACAAGAGCTGTTTCACTCATTTCCTCTTCTCTGTTATTTTCATTCCAAAAAATTTATTAAATTCAGGCTCATATTCAAAACCTTGCATACAACAAAACGAAAAAATTGAGCAACTCACGAAACCTGCAGTTGAATGCCATGTTTATGCAAAATAACAGAATTTTAGGGGAGTTGGCACTAACTGCCTACAGTGCATTAGATAGAGTCCCAATAAAGGGAATCTTTCCTGAATTCAGGAAAATTCAGGAAAGCGCCTCCCGGACTTTCCCTGGAATTCAGCAAGTGCTTTGCAGCTTGAAATTGGAAGGAAAGCCTCAGATTTAGCAGCCAGAGCTTCAGGAGGAGCAGCAGCGAGCACAGCATCGGTTTTGCAGCAGCTCCTTCCATGTGCATGTTTTTGGGAGTGGAAAGGCTTGCAGAGTGTTAAAGTAGCTTTTTCTCTCCGCTGGAAAGCTGAACGCTCAGTGCCAGTCTTCTGCAGCTTCTTTCTTCACGTTTCAGCAGCTAGCACGCTCTCCGTGTGCAGGAGAAGCGGCAGAGGCTTCCTTGCCGGAGAAGCGGCACCTTCGCCGGCAGAGAGCATCCTGCCGGCCGCGGTGCGCTCCGGAGCGGGGGCTTGTGCCGAAAGAGGCCGGCAACAGGCGCTTACCTTCGGACAGCTCCGGATCGCCGTCTAATGCGTCTCTTGTCGCCTACACGGCAGGGAAAAGCTTTTCCACTCTGTCTAGGAAGGAGAAAGTGTGCCAGCACAGCAAATGCCTCCCGGACTTTCCCTGGAATTCAGCAAGTGCTTTGCAGCTTGAAATTGGAAGGAAAGCCTCAGATTTAGCAGCCAGAGCTTCAGGAGGAGCAGCAGCGAGCACAGCATCGGTTTTGCAGCAGCTCCTTCCATGTGCATGTTTTTGGGAGTGGAAAGGCTTGCAGAGTGTTAAAGTAGCTTTTTCTCTCCGCTGGAAAGCTGCACGCTCAGTGCCAGTGTTCTGCAGCTTCTTTCTTCACGTTTCAGCAGCTAGCACGCTCTCCGTGTGCTGGAGAAGCGGCAGAGGCTTCCTTGCCGGAGAAGCGGCACCTTCGCCGGCAGAGAGCATCCTGCCGGCCGCGGTGCGCTCCGGAGCGGGGGCTTGTGCCGAAAGAGGCCGGCAACAGGCGCTTACCTTCGGACAGCTCCGGATCGCCGTCTAATGCGTCTCTTGTCGCCTACACGGCAGGGAAAAGCTTTTCCACTCTGTCTAGGAAGGAGAAAGTGTGCCAGCACAGCAAATGCCTCCCGGACTTTCCCTGGAATTCAGCAAGTGCTTTGCAGCTTGAAATTGGAAGGAAAGCCTCAGATTTAGCAGCCAGAGCTTCAGGAGGAGCAGCAGCGAGCACAGCATCGGTTTTGCAGCAGCTCCTTCCATGTGCATGTTTTTGGGAGTGGAAAGGCTTGCAGAGTGTTAAAGTAGCTTTTTCTCTCCGCTGGAAAGCTGCACGCTCAGTGCCAGTGTTCTGCAGCTTCTTTCTTCACGTTTCAGCAGCTAGCACGCTCTCCGTGTGCTGGAGAAGCGGCAGAGGCTTCCTTGCCGGAGAAGCGGCACCTTCGCCGGCAGAGAGCATCCTGCCGGCCGCGGTGCGCTCCGGAGCGGGGGCTTGTGCCGAAAGAGGCCGGCAACAGGCGCTTACCTTCGGACAGCTCCGGATCGCCGTCTAATGCGTCTCTTGTCGCCTACACGGCAGGGAAAAGCTTTTCCACTCTGTCTAGGAAGGAGAAAGTGTGCCAGCACAGCAAATGCCTCCCGGGCTTTCCCTGGAATTCAGCAAGTGCTTTGCAGCTTGAAATTGGAAGGAAAGCCTCAGATTTAGCAGCCAGAGCTTCAGGAGGAGCAGCAGCGAGCACAGCATCGGTTTTGCAGCAGCTCCTTCCATGTGCATGTTTTTGGGAGTTGAAAGGCTTGCAGAGTGTTAAAGTAGCTTTTTCTCTCCGCTGGAAAGCTGCACGCTCAGTGCCAGTGTTCTGCAGCTTCTTTCTTCACGTTTCAGCAGCTAGCACGCTCTCCGTGTGCTGGAGAAGCGGCAGAGGCTTCCTTGCCGGAGAAGCGGCACCTTCGCCGGCAGAGAGCATCCTGCCGGCCGCGGTGCGCTCCGGAGCGGGGGCTTGTGCCGAAAGAGGCCGGCAACAGGCGCTTACCTTCGGACAGCTCCGGATCGCCGTCTAATGCGTCTCTTGTCGCCTACACGGCAGGGAAAAGCTTTTCCACTCTGTCTAGGAAGGAGAAAGTGTGCCAGCACAGCAAATGCCTCCCGGACTTTCCCTGCAATTCAGCAAGTGCTTTGCAGCTTGAAATTGGAAGGAAAGCCTCAGATTTAGCAGCCAGAGCTTCAGGAGGAGCAGCAGCGAGCACAGCATCGGTTTTGCAGCAGCTCCTTCCATGTGCATGTTTTTGGGAGTGGAAAGGCTTGCAGAGTGTTAAAGTAGCTTTTTCTCTCCGCTGGAAAGCTGCACGCTCAGTGCCAGTGTTCTGCAGCTTCTTTCTTCACGTTTCAGCAGCTAGCACGCTCTCCGTGTGCTGGAGAAGCGGCAGAGGCTTCCTTGCCGGAGAAGCGGCACCTTCGCCGGCAGAGAGCATCCTGCCGGCCGCGGTGCGCTCCGGAGCGGGGGCTTGTGCCGAAAGAGGCCGGCAACAGGCGCTTACCTTCGGACAGCTCCGGATCGCCGTCTAATGCGTCTCTTGTCGCCTACACGGCAGGGAAAAGCTTTTCCACTCTGTCTAGGAAGGAGAAAGTGTGCCAGCACAGCAAATGCCTCCCGGACTTTCCCTGCAATTCAGCAAGTGCTTTGCAGCTTGAAATTGGAAGGAAAGCCTCAGATTTAGCAGCCAGAGCTTCAGGAGGAGCAGCAGCGAGCACAGCATCGGTTTTGCAGCAGCTCCTTCCATGTGCATGTTTTTGGGAGTGGAAAGGCTTGCAGAGTGGTAAAGTAGCTTTTTCTCTCCGCTGGAAAGCTGCACGCTCAGTGCCAGTGTTCTGCAGCTTCTTTCTTCACGTTTCAGCAGCTAGCACGCTCTCCGTGTGCTGGAGAAGCGGCAGAGGCTTCCTTGCCGGAGAAGCGGCACCTTCGCCGGCAGAGAGCATCCTGCCGGCCGCGGTGCGCTCCGGAGCGGGGGCTTGTGCCGAAAGAGGCCGGCAACAGGCGCTTACCTTCGGACAGCTCCGGATCGCCGTCTAATGCGTCTCTTGTCGCCTACACGGCAGGGAAAAGCTTTTCCACTCTGTCTAGGAAGGAGAAAGTGTGCCAGCACAGCAAATGCCTCCCGGACTTTCCCTGGAATTCAGCAAGTGCTTTGCAGCTTGAAATTGGAAGGAAAGCCTCAGATTTAGCAGCCAGAGCTTCAGGAGGAGCAGCAGCGAGCACAGCATCGGTTTTGCAGCAGCTCCTTCCATGTGCATGTTTTTGGGAGTGGAAAGGCTTGCAGAGTGTTAAAGTAGCTTTTTCTCTCCGCTGGAAAGCTGCACGCTCAGTGCCAGTCTTCTGCAGCTTCTTTCTTCACGTTTCAGCAGCTAGCACGCTCTCCGTGTGCTGGAGAAGCGGCAGAGGCTTCCTTGCCGGAGAAGCGGCACCTTCGCCGGCAGAGAGCATCCTGCCGGCCGCGGTGCGCTCCGGAGCGGGGGCTTGTGCCGAAAGAGGCCGGCAACAGGCGCTTACCTTCGGACAGCTCCGGATCGCCGTCTAATGCGTCTCTTGTCGCCTACACGGCAGGGAAAAGCTTTTCCACTCTGTCTAGGAAGGAGAAAGTGTGCCAGCACAGCAAATGCCTCCCGGACTTTCCCTGGAATTCAGCAAGTGCTTTGCAGCTTGAAATTGGAAGGAAAGCCTCAGATTTAGCAGCCAGAGCTTCAGGAGGAGCAGCAGCGAGCACAGCATCGGTTTTGCAGCAGCTCCTTCCATGTGCATGTTTTTGGGAGTTGAAAGGCTTGCAGAGTGTTAAAGTAGCTTTTTCTCTCCGCTGGAAAGCTGCACGCTCAGTGCCAGTGTTCTGCAGCTTCTTTCTTCACGTTTCAGCAGCTAGCACGCTCTCCGTGTGCTGGAGAAGCGGCAGAGGCTTCCTTGCCGGAGAAGCGGCACCTTCGCCGGCAGAGAGCATCCTGCCGGCCGCGGTGCGCTCCGGAGCGGGGGCTTGTGCCGAAAGAGGCCGGCAACAGGCGCTTACCTTCGGACAGCTCCGGATCGCCGTCTAATGCGTCTCTTGTCGCCTACACGGCAGGGAAAAGCTTTTCCACTCTGTCTAGGAAGGAGAAAGTGTGCCAGCACAGCAAATGCCTCCCGGACTTTCCCTGGAATTCAGCAAGTGCTTTGCAGCTTGAAATTGGAAGGAAAGCCTCAGATTTAGCAGCCAGAGCTTCAGGAGGAGCAGCAGCGAGCACAGCATCGGTTTTGCAGCAGCTCCTTCCATGTGCATGTTTTTGGGAGTTGAAAGGCTTGCAGAGTGTTAAAGTAGCTTTTTCTCTCCGCTGGAAAGCTGCACGCTCAGTGCCAGTGTTCTGCAGCTTCTTTCTTCACGTTTCAGCAGCTAGCACGCTCTCCGTGTGCTGGAGAAGCGGCAGAGGCTTCCTTGCCGGAGAAGCGGCACCTTCGCCGGCAGAGAGCATCCTGCCGGCCGCGGTGCGCTCCGGAGCGGGGGCTTGTGCCGAAAGAGGCCGGCAACAGGCGCTTACCTTCGGACAGCTCCGGATCGCCGTCTAATGCGTCTCTTGTCGCCTACACGGCAGGGAAAAGCTTTTCCACTCTGTCTAGGAAGGAGAAAGTGTGCCAGCACAGCAAATGCCTCCCGGACTTTCCCTGCAATTCAGCAAGTGCTTTGCAGCTTGAAATTGGAAGGAAAGCCTCAGATTTAGCAGCCAGAGCTTCAGGAGGAGCAGCAGCGAGCACAGCATCGGTTTTGCAGCAGCTCCTTCCATGTGCATGTTTTTGGGAGTTGAAAGGCTTGCAGAGTGTTAAAGTAGCTTTTTCTCTCCGCTGGAAAGCTTCACGCTCAGTGCCAGTGTTCTGCAGCTTCTTTCTTCACGTTTCAGCAGCTAGCACGCTCTCCGTGTGCTGGAGAAGCGGCAGAGGCTTCCTTGCCGGAGAAGCGGCACCTTCGCCGGCAGAGAGCATCCTGCCGGCCGCGGTGCGCTCCGGAGCGGAGGCTTGTGCCGAAAGAGGCCGGCAACAGGCGCTTACCTTCGGACAGCTCCGGATCGCCGTCTAATGCGTCTCTTGTCGCCTACACGGCAGGGAAAAGCTTTTCCACTCTGTCTAAGAAGGAGAAAGTGTGCCAGCACAGCAAATGCCTCCCGGACTTTCCCTGGAATTCAGCAAGTGCTTTGCAGCTTGAAATTGGAAGGAAAGCCTCAGATTTAGCAGCCAGAGCTTCAGGAGGAGCAGCAGCGAGCACAGCATCGGTTTTGCAGCAGCTCCTTCCATGTGCATGTTTTTGGGAGTGGAAAGGCTTGCAGAGTGTTAAAGTAGCTTTTTCTCTCCGCTGGAAAGCTGCACGCTCAGTGCCAGTCTTCTGCAGCTTCTTTCTTCACGTTTCAGCAGCTAGCACGCTCTCCGTGTGCTGGAGAAGCGGCAGAGGCTTCCTTGCCGGAGAAGCGGCACCTTCGCCGGCAGAGAGCATCCTGCCGGCCGCGGTGCGCTCCGGAGCGGGGGCTTGTGCCGAAAGAGGCCGGCAACAGGCGCTTACCTTCGGACAGCTCCGGATCGCCGTCTAATGCGTCTCTTGTCGCCTACACGGCAGGGAAAAGCTTTTCCACTCTGTCTAGGAAGGAGAAAGTGTGCCAGCACAGCAAATGCCTCCCGGACTTTCCCTGCAATTCAGCAAGTGCTTTGCAGCTTGAAATTGGAAGGAAAGCCTCAGATTTAGCAGCCAGAGCTTCAGGAGGAGCAGCAGCGAGCACAGCATCGGTTTTGCAGCAGCTCCTTCCATGTGCATGTTTTTGGGAGTGGAAAGGCTTGCAGAGTGTTAAAGTAGCTTTTTCTCTCCGCTGGAAAGCTGCACGCTCAGTGCCAGTGTTCTGCAGCTTCTTTCTTCACGTTTCAGCAGCTAGCACGCTCTCCGTGTGCTGGAGAAGCGGCAGAGGCTTCCTTGCCGGAGAAGCGGCACCTTCGCCGGCAGAGAGCATCCTGCCGGCCGCGGTGCGCTCCGGAGCGGGGGCTTGTGCCGAAAGAGGCCGGCAACAGGCGCTTACCTTCGGACAGCTCCGGATCGCCGTCTAATGCGTCTCTTGTCGCCTACACGGCAGGGAAAAGCTTTTCCACTCTGTCTAGGAAGGAGAAAGTGTGCCAGCACAGCAAATGCCTCCCGGACTTTCCCTGGAATTCAGCAAGTGCTTTGCAGCTTGAAATTGGAAGGAAAGCCTCAGATTTAGCAGCCAGAGCTTCAGGAGGAGCAGCAGCGAGCACAGCATCGGTTTTGCAGCAGCTCCTTCCATGTGCATGTTTTTGGGAGTTGAAAGGCTTGCAGAGTGTTAAAGTAGCTTTTTCTCTCCGCTGGAAAGCTGCACGCTCAGTGCCAGTCTTCTGCAGCTTCTTTCTTCACGTTTCAGCAGCTAGCACGCTCTCCGTGTGCTGGAGAAGCGGCAGAGGCTTCCTTGCCGGAGAAGCGGCACCTTCGCCGGCAGAGAGCATCCTGCCGGCCGCGGTGCGCTCCGGAGCGGGGGCTTGTGCCGAAAGAGGCCGGCAACAGGCGCTTACCTTCGGACAGCTCCGGATCGCCGTCTAATGCGTCTCTTGTCGCCTACACGGCAGGGAAAAGCTTTTCCACTCTGTCTAGGAAGGAGAAAGTGTGCCAGCACAGCAAATGCCTCCCGGACTTTCCCTGGAATTCAGCAAGTGCTTTGCAGCTTGAAATTGGAAGGAAAGCCTCAGATTTAGCAGCCAGAGCTTCAGGAGGAGCAGCAGCGAGCACAGCATCGGTTTTGCAGCAGCTCCTTCCATGTGCATGTTTTTGGGAGTGGAAAGGCTTGCAGAGTGTTAAAGTAGCTTTTTCTCTCCGCTGGAAAGCTGCACGCTCAGTGCCAGTCTTCTGCAGCTTCTTTCTTCACGTTTCAGCAGCTAGCACGCTCTCCGTGTGCTGGAGAAGCGGCAGAGGCTTCCTTGCCGGAGAAGCGGCACCTTCGCCGGCAGAGAGCATCCTGCCGGCCGCGGTGCGCTCCGGAGCGGGGGCTTGTGCCGAAAGAGGCCGGCAACAGGCGCTTACCTTCGGACAGCTCCGGATCGCCGTCTAATGCGTCTCTTGTCGCCTACACGGCAGGGAAAAGCTTTTCCACTCTGTCTAGGAAGGAGAAAGTGTGCCAGCACAGCAAATGCCTCCCGGACTTTCCCTGCAATTCACCAAGTGCTTTGCAGCTTGAAATTGGAAGGAAAGCCTCAGATTTAGCAGCCAGAGCTTCAGGAGGAGCAGCAGCGAGCACAGCATCGCTTTTGCAGCAGCTCCTTCCATGTGCATGTTTTTGGGAGTGGAAAGGCTTGCAGAGTGTTAAAGTAGCTTTTTCTCTCCGCTGGAAAGCTGCACGCTCAGTGCCAGTGTTCTGCAGCTTCTTTCTTCACGTTTCAGCAGCTAGCACGCTCTCCGTGTGCTGGAGAAGCGGCAGAGGCTTCCTTGCCGGAGAAGCGGCACCTTCGCCGGCAGAGAGCATCCTGCCGGCCGCGGTGCGCTCCGGAGCGGGGGCTTGTGCCGAAAGAGGCCGGCAACAGGCGCTTACCTTCGGACAGCTCCGGATCGCCGTCTAATGCGTCTCTTGTCGCCTACACGGCAGGGAAAAGCTTTTCCACTCTGTCTAGGAAGGAGAAAGTGTGCCAGCACAGCAAATGCCTCCCGGACTTTCCCTGCAATTCAGCAAGTGCTTTGCAGCTTGAAATTGGAAGGAAAGCCTCAGATTTAGCAGCCAGAGCTTCAGGAGGAGCAGCAGCGAGCACAGCATCGGTTTTGCAGCAGCTCCTTCCATGTGCATGTTTTTGGGAGTTGAAAGGCTTGCAGAGTGTTAAAGTAGCTTTTTCTCTCCGCTGGAAAGCTGCACGCTCAGTGCCAGTGTTCTGCAGCTTCTTTCTTCACGTTTCAACAGCTAGCACGCTCTCCGTGTGCTGGAGAAGCGGCAGAGGCTTCCTTGCCGGAGAAGCGGCACCTTCGCCGGCAGAGAGCATCCTGCCGGCCGCGGTGCGCTCCGGAGCGGGGGCTTGTGCCGAAAGAGGCCGGCAACAGGCGCTTACCTTCGGACAGCTCCGGATCGCCGTCTAATGCGTCTCTTGTCGCCTACACGGCAGGGAAAAGCTTTTCCACTCTGTCTAGGAAGGAGAAAGTGTGCCAGCACAGCAAATGCCTCCCGGACTTTCCCTGGAATTCAGCAAGTGCTTTGCAGCTTGAAATTGGAAGGAAAGCCTCAGATTTAGCAGCCAGAGCTTCAGGAGGAGCAGCAGCGAGCACAGCATCGGTTTTGCAGCAGCTCCTTCCATGTGCATGTTTTTGGGAGTTGAAAGGCTTGCAGAGTGTTAAAGTAGCTTTTTCTCTCCGCTGGAAAGCTTCACGCTCAGTGCCAGTGTTCTGCAGCTTCTTTCTTCACGTTTCAGCAGCTAGCACGCTCTCCGTGTGCTGGAGAAGCGGCAGAGGCTTCCTTGCCGGAGAAGCGGCACCTTCGCCGGCAGAGAGCATCCTGCCGGCCGCGGTGCGCTCCGGAGCGGAGGCTTGTGCCGAAAGAGGCCGGCAACAGGCGCTTACCTTCGGACAGCTCCGGATCGCCGTCTAATGCGTCTCTTGTCGCCTACACGGCAGGGAAAAGCTTTTCCACTCTGTCTAGGAAGGAGAAAGTGTGCCAGCACAGCAAATGCCTCCCGGACTTTCCCTGGAATTCAGCAAGTGCTTTGCAGCTTGAAATTGGAAGGAAAGCCTCAGATTTAGCAGCCAGAGCTTCAGGAGGAGCAGCAGCGAGCACAGCATCGGTTTTGCAGCAGCTCCTTCCATGTGCATGTTTTTGGGAGTGGAAAGGCTTGCAGAGTGTTAAAGTAGCTTTTTCTCTCCGCTGGAAAGCTGCACGCTCAGTGCCAGTCTTCTGCAGCTTCTTTCTTCACGTTTCAGCAGCTAGCACGCTCTCCGTGTGCTGGAGAAGCGGCAGAGGCTTCCTTGCCGGAGAAGCGGCACCTTCGCCGGCAGAGAGCATCCTGCCGGCCGCGGTGCGCTCCGGAGCGGGGGCTTGTGCCGAAAGAGGCCGGCAACAGGCGCTTACCTTCGGACAGCTCCGGATCGCCGTCTAATGCGTCTCTTGTCGCCTACACGGCAGGGAAAAGCTTTTCCACTCTGTCTAGGAAGGAGAAAGTGTGCCAGCACAGCAAATGCCTCCCGGACTTTCCCTGCAATTCAGCAAGTGCTTTGCAGCTTGAAATTGGAAGGAAAGCCTCAGATTTAGCAGCCAGAGCTTCAGGAGGAGCAGCAGCGAGCACAGCATCGGTTTTGCAGCAGCTCCTTCCATGTGCATGTTTTTGGGAGTGGAAAGGCTTGCAGAGTGTTAAAGTAGCTTTTTCTCTCCGCTGGAAAGCTGCACGCTCAGTGCCAGTGTTCTGCAGCTTCTTTCTTCACGTTTCAGCAGCTAGCACGCTCTCCGTGTGCTGGAGAAGCGGCAGAGGCTTCCTTGCCGGAGAAGCGGCACCTTCGCCGGCAGAGAGCATCCTGCCGGCCGCGGTGCGCTCCGGAGCGGGGGCTTGTGCCGAAAGAGGCCGGCAACAGGCGCTTACCTTCGGACAGCTCCGGATCGCCGTCTAATGCGTCTCTTGTCGCCTACACGGCAGGGAAAAGCTTTTCCACTCTGTCTAGGAAGGAGAAAGTGTGCCAGCACAGCAAATGCCTCCCGGACTTTCCCTGGAATTCAGCAAGTGCTTTGCAGCTTGAAATTGGAAGGAAAGCCTCAGATTTAGCAGCCAGAGCTTCAGGAGGAGCAGCAGCGAGCACAGCATCGGTTTTGCAGCAGCTCCTTCCATGTGCATGTTTTTGGGAGTTGAAAGGCTTGCAGAGTGTTAAAGTAGCTTTTTCTCTCCGCTGGAAAGCTGCACGCTCAGTGCCAGTCTTCTGCAGCTTCTTTCTTCACGTTTCAGCAGCTAGCACGCTCTCCGTGTGCTGGAGAAGCGGCAGAGGCTTCCTTGCCGGAGAAGCGGCACCTTCGCCGGCAGAGAGCATCCTGCCGGCCGCGGTGCGCTCCGGAGCGGGGGCTTGTGCCGAAAGAGGCCGGCAACAGGCGCTTACCTTCGGACAGCTCCGGATCGCCGTCTAATGCGTCTCTTGTCGCCTACACGGCAGGGAAAAGCTTTTCCACTCTGTCTAGGAAGGAGAAAGTGTGCCAGCACAGCAAATGCCTCCCGGACTTTCCCTGGAATTCAGCAAGTGCTTTGCAGCTTGAAATTGGAAGGAAAGCCTCAGATTTAGCAGCCAGAGCTTCAGGAGGAGCAGCAGCGAGCACAGCATCGGTTTTGCAGCAGCTCCTTCCATGTGCATGTTTTTGGGAGTTGAAAGGCTTGCAGAGTGTTAAAGTAGCTTTTTCTCTCCGCTGGAAAGCTGCACGCTCAGTGCCAGTCTTCTGCAGCTTCTTTCTTCACGTTTCAGCAGCTAGCACGCTCTCCGTGTGCTGGAGAAGCGGCAGAGGCTTCCTTGCCGGAGAAGCGGCACCTTCGCCGGCAGAGAGCATCCTGCCGGCCGCGGTGCGCTCCGGAGCGGGGGCTTGTGCCGAAAGAGGCCGGCAACAGGCGCTTACCTTCGGACAGCTCCGGATCGCCGTCTAATGCGTCTCTTGTCGCCTACACGGCAGGGAAAAGCTTTTCCACTCTGTCTAGGAAGGAGAAAGTGTGCCAGCACAGCAAATGCCTCCCGGACTTTCCCTGCAATTCACCAAGTGCTTTGCAGCTTGAAATTGGAAGGAAAGCCTCAGATTTAGCAGCCAGAGCTTCAGGAGGAGCAGCAGCGAGCACAGCATCGCTTTTGCAGCAGCTCCTTCCATGTGCATGTTTTTGGGAGTGGAAAGGCTTGCAGAGTGTTAAAGTAGCTTTTTCTCTCCGCTGGAAAGCTGCACGCTCAGTGCCAGTGTTCTGCAGCTTCTTTCTTCACGTTTCAGCAGCTAGCACGCTCTCCGTGTGCTGGAGAAGCGGCAGAGGCTTCCTTGCCGGAGAAGCGGCACCTTCGCCGGCAGAGAGCATCCTGCCGGCCGCGGTGCGCTCCGGAGCGGGGGCTTGTGCCGAAAGAGGCCGGCAACAGGCGCTTACCTTCGGACAGCTCCGGATCGCCGTCTAATGCGTCTCTTGTGGCCTACACGGCAGGGAAAAGCTTTTCCACTCTGTCTAGGAAGGAGAAAGTGTGCCAGCACAGCAAATGCCTCCCGGACTTTCCCTGGAATTCAGCAAGTGCTTTGCAGCTTGAAATTGGAAGGAAAGCCTCAGATTTAGCAGCCAGAGCTTCAGGAGGAGCAGCAGCGAGCACAGCATCGGTTTTGCAGCAGCTCCTTCCATGTGCATGTTTTTGGGAGTGGAAAGGCTTGCAGAGTGTTCAAGTAGCTTTTTCTCTCCGCTGGAAAGCTGCACGCTCAGTGCCAGTGTTCTGCAGCTTCTTTCTTCACGTTTCAGCAGCTAGCACGCTCTCCGTGTGCTGGAGAAGCGGCAGAGGCTTCCTTGCCGGAGAAGCGGCACCTTCGCCGGCAGAGAGCATCCTGCCGGCCGCGGTGCGCTCCGGAGCGGGGGCTTGTGCCGAAAGAGGCCGGCAACAGGCGCTTACCTTCGGACAGCTCCGGATCGCCGTCTAATGCGTCTCTTGTGGCCTACACGGCAGGGAAAAGCTTTTCCACTCTGTCTAGGAAGGAGAAAGTGTGCCAGCACAGCAAATGCCTCCCGGACTTTCCCTGGAATTCAGCAAGTGCTTTGCAGCTTGAAATTGGAAGGAAAGCCTCAGATTTAGCAGCCAGAGCTTCAGGAGGAGCAGCAGCGAGCACAGCATCGGTTTTGCAGCAGCTCCTTCCATGTGCATGTTTTTGGGAGTGGAAAGGCTTGCAGAGTGTTAAAGTAGATTTTTCTCTCCGCTGGAAAGCTGCACGCTCAGTGCCAGTCTTCTGCAGCTTCTTTCTTCACGTTTCAGCAGCTAGCACGCTCTCCGTGTGCTGGAGAAGCGGCAGAGGCTTCCTTGCCGGAGAAGCGGCACCTTCGCCGGCAGAGAGCATCCTGCCGGCCGCGGTGCGCTCCGGAGCGGGGGCTTGTGCCGAAAGAGGCCGGCAACAGGCGCTTACCTTCGGACAGCTCCGGATGCCCGTCTCATGCGTCTCTTGTCGCCTCCACGGCAGGGAAAAGCTTTTCCACTCTGTCTAGGAAGGAGAAAGTGTGCCAGCACAGCAAATGCCTCCCGGACTTTCCCTGGAATTCAGCAAGTGCTTTGCAGCTTGAAATTGGAAGGAAAGCCTCAGATTTAGCAGCCAGAGCTTCAGGAGGAGCAGCAGCGAGCACAGCATCGGTTTTGCAGCAGCTCCTTCCATGTGCATGTTTTTGGGAGTGGAAAGGCTTGCAGAGTGTTAAAGTAGCTTTTTCTCTCCGCTGGAAAGCTGCACGCTCAGTGCCAGTCTTCTGCAGCTTCTTTCTTCACGTTTCAGCAGCTAGCACGCTCTCCGTGTGCTGGAGAAGCGGCAGAGGCTTCCTTGCCGGAGAAGCGGCACCTTCGCCGGCAGAGAGCATCCTGCCGGCCGCGGTGCGCTCCGGAGCGGGGGCTTGTGCCGAAAGAGGCCGGCAACAGGCGCTTACCTTCGGACAGCTCCGGATGCCCGTCTCATGCGTCTCTTGTCGCCTCCACGGCAGGGAAAAGCTTTTCCACTCTGTCTAGGAAGGAGAAAGTGTGCCAGCACAGCAAATGCCTCCCGGACTTTCCCTGGAATTCAGCAAGTGCTTTGCAGCTTGAAATTGGAAGGAAAGCCTCAGATTTAGCAGCCAGAGCTTCAGGAGGAGCAGCAGCGAGCACAGCATCGGTTTTGCAGCAGCTCCTTCCAAGTGCATGTTTTTGGGAGTGGAAAGGCTTGCAGAGTGTTCAAGTAGCTTTTTCTCTCCGCTGGAAAGCTGCACGCTCAGTGCCAGTGTTCTGCAGCTTCTTTCTTCACGTTTCAGCAGCTAGCACGCTCTCCGTGTGCTGGAGAAGCGGCAGAGGCTTCCTTGCCGGAGAAGCGGCACCTTCGCCGGCAGAGAGCATCCTGCCGGCCGCGGTGCGCTCCGGAGCGGGGGCTTGTGCCGAAAGAGGCCGGCAACAGGCGCTTACCTTCGGACAGCTCCGGATCGCCGTCTAATGCGTCTCTTGTGGCCTACACGGCAGGGAAAAGCTTTTCCACTCTGTCTAGGAAGGAGAAAGTGTGCCAGCACAGCAAATGCCTCCCGGACTTTCCCTGGAATTCAGCAAGTGCTTTGCAGCTTGAAATTGGAAGGAAAGCCTCAGATTTAGCAGCCAGAGCTTCAGGAGGAGCAGCAGCGAGCACAGCATCGGTTTTGCAGCAGCTCCTTCCATGTGCATGTTTTTGGGAGTGGAAAGGCTTGCAGAGTGTTAAAGTAGCTTTTTCTCTCCGCTGGAAAGCTGCACGCTCAGTGCCAGTCTTCTGCAGCTTCTTTCTTCACGTTTCAGCAGCTAGCACGCTCTCCGTGTGCTGGAGAAGCGGCAGAGGCTTCCTTGCCGGAGAAGCGGCACCTTCGCCGGCAGAGAGCATCCTGCCGGCCGCGGTGCGCTCCGGAGCGGGGGCTTGTGCCGAAAGAGGCCGGCAACAGGCGCTTACCTTCGGACAGCTCCGGATGCCCGTCTCATGCGTCTCTTGTCGCCTACACGGCAGGGAAAAGCTTTTCCACTCTGTCTAGGAAGGAGAAAGTGTGCCAGCACAGCAAATGCCTCCCGGACTTTCCCTGCAATTCAGCAAGTGCTTTGCAGCTTGAAATTGGAAGGAAAGCCTCAGATTTAGCAGCCAGAGCTTCAGGAGGAGCAGCAGCGAGCACAGCATCGGTTTTGCAGCAGCTCCTTCCAAGTGCATGTTTTTGGGAGTGGAAAGGCTTGCAGAGTGTTCAAGTAGCTTTTTCTCTCCGCTGGAAAGCTGCACGCTCAGTGCCAGTGTTCTGCAGCTTCTTTCTTCACGTTTCAGCAGCTAGCACGCTCTCCGTGTGCTGGAGAAGCGGCAGAGGCTTCCTTGCCGGAGAAGCGGCACCTTCGCCGGCAGAGAGCATCCTGCCGGCCGCGGTGCGCTCCGGAGCGGGGGCTTGTGCCGAAAGAGGCCGGCAACAGGCGCTTACCTTCGGACAGCTCCGGATCGCCGTCTAATGCGTCTCTTGTGGCCTACACGGCAGGGAAAAGCTTTTCCACTCTGTCTAGGAAGGAGAAAGTGTGCCAGCACAGCAAATGCCTCCCGGACTTTCCCTGGAATTCAGCAAGTGCTTTGCAGCTTGAAATTGGAAGGAAAGCCTCAGATTTAGCAGCCAGAGCTTCAGGAGGAGCAGCAGCGAGCACAGCATCGGTTTTGCAGCAGCTCCTTCCATGTGCATGTTTTTGGGAGTGGAAAGGCTTGCAGAGTGTTAAAGTAGCTTTTTCTCTCCGCTGGAAAGCTGCACGCTCAGTGCCAGTCTTCTGCAGCTTCTTTCTTCACGTTTCAGCAGCTAGCACGCTCTCCGTGTGCTGGAGAAGCGGCAGAGGCTTCCTTGCCGGAGAAGCGGCACCTTCGCCGGCAGAGAGCATCCTGCCGGCCGCGGTGCGCTCCGGAGCGGGGGCTTGTGCCGAAAGAGGCCGGCAACAGGCGCTTACCTTCGGACAGCTCCGGATGCCCGTCTCATGCGTCTCTTGTCGCCTCCACGGCAGGGAAAAGCTTTTCCACTCTGTCTAGGAAGGAGAAAGTGTGCCAGCACAGCAAATGCCTCCCGGACTTTCCCTGGAATTCAGCAAGTGCTTTGCAGCTTGAAATTGGAAGGAAAGCCTCAGATTTAGCAGCCAGAGCTTCAGGAGGAGCAGCAGCGAGCACAGCATCGGTTTTGCAGCAGCTCCTTCCATGTGCATGTTTTTGGGAGTGGAAAGGCTTGCAGAGTGTTAAAGTAGCTTTTTCTCTCCGCTGGAAAGCTGCACGCTCAGTGCCAGTCTTCTGCAGCTTCTTTCTTCACGTTTCAGCAGCTAGCACGCTCTCCGTGTGCTGGAGAAGCGGCAGAGGCTTCCTTGCCGGAGAAGCGGCACCTTCGCCGGCAGAGAGCATCCTGCCGGCCGCGGTGCGCTCCGGAGCGGGGGCTTGTGCCGAAAGAGGCCGGCAACAGGCGCTTACCTTCGGACAGCTCCGGATCGCCGTCTAATGCGTCTCTTGTCGCCTACACGGCAGGGAAAAGCTTTTCCACTCTGTCTAGGAAGGAGAAAGTGTGCCAGCACAGCAAATGCCTCCCGGACTTTCCCTGCAATTCAGCAAGTGCTTTGCAGCTTGAAATTGGAAGGAAAGCCTCAGATTTAGCAGCCAGAGCTTCAGGAGGAGCAGCAGCGAGCACAGCATCGGTTTTGCAGCAGCTCCTTCCATGTGCATGTTTTTGGGAGTGGAAAGGCTTGCAGAGTGTTCAAGTAGCTTTTTCTCTCCGCTGGAAAGCTGCACGCTCAGTGCCAGTCTTCTGCAGCTTCTTTCTTCACGTTTCAGCAGCTAGCACGCTCTCCGTGTGCTGGAGAAGCGGCAGAGGCTTCCTTGCCGGAGAAGCGGCACCTTCGCCGGCAGAGAGCATCCTGCCGGCCGCGGTGCGCTCCGGAGCGGGGGCTTGTGCCGAAAGAGGCCGGCAACAGGCGCTTACCTTCGGACAGCTCCGGATCGCCGTCTAATGCGTCTCTTGTCGCCTACACGGCAGGGAAAAGCTTTTCCACTCTGTCTAGGAAGGAGAAAGTGTGCCAGCACAGCAAATGCCTCCCGGACTTTCCCTGGAATTCAGCAAGTGCTTTGCAGCTTGAAATTGGAAGGAAAGCCTCAGATTTAGCAGCCAGAGCTTCAGGAGGAGCAGCAGCGAGCACAGCATCGGTTTTGCAGCAGCTCCTTCCATGTGCATGTTTTTGGGAGTGGAAAGGCTTGCAGAGTGTTAAAGTAGCTTTTTCTCTCCGCTGGAAAGCTGCACGCTCAGTGCCAGTCTTCTGCAGCTTCTTTCTTCACGTTTCAGCAGCTAGCACGCTCTCCGTGTGCTGGAGAAGCGGCAGAGGCTTCCTTGCCGGAGAAGCGGCACCTTCGCCGGCAGAGAGCATCCTGCCGGCCGCGGTGCGCTCCGGAGCGGGGGCTTGTGCCGAAAGAGGCCGGCAACAGGCGCTTACCTTCGGACAGCTCCGGATCGCCGTCTAATGCGTCTCTTGTCGCCTACACGGCAGGGAAAAGCTTTTCCACTCTGTCTAGGAAGGAGAAAGTGTGCCAGCACAGCAAATGCCTCCCGGACTTTCCCTGGAATTCAGCAAGTGCTTTGCAGCTTGAAATTGGAAGGAAAGCCTCAGATTTAGCAGCCAGAGCTTCAGGAGGAGCAGCAGCGAGCACAGCATCGCTTTTGCAGCAGCTCCTTCCATGTGCATGTTTTTGGGAGTGGAAAGGCTTGCAGAGTGTTAAAGTAGCTTTTTCTCTCCGCTGGAAAGCTGCACGCTCAGTGCCAGTCTTCTGCAGCTTCTTTCTTCACGTTTCAGCAGCTAGCACGCTCTCCGTGTGCTGGAGAAGCGGCAGAGGCTTCCTTGCCGGAGAAGCGGCACCTTCGCCGGCAGAGAGCATCCTGCCGGCCGCGGTGCGCTCCGGAGCGGGGGCTTGTGCCGAAAGAGGCCGGCAACAGGCGCTTACCTTCGGACAGCTCCGGATCGCCGTCTAATGCGTCTCTTGTCGCCTCCACGGCAGGGAAAAGCTTTTCCACTCTGTCTAGGAAGGAGAAAGTGTGCCAGCACAGCAAATGCCTCCCGGACTTTCCCTGGAATTCAGCAAGTGCTTTGCAGCTTGAAATTGGAAGGAAAGCCTCAGATTTAGCAGCCAGAGCTTCAGGAGGAGCAGCAGCGAGCACAGCATCGCTTTTGCAGCAGCTCCTTCCATGTGCATGTTTTTGGGAGTGGAAAGGCTTGCAGAGTGTTAAAGTAGCTTTTTCTCTCCGCTGGAAAGCTGCACGCTCAGTGCCAGTCTTCTGCAGCTTCTTTCTTCACGTTTCAGCAGCTAGCACGCTCTCCGTGTGCTGGAGAAGCGGCAGAGGCTTCCTTGCCGGAGAAGCGGCACCTTCGCCGGCAGAGAGCATCCTGCCGGCCGCGGTGCGCTCCGGAGCGGGGGCTTGTGCCGAAAGAGGCCGGCAACAGGCGCTTACCTTCGGACAGCTCCGGATCGCCGTCTAATGCGTCTCTTGTCGCCTCCACGGCAGGGAAAAGCTTTTCCACTCTGTCTAGGAAGGAGAAAGTGTGCCAGCACAGCAAATGCCTCCCGGACTTTCCCTGGAATTCAGCAAGTGCTTTGCAGCTTGAAATTGGAAGGAAAGCCTCAGATTTAGCAGCCAGAGCTTCAGGAGGAGCAGCAGCGAGCACAGCATCGGTTTTGCAGCAGCTCCTTCCATGTGCATGTTTTTGGGAGTGGAAAGGCTTGCAGAGTGTTAAAGTAGCTTTTTCTCTCCGCTGGAAAGCTGCACGCTCAGTGCCAGTGTTCTGCAGCTTCTTTCTTCACGTTTCAGCAGCTACCACGCTCTCCGTGTGCTGGAGAAGCGGCAGAGGCTTCCTTGCCGGAGAAGCGGCACCTTCGCCGGCAGAGAGCATCCTGCCGGCCGCGGTGCGCTCCGGAGCGGGGGCTTGTGCCGAAAGAGGCCGGCAACAGGCGCTTACCTTCGGACAGCTCCGGATCGCCGTCTAATGCGTCTCTTGTCGCCTACACGGCAGGGAAAAGCTTTTCCACTCTGTCTAGGAAGGAGAAAGTGTGCCAGCACAGCAAATGCCTCCCGGACTTTCCCTGGAATTCAGCAAGTGCTTTGCAGCTTGAAATTGGAAGGAAAGCCTCAGATTTAGCAGCCAGAGCTTCAGGAGGAGCAGCAGCGAGCACAGCATCGGTTTTGCAGCAGCTCCTTCCATGTGCATGTTTTTGGGAGTGGAAAGGCTTGCAGAGTGTTAAAGTAGCTGTTTCTCTCCGCTGGAAAGCTGCACGCTCAGTGCCAGTCTTCTGCAGCTTCTTTCTTCACGTTTCAGCAGCTAGCACGCTCTCCGTGTGCTGGAGAAGCGGCAGAGGCTTCCTTGCCGGAGAAGCGGCACCTTCGCCGGCAGAGAGCATCCTGCCGGCCGCGGTGCGCTCCGGAGCGGGGGCTTGTGCCGAAAGAGGCCGGCAACAGGCGCTTACCTTCGGACAGCTCCGGATCGCCGTCTAATGCGTCTCTTGTCGCCTACACGGCAGGGAAAAGCTTTTCCACTCTGTCTAGGAAGGAGAAAGTGTGCCAGCACAGCAAATGCCTCCCGGACTTTCCCTGGAATTCAGCAAGTGCTTTGCAGCTTGAAATTGGAAGGAAAGCCTCAGATTTAGCAGCCAGAGCTTCAGGAGGAGCAGCAGCGAGCACAGCATCGCTTTTGCAGCAGCTCCTTCCATGTGCATGTTTTTGGGAGTGGAAAGGCTTGCAGAGTGTTAAAGTAGCTTTTTCTCTCCGCTGGAAAGCTGCACGCTCAGTGCCAGTCTTCTGCAGCTTCTTTCTTCACGTTTCAGCAGCTAGCACGCTCTCCGTGTGCTGGAGAAGCGGCAGAGGCTTCCTTGCCGGAGAAGCGGCACCTTCGCCGGCAGAGAGCATCCTGCCGGCCGCGGTGCGCTCCGGAGCGGGGGCTTGTGCCGAAAGAGGCCGGCAACAGGCGCTTACCTTCGGACAGCTCCGGATCGCCGTCTAATGCGTCTCTTGTCGCCTACACGGCAGGGAAAAGCTTTTCCACTCTGTCTAGGAAGGAGAAAGTGTGCCAGCACAGCAAATGCCTCCCGGACTTTCCCTGCAATTCAGCAAGTGCTTTGCAGCTTGAAATTGGAAGGAAAGCCTCAGATTTAGCAGCCAGAGCTTCAGGAGGAGCAGCAGCGAGCACAGCATCGGTTTTGCAGCAGCTCCTTCCATGTGCATGTTTTTGGGAGTTGAAAGGCTTGCAGAGTGTTAAAGTAGCTTTTTCTCTCCGCTGGAAAGCTGCACGCTCAGTGCCAGTGTTCTGCAGCTTCTTTCTTCACGTTTCAGCAGCTAGCACGCTCTCCGTGTGCTGGAGAAGCGGCAGAGGCTTCCTTGCCGGAGAAGCGGCACCTTCGCCGGCAGAGAGCATCCTGCCGGCCGCGGTGCGCTCCGGAGCGGGGGCTTGTGCCGAAAGAGGCCGGCAACAGGCGCTTACCTTCGGACAGCTCCGGATCGCCGTCTAATGCGTCTCTTGTCGCCTACACGGCAGGGAAAAGCTTTTCCACTCTGTCTAGGAAGGAGAAAGTGTGCCAGCACAGCAAATGCCTCCCGGACTTTCCCTGGAATTCAGCAAGTGCTTTGCAGCTTGAAATTGGAAGGAAAGCCTCAGATTTAGCAGCCAGAGCTTCAGGAGGAGCAGCAGCGAGCACAGCATCGCTTTTGCAGCAGCTCCTTCCATGTGCATGTTTTTGGGAGTGGAAAGGCTTGCAGAGTGTTAAAGTAGCTTTTTCTCTCCGCTGGAAAGCTGCACGCTCAGTGCCAGTCTTCTGCAGCTTCTTTCTTCACGTTTCAGCAGCTAGCACGCTCTCCGTGTGCTGGAGAAGCGGCAGAGGCTTCCTTGCCGGAGAAGCGGCACCTTCGCCGGCAGAGAGCATCCTGCCGGCCGCGGTGCGCTCCGGAGCGGGGGCTTGTGCCGAAAGAGGCCGGCAACAGGCGCTTACCTTCGGACAGCTCCGGATCGCCGTCTAATGCGTCTCTTGTCGCCTACACGGCAGGGAAAAGCTTTTCCACTCTGTCTAGGAAGGAGAAAGTGTGCCAGCACAGCAAATGCCTCCCGGACTTTCCCTGCAATTCAGCAAGTGCTTTGCAGCTTGAAATTGGAAGGAAAGCCTCAGATTTAGCAGCCAGAGCTTCAGGAGGAGCAGCAGCGAGCACAGCATCGCTTTTGCAGCAGCTCCTTCCATGTGCATGTTTTTGGGAGTGGAAAGGCTTGCAGAGTGTTAAAGTAGCTTTTTCTCTCCGCTGGAAAGCTGCACGCTCAGTGCCAGTGTTCTGCAGCTTCTTTCTTCACGTTTCAGCAGCTAGCACGCTCTCCGTGTGCTGGAGAAGCGGCAGAGGCTTCCTTGCCGGAGAAGCGGCACCTTCGCCGGCAGAGAGCATCCTGCCGGCCGCGGTGCGCTCCGGAGCGGGGGCTTGTGCCGAAAGAGGCCGGCAACAGGCGCTTACCTTCGGACAGCTCCGGATCGCCGTCTAATGCGTCTCTTGTCGCCTACACGGCAGGGAAAAGCTTTTCCACTCTGTCTAGGAAGGAGAAAGTGTGCCAGCACAGCAAATGCCTCCCGGACTTTCCCTGGAATTCAGCAAGTGCTTTGCAGCTTGAAATTGGAAGGAAAGCCTCAGATTTAGCAGCCAGAGCTTCAGGAGGAGCAGCAGCGAGCACAGCATCGGTTTTGCAGCAGCTCCTTCCATGTGCATGTTTTTGGGAGTGGAAAGGCTTGCAGAGTGTTAAAGTAGCTGTTTCTCTCCGCTGGAAAGCTGCACGCTCAGTGCCAGTGTTCTGCAGCTTCTTTCTTCACGTTTCAGCAGCTAGCACGCTCTCCGTGTGCTGGAGAAGCGGCAGAGGCTTCCTTGCCGGAGAAGCGGCACCTTCGCCGGCAGAGAGCATCCTGCCGGCCGCGGTGCGCTCCGGAGCGGGGGCTTGTGCCGAAAGAGGCCGGCAACAGGCGCTTACCTTCGGACAGCTCCGGATCGCCATCTAATGCGTCTCTTGTCGCCTACACGGCAGGGAAAAGCTTTTCCACTCTGTCTAGGAAGGAGAAAGTGTGCCAGCACAGCAAATGCCTCCCGGACTTTCCCTGGAATTCAGCAAGTGCTTTGCAGCTTGAAATTGGAAGGAAAGCCTCAGATTTAGCAGCCAGAGCTTCAGGAGGAGCAGCAGCGAGCACAGCATCGGTTTTGCAGCAGCTCCTTCCATGTGCATGTTTTTGGGAGTGGAAAGGCTTGCAGAGTGTTAAAGTAGCTTTTTCTCTCCGCTGGAAAGCTGCACGCTCAGTGCCAGTGTTCTGCAGCTTCTTTCTTCACGTTTCAGCAGCTAGCACGCTCTCCGTGTGCTGGAGAAGCGGCAGAGGCTTCCTTGCCGGAGAAGCGGCACCTTCGCCGGCAGAGAGCATCCTGCCGGCCGCGGTGCGCTCCGGAGCGGGGGCTTGTGCCGAAAGAGGCCGGCAACAGGCGCTTACCTTCGGACAGCTCCGGATCGCCGTCTAATGCGTCTCTTGTCGCCTCCACGGCAGGGAAAAGCTTTTCCACTCTGTCTAGGAAGGAGAAAGTGTGCCAGCACAGCAAATGCCTCCCGGACTTTCCCTGCAATTCAGCAAGTGCTTTGCAGCTTGAAATTGGAAGGAAAGCCTCAGATTTAGCAGCCAGAGCTTCAGGAGGAGCAGCAGCGAGCACAGCATCGCTTTTGCAGCAGCTCCTTCCATGTGCATGTTTTTGGGAGTGGAAAGGCTTGCAGAGTGTTCAAGTAGCTTTTTCTCTCCGCTGGAAAGCTGCACGCTCAGTGCCAGTGTTCTGCAGCTTCTTTCTTCACGTTTCAGCAGCTACCACGCTCTCCGTGTGCTGGAGAAGCGGCAGAGGCTTCCTTGCCGGAGAAGCGGCACCTTCGCCGGCAGAGAGCATCCTGCCGGCCGCGGTGCGCTCCGGAGCGGGGGCTTGTGCCGAAAGAGGCCGGCAACAGGCGCTTACCTTCGGACAGCTCCGGATCGCCGTCTAATGCGTCTCTTGTCGCCTACACGGCAGGGAAAAGCTTTTCCACTCTGTCTAGGAAGGAGAAAGTGTGCCAGCACAGCAAATGCCTCCCGGACTTTCCCTGGAATTCAGCAAGTGCTTTGCAGCTTGAAATTGGAAGGAAAGCCTCAGATTTAGCAGCCAGAGCTTCAGGAGGAGCAGCAGCGAGCACAGCATCGGTTTTGCAGCAGCTCCTTCCATGTGCATGTTTTTGGGAGTGGAAAGGCTTGCAGAGTGTTAAAGTAGCTGTTTCTCTCCGCTGGAAAGCTGCACGCTCAGTGCCAGTGTTCTGCAGCTTCTTTCTTCACGTTTCAGCAGCTAGCACGCTCTCCGTGTGCTGGAGAAGCGGCAGAGGCTTCCTTGCCGGAGAAGCGGCACCTTCGCCGGCAGAGAGCATCCTGCCGGCCGCGGTGCGCTCCGGAGCGGGGGCTTGTGCCGAAAGAGGCCGGCAACAGGCGCTTACCTTCGGACAGCTCCGGATCGCCATCTAATGCGTCTCTTGTCGCCTACACGGCAGGGAAAATCTTTTCCACTCTGTCTAGGAAGGAGAAAGTGTGCCAGCACAGCAAATGCCTCCCGGACTTTCCCTGGAATTCAGCAAGTGCTTTGCAGCTTGAAATTGGAAGGAAAGCCTCAGATTTAGCAGCCAGAGCTTCAGGAGGAGCAGCAGCGAGCACAGCATCGGTTTTGCAGCAGCTCCTTCCATGTGCATGTTTTTGGGAGTGGAAAGGCTTGCAGAGTGTTAAAGTAGCTTTTTCTCTCCGCTGGAAAGCTGCACGCTCAGTGCCAGTCTTCTGCAGCTTCTTTCTTCACGTTTCAGCAGCTAGCACGCTCTCCGTGTGCTGGAGAAGCGGCAGAGGCTTCCTTGCCGGAGAAGCGGCACCTTCGCCGGCAGAGAGCATCCTGCCGGCCGCGGTGCGCTCCGGAGCGGGGACTTGTGCCGAAAGAGGCCGGCAACAGGCGCTTACCTTCGGACAGCTCCGGATCGCCGTCTAATGCGTCTCTTGTCGCCTACACGGCAGGGAAAAGCTTTTCCACTCTGTCTAGGAAGGAGAAAGTGTGCCAGCACAGCAAATGCCTCCCGGACTTTCCCTGCAATTCAGCAAGTGCTTTGCAGCTTGAAATTGGAAGGAAAGCCTCAGATTTAGCAGCCAGAGCTTCAGGAGGAGCAGCAGCGAGCACAGCATCGGTTTTGCAGCAGCTCCTTCCATGTGCATGTTTTTGGGAGTGGAAAGGCTTGCAGAGTGTTAAAGTAGCTTTTTCTCTCCGCTGGAAAGCTGCACGCTCAGTGCCAGTCTTCTGCAGCTTCTTTCTTCACGTTTCAGCAGCTAGCACGCTCTCCGTGTGCTGGAGAAGCGGCAGAGGCTTCCTTGCCGGAGAAGCGGCACCTTCGCCGGCAGAGAGCATCCTGCCGGCCGCGGTGCGCTCCGGAGCGGGGGCTTGTGCCGAAAGAGGCCGGCAACAGGCGCTTACCTTCGGACAGCTCCGGATCGCCGTCTAATGCGTCTCTTGTCGCCTACACGGCAGGGAAAAGCTTTTCCACTCTGTCTAGGAAGGAGAAAGTGTGCCAGCACAGCAAATGCCTCCCGGACTTTCCCTGCAATTCAGCAAGTGCTTTGCAGCTTGAAATTGGAAGGAAAGCCTCAGATTTAGCAGCCAGAGCTTCAGGAGGAGCAGCAGCGAGCACAGCATCGGTTTTGCAGCAGCTCCTTCCATGTGCATGTTTTTGGGAGTTGAAAGGCTTGCAGAGTGTTAAAGTAGCTTTTTCTCTCCGCTGGAAAGCTGCACGCTCAGTGCCAGTGTTCTGCAGCTTCTTTCTTCACGTTTCAGCAGCTAGCACGCTCTCCGTGTGCTGGAGAAGCGGCAGAGGCTTCCTTGCCGGAGAAGCGGCACCTTCGCCGGCAGAGAGCATCCTGCCGGCCGCGGTGCGCTCCGGAGCGGGGGCTTGTGCCGAAAGAGGCCGGCAACAGGCGCTTACCTTCGGACAGCTCCGGATCGCCGTCTAATGCGTCTCTTGTCGCCTACACGGCAGGGAAAAGCTTTTCCACTCTGTCTAGGAAGGAGAAAGTGTGCCAGCACAGCAAATGCCTCCCGGACTTTCCCTGCAATTCAGCAAGTGCTTTGCAGCTTGAAATTGGAAGGAAAGCCTCAGATTTAGCAGCCAGAGCTTCAGGAGGAGCAGCAGCGAGCACAGCATCGGTTTTGCAGCAGCTCCTTCCATGTGCATGTTTTTGGGAGTGGAAAGGCTTGCAGAGTGTTAAAGTAGCTTTTTCTCTCCGCTGGAAAGCTGCACGCTCAGTGCCAGTCTTCTGCAGCTTCTTTCTTCACGTTTCAGCAGCTAGCACGCTCTCCGTGTGCTGGAGAAGCGGCAGAGGCTTCCTTGCCGGAGAAGCGGCACCTTCGCCGGCAGAGAGCATCCTGCCGGCCGCGGTGCGCTCCGGAGCGGGGGCTTGTGCCGAAAGAGGCCGGCAACAGGCGCTTACCTTCGGACAGCTCCGGATCGCCGTCTAATGCGTCTCTTGTCGCCTACACGGCAGGGAAAAGCTTTTCCACTCTGTCTAGGAAGGAGAAAGTGTGCCAGCACAGCAAATGCCTCCCGGACTTTCCCTGGAATTCAGCAAGTGCTTTGCAGCTTGAAATTGGAAGGAAAGCCTCAGATTTAGCAGCCAGAGCTTCAGGAGGAGCAGCAGCGAGCACAGCATCGGTTTTGCAGCAGCTCCTTCCATGTGCATGTTTTTGGGAGTTGAAAGGCTTGCAGAGTGTTAAAGTAGCTTTTTCTCTCCGCTGGAAAGCTGCACGCTCAGTGCCAGTGTTCTGCAGCTTCTTTCTTCACGTTTCAGCAGCTAGCACGCTCTCCGTGTGCTGGAGAAGCGGCAGAGGCTTCCTTGCCGGAGAAGCGGCACCTTCGCCGGCAGAGAGCATCCTGCCGGCCGCGGTGCGCTCCGGAGCGGGGGCTTGTGCCGAAAGAGGCCGGCAACAGGCGCTTACCTTCGGACAGCTCCGGATCGCCGTCTAATGCGTCTCTTGTCGCCTACACGGCAGGGAAAAGCTTTTCCACTCTGTCTAGGAAGGAGAAAGTGTGCCAGCACAGCAAATGCCTCCCGGACTTTCCCTGCAATTCAGCAAGTGCTTTGCAGCTTGAAATTGGAAGGAAAGCCTCAGATTTAGCAGCCAGAGCTTCAGGAGGAGCAGCAGCGAGCACAGCATCGGTTTTGCAGCAGCTCCTTCCATGTGCATGTTTTTGGGAGTGGAAAGGCTTGCAGAGTGTTCAAGTAGCTTTTTCTCTCCGCTGGAAAGCTGCACGCTCAGTGCCAGTGTTCTGCAGCTTCTTTCTTCACGTTTCAGCAGCTAGCACGCTCTCCGTGTGCTGGAGAAGCGGCAGAGGCTTCCTTGCCGGAGAAGCGGCACCTTCGCCGGCAGAGAGCATCCTGCCGGCCGCGGTGCGCTCCGGAGCGGGGGCTTGTGCCGAAAGAGGCCGGCAACAGGCGCTTACCTTCGGACAGCTCCGGATCGCCGTCTAATGCGTCTCTTGTCGCCTACACGGCAGGGAAAAGCTTTTCCACTCTGTCTAGGAAGGAGAAAGTGTGCCAGCACAGCAAATGCCTCCCGGACTTTCCCTGCAATTCAGCAAGTGCTTTGCAGCTTGAAATTGGAAGGAAAGCCTCAGATTTAGCAGCCAGAGCTTCAGGAGGAGCAGCAGCGAGCACAGCATCGGTTTTGCAGCAGCTCCTTCCATGTGCATGTTTTTGGGAGTGGAAAGGCTTGCAGAGTGTTAAAGTAGCTTTTTCTCTCCGCTGGAAAGCTGCACGCTCAGTGCCAGTGTTCTGCAGCTTCTTTCTTCACGTTTCAGCAGCTAGCACGCTCTCCGTGTGCTGGAGAAGCGGCAGAGGCTTCCTTGCCGGAGAAGCGGCACCTTCGCCGGCAGAGAGCATCCTGCCGGCCGCGGTGCGCTCCGGAGCGGGGGCTTGTGCCGAAAGAGGCCGGCAACAGGCGCTTACCTTCGGACAGCTCCGGATCGCCGTCTAATGCGTCTCTTGTCGCCTACACGGCAGGGAAAAGCTTTTCCACTCTGTCTAGGAAGGAGAAAGTGTGCCAGCACAGCAAATGCCTCCCGGACTTTCCCTGGAATTCAGCAAGTGCTTTGCAGCTTGAAATTGGAAGGAAAGCCTCAGATTTAGCAGCCAGAGCTTCAGGAGGAGCAGCAGCGAGCACAGCATCGGTTTTGCAGCAGCTCCTTCCATGTGCATGTTTTTGGGAGTTGAAAGGCTTGCAGAGTGTTAAAGTAGCTTTTTCTCTCCGCTGGAAAGCTGCACGCTCAGTGCCAGTGTTCTGCAGCTTCTTTCTTCACGTTTCAGCAGCTAGCACGCTCTCCGTGTGCTGGAGAAGCGGCAGAGGCTTCCTTGCCGGAGAAGCGGCACCTTCGCCGGCAGAGAGCATCCTGCCGGCCGCGGTGCGCTCCGGAGCGGGGGCTTGTGCCGAAAGAGGCCGGCAACAGGCGCTTACCTTCGGACAGCTCCGGATCGCCGTCTAATGCGTCTCTTGTCGCCTACACGGCAGGGAAAAGCTTTTCCACTCTGTCTAGGAAGGAGAAAGTGTGCCAGCACAGCAAATGCCTCCCGGACTTTCCCTGCAATTCAGCAAGTGCTTTGCAGCTTGAAATTGGAAGGAAAGCCTCAGATTTAGCAGCCAGAGCTTCAGGAGGAGCAGCAGCGAGCACAGCATCGCTTTTGCAGCAGCTCCTTCCATGTGCATGTTTTTGGGAGTGGAAAGGCTTGCAGAGTGTTAAAGTAGCTTTTTCTCTCCGCTGGAAAGCTGCACGCTCAGTGCCAGTCTTCTGCAGCTTCTTTCTTCACGTTTCAGCAGCTAGCACGCTCTCCGTGTGCTGGAGAAGCGGCAGAGGCTTCCTTGCCGGAGAAGCGGCACCTTCGCCGGCAGAGAGCATCCTGCCGGCCGCGGTGCGCTCCGGAGCGGGGGCTTGTGCCGAAAGAGGCCGGCAACAGGCGCTTACCTTCGGACAGCTCCGGATCGCCGTCTAATGCGTCTCTTGTCGCCTACACGGCAGGGAAAAGCTTTTCCACTCTGTCTAGGAAGGAGAAAGTGTGCCAGCACAGCAAATGCCTCCCGGACTTTCCCTGGAATTCAGCAAGTGCTTTGCAGCTTGAAATTGGAAGGAAAGCCTCAGATTTAGCAGCCAGAGCTTCAGGAGGAGCAGCAGCGAGCACAGCATCGGTTTTGCAGCAGCTCCTTCCATGTGCATGTTTTTGGGAGTTGAAAGGCTTGCAGAGTGTTAAAGTAGCTGTTTCTCTCCGCTGGAAAGCTGCACGCTCAGTGCCAGTGTTCTGCAGCTTCTTTCTTCACGTTTCAGCAGCTAGCACGCTCTCCGTGTGCTGGAGAAGCGGCAGAGGCTTCCTTGCCGGAGAAGCGGCACCTTCGCCGGCAGAGAGCATCCTGCCGGCCGCGGTGCGCTCCGGAGCGGGGGCTTGTGCCGAAAGAGGCCGGCAACAGGCGCTTACCTTCGGACAGCTCCGGATCGCCGTCTAATGCGTCTCTTGTCGCCTACACGGCAGGGAAAAGCTTTTCCACTCTGTCTAGGAAGGAGAAAGTGTGCCAGCACAGCAAATGCCTCCCGGACTTTCCCTGCAATTCAGCAAGTGCTTTGCAGCTTGAAATTGGAAGGAAAGCCTCAGATTTAGCAGCCAGAGCTTCAGGAGGAGCAGCAGCGAGCACAGCATCGCTTTTGCAGCAGCTCCTTCCATGTGCATGTTTTTGGGAGTGGAAAGGCTTGCAGAGTGTTAAAGTAGCTTTTTCTCTCCGCTGGAAAGCTGCACGCTCAGTGCCAGTGTTCTGCAGCTTCTTTCTTCACGTTTCAGCAGCTAGCACGCTCTCCGTGTGCTGGAGAAGCGGCAGAGGCTTCCTTGCCGGAGAAGCGGCACCTTCGCCGGCAGAGAGCATCCTGCCGGCCGCGGTGCGCTCCGGAGCGGGGGCTTGTGCCGAAAGAGGCCGGCAACAGGCGCTTACCTTCGGACAGCTCCGGATCGCCGTCTAATGCGTCTCTTGTCGCCTACACGGCAGGGAAAAGCTTTTCCACTCTGTCTAGGAAGGAGAAAGTGTGCCAGCACAGCAAATGCCTCCCGGACTTTCCCTGCAATTCAGCAAGTGCTTTGCAGCTTGAAATTGGAAGGAAAGCCTCAGATTTAGCAGCCAGAGCTTCAGGAGGAGCAGCAGCGAGCACAGCATCGGTTTTGCAGCAGCTCCTTCCATGTGCATGTTTTTGGGAGTGGAAAGGCTTGCAGAGTGTTAAAGTAGCTTTTTCTCTCCGCTGGAAAGCTGCACGCTCAGTGCCAGTCTTCTGCAGCTTCTTTCTTCACGTTTCAGCAGCTAGCACGCTCTCCGTGTGCTGGAGAAGCGGCAGAGGCTTCCTTGCCGGAGAAGCGGCACCTTCGCCGGCAGAGAGCATCCTGCCGGCCGCGGTGCGCTCCGGAGCGGGGGCTTGTGCCGAAAGAGGCCGGCAACAGGCGCTTACCTTCGGACAGCTCCGGATCGCCGTCTAATGCGTCTCTTGTCGCCTACACGGCAGGGAAAAGCTTTTCCACTCTGTCTAGGAAGGAGAAAGTGTGCCAGCACAGCAAATGCCTCCCGGACTTTCCCTGCAATTCAGCAAGTGCTTTGCAGCTTGAAATTGGAAGGAAAGCCTCAGATTTAGCAGCCAGAGCTTCAGGAGGAGCAGCAGCGAGCACAGCATCGGTTTTGCAGCAGCTCCTTCCATGTGCATGTTTTTGGGAGTTGAAAGGCTTGCAGAGTGTTAAAGTAGCTTTTTCTCTCCGCTGGAAAGCTGCACGCTCAGTGCCAGTGTTCTGCAGCTTCTTTCTTCACGTTTCAGCAGCTAGCACGCTCTCCGTGTGCTGGAGAAGCGGCAGAGGCTTCCTTGCCGGAGAAGCGGCACCTTCGCCGGCAGAGAGCATCCTGCCGGCCGCGGTGCGCTCCGGAGCGGGGGCTTGTGCCGAAAGAGGCCGGCAACAGGCGCTTACCTTCGGACAGCTCCGGATCGCCGTCTAATGCGTCTCTTGTGGCCTACACGGCAGGGAAAAGCTTTTCCACTCTGTCTAGGAAGGAGAAAGTGTGCCAGCACAGCAAATGCCTCCCGGACTTTCCCTGCAATTCAGCAAGTGCTTTGCAGCTTGAAATTGGAAGGAAAGCCTCAGATTTAGCAGCCAGAGCTTCAGGAGGAGCAGCAGCGAGCACAGCATCGGTTTTGCAGCAGCTCCTTCCATGTGCATGTTTTTGGGAGTGGAAAGGCTTGCAGAGTGTTAAAGTAGCTTTTTCTCTCCGCTGGAAAGCTGCACGCTCAGTGCCAGTCTTCTGCAGCTTCTTTCTTCACGTTTCAGCAGCTAGCACGCTCTCCGTGTGCTGGAGAAGCGGCAGAGGCTTCCTTGCCGGAGAAGCGGCACCTTCGCCGGCAGAGAGCATCCTGCCGGCCGCGGTGCGCTCCGGAGCGGGGGCTTGTGCCGAAAGAGGCCGGCAACAGGCGCTTACCTTCGGACAGCTCCGGATCGCCGTCTAATGCGTCTCTTGTCGCCTACACGGCAGGGAAAAGCTTTTCCACTCTGTCTAGGAAGGAGAAAGTGTGCCAGCACAGCAAATGCCTCCCGGACTTTCCCTGGAATTCAGCAAGTGCTTTGCAGCTTGAAATTGGAAGGAAAGCCTCAGATTTAGCAGCCAGAGCTTCAGGAGGAGCAGCAGCGAGCACAGCATCGGTTTTGCAGCAGCTCCTTCCATGTGCATGTTTTTGGGAGTGGAAAGGCTTGCAGAGTGTTAAAGTAGCTTTTTCTCTCCGCTGGAAAGCTGCACGCTCAGTGCCAGTGTTCTGCAGCTTCTTTCTTCACGTTTCAGCAGCTAGCACGCTCTCCGTGTGCTGGAGAAGCGGCAGAGGCTTCCTTGCCGGAGAAGCGGCACCTTCGCCGGCAGAGAGCATCCTGCCGGCCGCGGTGCGCTCCGGAGCGGGGACTTGTGCCGAAAGAGGCCGGCAACAGGCGCTTACCTTCGGACAGCTCCGGATGCCCGTCTCATGCGTCTCTTGTCGCCTACACGGCAGGGAAAAGCTTTTCCACTCTGTCTAGGAAGGAGAAAGTGTGCCAGCACAGCAAATGCCTCCCGGGCTTTCCCTGGAATTCAGCAAGTGCTTTGCAGCTTGAAATTGGAAGGAAAGCCTCAGATTTAGCAGCCAGAGCTTCAGGAGGAGCAGCAGCGAGCACAGCATCGCTTTTGCAGCAGCTCCTTCCATGTGCATGTTTTTGGGAGTGGAAAGGCTTGCAGAGTGTTAAAGTAGCTTTTTCTCTCCGCTGGAAAGCTGCACGCTCAGTGCCAGTCTTCTGCAGCTTCTTTCTTCACGTTTCAGCAGCTAGCACGCTCTCCGTGTGCTGGAGAAGCGGCAGAGGCTTCCTTGCCGGAGAAGCGGCACCTTCGCCGGCAGAGAGCATCCTGCCGGCCGCGGTGCGCTCCGGAGCGGGGGCTTGTGCCGAAAGAGGCCGGCAACAGGCGCTTACCTTCGGACAGCTCCGGATCGCCGTCTAATGCGTCTCTTGTCGCCTACACGGCAGGGAAAAGCTTTTCCACTCTGTCTAGGAAGGAGAAAGTGTGCCAGCACAGCAAATGCCTCCCGGACTTTCCCTGGAATTCAGCAAGTGCTTTGCAGCTTGAAATTGGAAGGAAAGCCTCAGATTTAGCAGCCAGAGCTTCAGGAGGAGCAGCAGCGAGCACAGCATCGCTTTTGCAGCAGCTCCTTCCATGTGCATGTTTTTGGGAGTGGAAAGGCTTGCAGAGTGTTCAAGTAGCTTTTTCTCTCCGCTGGAAAGCTGCACGCTCAGTGCCAGTCTTCTGCAGCTTCTTTCTTCACGTTTCAGCAGCTAGCACGCTCTCCGTGTGCTGGAGAAGCGGCAGAGGCTTCCTTGCCGGAGAAGCGGCACCTTCGCCGGCAGAGAGCATCCTGCCGGCCGCGGTGCGCTCCGGAGCGGGGGCTTGTGCCGAAAGAGGCCGGCAACAGGCGCTTACCTTCGGACAGCTCCGGATCGCCGTCTAATGCGTCTCTTCTCGCCTACACGGCAGGGAAAAGCTTTTCCACTCTGTCTAGGAAGGAGAAAGTGTGCCAGCACAGCAAATGCCTCCCGGACTTTCCCTGGAATTCAGCAAGTGCTTTGCAGCTTGAAATTGGAAGGAAAGCCTCAGATTTAGCAGCCAGAGCTTCAGGAGGAGCAGCAGCGAGCACAGCATCGGTTTTGCAGCAGCTCCTTCCATGTGCATGTTTTTGGGAGTGGAAAGGCTTGCAGAGTGTTAAAGTAGCTTTTTCTCTCCGCTGGAAAGCTGCACGCTCAGTGCCAGTCTTCTGCAGCTTCTTTCTTCACGTTTCAGCAGCTAGCACGCTCTCCGTGTGCTGGAGAAGCGGCAGAGGCTTCCTTGCCGGAGAAGCGGCACCTTCGCCGGCAGAGAGCATCCTGCCGGCCGCGGTGCGCTCCGGAGCGGGGGCTTGTGCCGAAAGAGGCCGGCAACAGGCGCTTACCTTCGGACAGCTCC
Organism: Fringilla coelebs; assembly: GCF_963513975.1. Lineage (NCBI taxonomy): Eukaryota > Metazoa > Chordata > Aves > Passeriformes > Fringillidae > Fringilla > Fringilla coelebs. Next base: position 463,009 of record NW_028167542.1, read on the forward strand.
GGATCGCCGTCTAATGCGTCTCTTGTCGCCTACACGGCAGGGAAAAGCTTTTCCACTCTGTCTAGGAAGGAGAAAGTGTGCCAGCACAGCAAATGCCTCCCGGACTTTCCCTGGAATTCAGCAAGTGCTTTGCAGCTTGAAATTGGAAGGAAAGCCTCAGATTTAGCAGCCAGAGCTTCAGGAGGAGCAGCAGCGAGCACAGCATCGCTTTTGCAGCAGCTCCTTCCATGTGCATGTTTTTGGGAGTGGAAAGGCTTGCAGAGTGTTAAAGTAGCTTTTTCTCTCCGCTGGAAAGCTGCACGCTCAGTGCCAGTCTTCTGCAGCTTCTTTCTTCACGTTTCAGCAGCTAGCACGCTCTCCGTGTGCTGGAGAAGCGGCAGAGGCTTCCTTGCCGGAGAAGCGGCACCTTCGCCGGCAGAGAGCATCCTGCCGGCCGCGGTGCGCTCCGGAGCGGGGGCTTGTGCCGAAAGAGGCCGGCAACAGGCGCTTACCTTCGGACAGCTCCGGATCGCCGTCTAATGCGTCTCTTGTCGCCTACACGGCAGGGAAAAGCTTTTCCACTCTGTCTAGGAAGGAGAAAGTGTGCCAGCACAGCAAATGCCTCCCGGACTTTCCCTGGAATTCAGCAAGTGCTTTGCAGCTTGAAATTGGAAGGAAAGCCTCAGATTTAGCAGCCAGAGCTTCAGGAGGAGCAGCAGCGAGCACAGCATCGGTTTTGCAGCAGCTCCTTCCATGTGCATGTTTTTGGAAGTTGAAAGGCTTGCAGAGTGTTAAAGTAGCTTTTTCTCTCCGCTGGAAAGCTGCACGCTCAGTGCCAGTGTTCTGCAGCTTCTTTCTTCACGTTTCAGCAGCTAGCACGCTCTCCGTGTGCTGGAGAAGCGGCAGAGGCTTCCTTGCCGGAGAAGCGGCACCTTCGCCGGCAGAGAGCATCCTGCCGGCCGCGGTGCGCTCCGGAGCGGGGGCTTGTGCCGAAAGAGGCCGGCAACAGGCGCTTACCTTCGGACAGCTCCGGATCGCCGTCTAATGCGTCTCTTGTCGCCTACACGGCAGGGAAAAGCTTTTCCACTCTGTCTAGGAAGGAGAAAGTGTGCCAGCACAGCAAATGCCTCCCGGACTTTCCCTGCAATTCAGCAAGTGCTTTGCAGCTTGAAATTGGAAGGAAAGCCTCAGATTTAGCAGCCAGAGCTTCAGGAGGAGCAGCAGCGAGCACAGCATCGGTTTTGCAGCAGCTCCTTCCATGTGCATGTTTTTGGGAGTGGAAAGGCTTGCAGAGTGTTAAAGTAGCTTTTTCTCTCCGCTGGAAAGCTGCACGCTCAGTGCCAGTGTTCTGCAGCTTCTTTCTTCACGTTTCAGCAGCTAGCACGCTCTCCGTGTGCTGGAGAAGCGGCAGAGGCTTCCTTGCCGGAGAAGCGGCACCTTCGCCGGCAGAGAGCATCCTGCCGGCCGCGGTGCGCTCCGGAGCGGGGGCTTGTGCCGAAAGAGGCCGGCAACAGGCGCTTACCTTCGGACAGCTCCGGATCGCCGTCTAATGCGTCTCTTGTCGCCTACACGGCAGGGAAAAGCTTTTCCACTCTGTCTAGGAAGGAGAAAGTGTGCCAGCACAGCAAATGCCTCCCGGACTTTCCCTGGAATTCAGCAAGTGCTTTGCAGCTTGAAATTGGAAGGAAAGCCTCAGATTTAGCAGCCAGAGCTTCAGGAGGAGCAGCAGCGAGCACAGCATCGCTTTTGCAGCAGCTCCTTCCATGTGCATGTTTTTGGGAGTGGAAAGGCTTGCAGAGTGTTAAAGTAGCTTTTTCTCTCCGCTGGAAAGCTGCACGCTCAGTGCCAGTCTTCTGCAGCTTCTTTCTTCACGTTTCAGCAGCTAGCACGCTCTCCGTGTGCTGGAGAAGCGGCAGAGGCTTCCTTGCCGGAGAAGCGGCACCTTCGCCGGCAGAGAGCATCCTGCCGGCCGCGGTGCGCTCCGGAGCGGGGGCTTGTGCCGAAAGAGGCCGGCAGCAGGCGCTTACCTTCGGACAGCTCCGGATCGCCGTCTAATGCGTCTCTTGTCGCCTACACGGCAGGGAAAAGCTTTTCCACTCTGTCTAGGAAGGAGAAAGTGTGCCAGCACAGCAAATGCCTCCCGGACTTTCCCTGGAATTCAGCAAGTGCTTTGCAGCTTGAAATTGGAAGGAAAGCCTCAGATTTAGCAGCCAGAGCTTCAGGAGGAGCAGCAGCGAGCACAGCATCGGTTTTGCAGCAGCTCCTTCCATGTGCATGTTTTTGGGAGTGGAAAGGCTTGCAGAGTGTTAAAGTAGCTTTTTCTCTCCGCTGGAAAGCTGCACGCTCAGTGCCAGTCTTCTGCAGCTTCTTTCTTCACGTTTCAGCAGCTAGCACGCTCTCCGTGTGCTGGAGAAGCGGCAGAGGCTTCCTTGCCGGAGAAGCGGCACCTTCGCCGGCAGAGAGCATCCTGCCGGCCGCGGTGCGCTCCGGAGCGGGGGCTTGTGCCGAAAGAGGCCGGCAGCAGGCGCTTACCTTCGGACAGCTCCGGATCGCCGTCTAATGCGTCTCTTGTCGCCTACACGGCAGGGAAAAGCTTTTCCACTCTGTCTAGGAAGGAGAAAGTGTGCCAGCACAGCAAATGCCTCCCGGACTTTCCCTGGAATTCAGCAAGTGCTTTGCAGCTTGAAATTGGAAGGAAAGCCTCAGATTTAGCAGCCAGAGCTTCAGGAGGAGCAGCAGCGAGCACAGCATCGCTTTTGCAGCAGCTCCTTCCATGTGCATGTTTTTGGGAGTGGAAAGGCTTGCAGAGTGTTAAAGTAGCTTTTTCTCTCCGCTGGAAAGCTGCACGCTCAGTGCCAGTGTTCTGCAGCTTCTTTCTTCACGTTTCAGCAGCTAGCACGCTCTCCGTGTGCTGGAGAAGCGGCAGAGGCTTCCTTGCCGGAGAAGCGGCACCTTCGCCGGCAGAGAGCATCCTGCCGGCCGCGGTGCGCTCCGGAGCGGGGGCTTGTGCCGAAAGAGGCCGGCAACAGGCGCTTACCTTCGGACAGCTCCGGATCGCCGTCTAATGCGTCTCTTCTCGCCTACACGGCAGGGAAAAGCTTTTCCACTCTGTCTAGGAAGGAGAAAGTGTGCCAGCACAGCAAATGCCTCCCGGACTTTCCCTGGAATTCAGCAAGTGCTTTGCAGCTTGAAATTGGAAGGAAAGCCTCAGATTTAGCAGCCAGAGCTTCAGGAGGAGCAGCAGCGAGCACAGCATCGGTTTTGCAGCAGCTCCTTCCATGTGCATGTTTTTGGGAGTTGAAAGGCTTGCAGAGTGTTAAAGTAGCTGTTTCTCTCCGCTGGAAAGCTGCACGCTCAGTGCCAGTCTTCTGCAGCTTCTTTCTTCACGTTTCAGCAGCTAGCACGCTCTCCGTGTGCTGGAGAAGCGGCAGAGGCTTCCTTGCCGGAGAAGCGGCACCTTCGCCGGCAGAGAGCATCCTGCCGGCCGCGGTGCGCTCCGGAGCGGGGGCTTGTGCCGAAAGAGGCCGGCAACAGGCGCTTACCTTCGGACAGCTCCGGATCGCCGTCTAATGCGTCTCTTCTCGCCTACACGGCAGGGAAAAGCTTTTCCACTCTGTCTAGGAAGGAGAAAGTGTGCCAGCACAGCAAATGCCTCCCGGACTTTCCCTGGAATTCAGCAAGTGCTTTGCAGCTTGAAATTGGAAGGAAAGCCTCAGATTTAGCAGCCAGAGCTTCAGGAGGAGCAGCAGCGAGCACAGCATCGGTTTTGCAGCAGCTCCTTCCATGTGCATGTTTTTGGGAGTTGAAAGGCTTGCAGAGTGTTAAAGTAGCTGTTTCTCTCCGCTGGAAAGCTGCACGCTCAGTGCCAGTCTTCTGCAGCTTCTTTCTTCACGTTTCAGCAGCTAGCACGCTCTCCGTGTGCTGGAGAAGCGGCAGAGGCTTCCTTGCCGGAGAAGCGGCACCTTCGCCGGCAGAGAGCATCCTGCCGGCCGCGGTGCGCTCCGGAGCGGGGGCTTGTGCCGAAAGAGGCCGGCAACAGGCGCTTACCTTCGGACAGCTCCGGATCGCCGTCTAATGCGTCTCTTGTCGCCTACACGGCAGGGAAAAGCTTTTCCACTCTGTCTAGGAAGGAGAAAGTGTGCCAGCACAGCAAATGCCTCCCGGACTTTCCCTGGAATTCAGCAAGTGCTTTGCAGCTTGAAATTGGAAGGAAAGCCTCAGATTTAGCAGCCAGAGCTTCAGGAGGAGCAGCAGCGAGCACAGCATCGCTTTTGCAGCAGCTCCTTCCATGTGCATGTTTTTGGGAGTGGAAAGGCTTGCAGAGTGTTAAAGTAGCTTTTTCTCTCCGCTGGAAAGCTGCACGCTCAGTGCCAGTCTTCTGCAGCTTCTTTCTTCACGTTTCAGCAGCTAGCACGCTCTCCGTGTGCTGGAGAAGCGGCAGAGGCTTCCTTGCCGGAGAAGCGGCACCTTCGCCGGCAGAGAGCATCCTGCCGGCCGCGGTGCGCTCCGGAGCGGGGGCTTGTGCCGAAAGAGGCCGGCAACAGGCGCTTACCTTCGGACAGCTCCGGATCGCCGTCTAATGCGTCTCTTCTCGCCTACACGGCAGGGAAAAGCTTTTCCACTCTGTCTAGGAAGGAGAAAGTGTGCCAGCACAGCAAATGCCTCCCGGACTTTCCCTGGAATTCAGCAAGTGCTTTGCAGCTTGAAATTGGAAGGAAAGCCTCAGATTTAGCAGCCAGAGCTTCAGGAGGAGCAGCAGCGAGCACAGCATCGGTTTTGCAGCAGCTCCTTCCATGTGCATGTTTTTGGGAGTTGAAAGGCTTGCAGAGTGTTAAAGTAGCTGTTTCTCTCCGCTGGAAAGCTGCACGCTCAGTGCCAGTCTTCTGCAGCTTCTTTCTTCACGTTTCAGCAGCTAGCACGCTCTCCGTGTGCTGGAGAAGCGGCAGAGGCTTCCTTGCCGGAGAAGCGGCACCTTCGCCGGCAGAGAGCATCCTGCCGGCCGCGGTGCGCTCCGGAGCGGGGGCTTGTGCCGAAAGAGGCCGGCAACAGGCGCTTACCTTCGGACAGCTCCGGATCGCCGTCTAATGCGTCTCTTGTGGCCTACACGGCAGGGAAAAGCTTTTCCACTCTGTCTAGGAAGGAGAAAGTGTGCCAGCACAGCAAATGCCTCCCGGACTTTCCCTGGAATTCAGCAAGTGCTTTGCAGCTTGAAATTGGAAGGAAAGCCTCAGATTTAGCAGCCAGAGCTTCAGGAGGAGCAGCAGCGAGCACAGCATCGGTTTTGCAGCAGCTCCTTCCATGTGCATGTTTTTGGGAGTGGAAAGGCTTGCAGAGTGTTAAAGTAGCTTTTTCTCTCCGCTGGAAAGCTGCACGCTCAGTGCCAGTGTTCTGCAGCTTCTTTCTTCACGTTTCAGCAGCTAGCACGCTCTCCGTGTGCTGGAGAAGCGGCAGAGGCTTCCTTGCCGGAGAAGCGGCACCTTCGCCGGCAGAGAGCATCCTGCCGGCCGCGGTGCGCTCCGGAGCGGGGGCTTGTGCCGAAAGAGGCCGGCAACAGGCGCTTACCTTCGGACAGCTCCGGATCGCCGTCTAATGCGTCTCTTGTCGCCTACACGGCAGGGAAAAGCTTTTCCACTCTGTCTAGGAAGGAGAAAGTGTGCCAGCACAGCAAATGCCTCCCGGACTTTCCCTGGAATTCAGCAAGTGCTTTGCAGCTTGAAATTGGAAGGAAAGCCTCAGATTTAGCAGCCAGAGCTTCAGGAGGAGCAGCAGCGAGCACAGCATCGGTTTTGCAGCAGCTCCTTCCATGTGCATGTTTTTGGGAGTTGAAAGGCTTGCAGAGTGTTAAAGTAGCTGTTTCTCTCCGCTGGAAAGCTGCACGCTCAGTGCCAGTCTTCTGCAGCTTCTTTCTTCACGTTTCAGCAGCTAGCACGCTCTCCGTGTGCTGGAGAAGCGGCAGAGGCTTCCTTGCCGGAGAAGCGGCACCTTCGCCGGCAGAGAGCATCCTGCCGGCCGCGGTGCGCTCCGGAGCGGGGGCTTGTGCCGAAAGAGGCCGGCAACAGGCGCTTACCTTCGGACAGCTCCGGATCGCCGTCTAATGCGTCTCTTGTGGCCTACACGGCAGGGAAAAGCTTTTCCACTCTGTCTAGGAAGGAGAAAGTGTGCCAGCACAGCAAATGCCTCCCGGACTTTCCCTGGAATTCAGCAAGTGCTTTGCAGCTTGAAATTGGAAGGAAAGCCTCAGATTTAGCAGCCAGAGCTTCAGGAGGAGCAGCAGCGAGCACAGCATCGGTTTTGCAGCAGCTCCTTCCATGTGCATGTTTTTGGGAGTGGAAAGGCTTGCAGAGTGTTAAAGTAGCTTTTTCTCTCCGCTGGAAAGCTGCACGCTCAGTGCCAGTGTTCTGCAGCTTCTTTCTTCACGTTTCAGCAGCTAGCACGCTCTCCGTGTGCTGGAGAAGCGGCAGAGGCTTCCTTGCCGGAGAAGCGGCACCTTCGCCGGCAGAGAGCATCCTGCCGGCCGCGGTGCGCTCCGGAGCGGGGGCTTGTGCCGAAAGAGGCCGGCAACAGGCGCTTACCTTCGGACAGCTCCGGATCGCCGTCTAATGCGTCTCTTGTCGCCTACACGGCAGGGAAAAGCTTTTCCACTCTGTCTAGGAAGGAGAAAGTGTGCCAGCACAGCAAATGCCTCCCGGACTTTCCCTGGAATTCAGCAAGTGCTTTGCAGCTTGAAATTGGAAGGAAAGCCTCAGATTTAGCAGCCAGAGCTTCAGGAGGAGCAGCAGCGAGCACAGCATCGGTTTTGCAGCAGCTCCTTCCATGTGCATGTTTTTGAAAGTGGAAAGGCTTGCAGAGTGTTAAAGTAGCTTTTTCTCTCCGCTGGAAAGCTGCACGCTCAGTGCCAGTGTTCTGCAGCTTCTTTCTTCACGTTTCAGCAGCTAGCACGCTCTCCGTGTGCTGGAGAAGCGGCAGAGGCTTCCTTGCCGGAGAAGCGGCACCTTCGCCGGCAGAGAGCATCCTGCCGGCCGCGGTGCGCTCCGGAGCGGGGGCTTGTGCCGAAAGAGGCCGGCAAAAGGCGCTTACCTTCGGACAGCTCCGGATCGCCGTCTAATGCGTCTCTTGTCGCCTACACGGCAGGGAAAAGCTTTTCCACTCTGTCTAGGAAGGAGAAAGTGTGCCAGCACAGCAAATGCCTCCCGGACTTTCCCTGGAATTCAGCAAGTGCTTTGCAGCTTGAAATTGGAAGGAAAGCCTCAGATTTAGCAGCCAGAGCTTCAGGAGGAGCAGCAGCGAGCACAGCATCGGTTTTGCAGCAGCTCCTTCCATGTGCATGTTTTTGGGAGTGGAAAGGCTTGCAGAGTGTTAAAGTAGCTTTTTCTCTCCGCTGGAAAGCTGCACGCTCAGTGCCAGTCTTCTGCAGCTTCTTTCTTCACGTTTCAGCAGCTAGCACGCTCTCCGTGTGCTGGAGAAGCGGCAGAGGCTTCCTTGCCGGAGAAGCGGCACCTTCGCCGGCAGAGAGCATCCTGCCGGCCGCGGTGCGCTCCGGAGCGGGGACTTGTGCCGAAAGAGGCCGGCAACAGGCGCTTACCTTCGGACAGCTCCGGATGCCCGTCTCATGCGTCTCTTGTCGCCTACACGGCAGGGAAAAGCTTTTCCACTCTGTCTAGGAAGGAGAAAGTGTGCCAGCACAGCAAATGCCTCCCGGACTTTCCCTGGAATTCAGCAAGTGCTTTGCAGCTTGAAATTGGAAGGAAAGCCTCAGATTTAGCAGCCAGAGCTTCAGGAGGAGCAGCAGCGAGCACAGCATCGGTTTTGCAGCAGCTCCTTCCATGTGCATGTTTTTGGGAGTGGAAAGGCTTGCAGAGTGTTAAAGTAGCTTTTTCTCTCCGCTGGAAAGCTGCACGCTCAGTGCCAGTCTTCTGCAGCTTCTTTCTTCACGTTTCAGCAGCTAGCACGCTCTCCGTGTGCTGGAGAAGCGGCAGAGGCTTCCTTGCCGGAGAAGCGGCACCTTCGCCGGCAGAGAGCATCCTGCCGGCCGCGGTGCGCTCCGGAGCGGGGGCTTGTGCCGAAAGAGGCCGGCAACAGGCGCTTACCTTCGGACAGCTCCGGATCGCCGTCTAATGCGTCTCTTGTCGCCTACACGGCAGGGAAAAGCTTTTCCACTCTGTCTAGGAAGGAGAAAGTGTGCCAGCACAGCAAATGCCTCCCGGACTTTCCCTGGAATTCAGCAAGTGCTTTGCAGCTTGAAATTGGAAGGAAAGCCTCAGATTTAGCAGCCAGAGCTTCAGGAGGAGCAGCAGCGAGCACAGCATCGGTTTTGCAGCAGCTCCTTTCATGTGCATGTTTTTGGGAGTGGAAAGGCTTGCAGAGTGTTAAAGTAGCTTTTTCTCTCCGCTGGAAAGCTGCACGCTCAGTGCCAGTGTTCTGCAGCTTCTTTCTTCACGTTTCAGCAGCTAGCACGCTCTCCGTGTGCTGGAGAAGCGGCAGAGGCTTCCTTGCCGGAGAAGCGGCACCTTCGCCGGCAGAGAGCATCCTGCCGGCCGCGGTGCGCTCCGGAGCGGGGGTTGTGCCGAAAGAGGCCGGCAACAGGCGCTTACCTTCGGACAGCTCCGGATCGCCGTCTAATGCGTCTCTTGTCGCCTACACGGCAGGGAAAAGCTTTTCCACTCTGTCTAGGAAGGAGAAAGTGTGCCAGCACAGCAAATGCCTCCCGGACTTTCCCTGGAATTCAGCAAGTGCTTTGCAGCTTGAAATTGGAAGGAAAGCCTCAGATTTAGCAGCCAGAGCTTCAGGAGGAGCAGCAGCGAGCACAGCATCGGTTTTGCAGCAGCTCCTTCCATGTGCATGTTTTTGGGAGTGGAAAGGCTTGCAGAGTGTTAAAGTAGCTTTTTCTCTCCGCTGGAAAGCTGCACGCTCAGTGCCAGTCTTCTGCAGCTTCTTTCTTCACGTTTCAGCAGCTAGCACGCTCTCCGTGTGCTGGAGAAGCGGCAGAGGCTTCCTTGCCGGAGGAGCGGCACCTTCGCCGGCAGAGAGCATCCTGCCGGCCGCGGTGCGCTCCGGAGCGGGGGCTTGTGCCGAAAGAGGCCGGCAGCAGGCGCTTACCTTCGGACAGCTCCGGATCGCCGTCTAATGCGTCTCTTGTCGCCTACACGGCAGGGAAAAGCTTTTCCACTCTGTCTAGGAAGGAGAAAGTGTGCCAGCACAGCAAATGCCTCCCGGACATTCCCTGGAATTCAGCAAGTGCTTTGCAGCTTGAAATTGGAAGGAAAGCCTCAGATTTAGCAGCCAGAGCTTCAGGAGGAGCAGCAGCGAGCACAGCATCGGTTTTGCAGCAGCTCCTTTCATGTGCATGTTTTTGGGAGTGGAAAGGCTTGCAGAGTGTTAAAGTAGCTTTTTCTCTCCGCTGGAAAGCTGCACGCTCAGTGCCAGTGTTCTGCAGCTTCTTTCTTCACGTTTCAGCAGCTAGCACGCTCTCCGTGTGCTGGAGAAGCGGCAGAGGCTTCCTTGCCGGAGAAGCGGCACCTTCGCCGGCAGAGAGCATCCTGCCGGCCGCGGTGCGCTCCGGAGCGGGGGTTGTGCCGAAAGAGGCCGGCAACAGGCGCTTACCTTCGGACAGCTCCGGATCGCCGTCTAATGCGTCTCTTGTCGCCTACACGGCAGGGAAAAGCTTTTCCACTCTGTCTAGGAAGGAGAAAGTGTGCCAGCACAGCAAATGCCTCCCGGACTTTCCCTGGAATTCAGCAAGTGCTTTGCAGCTTGAAATTGGAAGGAAAGCCTCAGATTTAGCAGCCAGAGCTTCAGGAGGAGCAGCAGCGAGCACAGCATCGGTTTTGCAGCAGCTCCTTCCATGTGCATGTTTTTGGGAGTGGAAAGGCTTGCAGAGTGTTAAAGTAGCTTTTTCTCTCCGCTGGAAAGCTGCACGCTCAGTGCCAGTGTTCTGCAGCTTCTTTCTTCACGTTTCAGCAGCTAGCACGCTCTCCGTGTGCTGGAGAAGCGGCAGAGGCTTCCTTGCCGGAGGAGCGGCACCTTCGCCGGCAGAGAGCATCCTGCCGGCCGCGGTGCGCTCCGGAGCGGGGGCTTGTGCCGAAAGAGGCCGGCAGCAGGCGCTTACCTTCGGACAGCTCCGGATCGCCGTCTAATGCGTCTCTTGTCGCCTACACGGCAGGGAAAAGCTTTTCCACTCTGTCTAGGAAGGAGAAAGTGTGCCAGCACAGCAAATGCCTCCCGGACATTCCCTGGAATTCAGCAAGTGCTTTGCAGCTTGAAATTGGAAGGAAAGCCTCAGATTTAGCAGCCAGAGCTTCAGGAGGAGCAGCAGCGAGCACAGCATCGGTTTTGCAGCAGCTCCTTCCATGTGCATGTTTTTGGGAGTTGAAAGGCTTGCAGAGTGTTAAAGTAGCTTTTTCTCTCCGCTGGAAAGCTGCACGCTCAGTGCCAGTGTTCTGCAGCTTCTTTCTTCACGTTTCAGCAGCTAGCACGCTCTCCGTGTGCTGGAGAAGCGGCAGAGGCTTCCTTGCCGGAGAAGCGGCACCTTCGCCGGCAGAGAGCATCCTGCCGGCCGCGGTGCGCTCCGGAGCGGGGGCTTGTGCCGAAAGAGGCCGGCAACAGGCGCTTACCTTCGGACAGCTCCGGATCGCCGTCTAATGCGTCTCTTGTCGCCTACACGGCAGGGAAAAGCTTTTCCACTCTGTCTAGGAAGGAGAAAGTGTGCCAGCACAGCAAATGCCTCCCGGACTTTCCCTGGAATTCAGCAAGTGCTTTGCAGCTTGAAATTGGAAGGAAAGCCTCAGATTTAGCAGCCAGAGCTTCAGGAGGAGCAGCAGCGAGCACAGCATAGGTTTTGCAGCAGCTCCTTCCATGTGCATGTTTTTGGGAGTGGAAAGGCTTGCAGAGTGTTAAAGTAGCTTTTTCTCTCCGCTGGAAAGCTGCACGCTCAGTGCCAGTGTTCTGCAGCTTCTTTCTTCACGTTTCAGCAGCTAGCACGCTCTCCGTGTGCTGGAGAAGCGGCAGAGGCTTCCTTGCCGGAGAAGCGGCACCTTCGCCGGCAGAGAGCATCCTGCCGGCCGCGGTGCGCTCCGGAGCGGGGACTTGTGCCGAAAGAGGCCGGCAACAGGCGCTTACCTTCGGACAGCTCCGGATCGCCGTCTAATGCGTCTCTTGTCGCCTACACGGCAGGGAAAAGCTTTTCCACTCTCTAGGAAGGAGAAAGTGTGCCAGCACAGCAAATGCCTCCCGGACTTTCCCTGGAATTCAGCAAGTGCTTTGCAGCTTGAAATTGGAAGGAAAGCCTCAGATTTAGCAGCCAGAGCTTCAGGAGGAGCAGCAGCGAGCACAGCATCGGTTTCGCAGCAGCTCCTTCCATGTGCATGTTTTTGGGAGTGGAAAGGCTTGCAGAGTGTTAAAGTAGCTTTTTCTCTCCGCTGGAAAGCTGCACGCTCAGTGCCAGTCTTCTGCAGCTTCTTTCTTCACGTTTCAGCAGCTAGCACGCTCTCCGTGTGCTGGAGAAGCGGCAGAGGCTTCCTTGCCGGAGAAGCGGCACCTTCGCCGGCAGAGAGCATCCTGCCGGCCGCGGTGCGCTCCGGAGCGGGGGCTTGTGCCGAAAGAGGCCGGCAACAGGCGCTTACCTTCGGACAGCTCCGGATCGCCGTCTAATGCGTCTCTTGTCGCCTACACGGCAGGGAAAAGCTTTTCCACTCTGTCTAGGAAGGAGAAAGTGTGCCAGCACAGCAAATGCCTCCCGGACTTTCCCTGGAATTCAGCAAGTGCTTTGCAGCTTGAAATTGGAAGGAAAGCCTCAGATTTAGCAGCCAGAGCTTCAGGAGGAGCAGCAGCGAGCACAGCATCGCTTTTGCAGCAGCTCCTTCCATGTGCATGTTTTTGGGAGTGGAAAGGCTTGCAGAGTGTTAAAGTAGCTTTTTCTCTCCGCTGGAAAGCTGCACGCTCAGTGCCAGTGTTCTGCAGCTTCTTTCTTCACGTTTCAGCAGCTAGCACGCTCTCCGTGTGCTGGAGAAGCGGCAGAGGCTTCCTTGCCGGAGAAGCGGCACCTTCGCCGGCAGAGAGCATCCGGCCGGCCGCGGTGCGCTCCGGAGCGGGGGCTTGTGCCGAAAGAGGCCGGCAACAGGCGCTTACCTTCGGACAGCTCCGGATCGCCGTCTAATGCGTCTCTTGTCGCCTACACGGCAGGGAAAAGCTTTTCCACTCTGTCTAGGAAGGAGAAAGTGTGCCAGCACAGCAAATGCCTCCCGGACTTTCCCTGGAATTCAGCAAGTGCTTTGCAGCTTGAAATTGGAAGGAAAGCCTCAGATTTAGCAGCCAGAGCTTCAGGAGGAGCAGCAGCGAGCACAGCATCGGTTTTGCAGCAGCTCCTTCCATGTGCATGTTTTTGGGAGTGGAAAGGCTTGCAGAGTGTTAAAGTAGCTTTTTCTCTCCGCTGGAAAGCTGCACGCTCAGTGCCAGTCTTCTGCAGCTTCTTTCTTCACGTTTCAGCAGCTAGCACGCTCTCCGTGTGCTGGAGAAGCGGCAGAGGCTTCCTTGCCGGAGAAGCGGCACCTTCGCCGGCAGAGAGCATCCTGCCGGCCGCGGTGCGCTCCGGAGCGGGGGCTTGTGCCGAAAGAGGCCGGCAACAGGCGCTTACCTTCGGACAGCTCCGGATCGCCGTCTAATGCGTCTCTTGTCGCCTACACGGCAGGGAAAAGCTTTTCCACTCTGTCTAGGAAGGAGAAAGTGTGCCAGCACAGCAAATGCCTCCCGGACTTTCCCTGCAATTCAGCAAGTGCTTTGCAGCTTGAAATTGGAAGGAAAGCCTCAGATTTAGCAGCCAGAGCTTCAGGAGGAGCAGCAGCGAGCACAGCATCGGTTTTGCAGCAGCTCCTTCCATGTGCATGTTTTTGGGAGTGGAAAGGCTTGCAGAGTGTTAAAGTAGCTTTTTCTCTCCGCTGGAAAGCTGCACGCTCAGTGCCAGTCTTCTGCAGCTTCTTTCTTCACGTTTCAGCAGCTAGCACGCTCTCCGTGTGCTGGAGAAGCGGCAGAGGCTTCCTTGCCGGAGAAGCGGCACCTTCGCCGGCAGAGAGCATCCTGCCGGCCGCGGTGCGCTCCGGAGCGGGGGCTTGTGCCGAAAGAGGCCGGCAACAGGCGCTTACCTTCGGACAGCTCCGGATCGCCGTCTAATGCGTCTCTTGTCGCCTACACGGCAGGGAAAAGCTTTTCCACTCTGTCTAGGAAGGAGAAAGTGTGCCAGCACAGCAAATGCCTCCCGGACTTTCCCTGCAATTCAGCAAGTGCTTTGCAGCTTGAAATTGGAAGGAAAGCCTCAGATTTAGCAGCCAGAGCTTCAGGAGGAGCAGCAGCGAGCACAGCATCGGTTTTGCAGCAGCTCCTTTCATGTGCATGTTTTTGGGAGTGGAAAGGCTTGCAGAGTGTTAAAGTAGCTTTTTCTCTCCGCTGGAAAGCTGCACGCTCAGTGCCAGTGTTCTGCAGCTTCTTTCTTCACGTTTCAGCAGCTAGCACGCTCTCCGTGTGCTGGAGAAGCGGCAGAGGCTTCCTTGCCGGAGAAGCGGCACCTTCGCCGGCAGAGAGCATCCTGCCGGCCGCGGTGCGCTCCGGAGCGGGGGTTGTGCCGAAAGAGGCCGGCAACAGGCGCTTACCTTCGGACAGCTCCGGATCGCCGTCTAATGCGTCTCTTGTCGCCTACACGGCAGGGAAAAGCTTTTCCACTCTGTCTAGGAAGGAGAAAGTGTGCCAGCACAGCAAATGCCTCCCGGACTTTCCCTGGAATTCAGCAAGTGCTTTGCAGCTTGAAATTGGAAGGAAAGCCTCAGATTTAGCAGCCAGAGCTTCAGGAGGAGCAGCAGCGAGCACAGCATCGGTTTTGCAGCAGCTCCTTCCATGTGCATGTTTTTGGGAGTGGAAAGGCTTGCAGAGTGTTAAAGTAGCTTTTTCTCTCCGCTGGAAAGCTGCACGCTCAGTGCCAGTGTTCTGCAGCTTCTTTCTTCACGTTTCAGCAGCTAGCACGCTCTCCGTGTGCTGGAGAAGCGGCAGAGGCTTCCTTGCCGGAGAAGCGGCACCTTCGCCGGCAGAGAGCATCCTGCCGGCCGCGGTGCGCTCCGGAGCGGGGGCTTGTGCCGAAAGAGGCCGGCAACAGGTGCTTACCTTCGGACAGCTCCGGATCGCCGTCTAATGCGTCTCTTGTCGCCTACACGGCAGGGAAAAGCTTTTCCACTCTGTCTAGGAAGGAGAAAGTGTGCCAGCACAGCAAATGCCTCCCGGACATTCCCTGGAATTCAGCAAGTGCTTTGCAGCTTGAAATTGGAAGGAAAGCCTCAGATTTAGCAGCCAGAGCTTCAGGAGGAGCAGCAGCGAGCACAGCATCGGTTTTGCAGCAGCTCCTTCCATGTGCATGTTTTTGGGAGTGGAAAGGCTTGCAGAGTGTTAAAGTAGCTTTTTCTCTCCGCTGGAAAGCTGCACGCTCAGTGCCAGTGTTCTGCAGCTTCTTTCTTCACGTTTCAGCAGCTAGCACGCTCTCCGTGTGCTGGAGAAGCGGCAGAGGCTTCCTTGCCGGAGAAGCGGCACCTTCGCCGGCAGAGAGCATCCTGCCGGCCGCGGTGCGCTCCGGAGCGGGGGCTTGTGCCGAAAGAGGCCGGCAACAGGCGCTTACCTTCGGACAGCTCCGGATGCCCGTCTCATGCGTCTCTTGTCGCCTACACGGCAGGGAAAAGCTTTTCCACTCTGTCTAGGAAGGAGAAAGTGTGCCAGCACAGCAAATGCCTCCCGGACTTTCCCTGCAATTCAGCAAGTGCTTTGCAGCTTGAAATTGGAAGGAAAGCCTCAGATTTAGCAGCCAGAGCTTCAGGAGGAGCAGCAGCGAGCACAGCATCGGTTTTGCAGCAGCTCCTTCCATGTGCATGTTTTTGGGAGTGGAAAGGCTTGCAGAGTGTTAAAGTAGCTTTTTCTCTCCGCTGGAAAGCTGCACGCTCAGTGCCAGTGTTCTGCAGCTTCTTTCTTCACGTTTCAGCAGCTAGCACGCTCTCCGTGTGCTGGAGAAGCGGCAGAGGCTTCCTTGCCGGAGAAGCGGCACCTTCGCCGGCAGAGAGCATCCTGCCGGCCGCGGTGCGCTCCGGAGCGGGGGCTTGTGCCGAAAGAGGCCGGCAACAGGCGCTTACCTTCGGACAGCTCCGGATCGCCGTCTAATGCGTCTCTTGTCGCCTACACGGCAGGGAAAAGCTTTTCCACTCTGTCTAGGAAGGAGAAAGTGTGCCAGCACAGCAAATGCCTCCCGGACTTTCCCTGGAATTCAGCAAGTGCTTTGCAGCTTGAAATTGGAAGGAAAGCCTCAGATTTAGCAGCCAGAGCTTCAGGAGGAGCAGCAGCGAGCACAGCATAGGTTTTGCAGCAGCTCCTTCCATGTGCATGTTTTTGGGAGTGGAAAGGCTTGCAGAGTGTTAAAGTAGCTTTTTCTCTCCGCTGGAAAGCTGCACGCTCAGTGCCAGTGTTCTGCAGCTTCTTTCTTCACGTTTCAGCAGCTAGCACGCTCTCCGTGTGCTGGAGAAGCGGCAGAGGCTTCCTTGCCGGAGAAGCGGCACCTTCGCCGGCAGAGAGCATCCTGCCGGCCGCGGTGCGCTCCGGAGCGGGGACTTGTGCCGAAAGAGGCCGGCAACAGGCGCTTACCTTCGGACAGCTCCGGATCGCCGTCTAATGCGTCTCTTGTCGCCTACACGGCAGGGAAAAGCTTTTCCACTCTCTAGGAAGGAGAAAGTGTGCCAGCACAGCAAATGCCTCCCGGACTTTCCCTGGAATTCAGCAAGTGCTTTGCAGCTTGAAATTGGAAGGAAAGCCTCAGATTTAGCAGCCAGAGCTTCAGGAGGAGCAGCAGCGAGCACAGCATCGGTTTCGCAGCAGCTCCTTCCATGTGCATGTTTTTGGGAGTGGAAAGGCTTGCAGAGTGTTAAAGTAGCTTTTTCTCTCCGCTGGAAAGCTGCACGCTCAGTGCCAGTCTTCTGCAGCTTCTTTCTTCACGTTTCAGCAGCTAGCACGCTCTCCGTGTGCTGGAGAAGCGGCAGAGGCTTCCTTGCCGGAGAAGCGGCACCTTCGCCGGCAGAGAGCATCCTGCCGGCCGCGGTGCGCTCCGGAGCGGGGGCTTGTGCCGAAAGAGGCCGGCAACAGGCGCTTACCTTCGGACAGCTCCGGATCGCCGTCTAATGCGTCTCTTGTCGCCTACACGGCAGGGAAAAGCTTTTCCACTCTGTCTAGGAAGGAGAAAGTGTGCCAGCACAGCAAATGCCTCCCGGACTTTCCCTGCAATTCAGCAAGTGCTTTGCAGCTTGAAATTGGAAGGAAAGCCTCAGATTTAGCAGCCAGAGCTTCAGGAGGAGCAGCAGCGAGCACAGCATCGGTTTTGCAGCAGCTCCTTCCATGTGCATGTTTTTGGGAGTGGAAAGGCTTGCAGAGTGTTAAAGTAGCTTTTTCTCTCCGCTGGAAAGCTGCACGCTCAGTGCCAGTCTTCTGCAGCTTCTTTCTTCACGTTTCAGCAGCTAGCACGCTCTCCGTGTGCTGGAGAAGCGGCAGAGGCTTCCTTGCCGGAGAAGCGGCACCTTCGCCGGCAGAGAGCATCCTGCCGGCCGCGGTGCGCTCCGGAGCGGGGGCTTGTGCCGAAAGAGGCCGGCAACAGGCGCTTACCTTCGGACAGCTCCGGATCGCCGTCTAATGCGTCTCTTGTCGCCTACACGGCAGGGAAAAGCTTTTCCACTCTGTCTAGGAAGGAGAAAGTGTGCCAGCACAGCAAATGCCTCCCGGACTTTCCCTGGAATTCAGCAAGTGCTTTGCAGCTTGAAATTGGAAGGAAAGCCTCAGATTTAGCAGCCAGAGCTTCAGGAGGAGCAGCAGCGAGCACAGCATCGGTTTTGCAGCAGCTCCTTCCATGTGCATGTTTTTGGGAGTGGAAAGGCTTGCAGAGTGTTAAAGTAGCTTTTTCTCTCCGCTGGAAAGCTGCACGCTCAGTGCCAGTGTTCTGCAGCTTCTTTCTTCACGTTTCAGCAGCTAGCACGCTCTCCGTGTGCTGGAGAAGCGGCAGAGGCTTCCTTGCCGGAGAAGCGGCACCTTCGCCGGCAGAGAGCATCCTGCCGGCCGCGGTGCGCTCCGGAGCGGGGGTTGTGCCGAAAGAGGCCGGCAACAGGCGCTTACCTTCGGACAGCTCCGGATCGCCGTCTAATGCGTCTCTTGTCGCCTACACGGCAGGGAAAAGCTTTTCCACTCTGTCTAGGAAGGAGAAAGTGTGCCAGCACAGCAAATGCCTCCCGGACTTTCCCTGGAATTCAGCAAGTGCTTTGCAGCTTGAAATTGGAAGGAAAGCCTCAGATTTAGCAGCCAGAGCTTCAGGAGGAGCAGCAGCGAGCACAGCATCGGTTTTGCAGCAGCTCCTTCCATGTGCATGTTTTTGGGAGTGGAAAGGCTTGCAGAGTGTTAAAGTAGCTTTTTCTCTCCGCTGGAAAGCTGCACGCTCAGTGCCAGTGTTCTGCAGCTTCTTTCTTCACGTTTCAGCAGCTAGCACGCTCTCCGTGTGCTGGAGAAGCGGCAGAGGCTTCCTTGCCGGAGAAGCGGCACCTTCGCCGGCAGAGAGCATCCTGCCGGCCGCGGTGCGCTCCGGAGCGGGGGCTTGTGCCGAAAGAGGCCGGCAACAGGCGCTTACCTTCGGACAGCTCCGGATCGCCGTCTAATGCGTCTCTTGTCGCCTACACGGCAGGGAAAAGCTTTTCCACTCTGTCTAGGAAGGAGAAAGTGTGCCAGCACAGCAAATGCCTCCCGGACATTCCCTGGAATTCAGCAAGTGCTTTGCAGCTTGAAATTGGAAGGAAAGCCTCAGATTTAGCAGCCAGAGCTTCAGGAGGAGCAGCAGCGAGCACAGCATCGGTTTTGCAGCAGCTCCTTCCATGTGCATGTTTTTGGGAGTTGAAAGGCTTGCAGAGTGTTAAAGTAGCTTTTTCTCTCCGCTGGAAAGCTGCACGCTCAGTGCCAGTGTTCTGCAGCTTCTTTCTTCACGTTTCAGCAGCTAGCACGCTCTCCGTGTGCTGGAGAAGCGGCAGAGGCTTCCTTGCCGGAGAAGCGGCACCTTCGCCGGCAGAGAGCATCCTGCCGGCCGCGGTGCGCTCCGGAGCGGGGACTTGTGCCGAAAGAGGCCGGCAACAGGCGCTTACCTTCGGACAGCTCCGGATGCCCGTCTCATGCGTCTCTTGTCGCCTACACGGCAGGGAAAAGCTTTTCCACTCTGTCTAGGAAGGAGAAAGTGTGCCAGCACAGCAAATGCCTCCCGGACTTTCCCTGCAATTCAGCAAGTGCTTTGCAGCTTGAAATTGGAAGGAAAGCCTCAGATTTAGCAGCCAGAGCTTCAGGAGGAGCAGCAGCGAGCACAGCATCGGTTTTGCAGCAGCTCCTTCCATGTGCATGTTTTTGGGAGTGGAAAGGCTTGCAGAGTGTTAAAGTAGCTTTTTCTCTCCGCTGGAAAGCTGCACGCTCAGTGCCAGTCTTCTGCAGCTTCTTTCTTCACGTTTCAGCAGCTAGCACGCTCTCCGTGTGCTGGAGAAGCGGCAGAGGCTTCCTTGCCGGAGAAGCGGCACCTTCGCCGGCAGAGAGCATCCTGCCGGCCGCGGTGCGCTCCGGAGCGGGGGCTTGTGCCGAAAGAGGCCGGCAACAGGCGCTTACCTTCGGACAGCTCCGGATCGCCGTCTAATGCGTCTCTTGTCGCCTACACGGCAGGGAAAAGCTTTTCCACTCTGTCTAGGAAGGAGAAAGTGTGCCAGCACAGCAAATGCCTCCCGGACTTTCCCTGGAATTCAGCAAGTGCTTTGCAGCTTGAAATTGGAAGGAAAGCCTCAGATTTAGCAGCCAGAGCTTCAGGAGGAGCAGCAGCGAGCACAGCATCGGTTTTGCAGCAGCTCCTTCCATGTGCATGTTTTTGGGAGTGGAAAGGCTTGCAGAGTGTTAAAGTAGCTTTTTCTCTCCGCTGGAAAGCTGCACGCTCAGTGCCAGTGTTCTGCAGCTTCTTTCTTCACGTTTCAGCAGCTAGCACGCTCTCCGTGTGCTGGAGAAGCGGCAGAGGCTTCCTTGCCGGAGAAGCGGCACCTTCGCCGGCAGAGAGCATCCTGCCGGCCGCGGTGCGCTCCGGAGCGGGGACTTGTGCCGAAAGAGGCCGGCAACAGGCGCTTACCTTCGGACAGCTCCGGATCGCCGTCTAATGCGTCTCTTGTCGCCTACACGGCAGGGAAAAGCTTTTCCACTCTCTAGGAAGGAGAAAGTGTGCCAGCACAGCAAATGCCTCCCGGACTTTCCCTGGAATTCAGCAAGTGCTTTGCAGCTTGAAATTGGAAGGAAAGCCTCAGATTTAGCAGCCAGAGCTTCAGGAGGAGCAGCAGCGAGCACAGCATCGGTTTCGCAGCAGCTCCTTCCATGTGCATGTTTTTGGGAGTGGAAAGGCTTGCAGAGTGTTAAAGTAGCTTTTTCTCTCCGCTGGAAAGCTGCACGCTCAGTGCCAGTCTTCTGCAGCTTCTTTCTTCACGTTTCAGCAGCTAGCACGCTCTCCGTGTGCTGGAGAAGCGGCAGAGGCTTCCTTGCCGGAGAAGCGGCACCTTCGCCGGCAGAGAGCATCCTGCCGGCCGCGGTGCGCTCCGGAGCGGGGGCTTGTGCCGAAAGAGGCCGGCAACAGGCGCTTACCTTCGGACAGCTCCGGATCGCCGTCTAATGCGTCTCTTGTCGCCTACACGGCAGGGAAAAGCTTTTCCACTCTGTCTAGGAAGGAGAAAGTGTGCCAGCACAGCAAATGCCTCCCGGACTTTCCCTGGAATTCAGCAAGTGCTTTGCAGCTTGAAATTGGAAGGAAAGCCTCAGATTTAGCAGCCAGAGCTTCAGGAGGAGCAGCAGCGAGCACAGCATCGCTTTTGCAGCAGCTCCTTCCATGTGCATGTTTTTGGGAGTGGAAAGGCTTGCAGAGTGTTAAAGTAGCTTTTTCTCTCCGCTGGAAAGCTGCACGCTCAGTGCCAGTGTTCTGCAGCTTCTTTCTTCACGTTTCAGCAGCTAGCACGCTCTCCGTGTGCTGGAGAAGCGGCAGAGGCTTCCTTGCCGGAGAAGCGGCACCTTCGCCGGCAGAGAGCATCCGGCCGGCCGCGGTGCGCTCCGGAGCGGGGGCTTGTGCCGAAAGAGGCCGGCAACAGGCGCTTACCTTCGGACAGCTCCGGATCGCCGTCTAATGCGTCTCTTGTCGCCTACACGGCAGGGAAAAGCTTTTCCACTCTGTCTAGGAAGGAGAAAGTGTGCCAGCACAGCAAATGCCTCCCGGACTTTCCCTGGAATTCAGCAAGTGCTTTGCAGCTTGAAATTGGAAGGAAAGCCTCAGATTTAGCAGCTAGAGCTTCAGGAGGAGCAGCAGCGAGCACAGCATCGGTTTTGCAGCAGCTCCTTCCAAGTGCATGTTTTTGGGAGTGGAAAGGCTTGCAGAGTGTTAAAGTAGCTTTTTCTCTCCGCTGGAAAGCTGCACGCTCAGTGCCAGTCTTCTGCAGCTTCTTTCTTCACGTTTCAGCAGCTAGCACGCTCTCCGTGTGCTGGAGAAGCGGCAGAGGCTTCCTTGCCGGAGAAGCGGCACCTTCGCCGGCAGAGAGCATCCTGCCGGCCGCGGTGCGCTCCGGAGCGGGGGCTTGTGCCGAAAGAGGCCGGCAACAGGCGCTTACCTTCGGACAGCTCCGGATCGCCGTCTAATGCGTCTCTTGTCGCCTACACGGCAGGGAAAAGCTTTTCCACTCTGTCTAGGAAGGAGAAAGTGTGCCAGCACAGCAAATGCCTCCCGGACTTTCCCTGGAATTCAGCAAGTGCTTTGCAGCTTGAAATTGGAAGGAAAGCCTCAGATTTAGCAGCCAGAGCTTCAGGAGGAGCAGCAGCGAGCACAGCATCGGTTTTGCAGCAGCTCCTTCCATGTGCATGTTTTTGGGAGTGGAAAGGCTTGCAGAGTGTTAAAGTAGCTTTTTCTCTCCGCTGGAAAGCTGCACGCTCAGTGCCAGTCTTCTGCAGCTTCTTTCTTCACGTTTCAGCAGCTAGCACGCTCTCCGTGTGCTGGAGAAGCGGCAGAGGCTTCCTTGCCGGAGAAGCGGCACCTTCGCCGGCAGAGAGCATCCTGCCGGCCGCGGTGCGCTCCGGAGCGGGGGCTTGTGCCGAAAGAGGCCGGCAACAGGCGCTTACCTTCGGACAGCTCCGGATCGCCGTCTAATGCGTCTCTTGTCGCCTACACGGCAGGGAAAAGCTTTTCCACTCTGTCTAGGAAGGAGAAAGTGTGCCAGCACAGCAAATGCCTCCCGGACTTTCCCTGCAATTCAGCAAGTGCTTTGCAGCTTGAAATTGGAAGGAAAGCCTCAGATTTAGCAGCCAGAGCTTCAGGAGGAGCAGCAGCGAGCACAGCATCGGTTTTGCAGCAGCTCCTTCCATGTGCATGTTTTTGGGAGTGGAAAGGCTTGCAGAGTGTTAAAGTAGCTTTTTCTCTCCGCTGGAAAGCTGCACGCTCAGTGCCAGTCTTCTGCAGCTTCTTTCTTCACGTTTCAGCAGCTAGCACGCTCTCCGTGTGCTGGAGAAGCGGCAGAGGCTTCCTTGCCGGAGAAGCGGCACCTTCGCCGGCAGAGAGCATCCTGCCGGCCGCGGTGCGCTCCGGAGCGGGGGCTTGTGCCGAAAGAGGCCGGCAACAGGCGCTTACCTTCGGACAGCTCCGGATCGCCGTCTAATGCGTCTCTTGTCGCCTACACGGCAGGGAAAAGCTTTTCCACTCTGTCTAGGAAGGAGAAAGTGTGCCAGCACAGCAAATGCCTCCCGGACTTTCCCTGGAATTCAGCAAGTGCTTTGCAGCTTGAAATTGGAAGGAAAGCCTCAGATTTAGCAGCCAGAGCTTCAGGAGGAGCAGCAGCGAGCACAGCATCGGTTTTGCAGCAGCTCCTTCCATGTGCATGTTTTTGGGAGTGGAAAGGCTTGCAGAGTGTTAAAGTAGCTTTTTCTCTCCGCTGGAAAGCTGCACGCTCAGTGCCGCTTCTCCGGCAAGGAAGCCTCTGCTGCTTCTCCAGCACACGGAGAGCGTGCTAGCTGCTGAAACGTGAAGAAAGAAGCTGCAGAAGACTGGCACTGAGCGTGCAGCTTTCCAGCGGAGAGAAAAAGCTACTTTAACACTCTGCAAGCCTTTCCACTCCCAAAAACATGCACATGGAAGGAGCTGCTGCAAAACCGATGCTGTGCTCGCTGCTGCTCCTCCTGAAGCTCTGGCTGCTAAATCTGAGGCTTTCCTTCCAATTTCAAGCTGCAAAGCACTTGCTGAATTGCTGGGAAAGTCCGGGAGGCATTTGCTGTGCTGGCACACTTTCTCCTTCCTAGACAGAGTGGAAAAGCTTTTCCCTGCCGTGTAGGCGACAAGAGACGCATTAGACGGCGATCCGGAGCTGTCCGAAGGTAAGCGCCTGTTGCCGGCCTCTTTCGGCACAAGCCCCCGCTCCGGAGCGCACCGCGGCCGGCAGGATGCTCTCTGCCGGCGAAGGTGCCGCTTCTCCGGCAAGGAAGCCTCTGCCGCTTCTCCAGCACACGGAGAGCGTGCTAGCTGCTGAAACGTGAAGAAAGAAGCTGCAGAAGACTGGCACTGAGCGTGCAGCTTTCCAGCGGAGAGAAAAAGCTACTTTAACACTCTGCAAGCCTTTCCACTCCCAAAAACATGCACATGGAAGGAGCTGCTGCAAAACCGATGCTGTGCTCGCTGCTGCTCCTCCTGAAGCTCTGGCTGCTAAATCTGAGGCTTTCCTTCCAATTTCAAGCTGCAAAGCACTTGCTGAATTCCAGGGAAAGTCCGGGAGGCATTTGCTGTGCTGGCACACTTTCTCCTTCCTAGACAGAGTGGAAAAGCTTTTCCCTGCCGTGTAGGCGACAAGAGACGCATTAGACGGCGATCCGGAGCTGTCCGAAGGTAAGCGCCTGTTGCCGGCCTCTTTCGGCACAAGCCCCCGCTCCGGAGCGCACCGCGGCCGGCAGGATGCTCTCTGCCGGCGAAGGTGCCGCTTCTCCGGCAAGGAAGCCTCTGCCGCTTCTCCAGCACACGGAGAGCGTGCTAGCTGCTGAAACGTGAAGAAAGAAGCTGCAGAAGACTGGCACTGAGCGTGCAGCTTTCCAGCGGAGAGAAAAAGCTACTTTAACACTCTGCAAGCCTTTCCACTCCCAAAAACATGCACATGGAAGGAGCTGCTGCAAAACCGATGCTGTGCTCGCTGCTGCTCCTCCTGAAGCTCTGGCTGCTAAATCTGAGGCTTTCCTTCCAATTTCAAGCTGCAAAGCACTTGCTGAATTCCAGGGAAAGTCCGGGAGGCATTTGCTGTGCTGGCACACTTTCTCCTTCCTAGACAGAGTGGAAAAGCTTTTCCCTGCCGTGTAGGCGACAAGAGACGCATTAGACGGCGATCCGGAGCTGTCCGAAGGTAAGCGCCTGTTGCCGGCCTCTTTCGGCACAAGCCCCCGCTCCGGAGCGCACCGCGGCCGGCAGGATGCTCTCTGCCGGCGAAGGTGCCGCTTCTCCGGCAAGGAAGCCTCTGCCGCTTCTCCAGCACACGGAGAGCGTGCTAGCTGCTGAAACGTGAAGAAAGAAGCTGCAGAAGACTGGCACTGAGCGTGCAGCTTTCCAGCGGAGAGAAAAAGCTACTTTAACACTCTGCAAGCCTTTCCACTCCCAAAAACATGCACATGGAAGGAGCTGCTGCAAAACCGATGCTGTGCTCGCTGCTGCTCCTCCTGAAGCTCTGGCTGCTAAATCTGAGGCTTTCCTTCCAATTTCAAGCTGCAAAGCACTTGCTGAATTCCAGGGAAAGTCCGGGAGGCATTTGCTGTGCTGGCACACTTTCTCCTTCCTAGACAGAGTGGAAAAGCTTTTCCCTGCCGTGTAGGCGACAAGAGACGCATTAGACGGCGGTCCGGAGCTGTCCGAAGGTAAGCGCCTGTTGCCGGCCTCTTTCGGCACAAGCCCCCGCTCCGGAGCGCACCGCGGCCGGCAGGATGCTCTCTGCCGGCGAAGGTGCCGCTTCTCCGGCAAGGAAGCCTCTGCCGCTTCTCCAGCACACGGAGAGCGTGCTAGCTGCTGAAACGTGAAGAAAGAAGCTGCAGAACACTGGCACTGAGCGTGCAGCTTTCCAGTGGAGAGAAAAAGCTACTTTAACACTCTGCAAGCCTTTCCACTCCCAAAAACATGCACATGGAAGGAGCTGCTGCGAAACCGATGCTGTGCTCGCTGCTGCTCCTCCTGAAGCTCTGGCTGCTAAATCTGAGGCTTTCCTTCCAATTTCAAGCTGCAAAGCACTTGCTGAATTCCAGGGAAAGTCCGGGAGGCATTTGCTGTGCTGGCACACTTTCTCCTTCCTAGACAGAGTGGAAAAGCTTTTCCCTGCCGTGTAGGACAAGAGACGCATTAGACGGCGATCCGGAGCTGTCCGAAGGTAAGCGCCTGTTGCCGGCCTCTTTCGGCACAAGCCCCCGCTCCGGAGCGCACCGCGGCCGGCAGGATGCTCTCTGCCGGCGAAGGTGCCGCTTCTCCGGCAAGGAAGCCTCTGCTGCTTCTCCAGCACACGGAGAGCGTGCTAGCTGCTGAAACGTGAAGAAAGAAGCTGCAGAAGACTGGCACTGAGCGTGCAGCTTTCCAGCGGAGAGAAAAAGCTACTTTAACACTCTGCAAGCCTTTCCACTCCCAAAAACATGCACATGGAAGGAGCTGCTGCAAAACCGATGCTGTGCTCGCTGCTGCTCCTCCTGAAGCTCTGGCTGCTAAATCTGAGGCTTTCCTTCCAATTTCAAGCTGCAAAGCACTTGCTGAATTGCAGGGAAAGTCCGGGAGGCATTTGCTGTGCTGGCACACTTTCTCCTTCCTAGACAGAGTGGAAAAGCTTTTCCCTGCCGTGTAGGCGACAAGAGACGCATTAGACGGCGGTCCGGAGCTGTCCGAAGGTAAGCGCCTGTTGCCGGCCTCTTTCGGCACAAGCCCCCGCTCCGGAGCGCACCGCGGCCGGCAGGATGCTCTCTGCCGGCGAAGGTGCCGCTTCTCCGGCAAGGAAGCCTCTGCCGCTTCTCCAGCACACGGAGAGCGTGCTAGCTGCTGAAACGTGAAGAAAGAAGCTGCAGAACACTGGCACTGAGCGTGCAGCTTTCCAGTGGAGAGAAAAAGCTACTTTAACACTCTGCAAGCCTTTCCACTCCCAAAAACATGCACATGGAAGGAGCTGCTGCGAAACCGATGCTGTGCTCGCTGCTGCTCCTCCTGAAGCTCTGGCTGCTAAATCTGAGGCTTTCCTTCCAATTTCAAGCTGCAAAGCACTTGCTGAATTGCAGGGAAAGTCCGGGAGGCATTTGCTGTGCTGGCACACTTTCTCCTTCCTAGACAGAGTGGAAAAGCTTTTCCCTGCCGTGTAGGACAAGAGACGCATTAGACGGCGATCCGGAGCTGTCCGAAGGTAAGCGCCTGTTGCCGGCCTCTTTCGGCACAAGCCCCCGCTCCGGAGCGCACCGCGGCCGGCAGGATGCTCTCTGCCGGCGAAGGTGCCGCTTCTCCGGCAAGGAAGCCTCTGCCGCTTCTCCAGCACACGGAGAGCGTGCTAGCTGCTGAAACGTGAAGAAAGAAGCTGCAGAACACTGGCACTGAGCGTGCAGCTTTCCAGCGGAGAGAAAAAGCTACTTTAACACTCTGCAAGCCTTTCCACTCCCAAAAACATGCACATGGAAGGAGCTGCTGCAAAAGCGATGCTGTGCTCGCTGCTGCTCCTCCTGAAGCTCTGGCTGCTAAATCTGAGGCTTTCCTTCCAATTTCAAGCTGCAAAGCACTTGCTGAATTCCAGGGAAAGTCCGGGAGGCATTTGCTGTGCTGGCACACTTTCTCCTTCCTAGACAGAGTGGAAAAGCTTTTCCCTGCCGTGTAGGCGACAAGAGACGCATTAGACGGCGATCCGGAGCTGTCCGAAGGTAAGCGCCTGTTGCCGGCCTCTTTCGGCACAAGCCCCCGCTCCGGAGCGCACCGCGGCCGGCAGGATGCTCTCTGCCGGCGAAGGTGCCGCTTCTCCGGCAAGGAAGCCTCTGCCGCTTCTCCAGCACACGGAGAGCGTGCTAGCTGCTGAAACGTGAAGAAAGAAGCTGCAGAAGACTGGCACTGAGCGTGCAGCTTTCCAGCGGAGAGAAAAAGCTACTTTAACACTCTGCAAGCCTTTCCACTCCCAAAAACATGCACATGGAAGGAGCTGCTGCAAAACCGATGCTGTGCTCGCTGCTGCTCCTCCTGAAGCTCTGGCTGCTAAATCTGAGGCTTTCCTTCCAATTTCAAGCTGCAAAGCACTTGCTGAATTCCAGGGAAAGTCCGGGAGGCATTTGCTGTGCTGGCACACTTTCTCCTTCCTAGACAGAGTGGAAAAGCTTTTCCCTGCCGTGTAGGCGACAAGAGACGCATTAGACGGCGATCCGGAGCTGTCCGAAGGTAAGCGCCTGTTGCCGGCCTCTTTCGGCACAAGCCCCCGCTCCGGAGCGCACCGCGGCCGGCAGGATGCTCTCTGCCGGCGAAGGTGCCGCTTCTCCGGCAAGGAAGCCTCTGCCGCTTCTCCAGCACACGGAGAGCGTGCTAGCTGCTGAAACGTGAAGAAAGAAGCTGCAGAAGACTGGCACTGAGCGTGCAGCTTTCCAGCGGAGAGAAAAAGCTACTTTAACACTCTGCAAGCCTTTCCACTCCCAAAAACATGCACATGGAAGGAGCTGCTGCAAAACCGATGCTGTGCTCGCTGCTGCTCCTCCTGAAGCTCTGGCTGCTAAATCTGAGGCTTTCCTTCCAATTTCAAGCTGCAAAGCACTTGCTGAATTCCAGGGAAAGTCCGGGAGGCATTTGCTGTGCTGGCACACTTTCTCCTTCCTAGACAGAGTGGAAAAGCTTTTCCCTGCCGTGTAGGCGACAAGAGACGCATTAGACGGCGATCCGGAGCTGTCCGAAGGTAAGCGCCTGTTGCCGGCCTCTTTCGGCACAAGCCCCCGCTCCGGAGCGCACCGCGGCCGGCAGGATGCTCTCTGCCGGCGAAGGTGCCGCTTCTCCGGCAAGGAAGCCTCTGCCGCTTCTCCAGCACACGGAGAGCGTGCTAGCTGCTGAAACGTGAAGAAAGAAGCTGCAGAAGACTGGCACTGAGCGTGCAGCTTTCCAGCGGAGAGAAAAAGCTACTTTAACACTCTGCAAGCCTTTCCACTCCCAAAAACATGCACATGGAAGGAGCTGCTGCAAAACCGATGCTGTGCTCGCTGCTGCTCCTCCTGAAGCTCTGGCTGCTAAATCTGAGGCTTTCCTTCCAATTTCAAGCTGCAAAGCACTTGCTGAATTCCAGGGAAAGTCCGGGAGGCATTTGCTGTGCTGGCACACTTTCTCCTTCCTAGACAGAGTGGAAAAGCTTTTCCCTGCCGTGTAGGCGACAAGAGACGCATTAGACGGCGGTCCGGAGCTGTCCGAAGGTAAGCGCCTGTTGCCGGCCTCTTTCGGCACAAGCCCCCGCTCCGGAGCGCACCGCGGCCGGCAGGATGCTCTCTGCCGGCGAAGGTGCCGCTTCTCCGGCAAGGAAGCCTCTGCCGCTTCTCCAGCACACGGAGAGCGTGCTAGCTGCTGAAACGTGAAGAAAGAAGCTGCAGAACACTGGCACTGAGCGTGCAGCTTTCCAGTGGAGAGAAAAAGCTACTTTAACACTCTGCAAGCCTTTCCACTCCCAAAAACATGCACATGGAAGGAGCTGCTGCGAAACCGATGCTGTGCTCGCTGCTGCTCCTCCTGAAGCTCTGGCTGCTAAATCTGAGGCTTTCCTTCCAATTTCAAGCTGCAAAGCACTTGCTGAATTCCAGGGAAAGTCCGGGAGGCATTTGCTGTGCTGGCACACTTTCTCCTTCCTAGACAGAGTGGAAAAGCTTTTCCCTGCCGTGTAGGACAAGAGACGCATTAGACGGCGATCCGGAGCTGTCCGAAGGTAAGCGCCTGTTGCCGGCCTCTTTCGGCACAAGCCCCCGCTCCGGAGCGCACCGCGGCCGGCAGGATGCTCTCTGCCGGCGAAGGTGCCGCTTCTCCGGCAAGGAAGCCTCTGCTGCTTCTCCAGCACACGGAGAGCGTGCTAGCTGCTGAAACGTGAAGAAAGAAGCTGCAGAAGACTGGCACTGAGCGTGCAGCTTTCCAGCGGAGAGAAAAAGCTACTTTAACACTCTGCAAGCCTTTCCACTCCCAAAAACATGCACATGGAAGGAGCTGCTGCAAAACCGATGCTGTGCTCGCTGCTGCTCCTCCTGAAGCTCTGGCTGCTAAATCTGAGGCTTTCCTTCCAATTTCAAGCTGCAAAGCACTTGCTGAATTCCAGGGAAAGTCCGGGAGGCATTTGCTGTGCTGGCACACTTTCTCCTTCCTAGACAGAGTGGAAAAGCTTTTCCCTGCCGTGTAGGCGACAAGAGACGCATTAGACGGCGGTCCGGAGCTGTCCGAAGGTAAGCGCCTGTTGCCGGCCTCTTTCGGCACAAGCCCCCGCTCCGGAGCGCACCGCGGCCGGCAGGATGCTCTCTGCCGGCGAAGGTGCCGCTTCTCCGGCAAGGAAGCCTCTGCCGCTTCTCCAGCACACGGAGAGCGTGCTAGCTGCTGAAACGTGAAGAAAGAAGCTGCAGAACACTGGCACTGAGCGTGCAGCTTTCCAGTGGAGAGAAAAAGCTACTTTAACACTCTGCAAGCCTTTCCACTCCCAAAAACATGCACATGGAAGGAGCTGCTGCGAAACCGATGCTGTGCTCGCTGCTGCTCCTCCTGAAGCTCTGGCTGCTAAATCTGAGGCTTTCCTTCCAATTTCAAGCTGCAAAGCACTTGCTGAATTGCAGGGAAAGTCCGGGAGGCATTTGCTGTGCTGGCACACTTTCTCCTTCCTAGACAGAGTGGAAAAGCTTTTCCCTGCCGTGTAGGACAAGAGACGCATTAGACGGCGATCCGGAGCTGTCCGAAGGTAAGCGCCTGTTGCCGGCCTCTTTCGGCACAAGCCCCCGCTCCGGAGCGCACCGCGGCCGGCAGGATGCTCTCTGCCGGCGAAGGTGCCGCTTCTCCGGCAAGGAAGCCTCTGCCGCTTCTCCAGCACACGGAGAGCGTGCTAGCTGCTGAAACGTGAAGAAAGAAGCTGCAGAACACTGGCACTGAGCGTGCAGCTTTCCAGCGGAGAGAAAAAGCTACTTTAACACTCTGCAAGCCTTTCCACTCCCAAAAACATGCACATGGAAGGAGCTGCTGCAAAAGCGATGCTGTGCTCGCTGCTGCTCCTCCTGAAGCTCTGGCTGCTAAATCTGAGGCTTTCCTTCCAATTTCAAGCTGCAAAGCACTTGCTGAATTCCAGGGAAAGTCCGGGAGGCATTTGCTGTGCTGGCACACTTTCTCCTTCCTAGACAGAGTGGAAAAGCTTTTCCCTGCCGTGTAGGCGACAAGAGACGCATTAGACGGCGATCCGGAGCTGTCCGAAGGTAAGCGCCTGTTGCCGGCCTCTTTCGGCACAAGCCCCCGCTCCGGAGCGCACCGCGGCCGGCAGGATGCTCTCTGCCGGCGAAGGTGCCGCTTCTCCGGCAAGGAAGCCTCTGCCGCTTCTCCAGCACACGGAGAGCGTGCTAGCTGCTGAAACGTGAAGAAAGAAGCTGCAGAAGACTGGCACTGAGCGTGCAGCTTTCCAGCGGAGAGAAAAAGCTACTTTAACACTCTGCAAGCCTTTCCACTCCCAAAAACATGCACATGGAAGGAGCTGCTGCAAAACCGATGCTGTGCTCGCTGCTGCTCCTCCTGAAGCTCTGGCTGCTAAATCTGAGGCTTTCCTTCCAATTTCAAGCTGCAAAGCACTTGCTGAATTCCAGGGAAAGTCCGGGAGGCATTTGCTGTGCTGGCACACTTTCTCCTTCCTAGACAGAGTGGAAAAGCTTTTCCCTGCCGTGTAGGCGACAAGAGACGCATTAGACGGCGGTCCGGAGCTGTCCGAAGGTAAGCGCCTGTTGCCGGCCTCTTTCGGCACAAGCCCCCGCTCCGGAGCGCACCGCGGCCGGCAGGATGCTCTCTGCCGGCGAAGGTGCCGCTTCTCCGGCAAGGAAGCCTCTGCCGCTTCTCCAGCACACGGAGAGCGTGCTAGCTGCTGAAACGTGAAGAAAGAAGCTGCAGAAGACTGGCACTGAGCGTGCAGCTTTCCAGCGGAGAGAAAAAGCTACTTTAACACTCTGCAAGCCTTTCAACTCCCAAAAACATGCACATGGAAGGAGCTGCTGCAAAACCGATGCTGTGCTCGCTGCTGCTCCTCCTGAAGCTCTGGCTGCTAAATCTGAGGCTTTCCTTCCAATTTCAAGCTGCAAAGCACTTGCTGAATTCCAGGGAAAGTCCGGGAGGCATTTGCTGTGCTGGCACACTTTCTCCTTCCTAGACAGAGTGGAAAAGCTTTTCCCTGCCGTGTAGGCGACAAGAGACGCATTAGACGGCGATCCGGAGCTGTCCGAAGGTAAGCGCCTGTTGCCGGCCTCTTTCGGCACAAGCCCCCGCTCCGGAGCGCACCGCGGCCGGCAGGATGCTCTCTGCCGGCGAAGGTGCCGCTTCTCCGGCAAGGAAGCCTCTGCCGCTTCTCCAGCACACGGAGAGCGTGCTAGCTGCTGAAACGTGAAGAAAGAAGCTGCAGAAGACTGGCACTGAGCGTGCAGCTTTCCAGCGGAGAGAAAAAGCTACTTTAACACTCTGCAAGCCTTTCCACTCCCAAAAGCATGCACATGGAAGGAGCTGCTGCAAAACCGATGCTGTGCTCGCTGCTGCTCCTCCTGAAGCTCTGGCTGCTAAATCTGAGGCTTTCCTTCCAATTTCAAGCTGCAAAGCACTTGCTGAATTCCAGGGAAAGTCCGGGAGGCATTTGCTGTGCTGGCACACTTTCTCCTTCCTAGACAGAGTGGAAAAGCTTTTCCCTGCCGTGTAGGCGACAAGAGACGCATTAGACGGCGATCCGGAGCTGTCCGAAGGTAAGCGCCTGTTGCCGGCCTCTTTCGGCACAAGCCCCCGCTCCGGAGCGCACCGCGGCCGGCAGGATGCTCTCTGCCGGCGAAGGTGCCGCTTCTCCGGCAAGGAAGCCTCTGCCGCTTCTCCAGCACACGGAGAGCGTGCTAGCTGCTGAAACGTGAAGAAAGAAGCTGCAGAAGACTGGCACTGAGCGTGCAGCTTTCCAGTGGAGAGAAAAAGCTACTTTAACACTCTGCAAGCCTTTCCACTCCCAAAAACATGCACATGGAAGGAGCTGCTGCAAAACCGATGCTGTGCTCGCTGCTGCTCCTCCTGAAGCTCTGGCTGCTAAATCTGAGGCTTTCCTTCCAATTTCAAGCTGCAAAGCACTTGCTGAATTGCAGGGAAAGTCCGGGAGGCATTTGCTGTGCTGGCACACTTTCTCCTTCCTAGACAGAGTGGAAAAGCTTTTCCCTGCCGTGTAGGCGACAAGAGACGCATTAGACGGCGATCCGGAGCTGTCCGAAGGTAAGCGCCTGTTGCCGGCCTCTTTCGGCACAAGCCCCCGCTCCGGAGCGCACCGCGGCCGGCAGGATGCTCTCTGCCGGCGAAGGTGCCGCTTCTCCGGCAAGGAAGCCTCTGCCGCTTCTCCAGCACACGGAGAGCGTGCTAGCTGCTGAAACGTGAAGAAAGAAGCTGCAGAACACTGGCACTGAGCGTGCAGCTTTCCAGCGGAGAGAAAAAGCTACTTTAACACTCTGCAAGCCTTTCCACTCCCAAAAACATGCACATGGAAGGAGCTGCTGCAAAACCGATGCTGTGCTCGCTGCTGCTCCTCCTGAAGCTCTGGCTGCTAAATCTGAGGCTTTCCTTCCAATTTCAAGCTGCAAAGCACTTGCTGAATTCCAGGGAAAGTCCGGGAGGCATTTGCTGTGCTGGCACACTTTCTCCTTCCTAGACAGAGTGGAAAAGCTTTTCCCTGCCGCGTAGGCGACAAGAGACGCATTAGACGGCGATCCGGAGCTGTCCGAAGGTAAGCGCCTGTTGCCGGCCTCTTTCGGCACAAGCCCCCGCTCCGGAGCGCACCGCGGCCGGCAGGATGCTCTCTGCCGGCGAAGGTGCCCCTTCTCCGGCAAGGAAGCCTCTGCCGCTTCTCCAGCACACGGAGAGCGTGCTAGCTGCTGAAACGTGAAGAAAGAAGCTGCAGAAGACTGGCACTGAGCGTGCAGCTTTCCAGCGGAGAGAAAAAGCTACTTTAACACTCTGCAAGCCTTTCAACTCCCAAAAACATGCACATGGAAGGAGCTGCTGCAAAACCGATGCTGTGCTCGCTGCTGCTCCTCCTGAAGCTCTGGCTGCTAAATCTGAGGCTTTCCTTCCAATTTCAAGCTGCAAAGCACTTGCTGAATTCCAGGGAAAGTCCGGGAGGCATTTGCTGTGCTGGCACACTTTCTCCTTCCTAGACAGAGTGGAAAAGCTTTTCCCTGCCGTGTAGGCGACAAGAGACGCATTAGACGGCGATCCGGAGCTGTCCGAAGGTAAGCGCCTGTTGCCGGCCTCTTTCGGCACAAGCCCCCGCTCCGGAGCGCACCGCGGCCGGCAGGATGCTCTCTGCCGGCGAAGGTGCCGCTTCTCCGGCAAGGAAGCCTCTGCCGCTTCTCCAGCACACGGAGAGCGTGCTAGCTGCTGAAACGTGAAGAAAGAAGCTGCAGAACACTGGCACTGAGCGTGCAGCTTTCCAGTGGAGAGAAAAAGCTACTTTAACACTCTGCAAGACTTTCCACTCCCAAAAACATGCACATGGAAGGAGCTGCTGCAAAACCGATGCTGTGCTCGCTGCTGCTCCTCCTGAAGCTCTGGCTGCTAAATCTGAGGCTTTCCTTCCAATTTCAAGCTGCAAAGCACTTGCTGAATTGCAGGGAAAGTCCGGGAGGCATTTGCTGTGCTGGCACACTTTCTCCTTCCTAGACAGAGTGGAAAAGCTTTTCCCTGCCGTGTAGGCGACAAGAGACGCATTAGACGGCGATCCGGAGCTGTCCGAAGGTAAGCGCCTGTTGCCGGCCTCTTTCGGCACAAGCCCCCGCTCCGGAGCGCACCGCGGCCGGCAGGATGCTCTCTGCCGGCGAAGGTGCCGCTTCTCCGGCAAGGAAGCCTCTGCCGCTTCTCCAGCACACGGAGAGCGTGCTAGCTGCTGAAACGTGAAGAAAGAAGCTGCAGAAGACTGGCACTGAGCGTGCAGCTTTCCAGCGGAGAGAAAAAGCTACTTTAACACTCTGCAAGCCTTTCCACTCCCAAAAACATGCACATGGAAGGAGCTGCTGCAAAACCGATGCTGTGCTCGCTGCTGCTCCTCCTGAAGCTCTGGCTGCTAAATCTGAGGCTTTCCTTCCAATTTCAAGCTGCAAAGCACTTGCTGAATTCCAGGGAAAGTCCGGGAGGCATTTGCTGTGCTGGCACACTTTCTCCTTCCTAGACAGAGTGGAAAAGCTTTTCCCTGCCGTGTAGGCGACAAGAGACGCATTAGACGGCGATCCGGAGCTGTCCGAAGGTAAGCGCCTGTTGCCGGCCTCTTTCGGCACAAGCCCCCGCTCCGGAGCGCACCGCGGCCGGCAGGATGCTCTCTGCCGGCGAAGGTGCCGCTTCTCCGGCAAGGAAGCCTCTGCCGCTTCTCCAGCACACGGAGAGCGTGCTAGCTGCTGAAACGTGAAGAAAGAAGCTGCAGAACACTGGCACTGAGCGTGCAGCTTTCCAGTGGAGAGAAAAAGCTACTTTAACACTCTGCAAGACTTTCCACTCCCAAAAACATGCACTTGGAAGGAGCTGCTGCAAAACCGATGCTGTGCTCGCTGCTGCTCCTCCTGAAGCTCTGGCTGCTAAATCTGAGGCTTTCCTTCCAATTTCAAGCTGCAAAGCACTTGCTGAATTCCAGGGAAAGTCCGGGAGGCATTTGCTGTGCTGGCACACTTTCTCCTTCCTAGACAGAGTGGAAAAGCTTTTCCCTGCCGTGTAGGCGACAAGAGACGCATTAGACGGCGATCCGGAGCTGTCCGAAGGTAAGCGCCTGTTGCCGGCCTCTTTCGGCACAAGCCCCCGCTCCGGAGCGCACCGCGGCCGGCAGGATGCTCTCTGCCGGCGAAGGTGCCGCTTCTCCGGCAAGGAAGCCTCTGCCGCTTCTCCAGCACACGGAGAGCGAGCTAGCTGCTGAAACGTGAAGAAAGAAGCTGCAGAAGACTGGCACTGAGCGTGCAGCTTTCCAGCGGAGAGAAAAAGCTACTTTAACACTCTGCAAGCCTTTCAACTCCCAAAAACATGCACATGGAAGGAGCTGCTGCAAAACCGATGCTGTGCTCGCTGCTGCTCCTCCTGAAGCTCTGGCTGCTAAATCTGAGGCTTTCCTTCCAATTTCAAGCTGCAAAGCACTTGCTGAATTGCAGGGAAAGTCCGGGAGGCATTTGCTGTGCTGGCACACTTTCTCCTTCCTAGACAGAGTGGAAAAGCTTTTCCCTGCCGTGTAGGCGACAAGAGACGCATTAGACGGCGATCCGGAGCTGTCCGAAGGTAAGCGCCTGTTGCCGGCCTCTTTCGGCACAAGCCCCCGCTCCGGAGCGCACCGCGGCCGGCAGGATGCTCTCTGCCGGCGAAGGTGCCGCTTCTCCGGCAAGGAAGCCTCTGCCGCTTCTCCAGCACACGGAGAGCGTGCTAGCTGCTGAAACGTGAAGAAAGAAGCTGCAGAAGACTGGCACTGAGCGTGCAGCTTTCCAGCGGAGAGAAAAAGCTACTTTAACACTCTGCAAGCCTTTCCACTCCCAAAAACATGCACATGGAAGGAGCTGCTGCAAAACCGATGCTGTGCTCGCTGCTGCTCCTCCTGAAGCTCTGGCTGCTAAATCTGAGGCTTTCCTTCCAATTTCAAGCTGCAAAGCACTTGCTGAATTCCAGGGAAAGTCCGGGAGGCATTTGCTGTGCTGGCACACTTTCTCCTTCCTAGACAGAGTGGAAAAGCTTTTCCCTGCCGTGTAGGCGACAAGAGACGCATTAGACGGCGATCCGGAGCTGTCCGAAGGTAAGCGCCTGTTGCCGGCCTCTTTCGGCACAAGCCCCCGCTCCGGAGCGCACCGCGGCCGGCAGGATGCTCTCTGCCGGCGAAGGTGCCGCTTCTCCGGCAAGGAAGCCTCTGCCGCTTCTCCAGCACACGGAGAGCGTGCTAGCTGCTGAAACGTGAAGAAAGAAGCTGCAGAACACTGGCACTGAGCGTGCAGCTTTCCAGCGGAGAGAAAAAGCTACTTTAACACTCTGCAAGCCTTTCCACTCCCAAAAACATGCACTTGGAAGGAGCTGCTGCAAAACCGATGCTGTGCTCGCTGCTGCTCCTCCTGAAGCTCTGGCTGCTAAATCTGAGGCTTTCCTTCCAATTTCAAGCTGCAAAGCACTTGCTGAATTCCAGGGAAAGTCCGGGAGGCATTTGCTGTGCTGGCACACTTTCTCCTTCCTAGACAGAGTGGAAAAGCTTTTCCCTGCCGTGTAGGCGACAAGAGACGCATTAGACGGCGATCCGGAGCTGTCCGAAGGTAAGCGCCTGTTGCCGGCCTCTTTCGGCACAAGCCCCCGCTCCGGAGCGCACCGTTGCCGGCAGGATGCTCTCTGCCGGCGAAGGTGCCGCTTCTCCGGCAAGGAAGCCTCTGCCGCTTCTCCAGCACACGGAGAGCGAGCTAGCTGCTGAAACGTGAAGAAAGAAGCTGCAGAAGACTGGCACTGAGCGTGCAGCTTTCCAGCGGAGAGAAAAAGCTACTTTAACACTCTGCAAGCCTTTCAACTCCCAAAAACATGCACATGGAAGGAGCTGCTGCAAAACCGATGCTGTGCTCGCTGCTGCTCCTCCTGAAGCTCTGGCTGCTAAATCTGAGGCTTTCCTTCCAATTTCAAGCTGCAAAGCACTTGCTGAATTGCAGGGAAAGTCCGGGAGGCATTTGCTGTGCTGGCACACTTTCTCCTTCCTAGACAGAGTGGAAAAGCTTTTCCCTGCCGTGTAGGCGACAAGAGACGCATTAGACGGCGATCCGGAGCTGTCCGAAGGTAAGCGCCTGTTGCCGGCCTCTTTCGGCACAAGCCCCCGCTCCGGAGCGCACCGCGGCCGGCAGGATGCTCTCTGCCGGCGAAGGTGCCGCTTCTCCGGCAAGGAAGCCTCTGCCGCTTCTCCAGCACACGGAGAGCGTGCTAGCTGCTGAAACGTGAAGAAAGAAGCTGCAGAACACTGGCACTGAGCGTGCAGCTTTCCAGCGGAGAGAAAAAGCTACTTTAACACTCTGCAAGCCTTTCCACTCCCAAAAACATGCACATGGAAGGAGCTGCTGCAAAACCGATGCTGTGCTCGCTGCTGCTCCTCCTGAAGCTCTGGCTGCTAAATCTGAGGCTTTCCTTCCAATTTCAAGCTGCAAAGCACTTGCTGAATTCCAGGGAAAGTCCGGGAGGCATTTGCTGTGCTGGCACACTTTCTCCTTCCTAGACAGAGTGGAAAAGCTTTTCCCTGCCGTGTAGGCGACAAGAGACGCATTAGACGGCGATCCGGAGCTGTCCGAAGGTAAGCGCCTGTTGCCGGCCTCTTTCGGCACAAGCCCCCGCTCCGGAGCGCACCGCGGCCGGCAGGATGCTCTCTGCCGGCGAAGGTGCCGCTTCTCCGGCAAGGAAGCCTCTGCCGCTTCTCCAGCACACGGAGAGCGTGCTAGCTGCTGAAACGTGAAGAAAGAAGCTGCAGAACACTGGCACTGAGCGTGCAGCTTTCCAGCGGAGAGAAAAAGCTACTTTAACACTCTGCAAGCCTTTCCACTCCCAAAAACATGCACTTGGAAGGAGCTGCTGCAAAACCGATGCTGTGCTCGCTGCTGCTCCTCCTGAAGCTCTGGCTGCTAAATCTGAGGCTTTCCTTCCAATTTCAAGCTGCAAAGCACTTGCTGAATTCCAGGGAAAGTCCGGGAGGCATTTGCTGTGCTGGCACACTTTCTCCTTCCTAGACAGAGTGGAAAAGCTTTTCCCTGCCGTGTAGGCGACAAGAGACGCATTAGACGGCGATCCGGAGCTGTCCGAAGGTAAGCGCCTGTTGCCGGCCTCTTTCGGCACAAGCCCCCGCTCCGGAGCGCACCGCGGCCGGCAGGATGCTCTCTGCCGGCGAAGGTGCCGCTTCTCCGGCAAGGAAGCCTCTGCCGCTTCTCCAGCACACGGAGAGCGTGCTAGCTGCTGAAACGTGAAGAAAGAAGCTGCAGAAGACTGGCACTGAGCGTGCAGCTTTCCAGCGGAGAGAAAAAGCTACTTTAACACTCTGCAAGCCTTTCAACTCCCAAAAACATGCACATGGAAGGAGCTGCTGCAAAACCGATGCTGTGCTCGCTGCTGCTCCTCCTGAAGCTCTGGCTGCTAAATCTGAGGCTTTCCTTCCAATTTCAAGCTGCAAAGCACTTGCTGAATTCTAGGGAAATTCCGGGAGGCGCTTTTCTGAATTTTCCTGAATTCAGGAAAGATTCCCTTTATTGGGACTCTATCTAATGCACTGTAGGCAGTTAGTGCCAACTCCCCTAAAATTCTGTTATTTTGCATAAACATGGCATTCAACTGCAGGTTTCGTGAGTTGCTCAATTTTTTCGTTTTGTTGTATGCAAGGTTTTGAATATGAGCCTGAATTTAATAAATTTTTTGGAATGAAAATAACAGAGAAGAGGAAATGAGTGAAACAGCTCTTGTGAGGAAGTTTCAGACCATCCATTTACTGTGCAGAAGAGCAAACCTTCCCACAACCTGCGGCAACAATGGATATCCATGCACACATTGTGGGCATGGGGTAGATCCTCTCCAGGAAAGAGAATTACCAAGACCAATTGCAAGGGACTTCTGCACGATTTGATCCAAGGTTTAAACCATTAGTTCCAGATTTATTGTTCTGGCTGCTTTGGAGGCAAGAGAAGGCCTTACTTCAGAGGAGAGCCAGAGTTACAAGCAAAATAGCCTCTAGATGGTAGGATTAGTACCTGCCCATAGCTGTGCAGGAAAGGGCTGTGTGACTGGTCTCCAGTCATGCTCTACATTTTAACATCAAGCTCTGATGAAGTATCCCCAAGTCACTCATAAGATATCCTAAACTGTTCCCAAAGTTACTGACAGTCATGAGATGATGGCAGAGACCTTCCCATAAAAGCAGAGGATGATACCAGAGGCCCCAGGGATATAATCACTATTAGTTAATTACTGTCCCAGATGGAATGTGACCATGAAACTGGCTTAAGAGCCCAGACAAAGAACTGTGCATGAGGTGAGCCTGTGAACCCACAAAGAAAGAAAAATAAAGCGATCCTCATAATTCATGAATATTACAGAGTAGGAGCACTGCTCTGCTCCTTCTTTTTTTGCCTCCCTGTGAAAAGGAGGGGAAAAGGGGTTGACTATGCATGTCCATACATAACCTAAATTATTTCATTACTGTCTCTCTGACACCCTTCCAGTAAAACATCAGCTAGATTTTCTTACATCCTCTCAGATATTTTATTTCTCAGATCAACTGAACCTGAGAGATGGTAAATTTAAATGTGGCCTTTTTGCAATTCAGAATTAAGTGAATAAGCTAATGCCATTCAACAGAATTCAACAAGCCAGCTGCCTAGACAGTAATTAAAGCGGTGATTTACCATGGCTACCAGAAGAGATTTAAAACAACTCTTTGTAATCAATGTACAAAACAGGCCTGGAGAGCAATGGCCTATGCTGGCAATTCACACCCCCTGAAGGCTACAAGAGGTCTTTATTTGGGGCTCTCCATATCCACTGTCCTCATTCCCAGCAGTTGTTGTTGGCAGCTCCCAGGGCAATGCCCCCATCTCAACACTATAAAGGTGTCCAGCTCCCTCTGGCAGGCTCAGGCTGATGCTACACCTGTGTGAGAGTCTTTCTGAAATTTCCCTCATCTGCCTCGGGGTCGTCACTGGGGGATCACTGAAGAAAAGATCCCCCTGTCTAAAATCTCTGGCTCTCTAGGAGAAGAGTTACACACTGAAGGCCCCGAGACCTGAGAGAATTGCTAAGCTATTGTTTTCACAGGTGTGTTTACTTTATGCTACACTAATGAGAAGAAAAAGGACATTCTGACAATTTTGCAACAATAGCTCTGGGATTTTTCCCCACCCCTCGGCCTGGCTGGACTTCTCCTGTGTTTTGGGGGTGGTCCCCCACAGGAGACCCCTCTCGCTCATTTGCAACCACTGTGACAGACAAACTGAGATGTAAGAAGCCTCTTTGCCAGAGAAAAAGCCAGACATGAAATCCCTATGTGAAATCCCTCACACAATTTCCAAGGACTGGGACTGGGACCCCCAACCCAGGGAGGTGTGCGGGGGGAGGCGAGCCGACCAAAGCAGACAGATGCTGCAGGTGTGAGCAGTGGACCAAGAAGACAATGGCTCTCACCCACCGCTGAGAACATGGACTGTGTGTACCCTTTTCCAAACACCATTCTCTCCCCCAAAGATACAATACACTACCTTTGACTTGGTTTCAAAATTCATCCCCCTTCCCCCATCAAAGAAGAGCATAATTATGGTCCAGATGAACTGCATCCCTGAGATGTCCCCAGACGTGACCTGGTGAACTCCATCGGCTGGGCACCAAAGGACTTTGCAGTTCCACATTTGGTAGCTATATACCCTTTTCTTCTTCCTCCCTCTTTTCCTTATTTTCCCCTTTTCCCCCAATCCTTCCCCAATGCATTTCTGTTGTGGTTATTTCAATAAAAGTGCATTTGTGTTGATTACCACTGCAAACCCCCTGTACCGTGTCGGTTTTTTGCACCCTGAGATCCCCCACGAACCATCACAAAACCCGTTCACAAGGACAGCTCGTGACAGCCTGAAAGGTGCCAACCTTGCACCAACAGCACACTAGGGAAGAGGATACAAAAAAATACTTGGAGATTAAGAAATGCAGTAAGAATTTTAAACTGGTGACAAACATTTGTTTTGAAAAGCTCTCACTTTTATGATGGCATCGCTTTTCCAAGTCCCTTTCAGCTCCCGCTCATCCATGCTGGATTTGGTAACTTTTACAGTTTTCTGCACACTCAATATTCTTTGCTTAACAAACCTTCACAGTTCATCTGTGTAGAAAAATGCATCACTGCAGCTGGTACTAGCTCACCCTTGAATAAATTACTATTTTTTCTCATAAGAATTGTCCTTATTCCAGAGCCAGAGCCAATGCCATTTTTTTATCAGTTATATTACTGCTGATCTCATTCAAAGAACACAAAGAAAATCTGTCTGAATTCCTACACAATTAAGACAGATCAGGGACAACAAGGAAGTATAATCCCTTAAAATGACATTTCCATTCCACTCTTCTACTCTAAACGGAGTCAAAAGCAAAGAGAAACAAAAAGTGTTGAAAAGTGGGGAGCTTTAGATACTCATGAACTCTGAACTCATTTCTACCTGCTGAAGTTAATACATGATGTGGGGGAAAACAATTTCTTCACATGAATGCTGCTTTCTTTTTTTCCTAGGGCTCTTGGAGAGATAAAAACAGGAGGCTGTTTTCAGCCATGATTCACCATCAGTAAGCAAGAATTCCAAGCAAGCCCTAAGTCTACCTTTTAGAGTCATCAATCTCCAGCCAAACAGTAGTATAATTTTCAACCTGCTGGATTTGGCACCCTAAGAAAAAGCAGTTATATTCACATGTCATACCTGAATAGATCTAATCTTCATTTAAGCAATCCAAGAGACTGTTTCCAGTGTGGAACCAACTGTGCAGACTCAAACCATGTCTAATGCTTTTTGGAAAATTTTGCACATCTTCACTGATCGGTTTCTCTCTAGTTCTTAGCCAAGAGTTAATTCCATTACTGGGGAACTGCACTCAATATTCTACCAGAAGGATGACATTTTAATTTTACAGTAATGTGTGCACATGTGAGTTGGGAAAATCTACATCACATGGGAAGCCAAGGAGGGTTGCTGCTGATTCTAGGACTGTGGTCATCTTCTTGTTTTGGAAGAACCTCAGTCCCACAGTGATCTGGCTGAAGACAGTCCTCTCTAGAGCAGTAAATATTATTTCCAGCCTATAGAATCTGGACAGTTTTCCAGAACAAGGAACAATTTCTGCACTATTTTTATTTTATAGGCTCAGCCTCTTTCCATCATAAAAGATTAAACTTTACCAT
Source organism: Fringilla coelebs (assembly GCF_963513975.1). Taxonomy (NCBI): domain Eukaryota; kingdom Metazoa; phylum Chordata; class Aves; order Passeriformes; family Fringillidae; genus Fringilla; species Fringilla coelebs. The sequence goes on from NW_028167542.1 coordinate 504,192, forward strand.
GACATGTACAAGTGCCAAGTGCATTTTCATTGCTCCTTACATGCCCAAAGATCCCAAAGGAGCATTAAATGTGGGTAACTGTTAGAACATACAGGCACACTGCTGGAATACATATATCGAGGAAGATTTACATTTATTAACAAGCAAATGTAAAAAAGGCAGAATTGATGACTACAAGATTAGTCATGGCGGGGGTTCTGGTAAAGTATCTGTCAAGACATGTCATGAACTATAGATTGGATGCAGATGTCATGAACAGCTGCACAGGTTATGGTATGAGGTAATGATGTATATGAATGACCATTAATTTAATATTAAGCTGATATAACTTGACTTCCTGATGTTCAACACAGTATTTTTAGTCTAAGAAAGACCTCTTTTTAGTTACTGAAGCAGCAGAGCTTCAGTTCAGAGTGAAGAACATAAATTTTAGCAGCATTAGGCTGTGGAACTTCTAGCTTTGGTCTTAAGTTTTTAGTTTAAACTGTAACAGTGAGAAGGCCCTAGCAGTGCAATATTTAACTTACCAGTTCTCTGGTATTTTCAAATGTTCATCAAGGCTACCTATGTTCAGTGGCAGCAGGATGCCTCCATAAAACACTTATTTTTCATCAAAAACCTCCATTTATGGTAAGAAAACAAAACTCCCCCATCCCCAGCTTGTAAAGATTATTCTGTTACATGGCCAGCAAAGCACTGATCCCAGGGATGTTGAGAAGAGGAAAAACAAGACATGAAAGTATTGATGATACATTTTGCTAACACTAAACACCATTTCAGTGTTCTCTTCCTACAGTGAACTCCCTTAAGCCAAGATTTATGCAGAATACAGTCTCTCTTTTTTTTTTTTTTTTTTTTTATTCCTTCAGGCTGTTATTTACTTCCTACCTTAATTTTCCAGTGAACTGTCTACCATCCAATTAAAAATTACAATTTGCTCCTCCTCTGAGAATTACACTCAAATCCAGGTATTGCATTTTTCCAGGAGCTGCGCCTCTTGCAAGGTATTGCTCACATCTCAAGGCACGCAGCCCTCCTGCTACCAGATCCTGAAGCGCCTTCCTTCCCTTCAAACTTTCTTCAAGGGCCTGGGAGCTGTTGAGAACCAGCTGCCTTCCCTAAATAATGTCAAACCACCCAGAATTTCTATCCCTGATCTTCCACACAGGCTCTGCTTCCTTTACAAATCTTATCCTCCCTGGAAGGCTGCTTTCAAAAGCCCTTCTCCAGCTCACAGCTCTGCTAGGCAATCCCTCATTTCCTGCACCAGCAGAAGCAGCTGCAGCAGGCAGAGGTGAATCTGAGCAGCCAATTCCCTTGCAGCCCCACGCAGCTGCAGAAAAAGCACTTTACTGCTAAAAAATTGCTGTGGTTCTAGGCGATATTCAAGGGGGGTAATGGGGGCCCTAACGCTGACAGGAACTGTCGCTGAAATGCTGTATCTGAAATCCCTGCGAGGACAGGGTTCCTCACATGTCCCTATCCATTAATTACAGCTCTAACCAGGGCTTTTAGCAACTCCTGCTGCATTGCTCCCTCACATTCCAGGGAGGCCTTTGGGAGTCAGAAATATGGAATATTTGGATATGGAAATATGGAATATCTGGAAGGGGATGCCGGGGCACTCACTCCTTCCACTTGCTCATATGAACTCCACGGAAGAAAAAATTAAAATAAATGCAGTCTGAAACTTTCTCCAGTTTTCCACTTTCCCATGCCACGGGATTTATGTGTCTGTCCCGGGGGGATGTTTTAGAGGAGTCCTATCACTGTGCTCCCACTACCAGTTACAGCAACCAAGACCTGAAGTACTACACTCATCACAGGGCATTTTTTCATGCTTGGATGTGGCTTTTTAAAGAACTTTTTACTATCATCAAAGAATAAAGCAAGCTTCTGGTTCCACCATACCCCAAGCTCCACTTCCATAGGCAGTAATTTTTGGAAAAGCAATGCAATAAATTTCCCTTGCCTCAAAGAGCCTTGTACCTCCCCCTCTTACCAACCACAACAGCATTGGTTCAAACACAGAGAGGTACAGATGACCTTGCATGTGCAACACCAGTATAATGCCTCTCTTTTACTGACAACCCTTCCCCCAGCTGACAGAACAATAATTTAGAACAATATCATTTTCAAGCAACAAAAGTACTGAAGAAAGTAAAAAAGGTTTTCATTGTATTGAAAAAACTGACAATAACAACAGCTATTAAGTACAAATTTTCTTACTAGAATAGATGTGACTGGATCTAAAGGAATATTTCACTTTGAGTAACTTTTTCTTTTAAGGGAAGTAGTCTAAAATCTATGCATGCTTAGAGAAAGAGAACAAAACCCCACAACGGAACATCTATACAAGGAAAGCTTTTTAAATTATATCCCTGACAGAGCTGCGGAAGGGAACAAGTATAAATGTAGCCAATCTTGTGTTTCTCTTAAATAATGGTGGAACACACCTTTGTGCTTACTGGTAACAAGATTTTTTTCATTTTAGGGACAGATTGATATATACTTCCTCAATATTGTATTGGCATTATTCTTAAAAGCAGTAGTCTGGGAGTCCAAGAATAATTTTTATCAGCCTGGTTTTAATTTCTCAAGTCCAAAATACCTTGGAGAGGTATATAACACTGGAGAGGTAATTCTGAGTCTATTCACCAGCTTGACATATTGCAGAGAAAGAATCTGGATAAATTCCACAGCTGACACAGGTGCAATGAAACACACAAGGCTTCATGGATTTACAGCAAAGGCGAGTTTGATCCAGAGACAGTTATGTGACTTGCCCGCAGAAATAAGGTCAGTCATCAGTGGACATGGCATCAGTTCAAACATCAGTAGACAAAGATCTCAAGGTCTTTAAGGTCCCTTCCAGCCCAAACCATTCCATGATTCTATGATTAAGAATATGCAGAGTTTTGATCCTCACATGTAAGGTAACTGCATTTAAGCAGTAATGTGCAGTGGAAGACAGCTGGGGAAGAGAAAGGCACTGACAGCAGGGCATCCCACCCCAGAACCCACAGAGTGCTCTGAGCTGGAAGGGACTCACAGGGATCATCAAGTCCAACTCTTACGTGGATGGCCCACAGAGGGATTGAACCTGCAACTGGGGCATTTTCACCACCCTGCTCTGACCCACTGAGCTCATCTCTAGCTACTGTCTGCCACCAGTTTTGCAAGACTAGGACTTAAGAGAAGAAAATATTTCTGCCCATAAATGCTCTAGAGTGAGCGTGAGGGAGGGAAAAGCACTGCAGAGAGCAACTCCTCCAAGGACAGGTGTGTGTGAAGGGATCATGCATATATTAGGGCTACTCCAGCAGAGATGTTTTTAGCCCCATTACATTCCTGGGGCACATTTTCAAGAGAGATGGTGGAACATGAAATTCACTTTTATTTACAGTTGTGTAGATTAAGTTCATAAAAGCAACTGCATGATGTTGTCCTGCTGAAGGAGGGGATCATGATGAACCACACAGTATTTTCCAATCCCCCGTTCTTATTTTTTTTTTTTTTATGATGAGGCAGCAGAGAACATAAGAATGAGAGAATTCATTTAAAAAGCTAAGACTATATGGGGATCCTCATGTCCACCACCAAAGTCCACTTACTGTTCATAATATCATACAAAAAGTATCCCTCATTCCAATCCTGCATCAGCAACAGTACCATGCAGTTTTCCAACCTCAGACAAATATATAATTTTTACACTCAAAACTTTCTGTGAAAAGGAATACTTTAATATATATACCTAAAAAAGAAACTAGTTCAGCAGCATCTGGATAGCATGTAGACAGATGTATGATGAGTGATGTTTTGACAATATCTGAAGATAGATGACTAGTTAAAACAACATTTGAAAAGCAAGTATTTATTTAAAATATAATAACTATGTGGGCTTTCAGGTGTATACTGAATATTCATAGTCAGTCTTAATGAATATTTCCTGCAAAAGTTCTCTGCCCCTTCACAGTGGCATATTTATCACATTTTCCCAAAGACAGAAACATTTTTCCATTAAAATTTGATTGCTTCACTTGCAAGTTATAAAGATTTATATCATCTCTCAGGTGGCCTGAGAAGCATCACTAACTCAGAGGTGTTGCTCTCAGGGACAACTGATAAACTTTCAGATTTTGTTTAGATTAGAAAGCATGTGCAGAGACCAGTTTTGGTTTTAGCCTTTGCTAAATCCCTGGATCTGCCATTGCAATTGGTCTGCACGGGTAGCCCTTGCTTTTCAAGAATCCTGTGTACTGAAGAAAAAAATTGTTCAGCTTGGATACAGCAAAACTGCTGTATAATAATGATCCCACAAAACACCTCAGAGGGTTTGGTCCCTGCCTGCAAACCCAGCTGTTTAGACCAGGGACCTCATTTTCAGAACCAACTGATACTGTGATTTCCATGGGAATCATTAGGAACACTCTGCACTTCCAAACATCAGACACCCTCTGCACTCAGAACATTCCGAGAAAGTTCCCTTAATCCAAACCCATGGAAAGCTGCTGCTGCAGCTGCTACTCAGTACTGAAGAACTCAAAAGTCTCAAGGGGCTTTCTAGCTGTGGAGTGCTGCCAGGGCTGCTTCAGCTCTAGGCAGGAGCTGGCTTCACTGCTCCCTTTGTCTTAGAAAATCCAATATTCCCTGTCCAAGGGGAGCTTCTTACCTGGCCAGCGCTGGGTTTCTCTGGAGATGAGAACAGAATAGCCATGCCAACTTCTCTCCCTAAACCTGGGTCACCGAGAATTGAGGATGAGACAAGGACCAGCAAGATATCATTTAGGAAGGAGAGAAACCCTGGAGGTAGGCTGGTATTGCCTTCCTAGCCTCCTGTAGCCGTCAAGCTGCTGCAGGGCAAGATTTTGCATATAAATAAAAGCTGAAGGGTGATTTTCCCAGAATAATTATGGCTTGCATCCAAATCTCACTTACCTCCTCCCCAAAGAGACAAGAAAGAAGACAGTATCTGGATATGGGGGGGGGATAAAATATCAAATGCAAGGATTTAAACAAATGAAGATAAACTGATAGTAGGATTTGCAGAGTGAATTAACCTGCACACCACCAGAACTTCAATGCCACCAGTGCCTGCGGACAGCACCTCAGGGGAGTCCCCAGGGAATGCAGACACTGTGGTTTGCTTCAGGTAATGCTTCGTGTAGTCAAAATTTGCCAGTTGCTCTGAGCAACTGGGTGTAAAGAGATCATTTCTCTGTCCTAATTTGATGATGTGAATTTCTTAAGGAGGAAAACTAGTTTTCACATTTTGCCATTAGTTTATTGCCAATTTTCCTAATGAATTACAAAGACCAGAAACTATGCTGAAAGCCAATTCTCACATAGTAAGAGTGAAGAAAAAAAGAAAAAGCTCAGTAAAATCTGATTTTCCTCATCATTGGCTCTTTCATATCCCAATAATCCATTTTTGAAACACATTCTAATCTCAGGCACAGTGTGGCCATCCCGGCATACCTAGGAAAAATCTGTTACTGTGCACCATGCGTGATATTAGAATCTGGCCCTTCCACTGTAGATGGAACATTTGCATAAAGTTCTTACAACTTTTTATAATAGCCATATTTTCCAATATTTGCAACTGCGCACATTTAGCCTGGACTGCCTTTCGTTCCACAGATGGCGATTATGAAAAGCCCTCACATATGGCAACTACAAAAATAAATTTGTCTGAGACTGCAAATGTACAAATTCCCGGCAGAGTGCAGCCCCCTGAACACGGTCCCTTTGCTGAGAACTTGGGCCCTACTCCCACAGTGAAGTCAACCAGCAATGTCAGAAAATCACTCAGACCCAAGAGATGTCAATTCCTGTGACTTTGCACTCATTTATTTCTCCAGCTTGAGAGTGGATGAACTTTCTGGATGCATTCAGGAAACCCTCTAGGCATATATTTAACTTCATACACAGAATTAGCCCCAGGGAGATCAGTCACATCCCTACTTGGACAGATTAGCAACATTTTGTTCAGATTTTTCTTTTCCTCCCCCCAGCCAAGTCTGTAGTTGAGTTCATGAGGAACGATACAGGCTGTGCCCAGTGGCCTTTCTGAGCAGCTTCCACTGCTCTTCAGGACTGCTGAGGAGGGGCCAAGTCTTGCCCTGTCCCTGGGCTGGCACAGGGGGCCCTGGCAGGAAGGGGCTGGTACCCAAACACACACTGGGTATCTAAGGAGGTTGGATGCTCTCCACCTGTGGAGCTCCTTAAATGTCTTTAAAGGGATTTTCAATAGCACAGGTAATTTTCTTCCGAAAGACATTATCTGTTGTTTGCCAGTTCATTCTCTTAAAACATTCCAGTCAGCTCCACTGCAATCTCAAACACCAACTACTCTGTTTTCCAAGGGCTGCTCAGCTTACATCTAAGTATGTGTTACTTTCATTAAACCTAGATAGAAAGGACGCATTCCCTTGCTTTTTTTAGAATTACCTATGATTCCTTCGTCCAAACCCTCCAGTCTAACACCAACTTGTTCAATAGCTACAGAGGCTCTGGAAATATGGCACAGCCTTTCTTTCCATGCATCTGAGATCAGTGCAACTTTCTGCATGATTGAATGGACATACAAGTTGGAAATGTTAAGTGCTAGATAAATGTATATTATTATTTTGCCTCACTGAGATGCTCACAGCACTTTCATTTTTATTTTTCACCTGTTTACTAAACTGTCACCCAATACTGGCCTCAAGATTCACACTAACATTTGCATAATAATTTTCAGAGCTTCAGATCAAGCTCCACAATATCTCTGATTTTTGGTGGGAATCCAGCTCCAGGTTTTTTGGAGCCTGCTGTTTTTTAATAATACAGTAATAACTTCATTTTTTCATTTGCTTCATTTTCCTCCTAAATCTCTCTGAGAGACAAAATACATATCATTCCTACAAGGGCATTAATATCCTGGTGTGTTTTCCTGACTTATCTTGCCAAGTCTGTTGTCTAACTACATACTATTTGACAAAAATATGCAGAGAAAAGGCTGATGATTTCCAGTGGAAGCAGTGACATTCTGCTGATCTCAATTACATCTACAGCAGGTGATGATTTGGTGTGAACATGTTAGCCCTTGTGCCTGCCTTCAGCACACACCTGCATAAAAAGAATAAAAGTCTTTAGTTTAGCAGTAGGTACTTGACCCCTCCAAGTACCCATCAGCAAAGTGCAACCATCTGTGCTGTTTCTGGCTCTAGGAACTCCTGACTTGAGGAATGCCTCGTTTGCTTTCATCCAGCCACTGCAACAGGTCCTCAACAAGGAGCTTTTTGGGCTGCACAATTTCTGTCCTATTGACTCAACATCCCTCTGCACCTTCAAATCACCTCTAGTCCTGCTCAAAGCCAGCAGCCCCTTTTCAGTTGCTGTTCTCCTCAAGGACAACAAAAGCCTTCAAATCTCAAACAAGACTAACTTGTCTCAGTACTATCAGGACATAGTATTTGGTCTAATTTACACCCACTGAAATCCCAGTAAGGCACACAGGATGCAAATCAACCCGCAGCGTAACCCACTGTCAAGTTTTCATTCCATGCCAATGAAATTGACTTTTCCCCATTAACTGAACTGCACAGCTCTTTTTCTTCTGATAGTACTTTTCTTTAAGTCTTCAGATGTTCAATCCCTCTAGCTCCTCAACGTTTTTCCTCTGAAAAGAAATTGTTGGTAACAATGATACTGCAAAGCAGTGTTTCCCAGCACCCTTCTCAACTTCTTTCCCCTTATCTTTCCAATAATTTTCATGCTATTGGAAGCTTTGTTTGCCATCCTCCCTTCTTGTGCTGTTTTACATCAGAGCCTTCACAACAGCTGTTTTGAAACACTGTACATCATCACTGAGCCACTGTGCTTAATAAAGAAACAATAATTAAGAACAGTTTGTTCGTTTTCAGGTAAAGAAGAAATTCAACACTAAAAATTCAACTAAGTGACTCATCTGGCTCTATCCATTCATCTCACCTGGCTTCCTTGAAACAAAATAATCCATATACAGCAGCTGTTCCAAAGGGATAGGCCTCTCCTATAAACCAGACCCAAAGATAACCTTGCAATAGCTGTGCTTTAAGTACTGCAGGAGTTAACCAGGACAGAGTGCTCAGTCAGAATGGCATTTCCCCAAGGTTTTCCACAAATCCAGGCAGCAGTTCCCAGCTCATGTACACTGGGGAAAACCTAAATCAGGAGCTTTTGCAGATAAGTGTATGCACAGTGGCAGCAGCATTTTACAGCATTGGTCTGTAGAAAGTTTCAATCAGACTGTGAGCACTGGCGGGGAGGAACTGTACTTTACTCTGGTCCTAGGTGACAGGTGAGGAACAACAGAGTTTTGATTCTATCTAGACTGGGTGTATAGAGCAAACAACAGTGATGAATGTTGTTCTAACGCCCTGGTTTAGAATCCTGTCTTCTGAAAGAGTAAAGATCTCCTGGATAGACGGAAACTCTAATTTTTCTGTCTAGGCAGGAAACCAAATCATACAGCAGTGAAGATTACAAAATAGAAATGAGGGGAAAAGGAAAAAAGCAGAGAGGAGTAGCAAACTTACTAATTTACTTTTTCCCAAGACTGGGGAAAGATAAAGATCTTTCTAAACACATTTCGAGCATCAAGCACAGAAAAATCAGATCCTGTTGTAACCACAAGGCAGTGTCTATTACTGTGTTCATCACTATCCTCATGTGTGAACCAAAATCTGACCATTCCCCAGAGTATCCACTTTCTTCTCACTCCAGAAAAAGAAATTTTCATGACAGGGTCATTGTATTCCTGCAAGATGCAAGTCCATGAGCCCACTCCAGTGAAACACTTCATTCATCTATTCGTAATTAGGAGTGAGCTCACATTTCTATTAGAGGAATTAATGACTGATAAGTGACAAAAAGGCTTTTCTTGTCAAGTGACCTGCTGCAGTTGTTCCAGCAATGCTGACAGTGCTGTGCTTGCACACCTTTCTCTGCACCTGACACCAGGCAGGAGCCTGTCCCGAGTCATTCCCATCATGGGCTGTCCTGTTCGGATTCCTCAGCAGATTCTTCTGGCTGCAACACCTTTTGGGACTGTATGAAGTAACCATTGCTAAAATGGTTCTGTCATTGTGCAGTTCTCAGCTGAAGTTGCCAGGACAGTGCACAGATACGGCACAATTCTTCCCTAAAGGATGTGTGCTGTGTGTGTAGCTTGCTGCTCCTTCCATCTACCAGTGAAATGAGCAGGGTATTACAGAAGAGCACAGTGGAAACGAGGTCAGGAGGTCAGCGTTCTCCAGGATGCTGCAGGGAAATGGACTGTGAAAAGCTCCTGCTGTGTGTGGGAGCAGGAAGAAAGGATAACAGCCATGCTTAATGCAAGGTAGAACCAGAATTTTAAACACAGGCTGATGATTGCATTTCTCTATTGGAATTCAGTAGAACTGCAACTTAACGTGCATAGCAAAACAACTCCTAGAGCATTTTTCCTGACCTGTAAAGAGTGAACAGGTTGCCAAAGAGACTCCCTCCACAAGTCAAGAAGATGAAGGTGTGCATATACATGCAGCACCCTCAGAACTGTGAGGGGCGAAGGGCGCAGGGTGAAGGTGGCAGCAGCTCAAGTCCCAGCATCTCCATGTCTCCATTTTGCAGTTGTGTGATGCCCTCTCCGTGCAGTTATATCCCAGAGCAGGACAGGCTGCTAGTGCAGCTCTGCACTGTATTGGCCCTTCTGCATGAGCAGGAAAATTGCCTCTCTCCTGTACCTCCATTAACACACACCTGCGTCACACATTTCAGTGTCTGTGCAAAAGCCACAGCAGCAGAGAGTAAATATACAGTGCCTAGGACAGCTGGGATGGGGGAGACAAGGATTGAGGACATCTTTCTGGCTAATTAAGATGATAGATTTCAGGCCTCAGCTTTTTTTTTGGTGATGCTCTCATGCCAGCTAGCTCTCTGTCCTTAAGAAACACAGGGAAAGATCATCCACATCCAACTCTGATATTACCCTTTCTTTCCATGTCAGAGGCTTTGTCCCCTGCAAACTCTTGAAGAAGAAATACTTGACCCCAAACAAAAAGTTCCAACAGATTGGGTGGTAGTTTTTTGTGCTAAAAATAGATTTGGAAAAATTCCTGAACTAGGCCCCTTGCCGAACAATTAAGCTCTTTTTCTTTTGAGTGAAGGTATTTTTGTACACAGTGTAACAGCATTCTTCACAGTCCTTCCAAGACAGAACAAGATCGAATAGTTCGGTGGGACAAGGAGTAATACATGGCCAACAGATTAATCATTTGTCCTTTAGAAGTTCTGCTACAAAATAGGAATCTTTGTTTCCTCTTTGGGTGGGAAGGGCACATAGCAGACTTCCAGACAAACAGGAAACATTTGCTTCAACCTTAGGTCTTTGTTCTCTCCTCATTACAGAGTATTCTCTCTCCTGGCTTTTCCAAGACTCCTCTGGCTGGCTGTGCTGGCGAGAGCCCAGCTGCAGTAGCACAGCATTGAGAAGACAGAAATGATGGTATTTAGACAGGGAGGGTGCTTCAAAAGCACTTCCATGACATCTCCATCTGTGTAGGACACCTGCAAGAGAACCAGGATGAGCTGGAGTTCTGGACTCCAGCTGGACTCTTTGAGGCTATTGGATGTCCAGACAGGAAGATCTGTGCAAACAGAAAATCCACTGAACACCTCAATAGCCACACTTGCCTACAGCACCTGGTCACAGTAAACTATCTCTTTGTGAGCTGCAGCCTTAAAGCTGACAGATGAATACTTGGGAATGCAGCCACAGCTGACTGAAGAAGTCCAATTAGTGTGAGGAGCAGCAGCCCATCTGCTCACCAGCAGGGGCCATGGAAACACATCCCTTTGCGCACCTCACTGCTCCCAGGGAAATCAGCAGCTCTGCCCTGAGCGTCAGAGCACCACGACCTGCTGGACTGCTTGGCCAAGGAAAGAAAACAGGCAATGGCAACAAGCCCATTGCAGTATTGCCACAAAACTGAAAGGTGCTCCACGGAGAAGAATAATTTTTTAATTTCCATTCCAGGCAGAAAGGTCTCTGCTAGAGCAGCACAGCTCCTGCCGAGGCAGAGGAGCTGTTTAGCCCCATTGTGCAGGCTGCCAGCTGCAGGTCATGCAGCTTTCTACAGCTCACCAGATTAAGACAGGAGGGAGTCCATTGCTCTGTACAGAGGGTCTCCAGGGGAGCCTGAACGGTGGCTGAGCTCACAGGCCACTGGGCTTTAGAGAAAGGCAGTGCTACAATCCGACACCTACACAAGAGAAAGAGACGGCTCAAATGAGTCAGGCAGCTCAGAACAGCACTGCTGCTCCAGTTATGCAAAAGGCTACAGCACAAATATAATTCTGATTTTAATCTGTGTACAGGAGCAGCATTTGGTTTTTTCCAGCCACTGCTGTTGTGTATCATCGACAACATAACTCTGCTGAATCGGTCAGCCCAAAGATCCTTCACCTTAGCACAGTTCCTGACTGTGATGGTTTAGGAGAAGAATATCAACCACTGCAAGACTATTTCATCCTTCCTTTAGCAAACCCTTCAAGCAACCTGAGCCAGATGTGGTATCTTCATATTTTGCAGCCTCTTACAGGATTTCTTTTCATGAACTTGCCTTTATAAGAATGTATTTAATCCAGCTATATTTTTGGTATCCACAACATTTTTGAGCAACACAATTTAATAATAGGCCTGGGGAAAAAAGACTACTTCTGTTTTACAACCCAGTTCCCAGTATTATCCCCACTACGAAAAACATGTACTAATCCTCCCCTTCTCACTATTTCCTACTTATTATTTTACAGGCTCTCTGTTTCATACCACTACAGTTTTCTCTCCTCTAAGATGAAGACTTGCCTTCTTTGTCATTCCTTGTATGGAACAGCTTCAAAAATGCAATAAGCCTCGTTGGGCTCCTCATCTATCTTTCTGAGAGAGGAGAGGTGCCAGAACTGCATCTGAGATGTGGACTCTGAGCACTGGAGTGATGCAGTCGCACAATTATCCAAAACTACCTGGAAGTAACAACTACCACTTCATGTTACATGTACAGATCAGGAGTGGCTTCTACAACGTACAGTAATTTCCATTTCCAACACTTCATTTATCATTTGATCCCTGAATCACCTGTTATTTCGAGATCCCACTGTACCTCTTCACAGCCACTTTAACTTTTATTACCAAAAACAATGCCATGACTTGAGCAAACACCTCATTCCTGATACACGTGCCTGAGACTGTGAGTAGGTGATGAGATCTCCCTGGGACATGCCAGTGATCTCCATCCTCAGTGAAAATTACCTATTTAGTCCTTCTTTTTTGTTGTTTTGTATCTTTTATCAGACTTCAAGTCATGTTTTCTTTGTATCCTTTGACTTTTTCTGTTCTTGTAAAGGCACTCGGCGAAGAGACCTCATTTGAACTTTGTGGAAATCCAAATGCATTTTGGGCATTTCCCAACATTTAAGGCCTTTTCCAACATTTTGGGCATTTAGGCACCAGATTTTCTCTTAGATAATCTCACGTTAGACTTATGTATAAGCTGCAGGTTGAAAAGACTGACTGTGGACATACTTTAAGGAACAAAGAAGTACTAGGCCTAATTTTCATCAATTACAACATGGTAAAATGATACATCTACACAAGGTAGATGTATCATATCACCTTTAGAGAAAATACAGCTTTGGAGAAAATACAGCTCTTTTCACTGAAAAGTAATCTGCAGTGCACCTTAATAATGTCAGGGGTTGCACCTTTTTTTTTCAAAGAGGAACATGACTAGGCTTCCTTAGTGTGACATGTAGCTACCTATAATGTCAATTAAGACCTGATGAGATTCTTGAACAGAAAATAATTTACTTCCTTGAATGCTCAGAGCAAAACACTCTCTCCCTCAAGTAAGATCAGTTTTCTGTCATTTTTGTCCCTCCCTTAACAACAAATTAAAAAAACCCCAAACCTTTAAAACCTCCCACAACAGGAAAGAAAACACAGAAATGAAATGGCAGCCATAGCTTCTGGGAGCTCTTGAGGCAGAACCTTCTTTCACAAAGAAGGAAAATTACAAAGTAATACAGAAAAATATGAGAAAGAAATTTCCTCAAGCTCTCTGGAAAAATGAAGGTTTTTCCACTTAAAAAGCAAGGGAGATGAAATAGGCACAATCTCAAGAGAAAGTAAAAAACCTACAGGAGCAAAATATATAAGACCTGGCAGTATTCAAACGAATCATGAGTAGACAGTAAGACAAGATGGAAATACTATCTAAAACGCTCCCATGGCCAGTGTGAGCCAGTTTCTAGACACAGATGAAAGAGCTGGAGTGTAATTCTGGCAACATTTCCCTGCTTTGTCATGCCTACAGTATAATGGAAAAGGAAACACTGATGGGGGGAGCTGCACATGACTTGCCATGAGGCATGGACGGTATTGCAGGACTGTGAAGGGCTTCTCAGTACCTCTGCTCTGTAAAAAAATCCCCAGTGTCATTTTGAGCCACTCAGAGCCACAGTGTGCAGATGGAAGTGGCTCTGACAGCCCTGCTTTGCTTTGTGCCTCAGACACTGCTGTGCCGGGGCACAATGTCTATCCAAGGTACTGCCAACAATCCAGCGAAATTCCCATGGAATGAGGTCCCTTCAGCTTTAGTTGTGTAAATGCTGTATTCCACTCTGCATGGCAGCCCCCACAGGCTGGCCAATTTAACCAAGCTAAGCTTTCACTGAAGCCAAGTCAGAGCCCAGAAAAATGTTGTAAGGTCCTCATTCAGCTACCATGAGTGGTCTCCTCAAGTGTCCCTCGGAATTACAGGACACTGCTGTCCCTAGACAAAAACTGCAGTCACTTTGACACTTGCTGCCAAGGTTGTAAAAGGCAGCAAGCAATTGCTGCTAAAATGCCCAGATCCTGAGAAGTGTGCAGAGTAACAGTGCTGCTTAAAGCCATTGACTGTGTGCAACTTCCCTGATATTAGCCGAGATTACCAAGTCACTTGGCAGATCCCAGCACATTTTTGATATTAAAGTGATGGGAAACTACTTAAATACCCATGCATTCATTACAAAAACATCTTTTTTGGCATTTACTTCCAATTAAAGCTTGTGCTTTAGCACAGCCAATTTTCCTCGTCATATTCAAATGTTATGGTTGTGTGAACGACCAAACATGATCATGGAGATGTTGGCTCCCATCTCCTGAAATGGGAATTTGTAAGGAGGCTGTCAATTGGAAATATTTGGAAATCTATCAGGAGTTTAAGCACATTTTAAAAGGCCATCTGTGTACGAGAGGCAGTCACACCGACAGCGTGCTCGTGCTGGGCACGGCAGCAGAGGTGCAGTTGGTGACCCTGGGCTGCAATCAGAGCATCTCCTCAGCTGTGCTGTGCCTCTGCCAGGCCTGGCTGAGCCAGCAAAGACATGAACAGCCAGGGACAGCCACAAACTGAAAGCTAAATCATGAGGCTGCAGCACCATCAGCTGCATATCAAGAAGGGAGTAATTTGCTTTCAGAAGCCAAAAGGCTAAATACAAGACCTGTTATTAAAGAGTGCTCACAGTACAAAACCAAAAGCTTTCCTGGCACTGGCACAACTGGAATCACAGCCATGTCTGTTATCCAAGTGGTTTGCTTTAGAAATGAATTCCATAAATTTTCAAACAGCTGCACAGGACTTAGCTTCAAAAATCTATTAAGGTAAATAAAGCATGAACCCTGCCTGTCTCCTCATCTCGGAGGAATGCTGCCTGTTAGGGCTGTGAACAACAGCAACAAGAGAAAAAAACAAACAGGGAGAAGACAAAGCTATTTTAAGTTTGTTGAGTGCTTTTTACGGTGGCTTTTTAAACATTATTTGTAAATATCTCTTCAAAGTCTGCTTAATTACAATGCACAGCAGCATTAGCTTGCAAAAATAACACCTGAAATCTGACTCTCAAAGGTTGGAAGATTTGTGACTACCAGACAAAGAAAAAAGCAACCGCTCAAATTTTAAAGCTATTTTTACAATGTTGAAAACTGCAACTATTTTTAACACTCATTTCAAACAGATCAAGTATTTCCAGTTCCAAGTGTGCAATTAAAGCAGTCAAAACCAAAGCTAAAATCCAAGAAATACTCACAGGGCATGTTATGGGGTCTCATTGCAGCCAGTTTGGTACCCAATGGTTGATACTTTTCATGATTTCTGAATAATTTTACATTCATAACTTAGTTTCAAATGTTAATGTTTATGAGAGCAGACAATTTTCTGAAATGCCTAAAGAAAGCATAAAAAAATTTAAATTCAGCAGAGCAGAAGTGGGAAATCAGACTGATTTGTACATCCAAACAAACTGTAAGACTTGAAACACATGAGGGGAACAGAGGGATTCCTCCCAGACGTTCATCGAGCAGATATTAATTTAGAAACATGAATTTAGAAACATGTATACAGCTGTATGTGACTGTACCTGCCCTGGCCAGCTGCTTCACGCTTAGCAAAAAAAGGAAACACAAAACTCCAGCGTGGTCTAAGACAGATGGGTAGAAACAAGATGTATAAACACAGAGACCACGTTTGTAAGAACTCATTAATGCCAAATCAGAGTGAGGAACATTAAAAGGGCTGTAGCAGCAACAACAGCGAGACTTCACCACTGAACTGTATTTTATGTGAATCCAACTGGTTTCTTTCAACTCACAAACTCCTACTGACCCAACCACCAGGCTGTGCTCGGGTATTTTTGGTTGACTGAGTGCCAGAAATGATTTTTGAATGGGACAGTGACTGATTACAAGAGGCAGATGTTCAACCCTGTGTATTAAAATACGTGTCCCTGTAAGCTGTTTCCTGAGGTACCTGTACCACCCACAATCCACTCAGGCAAGCAGGAGGGCACACAGGTGGCAAACCTCACCAGTAATCCCAGACTGAACTCAATTTTAATGAACCATGTTCTGCAGGATTTTATTATTTCTCATCGAGACCAAAGTTACTTCTTCCGAAAATAGAAAATTGGTGCTTTCCATCTGGTAGTGCAAACCTCCTGTTGCAGACAACGACTTTGGGACTCTGGAGCTAACCCCTCTTCTGTGGTTTCCTTCCAGCAGAGTGACCCTCAATACAGGCAGTAAGCTCTACTCAGCACACCCCAGCGCTGTTCTGTCACATCAGGAAGCCATACCCAGCGCCACACAGCTGATGCAATCTGAAGGGTTTCCCAAAAAAGCTGTTTAACACCACAATATAAGAGAAAACATAGGAGAGCCACTTGCTGAGGTGCCCTTCTGTGCAACAGGCAGATAACCAAAGGCACTGTGAAAGTCAAGAGCACACCAAACCCATCAGTGTGTGTGAAGAGGTCTGCCTGGGGTTCTTCAGCCCCGCTGTTGCCGTAAAAATTAGCATTGTTTTGTGGAAAGGGAATCAAGCAGATACATGCTTTCAGCCTGCAAATCAACTGCTAGAAATAGGGGGGGAAAGTTTGCTGCTTTGGTCAATCTGAACTCCAGGAAGGAGTTCAGCACTGACAGGATGAACTGAGAAAGATTGCCCATCCGACTGGGAAATGAAAAACTCCAAAGTGTGAATGAAGAACACCCTGCACTGCTCAACAGATGCAGCAACAGCAGCTCCCTGGGGGCTGATGCTGTCAGCACAATGCCACCACTTCCAGGCCAGCAGTCCCTCTTGGGTGGAAGGAAGGGCCTGACCCCAGCTGGAAATGGTGTTCCTGAGAAATTCTCCCCAGGAGAGGTAACTACACTCTCGGTTCAGGAACCTTAGTGACAATTTCACCCTACAGTGCTGGATAATTCACCTCCTAGGAACAGGGCCAGCTTTGTGCAAAGTTGCTGAAACAGAGAAGGAGAATGCTGATGGGTGCAGAAAAGCTCTCTGGGGAAGTCAAAAGGATTTATATAAAAGATAGGATGGAAGCTAGAAATAATCAAATAGGAAACAGCAAAGAAAACCAACAGTTCTGCATTAAAAAAATAGCTCTACAGAGATTAAAAAGAACTTTTACATGTTTTTCTGCATCCATGTTAGCAGTAAGATGGGGAACCTGCTTGCCTGCCTTGCTGCCCTACACACTTTGAACTGACATATGGAATATGAACATGAAATATGGGAATAATAAACATACAGGATGCCTAGTGGAAAAGAAAACAATCAGAGCCCCCGGAAGATGAAAATCAAAGAATATATCAAAGGTGCAGTAAGCTGTACCAAGCAGTAAGTGGAATCATATGTTAAAGAGTGGTTTAAAAGTAACTGGCCAAGCCCTCTGGTCAGTTTAATAAGCTGTGATCCCATGAAACTGATATTCTGGGCAAGGAGAAGAAAAATACTGTTACTGACATATTTCAACTGTGCAACAAGATGGTGATGGGAGAGCTTCACTTATGCCCAGTGCAGAGTGGCAAACATACTGGGACAGGTTGCCTGGAATGAGGATTTTATGGACAGCCAGGAAACTCAGAGAGGAGGAAGCAACTCTTGGCTTCACTGGAAGCAGTGCCCGGACCAGGTTTTCCTTTTATTGTTTTGAAACAAGTAAAATTCTTAAAGGCGGGAAGAAGGGTGTTCAGAGACAGCTTTGTTTACAAATAAATCTCGCCTCCTAGAAACTTAGGAGAGGCCTGAAGAAACCAGTGTTGCTGAACAGCAAAGTGGTTCCATGTCCAGATGAATAAACCAGAAGGGGCCATAAGCTCAGGCAGATACTGTATAAATGACATAATGTCCTGGGGTCACTTTCTGATGCTGAATTGTATCCCCATTCATCTGTTTGGCCCAGAAATAAGTTTTACACCTTTTAAGACTGGTTCTGAGAGCAAAGGTGGGGGGAGACAAGGTGCACACATTTTGTTTTCAGAAACTGCACTTGCTCCCCGCATCCTTCTCCTGGACAGTGCTGTCTGCAGCATGGACAGATAGCAGGACAGAGCTTTCCTTTGCTTTTGGTTAGTTTTAGCTAGCTGAGGCAGGGAAGTTCCCTGGACTTTGGGTTTTCTTTTCCTTGGAGCTGGCTGAACCTGCCCTGGACTGAGCACCCAGAAGAACACTGGCAGCTCTCAGGCTGGGCCTGGCTGTGGCATTGCCAGCACTGGAGGGACTGATGAGAGACTGATCAGAAAGTGAGGGAGCCCAGCAACAGCCCACAAAGGGACTTTCTGAGTGTGGCATCTCTTCGGAGCAGCAAGAGGTTTTATCGTTTAATATTGTTCATTTTTTGTGCTGGTGAATGCTTTGCCTGTTAAATAAACAGGTTTTTCCACTTTCCTCCAAGGAAATCTTTTCCCAAACCAGTTCCAGGAGGGGCTGCTTGAATCTGCTTTCTAGAGGAACCCCAGTTTGGAGGTTTCCTCCAAAATTTGCCCTAAACCAGGACACCTACCAAAAAAAAAAAAAACAAAACCCATTTGAGGAACAGCTTTCGAAAGTCCCAAAAACCACAGACTAAAGAATTCTGATAAGAATCTGTAGGGTCATAAAATGATGAAGATATAGAAGAAGAACTTAGTGACCATAAAGCCATAGATGGGGAAAAAAAAAAAAAATCCTGTTTGCATTTCTGGTAGAGGAGATTGGAAAGACTCCTACTCTGGAATCTCCTCTCTCTACAGCAAGACACAACAGAGCCTATCTCAAATCAAGCTTAATGCCAGAAGACACTCAAAAAGAATTCTCTGATGAGCAAATGAGCAGTAACAAGTCACCAGCACCAAATGATAACTGCTTACAGCAGAAGAAACTGAAGATTTAACTACCAATGGTGCTGTTTAACTTCTGGCTTAAATTTGCTTCGATCCCAAGGGAGTTCTGGGCAATCGTGGACCAGAAAGCCAAGTAAATTGGTGAAAACTGTTATAAAGAACAGAATGAATCCCTTTATATCCAAATTGGCATTGCCAGAAACAGATTTTGTGAAGGAAATTTTGCCTCATTATCTATCAAAGTATTTTCTACAGCTATCAATAGGTATGCTGACAACAGAAATCCAGGCTGTATTTGCATACTCAAAGGCATCTGACAAATCCTTAGGCAAAAACCCTCTAAAAAACCAGCTGGTATAGAGCAAGAAAGTCCTCAAATTCCTTGGGGTGCCGGGCAGAGTGACCTCTGCAGTGTCCATACCCAGCACACACTGCTCTCAGCAGGAAATGCATGCACCCATACAGATGGCTCTCCCACCTGCCAAGGCACCATCTATATCATTTATCAACAGAGCTTTCCTGGCAAAAGGCAAAGATTTAAATACCTGGTAGCTAGTGGCAAAAGAACCTTTGGAAATTTATTTTTTTCCAACATAAAGACTTTTCAGGTATTCCTGTAAAGTGTTTTGGATGAAGAACCTGAAATAGTAAGGAAAGAGTGGGTTTATATTTCACTTCAGATGTCATTTTATCTTATGCGCTTTTACTAAAATCCAATAAAACCAAGAGAGCCTTCCATCCACACAGAGATGCTCTCAATTTAGGCCTAAACTAGCTTTCAGTTCTTCCACAGCTAATATTCACAGCAGCTTTTAGAGAACTCAAAGCAGGGAAAACTCCCTTTCAACTCCTGTCATGGACTCTGCATATCCTTCTCCACGGCACTTTGTTTCTTTAGTTAGTTACTTGCATTTCCCAAGCTGTGCTTTGTGGATGTGCAGATTTGAGCTGCCTGAGAGCTGCTGGAATGGAGCAGCAGCTTCCAGACTCTTCCAGACAGAAACATCCATTTGAACCCCTTCAGCTGAAAAGCCTAAGCTGCCTATTCTGAGAAATTGTCATGGAAATTGCCTGAAATATAGGGGGCCCTGAAAGGAGAATGGTGCTTCCAAGTGGCACTGCTGGAAAAGCAGGAACTGCTGACACTCAGCTCATGGGGGACTCACTGGAGACAAGCAGAACTGGGGCAGAGCTCTGTTACCTTCCACCGAAATTTCGTGAAAAAATTATCCTCAACAATATGGTGAGCTCCTCACAAAAGGTAATGTGAGAAACAATCGCTCACTTCTTAAAATCTTCAAGATTTATTAAACCTTAACAAAAAACACAACAAAAGGACTAAATAAGGAAAAATTCCTGGGCTGGGAGCCCCCCCTGTGGCTGCCAGCCACATGGCTCATCTCCAAAGTGGATGCTCTGCCTTTTATACCCTCAGCCCCTCTGAAAGTTTTGTCAGTCAGCTCTTTCTCTGCCAAGTTTTGTCAGTCAGCTCTTTCTCTTTCTCCAATCAAGATGTGAAAAGTAATGTCCACCAATGGATATTGGTGGACATTACTTTTCACATCTTGATTGGAGGTCAGGTGCTGTTTTGCTGCTCCTCCTGGTACCAACCCAGCCTCCTTTAAATGTCTTGACAATTAAAGCTGTTGCAAGGGGGGCAGGGAAAGAGGAGTATGGAATGACATTTTATAATAACATTACTATACATCTATATAATATCTCTTAATATATATATCCATATTATTATATATATCTATATAATATCTATTTTATATATATATATATATATATATATATATAATATCTCTTAATTGAGACCCAGCTATTACACTACTCATCTATAACAGTAATATATTTTCTATTATGAATATAATAGGAGAAAACCCCTGAAACACCTAGTTTATGTGAAAAATGTTAAGAGACTTTAAATACTGAATATGGGATAGCAAAATTGACTAAGTCCAGTTCTCTTTTAAAAATAATTTTTATCCTGCATAAAAAGAGAGCTATATTCCCCTCTGACTTTTCCTTGAAACACTCTATGTGAAAACAAAATAAAAAATATTGTTTTCTGACATTCTGAGAGCCAGTAGAGTGGGATCTCTCTACTGCTATTTGTAGAGGTATCCTAGGTATTCAGATAATTTATTTTTATCATCCTCCTTGATCCTCAAAGCGTTACTAAATTTTAGAAAATATGCTGAGAATTTAAAGCAGATGTGTCCCAGCCAACATTTCACACACCTTATGGAATTTGCTTGCCTGAAGCTCTGCTCATGCAAGGATGGGTCTCCAACCCACTCACCAAACACATAGCTGCAGAAGAACTGAAATTCTCAGCCACTGTTATCAGGAAGTGGCTTTCCAAGACTACTCAGAAGATACTGATGAACAATGAATAAAATTACATCTGTTCCAAGGAGATTTTGATGCAGTTCTCTATCTGTATGAAATGACAACAGAAAAACAGAATTCAAGAATTCCTATGTCGGAAAAGGAAATAGATAAGGAAGTACCTAGCCTACAAACTATGACAAGACACTCAGTTTGCTGCATGTTTTTTTTTTTCCACTCCACACTTCAGGCCCATCAACATTTGTTTCACACTAGCAGATTCCATGAAACACATTCCTAGCAGATTCCATGAAGCCCATTCCCATTTAAAATAAACCCCTGTGTCTGGTCCTTCCTGCTATTCATACTGCTTATGTTTTTACTGATGTATAGTAAAAATCAGATAAATATTGTTTTTATTTGGCAGCGGCTGGGAAGATGCTTAGTGAACATAGCAGCAAAAAAAAAAAAAAAAAAAAAAAAAAAAAGAAAACCCAGAAGTCACTTTAAGAAATATTAGCTCTTCAGATTAATATAGTGTTCTATCATTCTGGCATTAATATAGGTATGTTCCATCTCATTTCTTCAAGTTTGAAAATAGCAAGGTTAATTATGTGAAGAACTGTAACAATGTAATTAGATTATCTTGTAATTATTTTTAGGGGAAATAAAATCTTTATAAAAATCCTAGAGGCTAAGAAAGGCCTCAGGAGATGGGAGTGGAGCTGTTAAGAGGCCTTAACTATTACGTCAATTTATTTGTGTCCAGCTGTGCTCATTGAACAATAATTAAAAAGGAAAATTGCCTACAAGGTACTTACTGGGTATGGAAATCAATACTCCTCCCTGCCAGGAAGCTGGCAGCCTGTTAGCCACCAAGAATTCAAGGCATCCTGAACAGAGTGGGGATGGGAGCAGACAGTTTCTGTGTTTAATGAGCTATTTTAGCACCCCAAGCAGTGCACCTGAAACAGTCATGGGAATTATCCAGGGACAGGGAGGGGAGGAGGTACTGCAGTCTACAGCTGCCAGAAAGAACCTAAGAATTCTCCAGTTTTGCCTAAAAATGATGAAGAAGTGTGAAGACAGCGGATGCCACCCTGGAAAGGAAATGAAAGAAAGGATTGCAGTTATTTGAGTGCAGCAGCTGGCCCCTGGAGCAGAGGGTGCCCCAATTCCAGCTCTGAGGCCCTGGGTGTGTGCCACACACAGCACTCTTTAAAAGCTCTACCTCGGCATCCTTTGGGCTCCTCACCACACTTCAGCACTTCTTTAGTTTTCAAACAACCCTTATTTCTGTGACATCCCATTTGGGAGCAGGGGTTTGAAGTGGAGCTTGCCCTGCTGTAGAATTTCTACAGCCTGGTAAAAGTCAGCACAAATCACAGCTGGCCAGAGGTTTCACTCACATGCAGCTTACACTAAACTACACAACCTCACAAGGCATTTTGTCCAATATATTCTTGCAGCAGGCACCTGAAATAACACATCTCTAGGCTGCATATCAGCAGTTCAGGAGCCTGGCTGCTGTAATCCCCTGAAGGGTGCTTTATCCTGGGGAAACAAGCCTTGCAACGTGCTATCCACAGCACCCCTTGCACCTTCCAAGAGGGACAGAGTGGTAAGGACAGACACTTGGAATATTTCTCACTGAAGTGTTGTGCTTCATTTGATTTAAAGCGTTTTGTGAGACAATCCAGTCTGACTGAAGCAGGTAATTAATTTAAGCTATTCATGATGTCACTTGAATCTGAGCTCTGAATGTAATGTAGGACTTTTAACTGTCTCGAGCTTGTCCAAACCTGGAGCACCCATTTCAGGCACCCATGCTTTCAAAGAGTTTGGAGGGGGAAAAAAAAGCTCTAAACTTTGCTGATCAGTGTGATATCTGTGGCTGGTTCACTCGGTGACAGCAATCAAGTTCTTTATGGGAATTCTTACGCATTAGTTCTCTTTTGGTTTTTTCCCAATTCTCTTATGAGGTTGTGTAGTTTAGAAGTGCTTTGGAGAAAAGTATTTGAAGATCCTAACTGCTGCAGTCTTAGTGAAGTTTAATTCAATCCTATACTGTTAACACTCTGGGCATGAACAAAGGAAAGTACACAGCTACAGCTAAATGCACTGTTTGGGAGCCATATGCTGTGAAAGAAAAGTTTCAGCCTGGCAAAATAGAAAGGCTGATCTCAGAGGCTCTAAAAGACATCGGAGCCACTCCAGAGGGAGTTATGAGTTAATGGCAGTTCTGACAGTTTTTATGAGATCCCCTGAAATGCCGGGATTTTTGTCTGTTGCCAACCATATCCTACTGAATGAATTAACTGAGGCTTAAGAATTTTTCTACAGAATTAGCTAGAAATAATGACAATTGGGATGGCAATGCAAATGAAAGCATTGAACATGAAGAAATACTTTTTGCCTCATGAGGCTATAAAAAGTAGTGGAAAACCCAAATCTAGAAGTGTTTACAAACAGGTAATGGACAGTAGCAATAGCCACCTAAGCAGTAAACAAGTCAGGATATTAACAGATCAACTCCCAGACAAAAAGAGGGGCACATGTATAATAGGTGTGCTTTTAGCTGAGGGCTAAGGGAAGGGCTGTATAGCCATGCAAACCAAAGGACACCACAGAAGCAGTACAATTTATGGATCGTGTAGTAACAGTAATAACACCTGTATCAATGGCTGATTTTTAGTTACTGCAGTTAGGAAAATCCTGCAAGTATTTTTAAAATGCCTGACCATTAATCCTGCCTTCACTGCTGGGTTAAAACATCACAAATAACAACCCAGAGCAGAACTTTTTCATCCAAAGTTCTTAACACTGTAATTTCCATTTTACAAATAGAAGAAAACAGAGCAGTTATTTGTCTATTCCTGCTTAATGAGCCCAGAATCAGCTACACTGATTTCTGTCGCTATAGGACACGAAATAATGCGCACACGCAGCTCTCCCAAAGTAAAAAGAGAACTTTTAATTTCTGACTCCAACGTTTATAGATTTCCAAAAGTGACAGTGGATTGGAGGGTGATGGTGCCACCTCTCCAATGACACTGGACAAACCAACAGTCCATTAAATTTCTCCTCCTCCATAAAACAATGCAAAACAATGTGAGAAAATTTGTTACAAGAATGTAAACATCGGGAGTCTTAGAAAAACTTAAAAAACCAGGGCAACAGATTAAAAGCCTTTAAGCTGAGCGTCAGGTCACCCAGCTGAGCATCAGGTCCCGATGAAGCTGAGGCAGACTCAAAGGAAGATGCCATGCTCTGGGAGCAGGAGTGTTCCCTTCTGCCGCCCTGCCCAGCGAGCACAAGGCACGGAGCACAGCAGAGAAGAAGCCACAGCCCCACCCTGCTGCATTCTGCCTTCAGCAGCCTCTGCAGTTTGCCTGCTTTTCCCTTGTTCCAGTTTGCAAGGCCAGATGTATTCTATTGCCGTCTGCATGGCAGTTGTCTGGTATCAAGTGGGCAATTCTCCTTATCTCTCTTCCTGAGTGATCGTAATCAAGGTCCCTCAGCAGGGAACATCTGCTGATAAGGGGCTATTGAATGTCACCCCATGACTGATAAGAACTGTGACATCCCATTGTGAGATGCTCCGCCCAGAGGGAGGAGCCAAGCATTCCTACCCAGATATAACCTGGAGATTCTGACACACCAGCACCGCTCTTCTCCACTGGACTCCCCAGAGGAACAGCAGCTGCTTCTACTTCCACGGATCTGTGGAGGAAGAATTCACCCTTTTCCTACAGGACTGCCCTGCTCCAACAGAACCACGCCTGACACTCCAGGAGGACTGCAGCCCCTTTTCCAACTGGACTGCTGCCAACACCCTGACCCACAGGGTGTCAGGTTGAGTTCTGACTCTGTCAGTGCTGTTCTAGTGTATTGCATTGTTGTATTTTATCCTTTTATTTTTTCCCTTCCCTATTAAAGAACTGTTATTTCCTGCTCCCATATTTTTTGCCTGAGAGCCTCTTATTTAAAATTCATAGCAATTCGGAGGGGTGGGGAGGGTTTGCATTCTCCATTTTAGGGGAGGCTCCTGTCTCCTTTAGCAGGCACCTGTCTTTCCAAACCAAGACATCCCTCGAGTGCCGGGCCTTTCAGGATGTGTACCAAAGCACTGCAAGGGATGAAGGCCAGCACAGAGGGAAGCCTTGCAGAGATGGTTTCCCTGAGAGAAGAAAGCCAACCACCACGAGCTGAGCAGGTTCCACTGTGCATACCTTGTTTTCTGTTTGAGAGGATGGCTTAGAAATTAAGAAGAAATCATAATTCCACTGCTATGCTTATACAATCTCTAAAATCTTTCAAATTTCTATAAAGATGATCCAGTTTATGACTAAATGCTTTACATTTTGAGCCTGGTAAATTATTATTATTAGATGACATTGAAGTTTGGACTGTCTTTTTTTGTAAGTGCGTGTGATAGCTCTCACTCACCAGCATGTTCACACTACTTTATTTTTACTGGATAACTGAATTATTAATTTATAAGATGTACAGGATGCGCCACAGCCCCTACCATGCTAGAGAGACAGAGATGGACACTGTAGAGCAGCAGCACACACTACTATTATAAAAGCAAATGCCATTTGCAGACACTAAATTAGGTTTAAAAAAGATACATTAAGTGTTAGAGAAAGCAGATTTGGCAGTGTTCATTGTGTATTACTTTGATATCACAAGAAGAGTGGTTAATGCTAAGCGGTGTATTTGGCAGCTGCTAAGCCTTGAGGTCATTATAGAGTTTCTTGGCACAACTGGATTATTTATGTGATGAAATTTCACTAAGGTAGTTTTTTTTCCCTCCAGAATTCATCATGATATCACTCAGGAAAAAAAAAGTTAACATTAAACAGTGTTTAGATAACATTCAAAAATTCATTGCTTCAGTGACAAACACATTCCTTGTAGGAATATGAAAAGCAGCAACACTGTTCAATCTCGTATTTTCCAATATCAGCTGTCTGATGAATATTCTACATAGAAGGAAGCAAACTAAAAAAGCCCCCAAGCAATTAGTAGTTAAGCTCTAATTGTATAAATAAGGCTAATTATACAGATGGGAAATCTTTTCAGTTGAGAAAATCAGATGCTAAACATTCCTCCCATTGACAGAAAAAACCTTCATACAAGCAAACAAGTGCATGAAAACCAGTGAGCTGATCATGCTGATCCTTCTATAAAGAACCGCCCTGCTCTTCAAAGGAAGAAAAAATCCTTAATTCTGTTTCTGTGCTGGAGACCCACACAGATGCTGCTACGCTGAGGGCCTGTGCTTTACAATGAAGGACATGGCAGAGGCAGAAAAGAAAGTAAATTGCAAATTGCTGTTGTACTCAGGACGCTGCAGGCAGAGGCAGCAAAAACAAGCAGATGATGCAGGTCATGCTGGCTGCACAGAATAGGGGATTTCAGGAAGACTGGGCAAGTTACTTATACTGGAGGCCCAAAAATCACAGAATGCTCAAATGGTTTGGCTTTGCTTCAAAAAGACCTTGAAGCTCATTTAGTGTCAAAACCCCTGCCATGGGTAGGGACACCTTCCATTATCCCAGGCTGCTCCAAGCCCCATCCAGCCTGGCCCTGAAAATTTCAGGGATGGGGCAGCCCCAGCTTCTCTGGGCAACCTACTCCAGGGCCTCAGGGAAGAATTTCTTTCTGTTATCTAAACTAAACCTACCCTCTTTCAGTTTGAAGCCATTACTCCTTGTCCTATCACTACATGTCCTTGTAAAAATTTCTCTCCAGGGATTTTTTGTAGGCCCCTTTTGGTCCTGCAAGGCTGATGTGAGTGAAAGTAAATGCAAGTTCCATTATACACAGGACCTGGGTTACAGACAGGGCTCAGCCCTGAGCTCTGCAGTGGCTGGCTGCTCCCAAAATTCCAATTCCCAACACCAGCATCCCCAGGCAGCCAGCGTACACCTTGAGTGCTCCCATGGAAGTCCAGCATATAGCGGAGAGAAAACCTGGCATCCTGCAAGAGCCAGGGCCCTGCCCCATCAGAGGCACACCTAGCAGCGAGCTGAGACCCCACAGCACTGACACAAACACATGGGAGCCCAGTTCCAGCCCAAGAGACCAATTAAGGGGCTAAAATTAAACAGTACCTTCTGCAGCATCACATCTAACGTGTACTTTTCATTGTGCATGTGTATGTGAACTTTAACATTCACTTTAATTCACTCTCTGTGACACCAGAGCTGCATGAGTGCAGAGGAAATACTGGATAATTAGAGAAATAGTTTGATATTAATACTATTCAACTATAAAAAATTTGTTCGATATAAAAATAATATTATTCCAATAATTACATTTGATTTCCACAAATGCTACCAAAACATGTAATACTTTAAAGCCTCTTTCATGATACTTGCATTCTAAGTGGTAAGTGCAGGATACAGCTAGTATTTGTTCTGTTATATGTAATAAACTAGAAATGTTGGTAACATTCTCATAGGAGCGTTGAAAAAAATTTTTATTACTTGAATACTACATTTCTAGTATTTGCATTTAATAAGAGAAGCAGCCCATATCTCAGTACTGAGGGAATCTCTTGGCTTTGAAAATTCCAATTCCAAAATTCCACCAAGTTTCAAGGCTGGCTTCAGCTAGTACCTGCTGACTTTGGCAGCAGTGCTGCAAGACAGTACAAATGCCACTGGATTTCTAGGGAGGACTGCCAGCTGCAGGAATTCCTGAGGGCTGTGACAAGCAAGGGCTGCCACAGGAGGTTTGCAGAGGCACACTGCAACTCAGGCTTCCAGCATGGAAAACAGTAAGAGCTCTAATAAGGAGAGGGCACGTGCAGAGTCCAGTCAGTGGCAAAATTCTGTTCCCATCAGTGAAATGAGCAGAGCACACACTTTGTACCCTGCTGTTCTAGATTTCAGCAGCACATTGTCCCAAGCACACTCTATGTGGACCCAGTGTTCCTACACACATGGAGTTTCACCAGCTGGACTGAGGCAAACAGGAACTGGAGTGTTTGTTTTCCATAACACTATTTCCTTGTCCAGTCTGACTGATGGGCCAGACAGATTCCACAGGATGCATCAAGCCTTGAAAATTGCTTTGAGAATGGACAGCTACTCCTGGATGCTTGTCTGACAATATAAACATGCACCAAAAATGACATATGACGGGCTATGGAAGTGTCTGAGAGCACGAATCTGTGGAAGCAGCAACATTCTTTCTCAGAGTGCCGGTGAGCGCAGCTGCTCCCAGTGTGTCATCTGGCAAATTCTCCTTTCCTTCTGCACCATGTGCTCAGGAGGAAACCAGAACTATAATCCTCAATCCTCATTCCTCCTCACTATACATTTCATTTCCCCTTTTCCTTCCCTAAGCAATTGCAGGAATTGTCGTACTTCAGTCAGGTATTGATAACTCACAACAAAGAAAAAAGTATTGTTTGCAGGTGCCAAATAACCTATTTTTTTTTCCCCTCAGCCTGAAACACTCTGGTGAGATATCCTGAGGCTGCCCTTCAGAGACTGTCATGGCTCAGCCCCACACTGCCACCAACTCATTTGCCCCTGGTGGGATGGGGAGAGAATTTTATGAGTAGCAGTGAGAAAACTCAGGGCTGAGATACAGACATTTTAATAGGTAAAGCAACAGCTGCACCTGCAGGAAAACTGAACAAGGAATTCAACCTGTACTGCCCATGGACGGGCAGGTGTCTCCATGTCCCCACTTCCTTCTCCTGCCCCCAGCTGTGTGTGCTGAGCGTGGCCCCACCTGGGCTGGGATCTCCCTTGGCTCCCTTGGGCTCAGTTGTCCTGGCTCTGTCCCCTCCCAGCCCCTCCCTGGTGGGGTCAGTGAGGCCAGAGGAGGCCTTGGCTCTGTGTGAGCTCTGCTCAGCAATGCCCAAGGCGTCCCTGTGCTACCAACACTGCTTCCAGCACAAATCCAAAGAAGAAGAACACTAACTCTACAGCAGCCCAAACCAGCACAGAGACAGCCTGAACATCAACAGCATGACAGTACAGATATCCCTCCACTGCCTGACCAAAAATAATGAGCAGATTTCCTCTCTCTGGCTCAATTTGGCAGAAATCTTTGCCTCGCCCTCTTGGGTGGATTGAGATTTCCAGGGAAGTCCATGCAGAGTCAAGCCCTGCTCAGTGTGACCACAAATGACCGACCTGTTCCTGCTCTCTCTGTACAGACTCATCCCACTGTTTATGGAGCTCAGAGAGTAATGATAAAGGTTTATGAAGCACACAATAGGCAAGGCTGATTTTGAAGACTTGACGTAGCAGCACTTTTTAAAAATGCTTTACCCAAGCAATGCCTGAAAACTATAAACTATTAATATCAAACTATTTCTCTAATTATCCAGTATTTCCTCTGCACTCATGCAGCTCTGGTGTCACAGAGAGTGAATTAAAGTGAATGTTAAAGTTCACATACACATGCACAATGAAAAGTACACGTTAGATGTGATGCTGCAGAAGGTACTGTTTAATTTTAGCCCCTTAATTGGTCTCTTGGGCTGGAACTGGGCTCCCATGTGTTTGTGTCAGTGCTGTGGGGTCTCAGCTCGCTGCTAGGTGTGCCTCTGATGGGGCAGGGCCCTGGCTCTTGCAGGATGCCAGGTTTTCTCTCCGCTATATGCTGGACTTCCATGGGAGCACTCAAGGTGTACGCTGGCTGCCTGGGGATGCTGGTGTTGGGAATTGGAATTTTGGGAGCAGCCAGCCACTGCAGAGCTCAGGGCTGAGCCCTGTCTGTAACCCAGGTCCTGTGTATAATGGAACTTGCATTTACTTTCACTCACATCAGCCTTGCAGGACCAAAAGGGGCCTACAAAAAATCCCTGGAGAGAAATTTTTACAAGGACATGTAGTGATAGGACAAGGAGTAATGGCTTCAAACTGAAAGAGGGTAGGTTTAGTTTAGATAACAGAAAGAAATTCTTCCCTGAGGCCCTGGAGTAGGTTGCCCAGAGAAGCTGGGGCTGCCCCATCCCTGAAATTTTCAGGGCCAGGCTGGATGGGGCTTGGAGCAGCCTGGGATAATGGAAGGTGTCCCTACCCATGGCAGGGGTTTTGACACTAAATGAGCTTCAAGGTCTTTTTGAAGCAAAGCCAAACCATTTGAGCATTCTGTGATTTTTGGGCCTCCAGTATAAGTAACTTGCCCAGTCTTCCTGAAATCCCCTATTCTGTGCAGCCAGCATGACCTGCATCATCTGCTTGTTTTTGCTGCCTCTGCCTGCAGCGTCCTGAGTACAACAGCAATTTGCAATTTACTTTCTTTTCTGCCTCTGCCATGTCCTTCATTGTAAAGCACAGGCCCTCAGCGTAGCAGCATCTGTGTGGGTCTCCAGCACAGAAACAGAATTAAGGATTTTTTCTTCCTTTGAAGAGCAGGGCGGTTCTTTATAGAAGGATCAGCATGATCAGCTCACTGGTTTTCATGCACTTGTTTGCTTGTATGAAGGTTTTTTCTGTCAATGGGAGGAATGTTTAGCATCTGATTTTCTCAACTGAAAAGATTTCCCATCTGTATAATTAGCCTTATTTATACAATTAGAGCTTAACTACTAATTGCTTGGGGGCTTTTTTAGTTTGCTTCCTTCTATGTAGAATATTCATCAGACAGCTGATATTGGAAAATACGAGATTGAACAGTGTTGCTGCTTTTCATATTCCTACAAGGAATGTGTTTGTCACTGAAGCAATGAATTTTTGAATGTTATCTAAACACTGTTTAATGTTAACTTTTTTTTTCCTGAGTGATATCATGATGAATTCTGGAGGGAAAAAAAACTGCCTTAGTGAAATTTCATCACATAAATAATCCAGTTGTGCCAAGAAACTCTATAATGACCTCAAGGCTTAGCAGCTGCCAAATACACCGCTTAGCATTAACCACTCTTCTTGTGATATCAAAGTAATACACAATGAACACTGCCAAATCTGCTTTCTCTAACACTTAATGTATCTTTTTTAAACCTAATTTAGTGTCTGCAAATGGCATTTGCTTTTATAATAGTAGTGTGTGCTGCTGCTCTACAGTGTCCATCTCTGTCTCTCTAGCATGGTAGGGGCTGTGGCGCATCCTGTACATCTTATAAATTAATAATTCAGTTATCCAGTAAAAATAAAGTAGTGTGAACATGCTGGTGAGTGAGAGCTATCACACGCACTTACAAAAAAAGACAGTCCAAACTTCAATGTCATCTAATAATAATAATTTACCAGGCTCAAAATGTAAAGCATTTAGTCATAAACTGGATCATCTTTATAGAAATTTGAAAGATTTTAGAGATTGTGTAAGCATAGCAGTGGAATTATGATTTCTTCTTAATTTCTAAGCCATCCTCTCAAACAGAAAACAAGGTATGCACAGTGGAACCTGCTCAGCTCGTGGTGGTTGGCTTTCTTCTCTCAGGGAAACCATCTCTGCAAGGCTTCCCTCTGTGCTGGCCTTCATCCCTTGCAGTGCTTTGGTACACATCCTGAAAGGCCCGGCACTCGAGGGATGTCTTGGTTTGGAAAGACAGGTGCCTGCTAAAGGAGACAGGAGCCTCCCCTAAAATGGAGAATGCAAACCCTCCCCACCCCTCCGAATTGCTATGAATTTTAAATAAGAGGCTCTCAGGCAAAAAATATGGGAGCAGGAAATAACAGTTCTTTAATAGGGAAGGGAAAAAATAAAAGGATAAAATACAACAATGCAATACACTAGAACAGCACTGACAGAGTCAGAACTCAACCTGACACCCTGTGGGTCAGGGTGTTGGCAGCAGTCCAGTTGGAAAAGGGGCTGCAGTCCTCCTGGAGTGTCAGGCGTGGTTCTGTTGGAGCAGGGCAGTCCTGTAGGAAAAGGGTGAATTCTTCCTCCACAGATCCGTGGAAGTAGAAGCAGCTGCTGTTCCTCTGGGGAGTCCAGTGGAGAAGAGCGGTGCTGGTGTGTCAGAATCTCCAGGTTATATCTGGGTAGGAATGCTTGGCTCCTCCCTCTGGGCGGAGCATCTCACAATGGGATGTCACAGTTCTTATCAGTCATGGGGTGACATTCAATAGCCCCTTATCAGCAGATGTTCCCTGCTGAGGGACCTTGATTACGATCACTCAGGAAGAGAGATAAGGAGAATTGCCCACTTGATACCAGACAACTGCCATGCAGACGGCAATAGAATACATCTGGCCTTGCAAACTGGAACAAGGGAAAAGCAGGCAAACTGCAGAGGCTGCTGAAGGCAGAATGCAGCAGGGTGGGGCTGTGGCTTCTTCTCTGCTGTGCTCCGTGCCTTGTGCTCGCTGGGCAGGGCGGCAGAAGGGAACACTCCTGCTCCCAGAGCATGGCATCTTCCTTTGAGTCTGCCTCAGCTTCATCGGGACCTGATGCTCAGCTGGGTGACCTGACGCTCAGCTTAAAGGCTTTTAATCTGTTGCCCTGGTTTTTTAAGTTTTTCTAAGACTCCCGATGTTTACATTCTTGTAACAAATTTTCTCACATTGTTTTGCATTGTTTTATGGAGGAGGAGAAATTTAATGGACTGTTGGTTTGTCCAGTGTCATTGGAGAGGTGGCACCATCACCCTCCAATCCACTGTCACTTTTGGAAATCTATAAACGTTGGAGTCAGAAATTAAA
This sequence comes from Fringilla coelebs, assembly GCF_963513975.1. Taxonomy (NCBI): domain Eukaryota; kingdom Metazoa; phylum Chordata; class Aves; order Passeriformes; family Fringillidae; genus Fringilla; species Fringilla coelebs. The sequence goes on from NW_028167542.1 coordinate 536,862, forward strand.
AGTTCTCTTTTTACTTTGGGAGAGCTGCGTGTGCGCATTATTTCGTGTCCTATAGCGACAGAAATCAGTGTAGCTGATTCCGGGCTCATTAAGCAGGAATAGACAAATAACTGCTCTGTTTTCTTCTATTTGTAAAATGGAAATTACAGTGTTAAGAACTTTGGATGAAAAAGTTCTGCTCTGGGTTGTTATTTGTGATGTTTTAACCCAGCAGTGAAGGCAGGATTAATGGTCAGGCATTTTAAAAATACTTGCAGGATTTTCCTAACTGCAGTAACTAAAAATCAGCCATTGATACAGGTGTTATTACTGTTACTACAGGATCCATAAATTGTACTGCTTCTGTGGTGTCCTTTGGTTTGCATGGCTATACAGCCCTTCCCTTAGCCCTCAGCTAAAAGCACACCTATTATACATGTGCCCCTCTTTTTGTCTGGGAGTTGATCTGTTAATATCCTGACTTGTTTACTGCTTAGGTGGCTATTGCTACTGTCCATTACCTGTTTGTAAACACTTCTAGATTTGGGTTTTCCACTACTTTTTATAGCCTCATGAGGCAAAAAGTATTTCTTCATGTTCAATGCTTTCATTTGCATTGCCATCCCAATTGTCATTATTTCTAGCTAATTCTGTAGAAAAATTCTTAAGCCTCAGTTAATTCATTCAGTAGGATATGGTTGGCAACAGACAAAAATCCCGGCATTTCAGGGGATCTCATAAAAACTGTCAGAACTGCCATTAACTCATAACTCCCTCTGGAGTGGCTCCGATGTCTTTTAGAGCCTCTGAGATCAGCCTTTCTATTTTGCCAGGCTGAAACTTTTCTTTCACAGCATATGGCTCCCAAACAGTGCATTTAGCTGTAGCTGTGTACTTTCCTTTGTTCATGCCCAGAGTGTTAACAGTATAGGATTGAATTAAACTTCACTAAGACTGCAGCAGTTAGGATCTTCAAATACTTTTCTCCAAAGCACTTCTAAACTACACAACCTCATAAGAGAATTGGGAAAAAACCAAAAGAGAACTAATGCGTAAGAATTCCCATAAAGAACTTGATTGCTGTCACCGAGTGAACCAGCCACAGATATCACACTGATCAGCAAAGTTTAGAGCTTTTTTTTCCCCCTCCAAACTCTTTGAAAGCATGGGTGCCTGAAATGGGTGCTCCAGGTTTGGACAAGCTCGAGACAGTTAAAAGTCCTACATTACATTCAGAGCTCAGATTCAAGTGACATCATGAATAGCTTAAATTAATTACCTGCTTCAGTCAGACTGGATTGTCTCACAAAACGCTTTAAATCAAATGAAGCACAACACTTCAGTGAGAAATATTCCAAGTGTCTGTCCTTACCACTCTGTCCCTCTTGGAAGGTGCAAGGGGTGCTGTGGATAGCACGTTGCAAGGCTTGTTTCCCCAGGATAAAGCAGCCTTCAGGGGATTACAGCAGCCAGGCTCCTGAACTGCTGATATGCAGCCTAGAGATGTGTTATTTCAGGTGCCTGCTGCAAGAATATATTGGACAAAATGCCTTGTGAGGTTGTGTAGTTTAGTGTAAGCTGCATGTGAGTGAAACCTCTGGCCAGCTGTGATTTGTGCTGACTTTTACCAGGCTGTAGAAATTCTACAGCAGGGCAAGCTCCACTTCAAACCCCTGCTCCCAAATGGGATGTCACAGAAATAAGGGTTGTTTGAAAACTAAAGAAGTGCTGAAGTGTGGTGAGGAGCCCAAAGGATGCCGAGGTAGAGCTTTTAAAGAGTGCTGTGTGTGGCACACACCCAGGGCCTCAGAGCTGGAATTGGGGCACCCTCTGCTCCAGGGGCCAGCTGCTGCACTCAAATAACTGCAATCCTTTCTTTCATTTCCTTTCCAGGGTGGCATCCGCTGTCTTCACACTTCTTCATCATTTTTAGGCAAAACTGGAGAATTCTTAGGTTCTTTCTGGCAGCTGTAGACTGCAGTACCTCCTCCCCTCCCTGTCCCTGGATAATTCCCATGACTGTTTCAGGTGCACTGCTTGGGGTGCTAAAATAGCTCATTAAACACAGAAACTGTCTGCTCCCATCCCCACTCTGTTCAGGATGCCTTGAATTCTTGGTGGCTAACAGGCTGCCAGCTTCCTGGCAGGGAGGAGTATTGATTTCCATACCCAGTAAGTACCTTGTAGGCAATTTTCCTTTTTAATTATTGTTCAATGAGCACAGCTGGACACAAATAAATTGACGTAATAGTTAAGGCCTCTTAACAGCTCCACTCCCATCTCCTGAGGCCTTTCTTAGCCTCTAGGATTTTTATAAAGATTTTATTTCCCCTAAAAATAATTACAAGATAATCTAATTACATTGTTACAGTTCTTCACATAATTAACCTTGCTATTTTCAAACTTGAAGAAATGAGATGGAACATACCTATATTAATGCCAGAATGATAGAACACTATATTAATCTGAAGAGCTAATATTTCTTAAAGTGACTTCTGGGTTTTCTTTTTTTTTTTTTTTTTTTTTTTTTTTTTTGCTGCTATGTTCACTAAGCATCTTCCCAGCCGCTGCCAAATAAAAACAATATTTATCTGATTTTTACTATACATCAGTAAAAACATAAGCAGTATGAATAGCAGGAAGGACCAGACACAGGGGTTTATTTTAAATGGGAATGGGCTTCATGGAATCTGCTAGGAATGTGTTTCATGGAATCTGCTAGTGTGAAACAAATGTTGATGGGCCTGAAGTGTGGAGTGGAAAAAAAAAAACATGCAGCAAACTGAGTGTCTTGTCATAGTTTGTAGGCTAGGTACTTCCTTATCTATTTCCTTTTCCGACATAGGAATTCTTGAATTCTGTTTTTCTGTTGTCATTTCATACAGATAGAGAACTGCATCAAAATCTCCTTGGAACAGATGTAATTTTATTCATTGTTCATCAGTATCTTCTGAGTAGTCTTGGAAAGCCACTTCCTGATAACAGTGGCTGAGAATTTCAGTTCTTCTGCAGCTATGTGTTTGGTGAGTGGGTTGGAGACCCATCCTTGCATGAGCAGAGCTTCAGGCAAGCAAATTCCATAAGGTGTGTGAAATGTTGGCTGGGACACATCTGCTTTAAATTCTCAGCATATTTTCTAAAATTTAGTAACGCTTTGAGGATCAAGGAGGATGATAAAAATAAATTATCTGAATACCTAGGATACCTCTACAAATAGCAGTAGAGAGATCCCACTCTACTGGCTCTCAGAATGTCAGAAAACAATATTTTTTATTTTGTTTTCACATAGAGTGTTTCAAGGAAAAGTCAGAGGGGAATATAGCTCTCTTTTTATGCAGGATAAAAATTATTTTTAAAAGAGAACTGGACTTAGTCAATTTTGCTATCCCATATTCAGTATTTAAAGTCTCTTAACATTTTTCACATAAACTAGGTGTTTCAGGGGTTTTCTCCTATTATATTCATAATAGAAAATATATTACTGTTATAGATGAGTAGTGTAATAGCTGGGTCTCAATTAAGAGATATTATATATATATATATATATATATATATATATATATATATAAAATAGATATTATATAGATATATATAATAATATGGATATATATATTAAGAGATATTATATAGATGTATAGTAATGTTATTATAAAATGTCATTCCATACTCCTCTTTCCCTGCCCCCCTTGCAACAGCTTTAATTGTCAAGACATTTAAAGGAGGCTGGGTTGGTACCAGGAGGAGCAGCAAAACAGCACCTGACCTCCAATCAAGATGTGAAAAGTAATGTCCACCAATATCCATTGGTGGACATTACTTTTCACATCTTGATTGGAGAAAGAGAAAGAGCTGACTGACAAAACTTGGCAGAGAAAGAGCTGACTGACAAAACTTTCAGAGGGGCTGAGGGTATAAAAGGCAGAGCATCCACTTTGGAGATGAGCCATGTGGCTGGCAGCCACAGGGGGGGCTCCCAGCCCAGGAATTTTTCCTTATTTAGTCCTTTTGTTGTGTTTTTTGTTAAGGTTTAATAAATCTTGAAGATTTTAAGAAGTGAGCGATTGTTTCTCACATTACCTTTTGTGAGGAGCTCACCATATTGTTGAGGATAATTTTTTCACGAAATTTCGGTGGAAGGTAACAGAGCTCTGCCCCAGTTCTGCTTGTCTCCAGTGAGTCCCCCATGAGCTGAGTGTCAGCAGTTCCTGCTTTTCCAGCAGTGCCACTTGGAAGCACCATTCTCCTTTCAGGGCCCCCTATATTTCAGGCAATTTCCATGACAATTTCTCAGAATAGGCAGCTTAGGCTTTTCAGCTGAAGGGGTTCAAATGGATGTTTCTGTCTGGAAGAGTCTGGAAGCTGCTGCTCCATTCCAGCAGCTCTCAGGCAGCTCAAATCTGCACATCCACAAAGCACAGCTTGGGAAATGCAAGTAACTAACTAAAGAAACAAAGTGCCGTGGAGAAGGATATGCAGAGTCCATGACAGGAGTTGAAAGGGAGTTTTCCCTGCTTTGAGTTCTCTAAAAGCTGCTGTGAATATTAGCTGTGGAAGAACTGAAAGCTAGTTTAGGCCTAAATTGAGAGCATCTCTGTGTGGATGGAAGGCTCTCTTGGTTTTATTGGATTTTAGTAAAAGCGCATAAGATAAAATGACATCTGAAGTGAAATATAAACCCACTCTTTCCTTACTATTTCAGGTTCTTCATCCAAAACACTTTACAGGAATACCTGAAAAGTCTTTATGTTGGAAAAAAATAAATTTCCAAAGGTTCTTTTGCCACTAGCTACCAGGTATTTAAATCTTTGCCTTTTGCCAGGAAAGCTCTGTTGATAAATGATATAGATGGTGCCTTGGCAGGTGGGAGAGCCATCTGTATGGGTGCATGCATTTCCTGCTGAGAGCAGTGTGTGCTGGGTATGGACACTGCAGAGGTCACTCTGCCCGGCACCCCAAGGAATTTGAGGACTTTCTTGCTCTATACCAGCTGGTTTTTTAGAGGGTTTTTGCCTAAGGATTTGTCAGATGCCTTTGAGTATACAAATACAGCCTGGATTTCTGTTGTCAGCATACCTATTGATAGCTGTAGAAAATACTTTGATAGATAATGAGGCAAAATTTCCTTCACAAAATCTGTTTCTGGCAATGCCAATTTGGATATAAAGGGATTCATTCTGTTCTTTATAACAGTTTTCACCAATTTACTTGGCTTTCTGGTCCACGATTGCCCAGAACTCCCTTGGGATCGAAGCAAATTTAAGCCAGAAGTTAAACAGCACCATTGGTAGTTAAATCTTCAGTTTCTTCTGCTGTAAGCAGTTATCATTTGGTGCTGGTGACTTGTTACTGCTCATTTGCTCATCAGAGAATTCTTTTTGAGTGTCTTCTGGCATTAAGCTTGATTTGAGATAGACTCTGTTGTGTCTTGCTGTAGAGAGAGGAGATTCCAGAGTAGGAGTCTTTCCAATCTCCTCTACCAGAAATGCAAACAGGATTTTTTTTTTTTTTCCCCATCTATGGCTTTATGGTCACTAAGTTCTTCTTCTATATCTTCATCATTTTATGACCCTACAGATTCTTATCAGAATTCTTTAGTCTGTGGTTTTTGGGACTTTCGAAAGCTGTTCCTCAAATGGGTTTTGTTTTTTTTTTTTTTGGTAGGTGTCCTGGTTTAGGGCAAATTTTGGAGGAAACCTCCAAACTGGGGTTCCTCTAGAAAGCAGATTCAAGCAGCCCCTCCTGGAACTGGTTTGGGAAAAGATTTCCTTGGAGGAAAGTGGAAAAACCTGTTTATTTAACAGGCAAAGCATTCACCAGCACAAAAAATGAACAATATTAAACGATAAAACCTCTTGCTGCTCCGAAGAGATGCCACACTCAGAAAGTCCCTTTGTGGGCTGTTGCTGGGCTCCCTCACTTTCTGATCAGTCTCTCATCAGTCCCTCCAGTGCTGGCAATGCCACAGCCAGGCCCAGCCTGAGAGCTGCCAGTGTTCTTCTGGGTGCTCAGTCCAGGGCAGGTTCAGCCAGCTCCAAGGAAAAGAAAACCCAAAGTCCAGGGAACTTCCCTGCCTCAGCTAGCTAAAACTAACCAAAAGCAAAGGAAAGCTCTGTCCTGCTATCTGTCCATGCTGCAGACAGCACTGTCCAGGAGAAGGATGCGGGGAGCAAGTGCAGTTTCTGAAAACAAAATGTGTGCACCTTGTCTCCCCCCACCTTTGCTCTCAGAACCAGTCTTAAAAGGTGTAAAACTTATTTCTGGGCCAAACAGATGAATGGGGATACAATTCAGCATCAGAAAGTGACCCCAGGACATTATGTCATTTATACAGTATCTGCCTGAGCTTATGGCCCCTTCTGGTTTATTCATCTGGACATGGAACCACTTTGCTGTTCAGCAACACTGGTTTCTTCAGGCCTCTCCTAAGTTTCTAGGAGGCGAGATTTATTTGTAAACAAAGCTGTCTCTGAACACCCTTCTTCCCGCCTTTAAGAATTTTACTTGTTTCAAAACAATAAAAGGAAAACCTGGTCCGGGCACTGCTTCCAGTGAAGCCAAGAGTTGCTTCCTCCTCTCTGAGTTTCCTGGCTGTCCATAAAATCCTCATTCCAGGCAACCTGTCCCAGTATGTTTGCCACTCTGCACTGGGCATAAGTGAAGCTCTCCCATCACCATCTTGTTGCACAGTTGAAATATGTCAGTAACAGTATTTTTCTTCTCCTTGCCCAGAATATCAGTTTCATGGGATCACAGCTTATTAAACTGACCAGAGGGCTTGGCCAGTTACTTTTAAACCACTCTTTAACATATGATTCCACTTACTGCTTGGTACAGCTTACTGCACCTTTGATATATTCTTTGATTTTCATCTTCCGGGGGCTCTGATTGTTTTCTTTTCCACTAGGCATCCTGTATGTTTATTATTCCCATATTTCATGTTCATATTCCATATGTCAGTTCAAAGTGTGTAGGGCAGCAAGGCAGGCAAGCAGGTTCCCCATCTTACTGCTAACATGGATGCAGAAAAACATGTAAAAGTTCTTTTTAATCTCTGTAGAGCTATTTTTTTAATGCAGAACTGTTGGTTTTCTTTGCTGTTTCCTATTTGATTATTTCTAGCTTCCATCCTATCTTTTATATAAATCCTTTTGACTTCCCCAGAGAGCTTTTCTGCACCCATCAGCATTCTCCTTCTCTGTTTCAGCAACTTTGCACAAAGCTGGCCCTGTTCCTAGGATGTGAATTATCCAGCACTGTAGGGTGAAATTGTCACTAAGGTTCCTGAACCGAGAGTGTAGTTACCTCTCCTGGGGAGAATTTCTCAGGAACACCATTTCCAGCTGGGGTCAGGCCCTTCCTTCCACCCAAGAGGGACTGCTGGCCTGGAAGTGGTGGCATTGTGCTGACAGCATCAGCCCCCAGGGAGCTGCTGTTGCTGCATCTGTTGAGCAGTGCAGGGTGTTCTTCATTCACACTTTGGAGTTTTTCATTTCCCAGTCGGATGGGCAATCTTTCTCAGTTCATCCTGTCAGTGCTGAACTCCTTCCTGGAGTTCAGATTGACCAAAGCAGCAAACTTTCCCCCCCTATTTCTAGCAGTTGATTTGCAGGCTGAAAGCATGTATCTGCTTGATTCCCTTTCCACAAAACAATGCTAATTTTTACGGCAACAGCGGGGCTGAAGAACCCCAGGCAGACCTCTTCACACACACTGATGGGTTTGGTGTGCTCTTGACTTTCACAGTGCCTTTGGTTATCTGCCTGTTGCACAGAAGGGCACCTCAGCAAGTGGCTCTCCTATGTTTTCTCTTATATTGTGGTGTTAAACAGCTTTTTTGGGAAACCCTTCAGATTGCATCAGCTGTGTGGCGCTGGGTATGGCTTCCTGATGTGACAGAACAGCGCTGGGGTGTGCTGAGTAGAGCTTACTGCCTGTATTGAGGGTCACTCTGCTGGAAGGAAACCACAGAAGAGGGGTTAGCTCCAGAGTCCCAAAGTCGTTGTCTGCAACAGGAGGTTTGCACTACCAGATGGAAAGCACCAATTTTCTATTTTCGGAAGAAGTAACTTTGGTCTCGATGAGAAATAATAAAATCCTGCAGAACATGGTTCATTAAAATTGAGTTCAGTCTGGGATTACTGGTGAGGTTTGCCACCTGTGTGCCCTCCTGCTTGCCTGAGTGGATTGTGGGTGGTACAGGTACCTCAGGAAACAGCTTACAGGGACACGTATTTTAATACACAGGGTTGAACATCTGCCTCTTGTAATCAGTCACTGTCCCATTCAAAAATCATTTCTGGCACTCAGTCAACCAAAAATACCCGAGCACAGCCTGGTGGTTGGGTCAGTAGGAGTTTGTGAGTTGAAAGAAACCAGTTGGATTCACATAAAATACAGTTCAGTGGTGAAGTCTCGCTGTTGTTGCTGCTACAGCCCTTTTAATGTTCCTCACTCTGATTTGGCATTAATGAGTTCTTACAAACGTGGTCTCTGTGTTTATACATCTTGTTTCTACCCATCTGTCTTAGACCACGCTGGAGTTTTGTGTTTCCTTTTTTTGCTAAGCGTGAAGCAGCTGGCCAGGGCAGGTACAGTCACATACAGCTGTATACATGTTTCTAAATTCATGTTTCTAAATTAATATCTGCTCGATGAACGTCTGGGAGGAATCCCTCTGTTCCCCTCATGTGTTTCAAGTCTTACAGTTTGTTTGGATGTACAAATCAGTCTGATTTCCCACTTCTGCTCTGCTGAATTTAAATTTTTTTATGCTTTCTTTAGGCATTTCAGAAAATTGTCTGCTCTCATAAACATTAACATTTGAAACTAAGTTATGAATGTAAAATTATTCAGAAATCATGAAAAGTATCAACCATTGGGTACCAAACTGGCTGCAATGAGACCCCATAACATGCCCTGTGAGTATTTCTTGGATTTTAGCTTTGGTTTTGACTGCTTTAATTGCACACTTGGAACTGGAAATACTTGATCTGTTTGAAATGAGTGTTAAAAATAGTTGCAGTTTTCAACATTGTAAAAATAGCTTTAAAATTTGAGCGGTTGCTTTTTTCTTTGTCTGGTAGTCACAAATCTTCCAACCTTTGAGAGTCAGATTTCAGGTGTTATTTTTGCAAGCTAATGCTGCTGTGCATTGTAATTAAGCAGACTTTGAAGAGATATTTACAAATAATGTTTAAAAAGCCACCGTAAAAAGCACTCAACAAACTTAAAATAGCTTTGTCTTCTCCCTGTTTGTTTTTTTCTCTTGTTGCTGTTGTTCACAGCCCTACAGGCAGCATTCCTCCGAGATGAGGAGACAGGCAGGGTTCATGCTTTATTTACCTTAATAGATTTTTGAAGCTAAGTCCTGTGCAGCTGTTTGAAAATTTATGGAATTCATTTCTAAAGCAAACCACTTGGATAACAGACATGGCTGTGATTCCAGTTGTGCCAGTGCCAGGAAAGCTTTTGGTTTTGTACTGTGAGCACTCTTTAATAACAGGTCTTGTATTTAGCCTTTTGGCTTCTGAAAGCAAATTACTCCCTTCTTGATATGCAGCTGATGGTGCTGCAGCCTCATGATTTAGCTTTCAGTTTGTGGCTGTCCCTGGCTGTTCATGTCTTTGCTGGCTCAGCCAGGCCTGGCAGAGGCACAGCACAGCTGAGGAGATGCTCTGATTGCAGCCCAGGGTCACCAACTGCACCTCTGCTGCCGTGCCCAGCACGAGCACGCTGTCGGTGTGACTGCCTCTCGTACACAGATGGCCTTTTAAAATGTGCTTAAACTCCTGATAGATTTCCAAATATTTCCAATTGACAGCCTCCTTACAAATTCCCATTTCAGGAGATGGGAGCCAACATCTCCATGATCATGTTTGGTCGTTCACACAACCATAACATTTGAATATGACGAGGAAAATTGGCTGTGCTAAAGCACAAGCTTTAATTGGAAGTAAATGCCAAAAAAGATGTTTTTGTAATGAATGCATGGGTATTTAAGTAGTTTCCCATCACTTTAATATCAAAAATGTGCTGGGATCTGCCAAGTGACTTGGTAATCTCGGCTAATATCAGGGAAGTTGCACACAGTCAATGGCTTTAAGCAGCACTGTTACTCTGCACACTTCTCAGGATCTGGGCATTTTAGCAGCAATTGCTTGCTGCCTTTTACAACCTTGGCAGCAAGTGTCAAAGTGACTGCAGTTTTTGTCTAGGGACAGCAGTGTCCTGTAATTCCGAGGGACACTTGAGGAGACCACTCATGGTAGCTGAATGAGGACCTTACAACATTTTTCTGGGCTCTGACTTGGCTTCAGTGAAAGCTTAGCTTGGTTAAATTGGCCAGCCTGTGGGGGCTGCCATGCAGAGTGGAATACAGCATTTACACAACTAAAGCTGAAGGGACCTCATTCCATGGGAATTTCGCTGGATTGTTGGCAGTACCTTGGATAGACATTGTGCCCCGGCACAGCAGTGTCTGAGGCACAAAGCAAAGCAGGGCTGTCAGAGCCACTTCCATCTGCACACTGTGGCTCTGAGTGGCTCAAAATGACACTGGGGATTTTTTTACAGAGCAGAGGTACTGAGAAGCCCTTCACAGTCCTGCAATACCGTCCATGCCTCATGGCAAGTCATGTGCAGCTCCCCCCATCAGTGTTTCCTTTTCCATTATACTGTAGGCATGACAAAGCAGGGAAATGTTGCCAGAATTACACTCCAGCTCTTTCATCTGTGTCTAGAAACTGGCTCACACTGGCCATGGGAGCGTTTTAGATAGTATTTCCATCTTGTCTTACTGTCTACTCATGATTCGTTTGAATACTGCCAGGTCTTATATATTTTGCTCCTGTAGGTTTTTTACTTTCTCTTGAGATTGTGCCTATTTCATCTCCCTTGCTTTTTAAGTGGAAAAACCTTCATTTTTCCAGAGAGCTTGAGGAAATTTCTTTCTCATATTTTTCTGTATTACTTTGTAATTTTCCTTCTTTGTGAAAGAAGGTTCTGCCTCAAGAGCTCCCAGAAGCTATGGCTGCCATTTCATTTCTGTGTTTTCTTTCCTGTTGTGGGAGGTTTTAAAGGTTTGGGGTTTTTTTAATTTGTTGTTAAGGGAGGGACAAAAATGACAGAAAACTGATCTTACTTGAGGGAGAGAGTGTTTTGCTCTGAGCATTCAAGGAAGTAAATTATTTTCTGTTCAAGAATCTCATCAGGTCTTAATTGACATTATAGGTAGCTACATGTCACACTAAGGAAGCCTAGTCATGTTCCTCTTTGAAAAAAAAAGGTGCAACCCCTGACATTATTAAGGTGCACTGCAGATTACTTTTCAGTGAAAAGAGCTGTATTTTCTCCAAAGCTGTATTTTCTCTAAAGGTGATATGATACATCTACCTTGTGTAGATGTATCATTTTACCATGTTGTAATTGATGAAAATTAGGCCTAGTACTTCTTTGTTCCTTAAAGTATGTCCACAGTCAGTCTTTTCAACCTGCAGCTTATACATAAGTCTAACGTGAGATTATCTAAGAGAAAATCTGGTGCCTAAATGCCCAAAATGTTGGAAAAGGCCTTAAATGTTGGGAAATGCCCAAAATGCATTTGGATTTCCACAAAGTTCAAATGAGGTCTCTTCGCCGAGTGCCTTTACAAGAACAGAAAAAGTCAAAGGATACAAAGAAAACATGACTTGAAGTCTGATAAAAGATACAAAACAACAAAAAAGAAGGACTAAATAGGTAATTTTCACTGAGGATGGAGATCACTGGCATGTCCCAGGGAGATCTCATCACCTACTCACAGTCTCAGGCACGTGTATCAGGAATGAGGTGTTTGCTCAAGTCATGGCATTGTTTTTGGTAATAAAAGTTAAAGTGGCTGTGAAGAGGTACAGTGGGATCTCGAAATAACAGGTGATTCAGGGATCAAATGATAAATGAAGTGTTGGAAATGGAAATTACTGTACGTTGTAGAAGCCACTCCTGATCTGTACATGTAACATGAAGTGGTAGTTGTTACTTCCAGGTAGTTTTGGATAATTGTGCGACTGCATCACTCCAGTGCTCAGAGTCCACATCTCAGATGCAGTTCTGGCACCTCTCCTCTCTCAGAAAGATAGATGAGGAGCCCAACGAGGCTTATTGCATTTTTGAAGCTGTTCCATACAAGGAATGACAAAGAAGGCAAGTCTTCATCTTAGAGGAGAGAAAACTGTAGTGGTATGAAACAGAGAGCCTGTAAAATAATAAGTAGGAAATAGTGAGAAGGGGAGGATTAGTACATGTTTTTCGTAGTGGGGATAATACTGGGAACTGGGTTGTAAAACAGAAGTAGTCTTTTTTCCCCAGGCCTATTATTAAATTGTGTTGCTCAAAAATGTTGTGGATACCAAAAATATAGCTGGATTAAATACATTCTTATAAAGGCAAGTTCATGAAAAGAAATCCTGTAAGAGGCTGCAAAATATGAAGATACCACATCTGGCTCAGGTTGCTTGAAGGGTTTGCTAAAGGAAGGATGAAATAGTCTTGCAGTGGTTGATATTCTTCTCCTAAACCATCACAGTCAGGAACTGTGCTAAGGTGAAGGATCTTTGGGCTGACCGATTCAGCAGAGTTATGTTGTCGATGATACACAACAGCAGTGGCTGGAAAAAACCAAATGCTGCTCCTGTACACAGATTAAAATCAGAATTATATTTGTGCTGTAGCCTTTTGCATAACTGGAGCAGCAGTGCTGTTCTGAGCTGCCTGACTCATTTGAGCCGTCTCTTTCTCTTGTGTAGGTGTCGGATTGTAGCACTGCCTTTCTCTAAAGCCCAGTGGCCTGTGAGCTCAGCCACCGTTCAGGCTCCCCTGGAGACCCTCTGTACAGAGCAATGGACTCCCTCCTGTCTTAATCTGGTGAGCTGTAGAAAGCTGCATGACCTGCAGCTGGCAGCCTGCACAATGGGGCTAAACAGCTCCTCTGCCTCGGCAGGAGCTGTGCTGCTCTAGCAGAGACCTTTCTGCCTGGAATGGAAATTAAAAAATTATTCTTCTCCGTGGAGCACCTTTCAGTTTTGTGGCAATACTGCAATGGGCTTGTTGCCATTGCCTGTTTTCTTTCCTTGGCCAAGCAGTCCAGCAGGTCGTGGTGCTCTGACGCTCAGGGCAGAGCTGCTGATTTCCCTGGGAGCAGTGAGGTGCGCAAAGGGATGTGTTTCCATGGCCCCTGCTGGTGAGCAGATGGGCTGCTGCTCCTCACACTAATTGGACTTCTTCAGTCAGCTGTGGCTGCATTCCCAAGTATTCATCTGTCAGCTTTAAGGCTGCAGCTCACAAAGAGATAGTTTACTGTGACCAGGTGCTGTAGGCAAGTGTGGCTATTGAGGTGTTCAGTGGATTTTCTGTTTGCACAGATCTTCCTGTCTGGACATCCAATAGCCTCAAAGAGTCCAGCTGGAGTCCAGAACTCCAGCTCATCCTGGTTCTCTTGCAGGTGTCCTACACAGATGGAGATGTCATGGAAGTGCTTTTGAAGCACCCTCCCTGTCTAAATACCATCATTTCTGTCTTCTCAATGCTGTGCTACTGCAGCTGGGCTCTCGCCAGCACAGCCAGCCAGAGGAGTCTTGGAAAAGCCAGGAGAGAGAATACTCTGTAATGAGGAGAGAACAAAGACCTAAGGTTGAAGCAAATGTTTCCTGTTTGTCTGGAAGTCTGCTATGTGCCCCTCCCACCCAAAGAGGAAACAAAGATTCCTATTTTGTAGCAGAACTTCTAAAGGACAAATGATTAATCTGTTGGCCATGTATTACTCCTTGTCCCACCGAACTATTTGATCTTGTTTTGTCTTGGAAGGACTGTGAAGAATGCTGTTACACTGTGTACAAAAATACCTTCACTCAAAAGAAAAAGAGCTTAATTGTTCGGCAAGGGGCCTAGTTCAGGAATTTTTCCAAATCTATTTTTAGCACAAAAAACTACCACCCAATCTGTTGGAACTTTTTGTTTGGGGTCAAGTATTTCTTCTTCAAGAGTTTGCAGGGGACAAAGCCTCTGACATGGAATGAAAGGGTAATATCAGAGTTGGATGTGGATGATCTTTCCCTGTGTTTCTTAAGGACAGAGAGCTAGCTGGCATGAGAGCATCACCAAAAAAAAAGCTGAGGCCTGAAATCTATCATCTTAATTAGCCAGAAAGATGTCCTCAATCCTTGTCTCCCCCATCCCAGCTGTCCTAGGCACTGTATATTTACTCTCTGCTGCTGTGGCTTTTGCACAGACACTGAAATGTGTGACGCAGGTGTGTGTTAATGGAGGTACAGGAGAGAGGCAATTTTCCTGCTCATGCAGAAGGGCCAATACAGTGCAGAGCTGCACTAGCAGCCTGTCCTGCTCTGGGATATAACTGCACGGAGAGGGCATCACACAACTGCAAAATGGAGACATGGAGATGCTGGGACTTGAGCTGCTGCCACCTTCACCCTGCGCCCTTCGCCCCTCACAGTTCTGAGGGTGCTGCATGTATATGCACACCTTCATCTTCTTGACTTGTGGAGGGAGTCTCTTTGGCAACCTGTTCACTCTTTACAGGTCAGGAAAAATGCTCTAGGAGTTGTTTTGCTATGCACGTTAAGTTGCAGTTCTACTGAATTCCAATAGAGAAATGCAATCATCAGCCTGTGTTTAAAATTCTGGTTCTACCTTGCATTAAGCATGGCTGTTATCCTTTCTTCCTGCTCCCACACACAGCAGGAGCTTTTCACAGTCCATTTCCCTGCAGCATCCTGGAGAACGCTGACCTCCTGACCTCGTTTCCACTGTGCTCTTCTGTAATACCCTGCTCATTTCACTGGTAGATGGAAGGAGCAGCAAGCTACACACACAGCACACATCCTTTAGGGAAGAATTGTGCCGTATCTGTGCACTGTCCTGGCAACTTCAGCTGAGAACTGCACAATGACAGAACCATTTTAGCAATGGTTACTTCATACAGTCCCAAAAGGTGTTGCAGCCAGAAGAATCTGCTGAGGAATCCGAACAGGACAGCCCATGATGGGAATGACTCGGGACAGGCTCCTGCCTGGTGTCAGGTGCAGAGAAAGGTGTGCAAGCACAGCACTGTCAGCATTGCTGGAACAACTGCAGCAGGTCACTTGACAAGAAAAGCCTTTTTGTCACTTATCAGTCATTAATTCCTCTAATAGAAATGTGAGCTCACTCCTAATTACGAATAGATGAATGAAGTGTTTCACTGGAGTGGGCTCATGGACTTGCATCTTGCAGGAATACAATGACCCTGTCATGAAAATTTCTTTTTCTGGAGTGAGAAGAAAGTGGATACTCTGGGGAATGGTCAGATTTTGGTTCACACATGAGGATAGTGATGAACACAATAATAGACACTGCCTTGTGGTTACAACAGGATCTGATTTTTCTGTGCTTGATGCTCGAAATGTGTTTAGAAAGATCTTTATCTTTCCCCAGTCTTGGGAAAAAGTAAATTAGTAAGTTTGCTACTCCTCTCTGCTTTTTTCCTTTTCCCCTCATTTCTATTTTGTAATCTTCACTGCTGTATGATTTGGTTTCCTGCCTAGACAGAAAAATTAGAGTTTCCGTCTATCCAGGAGATCTTTACTCTTTCAGAAGACAGGATTCTAAACCAGGGCGTTAGAACAACATTCATCACTGTTGTTTGCTCTATACACCCAGTCTAGATAGAATCAAAACTCTGTTGTTCCTCACCTGTCACCTAGGACCAGAGTAAAGTACAGTTCCTCCCCGCCAGTGCTCACAGTCTGATTGAAACTTTCTACAGACCAATGCTGTAAAATGCTGCTGCCACTGTGCATACACTTATCTGCAAAAGCTCCTGATTTAGGTTTTCCCCAGTGTACATGAGCTGGGAACTGCTGCCTGGATTTGTGGAAAACCTTGGGGAAATGCCATTCTGACTGAGCACTCTGTCCTGGTTAACTCCTGCAGTACTTAAAGCACAGCTATTGCAAGGTTATCTTTGGGTCTGGTTTATAGGAGAGGCCTATCCCTTTGGAACAGCTGCTGTATATGGATTATTTTGTTTCAAGGAAGCCAGGTGAGATGAATGGATAGAGCCAGATGAGTCACTTAGTTGAATTTTTAGTGTTGAATTTCTTCTTTACCTGAAAACGAACAAACTGTTCTTAATTATTGTTTCTTTATTAAGCACAGTGGCTCAGTGATGATGTACAGTGTTTCAAAACAGCTGTTGTGAAGGCTCTGATGTAAAACAGCACAAGAAGGGAGGATGGCAAACAAAGCTTCCAATAGCATGAAAATTATTGGAAAGATAAGGGGAAAGAAGTTGAGAAGGGTGCTGGGAAACACTGCTTTGCAGTATCATTGTTACCAACAATTTCTTTTCAGAGGAAAAACGTTGAGGAGCTAGAGGGATTGAACATCTGAAGACTTAAAGAAAAGTACTATCAGAAGAAAAAGAGCTGTGCAGTTCAGTTAATGGGGAAAAGTCAATTTCATTGGCATGGAATGAAAACTTGACAGTGGGTTACGCTGCGGGTTGATTTGCATCCTGTGTGCCTTACTGGGATTTCAGTGGGTGTAAATTAGACCAAATACTATGTCCTGATAGTACTGAGACAAGTTAGTCTTGTTTGAGATTTGAAGGCTTTTGTTGTCCTTGAGGAGAACAGCAACTGAAAAGGGGCTGCTGGCTTTGAGCAGGACTAGAGGTGATTTGAAGGTGCAGAGGGATGTTGAGTCAATAGGACAGAAATTGTGCAGCCCAAAAAGCTCCTTGTTGAGGACCTGTTGCAGTGGCTGGATGAAAGCAAACGAGGCATTCCTCAAGTCAGGAGTTCCTAGAGCCAGAAACAGCACAGATGGTTGCACTTTGCTGATGGGTACTTGGAGGGGTCAAGTACCTACTGCTAAACTAAAGACTTTTATTCTTTTTATGCAGGTGTGTGCTGAAGGCAGGCACAAGGGCTAACATGTTCACACCAAATCATCACCTGCTGTAGATGTAATTGAGATCAGCAGAATGTCACTGCTTCCACTGGAAATCATCAGCCTTTTCTCTGCATATTTTTGTCAAATAGTATGTAGTTAGACAACAGACTTGGCAAGATAAGTCAGGAAAACACACCAGGATATTAATGCCCTTGTAGGAATGATATGTATTTTGTCTCTCAGAGAGATTTAGGAGGAAAATGAAGCAAATGAAAAAATGAAGTTATTACTGTATTATTAAAAAACAGCAGGCTCCAAAAAACCTGGAGCTGGATTCCCACCAAAAATCAGAGATATTGTGGAGCTTGATCTGAAGCTCTGAAAATTATTATGCAAATGTTAGTGTGAATCTTGAGGCCAGTATTGGGTGACAGTTTAGTAAACAGGTGAAAAATAAAAATGAAAGTGCTGTGAGCATCTCAGTGAGGCAAAATAATAATATACATTTATCTAGCACTTAACATTTCCAACTTGTATGTCCATTCAATCATGCAGAAAGTTGCACTGATCTCAGATGCATGGAAAGAAAGGCTGTGCCATATTTCCAGAGCCTCTGTAGCTATTGAACAAGTTGGTGTTAGACTGGAGGGTTTGGACGAAGGAATCATAGGTAATTCTAAAAAAAGCAAGGGAATGCGTCCTTTCTATCTAGGTTTAATGAAAGTAACACATACTTAGATGTAAGCTGAGCAGCCCTTGGAAAACAGAGTAGTTGGTGTTTGAGATTGCAGTGGAGCTGACTGGAATGTTTTAAGAGAATGAACTGGCAAACAACAGATAATGTCTTTCGGAAGAAAATTACCTGTGCTATTGAAAATCCCTTTAAAGACATTTAAGGAGCTCCACAGGTGGAGAGCATCCAACCTCCTTAGATACCCAGTGTGTGTTTGGGTACCAGCCCCTTCCTGCCAGGGCCCCCTGTGCCAGCCCAGGGACAGGGCAAGACTTGGCCCCTCCTCAGCAGTCCTGAAGAGCAGTGGAAGCTGCTCAGAAAGGCCACTGGGCACAGCCTGTATCGTTCCTCATGAACTCAACTACAGACTTGGCTGGGGGGAGGAAAAGAAAAATCTGAACAAAATGTTGCTAATCTGTCCAAGTAGGGATGTGACTGATCTCCCTGGGGCTAATTCTGTGTATGAAGTTAAATATATGCCTAGAGGGTTTCCTGAATGCATCCAGAAAGTTCATCCACTCTCAAGCTGGAGAAATAAATGAGTGCAAAGTCACAGGAATTGACATCTCTTGGGTCTGAGTGATTTTCTGACATTGCTGGTTGACTTCACTGTGGGAGTAGGGCCCAAGTTCTCAGCAAAGGGACCGTGTTCAGGGGGCTGCACTCTGCCGGGAATTTGTACATTTGCAGTCTCAGACAAATTTATTTTTGTAGTTGCCATATGTGAGGGCTTTTCATAATCGCCATCTGTGGAACGAAAGGCAGTCCAGGCTAAAATGTGCGCAGTTGCAAATATTGGAAAATATGGCTATTATAAAAAGTTGTAAGAACTTTATGCAAATGTTCCATCTACAGTGGAAGGGCCAGATTCTAATATCACGCATGGTGCACAGTAACAGATTTTTCCTAGGTATGCCGGGATGGCCACACTGTGCCTGAGATTAGAATGTGTTTCAAAAATGGATTATTGGGATATGAAAGAGCCAATGATGCGGAAAATCAGATTTTACTGAGCTTTTTCTTTTTTTCTTCACTCTTACTATGTGAGAATTGGCTTTCAGCATAGTTTCTGGTCTTTGTAATTCATTAGGAAAATTGGCAATAAACTAATGGCAAAATGTGAAAACTAGTTTTCCTCCTTAAGAAATTCACATCATCAAATTAGGACAGAGAAATGATCTCTTTACACCCAGTTGCTCAGAGCAACTGGCAAATTTTGACTACACGAAGCATTACCTGAAGCAAACCACAGTGTCTGCATTCCCTGGGGACTCCCCTGAGGTGCTGTCCGCAGGCACTGGTGGCATTGAAGTTCTGGTGGTGTGCAGGTTAATTCACTCTGCAAATCCTACTATCAGTTTATCTTCATTTGTTTAAATCCTTGCATTTGATATTTTATTCCCCCCCCCCCCCCCCCCCCCCCATATCCAGATACTGTCTTCTTTCTTGTCTCTTTGGGGAGGAGGTAAGTGAGATTTGGATGCAAGCCATAATTATTCTGGGAAAATCACCCTTCAGCTTTTATTTATATGCAAAATCTTGCCCTGCAGCAGCTTGACGGCTACACGAGGCTAGGAAGGCAATACCAGCCTACCTCCAGGGTTTCTCTCCTTCCTAAATGATATCTTGCTGGTCCTTGTCTCATCCTCAATTCTCGGTGACCCAGGTTTAGGGAGAGAAGTTGGCATGGCTATTCTGTTCTCATCTCCAGAGAAACCCAGCGCTGGCCAGGTAAGAAGCTCCCCTTGGACAGGGAATATTGGATTTTCTAAGACAAAGGGAGCAGTGAAGCCAGCTCCTGGCTAGAGCTGAAGCAGCCCTGGCAGCACTCCACAGCTAGAAAGCCCCTTGAGACTTTTGAGTTCTTCAGTACTGAGTAGCAGCTGCAGCAGCAGCTTTCCATGGGTTTGGATTAAGGGAACTTTCTCGGAATGTTCTGAGTGCAGAGGGTGTCTGATATTTGGAAGTGCAGAGTGTTCCTAATGATTCCCATGGAAATCACAGTATCAGTTGGTTCTGAAAATGAGGTCCCTGGTCTAAACAGCTGGGTTTGCAGGCAGGGACCAAACCCTCTGAGGTGTTTTGTGGGATCATTATTATACAGCAGTTTTGCTGTATCCAAGCTGAACAATTTTTTTCTTCAGTACACAGGATTCTTGAAAAGCAAGGGCTACCCGTGCAGACCAATTGCAATGGCAGATCCAGGGATTTAGCAAAGGCTAAAACCAAAACTGGTCTCTGCACATGCTTTCTAATCTAAACAAAATCTGAAAGTTTATCAGTTGTCCCTGAGAGCAACACCTCTGAGTTAGTGATGCTTCTCAGGCCACCTGAGAGATGATATAAATCTTTATAACTTGCAAGTGAAGCAATCAAATTTTAATGGAAAAATGTTTCTGTCTTTGGGAAAATGTGATAAATATGCCACTGTGAAGGGGCAGAGAACTTTTGCAGGAAATATTCATTAAGACTGACTATGAATATTCAGTATACACCTGAAAGCCCACATAGTTATTATATTTTAAATAAATACTTGCTTTTCAAATGTTGTTTTAACTAGTCATCTATCTTCAGATATTGTCAAAACATCACTCATCATACATCTGTCTACATGCTATCCAGATGCTGCTGAACTAGTTTCTTTTTTAGGTATATATATTAAAGTATTCCTTTTCACAGAAAGTTTTGAGTGTAAAAATTATATATTTGTCTGAGGTTGGAAAACTGCATGGTACTGTTGCTGATGCAGGATTGGAATGAGGGATACTTTTTGTATGATATTATGAACAGTAAGTGGACTTTGGTGGTGGACATGAGGATCCCCATATAGTCTTAGCTTTTTAAATGAATTCTCTCATTCTTATGTTCTCTGCTGCCTCATCATAAAAAAAAAAAATAAGAACGGGGGATTGGAAAATACTGTGTGGTTCATCATGATCCCCTCCTTCAGCAGGACAACATCATGCAGTTGCTTTTATGAACTTAATCTACACAACTGTAAATAAAAGTGAATTTCATGTTCCACCATCTCTCTTGAAAATGTGCCCCAGGAATGTAATGGGGCTAAAAACATCTCTGCTGGAGTAGCCCTAATATATGCATGATCCCTTCACACACACCTGTCCTTGGAGGAGTTGCTCTCTGCAGTGCTTTTCCCTCCCTCACGCTCACTCTAGAGCATTTATGGGCAGAAATATTTTCTTCTCTTAAGTCCTAGTCTTGCAAAACTGGTGGCAGACAGTAGCTAGAGATGAGCTCAGTGGGTCAGAGCAGGGTGGTGAAAATGCCCCAGTTGCAGGTTCAATCCCTCTGTGGGCCATCCACGTAAGAGTTGGACTTGATGATCCCTGTGAGTCCCTTCCAGCTCAGAGCACTCTGTGGGTTCTGGGGTGGGATGCCCTGCTGTCAGTGCCTTTCTCTTCCCCAGCTGTCTTCCACTGCACATTACTGCTTAAATGCAGTTACCTTACATGTGAGGATCAAAACTCTGCATATTCTTAATCATAGAATCATGGAATGGTTTGGGCTGGAAGGGACCTTAAAGACCTTGAGATCTTTGTCTACTGATGTTTGAACTGATGCCATGTCCACTGATGACTGACCTTATTTCTGCGGGCAAGTCACATAACTGTCTCTGGATCAAACTCGCCTTTGCTGTAAATCCATGAAGCCTTGTGTGTTTCATTGCACCTGTGTCAGCTGTGGAATTTATCCAGATTCTTTCTCTGCAATATGTCAAGCTGGTGAATAGACTCAGAATTACCTCTCCAGTGTTATATACCTCTCCAAGGTATTTTGGACTTGAGAAATTAAAACCAGGCTGATAAAAATTATTCTTGGACTCCCAGACTACTGCTTTTAAGAATAATGCCAATACAATATTGAGGAAGTATATATCAATCTGTCCCTAAAATGAAAAAAATCTTGTTACCAGTAAGC
The DNA here is from genome assembly GCF_963513975.1 of Fringilla coelebs. Lineage (NCBI taxonomy): Eukaryota > Metazoa > Chordata > Aves > Passeriformes > Fringillidae > Fringilla > Fringilla coelebs. The sequence continues at coordinate 558,442 of NW_028167542.1, forward strand.
ACAAAGGTGTGTTCCACCATTATTTAAGAGAAACACAAGATTGGCTACATTTATACTTGTTCCCTTCCGCAGCTCTGTCAGGGATATAATTTAAAAAGCTTTCCTTGTATAGATGTTCCGTTGTGGGGTTTTGTTCTCTTTCTCTAAGCATGCATAGATTTTAGACTACTTCCCTTAAAAGAAAAAGTTACTCAAAGTGAAATATTCCTTTAGATCCAGTCACATCTATTCTAGTAAGAAAATTTGTACTTAATAGCTGTTGTTATTGTCAGTTTTTTCAATACAATGAAAACCTTTTTTACTTTCTTCAGTACTTTTGTTGCTTGAAAATGATATTGTTCTAAATTATTGTTCTGTCAGCTGGGGGAAGGGTTGTCAGTAAAAGAGAGGCATTATACTGGTGTTGCACATGCAAGGTCATCTGTACCTCTCTGTGTTTGAACCAATGCTGCTGTGGTTGGTAAGAGGGGGAGGTACAAGGCTCTTTGAGGCAAGGGAAATTTATTGCATTGCTTTTCCAAAAATTACTGCCTATGGAAGTGGAGCTTGGGGTATGGTGGAACCAGAAGCTTGCTTTATTCTTTGATGATAGTAAAAAGTTCTTTAAAAAGCCACATCCAAGCATGAAAAAATGCCCTGTGATGAGTGTAGTACTTCAGGTCTTGGTTGCTGTAACTGGTAGTGGGAGCACAGTGATAGGACTCCTCTAAAACATCCCCCCGGGACAGACACATAAATCCCGTGGCATGGGAAAGTGGAAAACTGGAGAAAGTTTCAGACTGCATTTATTTTAATTTTTTCTTCCGTGGAGTTCATATGAGCAAGTGGAAGGAGTGAGTGCCCCGGCATCCCCTTCCAGATATTCCATATTTCCATATCCAAATATTCCATATTTCTGACTCCCAAAGGCCTCCCTGGAATGTGAGGGAGCAATGCAGCAGGAGTTGCTAAAAGCCCTGGTTAGAGCTGTAATTAATGGATAGGGACATGTGAGGAACCCTGTCCTCGCAGGGATTTCAGATACAGCATTTCAGCGACAGTTCCGGTCAGCGTTAGGGCCCCCATTACCCCCCTTGAATATCGCCTAGAACCACAGCAATTTTTTAGCAGTAAAGTGCTTTTTCTGCAGCTGCGTGGGGCTGCAAGGGAATTGGCTGCTCAGATTCACCTCTGCCTGCTGCAGCTGCTTCTGCTGGTGCAGGAAATGAGGGATTGCCTAGCAGAGCTGTGAGCTGGAGAAGGGCTTTTGAAAGCAGCCTTCCAGGGAGGATAAGATTTGTAAAGGAAGCAGAGCCTGTGTGGAAGATCAGGGATAGAAATTCTGGGTGGTTTGACATTATTTAGGGAAGGCAGCTGGTTCTCAACAGCTCCCAGGCCCTTGAAGAAAGTTTGAAGGGAAGGAAGGCGCTTCAGGATCTGGTAGCAGGAGGGCTGCGTGCCTTGAGATGTGAGCAATACCTTGCAAGAGGCGCAGCTCCTGGAAAAATGCAATACCTGGATTTGAGTGTAATTCTCAGAGGAGGAGCAAATTGTAATTTTTAATTGGATGGTAGACAGTTCACTGGAAAATTAAGGTAGGAAGTAAATAACAGCCTGAAGGAATAAAAAAAAAAAAAAAAAGAGACTGTATTCTGCATAAATCTTGGCTTAAGGGAGTTCACTGTAGGAAGAGAACACTGAAATGGTGTTTAGTGTTAGCAAAATGTATCATCAATACTTTCATGTCTTGTTTTTCCTCTTCTCAACATCCCTGGGATCAGTGCTTTGCTGGCCATGTAACAGAATAATCTTTACAAGCTGGGGATGGGGGAGTTTTGTTTTCTTACCATAAATGGAGGTTTTTGATGAAAAATAAGTGTTTTATGGAGGCATCCTGCTGCCACTGAACATAGGTAGCCTTGATGAACATTTGAAAATACCAGAGAACTGGTAAGTTAAATATTGCACTGCTAGGGCCTTCTCACTGTTACAGTTTAAACTAAAAACTTAAGACCAAAGCTAGAAGTTCCACAGCCTAATGCTGCTAAAATTTATGTTCTTCACTCTGAACTGAAGCTCTGCTGCTTCAGTAACTAAAAAGAGGTCTTTCTTAGACTAAAAATACTGTGTTGAACATCAGGAAGTCAAGTTATATCAGCTTAATATTAAATTAATGGTCATTCATATACATCATTACCTCATACCATAACCTGTGCAGCTGTTCATGACATCTGCATCCAATCTATAGTTCATGACATGTCTTGACAGATACTTTACCAGAACCCCCGCCATGACTAATCTTGTAGTCATCAATTCTGCCTTTTTTACATTTGCTTGTTAATAAATGTAAATCTTCCTCGATATATGTATTCCAGCAGTGTGCCTGTATGTTCTAACAGTTACCCACATTTAATGCTCCTTTGGGATCTTTGGGCATGTAAGGAGCAATGAAAATGCACTTGGCACTTGTACATGTCATGGTAAAGTTTAATCTTTTATGATGGAAAGAGGCTGAGCCTATAAAATAAAAATAGTGCAGAAATTGTTCCTTGTTCTGGAAAACTGTCCAGATTCTATAGGCTGGAAATAATATTTACTGCTCTAGAGAGGACTGTCTTCAGCCAGATCACTGTGGGACTGAGGTTCTTCCAAAACAAGAAGATGACCACAGTCCTAGAATCAGCAGCAACCCTCCTTGGCTTCCCATGTGATGTAGATTTTCCCAACTCACATGTGCACACATTACTGTAAAATTAAAATGTCATCCTTCTGGTAGAATATTGAGTGCAGTTCCCCAGTAATGGAATTAACTCTTGGCTAAGAACTAGAGAGAAACCGATCAATGAAGATGTGCAAAATTTTCCAAAAAGCATTAGACATGGTTTGAGTCTGCACAGTTGGTTCCACACTGGAAACAGTCTCTTGGATTGCTTAAATGAAGATTAGATCTATTCAGGTATGACATGTGAATATAACTGCTTTTTCTTAGGGTGCCAAATCCAGCAGGTTGAAAATTATACTACTGTTTGGCTGGAGATTGATGACTCTAAAAGGTAGACTTAGGGCTTGCTTGGAATTCTTGCTTACTGATGGTGAATCATGGCTGAAAACAGCCTCCTGTTTTTATCTCTCCAAGAGCCCTAGGAAAAAAAGAAAGCAGCATTCATGTGAAGAAATTGTTTTCCCCCACATCATGTATTAACTTCAGCAGGTAGAAATGAGTTCAGAGTTCATGAGTATCTAAAGCTCCCCACTTTTCAACACTTTTTGTTTCTCTTTGCTTTTGACTCCGTTTAGAGTAGAAGAGTGGAATGGAAATGTCATTTTAAGGGATTATACTTCCTTGTTGTCCCTGATCTGTCTTAATTGTGTAGGAATTCAGACAGATTTTCTTTGTGTTCTTTGAATGAGATCAGCAGTAATATAACTGATAAAAAAATGGCATTGGCTCTGGCTCTGGAATAAGGACAATTCTTATGAGAAAAAATAGTAATTTATTCAAGGGTGAGCTAGTACCAGCTGCAGTGATGCATTTTTCTACACAGATGAACTGTGAAGGTTTGTTAAGCAAAGAATATTGAGTGTGCAGAAAACTGTAAAAGTTACCAAATCCAGCATGGATGAGCGGGAGCTGAAAGGGACTTGGAAAAGCGATGCCATCATAAAAGTGAGAGCTTTTCAAAACAAATGTTTGTCACCAGTTTAAAATTCTTACTGCATTTCTTAATCTCCAAGTATTTTTTTGTATCCTCTTCCCTAGTGTGCTGTTGGTGCAAGGTTGGCACCTTTCAGGCTGTCACGAGCTGTCCTTGTGAACGGGTTTTGTGATGGTTCGTGGGGGATCTCAGGGTGCAAAAAACCGACACGGTACAGGGGGTTTGCAGTGGTAATCAACACAAATGCACTTTTATTGAAATAACCACAACAGAAATGCATTGGGGAAGGATTGGGGGAAAAGGGGAAAATAAGGAAAAGAGGGAGGAAGAAGAAAAGGGTATATAGCTACCAAATGTGGAACTGCAAAGTCCTTTGGTGCCCAGCCGATGGAGTTCACCAGGTCACGTCTGGGGACATCTCAGGGATGCAGTTCATCTGGACCATAATTATGCTCTTCTTTGATGGGGGAAGGGGGATGAATTTTGAAACCAAGTCAAAGGTAGTGTATTGTATCTTTGGGGGAGAGAATGGTGTTTGGAAAAGGGTACACACAGTCCATGTTCTCAGCGGTGGGTGAGAGCCATTGTCTTCTTGGTCCACTGCTCACACCTGCAGCATCTGTCTGCTTTGGTCGGCTCGCCTCCCCCCGCACACCTCCCTGGGTTGGGGGTCCCAGTCCCAGTCCTTGGAAATTGTGTGAGGGATTTCACATAGGGATTTCATGTCTGGCTTTTTCTCTGGCAAAGAGGCTTCTTACATCTCAGTTTGTCTGTCACAGTGGTTGCAAATGAGCGAGAGGGGTCTCCTGTGGGGGACCACCCCCAAAACACAGGAGAAGTCCAGCCAGGCCGAGGGGTGGGGAAAAATCCCAGAGCTATTGTTGCAAAATTGTCAGAATGTCCTTTTTCTTCTCATTAGTGTAGCATAAAGTAAACACACCTGTGAAAACAATAGCTTAGCAATTCTCTCAGGTCTCGGGGCCTTCAGTGTGTAACTCTTCTCCTAGAGAGCCAGAGATTTTAGACAGGGGGATCTTTTCTTCAGTGATCCCCCAGTGACGACCCCGAGGCAGATGAGGGAAATTTCAGAAATACTCTCACACAGGTGTAGCATCAGCCTGAGCCTGCCAGAGGGAGCTGGACACCTTTATAGTGTTGAGATGGGGGCATTGCCCTGGGAGCTGCCAACAACAACTGCTGGGAATGAGGACAGTGGATATGGAGAGCCCCAAATAAAGACCTCTTGTAGCCTTCAGGGGGTGTGAATTGCCAGCATAGGCCATTGCTCTCCAGGCCTGTTTTGTACATTGATTACAAAGAGTTGTTTTAAATCTCTTCTGGTAGCCATGGTAAATCACCGCTTTAATTACTGTCTAGGCAGCTGGCTTGTTGAATTCTGTTGAATGGCATTAGCTTATTCACTTAATTCTGAATTGCAAAAAGGCCACATTTAAATTTACCATCTCTCAGGTTCAGTTGATCTGAGAAATAAAATATCTGAGAGGATGTAAGAAAATCTGGCTGATGTTTTACTGGAAGGGTGTCAGAGAGACAGTAATGAAATAATTTAGGTTATGTATGGACATGCATAGTCAACCCCTTTTCCCCTCCTTTTCACAGGGAGGCAAAAAAAGAAGGAGCAGAGCAGTGCTCCTACTCTGTAATATTCATGAATTATGAGGATCGCTTTATTTTTCTTTCTTTGTGGGTTCACAGGCTCACCTCATGCACAGTTCTTTGTCTGGGCTCTTAAGCCAGTTTCATGGTCACATTCCATCTGGGACAGTAATTAACTAATAGTGATTATATCCCTGGGGCCTCTGGTATCATCCTCTGCTTTTATGGGAAGGTCTCTGCCATCATCTCATGACTGTCAGTAACTTTGGGAACAGTTTAGGATATCTTATGAGTGACTTGGGGATACTTCATCAGAGCTTGATGTTAAAATGTAGAGCATGACTGGAGACCAGTCACACAGCCCTTTCCTGCACAGCTATGGGCAGGTACTAATCCTACCATCTAGAGGCTATTTTGCTTGTAACTCTGGCTCTCCTCTGAAGTAAGGCCTTCTCTTGCCTCCAAAGCAGCCAGAACAATAAATCTGGAACTAATGGTTTAAACCTTGGATCAAATCGTGCAGAAGTCCCTTGCAATTGGTCTTGGTAATTCTCTTTCCTGGAGAGGATCTACCCCATGCCCACAATGTGTGCATGGATATCCATTGTTGCCGCAGGTTGTGGGAAGGTTTGCTCTTCTGCACAGTAAATGGATGGTCTGAAACTTCCTCACAAGAGCTGTTTCACTCATTTCCTCTTCTCTGTTATTTTCATTCCAAAAAATTTATTAAATTCAGGCTCATATTCAAAACCTTGCATACAACAAAACGAAAAAATTGAGCAACTCACGAAACCTGCAGTTGAATGCCATGTTTATGCAAAATAACAGAATTTTAGGGGAGTTGGCACTAACTGCCTACAGTGCATTAGATAGAGTCCCAATAAAGGGAATCTTTCCTGAATTCAGGAAAATTCAGGAAAGCGCCTCCCGGAATTTCCCTAGAATTCAGCAAGTGCTTTGCAGCTTGAAATTGGAAGGAAAGCCTCAGATTTAGCAGCCAGAGCTTCAGGAGGAGCAGCAGCGAGCACAGCATCGGTTTTGCAGCAGCTCCTTCCATGTGCATGTTTTTGGGAGTTGAAAGGCTTGCAGAGTGTTAAAGTAGCTTTTTCTCTCCGCTGGAAAGCTGCACGCTCAGTGCCAGTGTTCTGCAGCTTCTTTCTTCACGTTTCAGCAGCTAGCACGCTCTCCGTGTGCTGGAGAAGCGGCAGAGGCTTCCTTGCCGGAGAAGCGGCACCTTCGCCGGCAGAGAGCATCCTGCCGGCCGCGGTGCGCTCCGGAGCGGGGGCTTGTGCCGAAAGAGGCCGGCAACAGGCGCTTACCTTCGGACAGCTCCGGATCGCCGTCTAATGCGTCTCTTGTCGCCTACACGGCAGGGAAAAGCTTTTCCACTCTGTCTAGGAAGGAGAAAGTGTGCCAGCACAGCAAATGCCTCCCGGACTTTCCCTGGAATTCAGCAAGTGCTTTGCAGCTTGAAATTGGAAGGAAAGCCTCAGATTTAGCAGCCAGAGCTTCAGGAGGAGCAGCAGCGAGCACAGCATCGGTTTTGCAGCAGCTCCTTCCAAGTGCATGTTTTTGGGAGTGGAAAGGCTTGCAGAGTGTTAAAGTAGCTTTTTCTCTCCGCTGGAAAGCTGCACGCTCAGTGCCAGTGTTCTGCAGCTTCTTTCTTCACGTTTCAGCAGCTAGCACGCTCTCCGTGTGCTGGAGAAGCGGCAGAGGCTTCCTTGCCGGAGAAGCGGCACCTTCGCCGGCAGAGAGCATCCTGCCGGCCGCGGTGCGCTCCGGAGCGGGGGCTTGTGCCGAAAGAGGCCGGCAACAGGCGCTTACCTTCGGACAGCTCCGGATCGCCGTCTAATGCGTCTCTTGTCGCCTACACGGCAGGGAAAAGCTTTTCCACTCTGTCTAGGAAGGAGAAAGTGTGCCAGCACAGCAAATGCCTCCCGGACTTTCCCTGCAATTCAGCAAGTGCTTTGCAGCTTGAAATTGGAAGGAAAGCCTCAGATTTAGCAGCCAGAGCTTCAGGAGGAGCAGCAGCGAGCACAGCATCGCTTTTGCAGCAGCTCCTTCCATGTGCATGTTTTTGGGAGTGGAAAGGCTTGCAGAGTGTTAAAGTAGCTTTTTCTCTCCGCTGGAAAGCTGCACGCTCAGTGCCAGTCTTCTGCAGCTTCTTTCTTCACGTTTCAGCAGCTAGCACGCTCTCCGTGTGCTGGAGAAGCGGCAGAGGCTTCCTTGCCGGAGAAGCGGCACCTTCGCCGGCAGAGAGCATCCTGCCGGCCGCGGTGCGCTCCGGAGCGGGGGCTTGTGCCGAAAGAGGCCGGCAACAGGCGCTTACCTTCGGACAGCTCCGGATCGCCGTCTAATGCGTCTCTTGTCGCCTACACGGCAGGGAAAAGCTTTTCCACTCTGTCTAGGAAGGAGAAAGTGTGCCAGCACAGCAAATGCCTCCCGGACTTTCCCTGGAATTCAGCAAGTGCTTTGCAGCTTGAAATTGGAAGGAAAGCCTCAGATTTAGCAGCCAGAGCTTCAGGAGGAGCAGCAGCGAGCACAGCATCGGTTTTGCAGCAGCTCCTTCCAAGTGCATGTTTTTGGGAGTGGAAAGTCTTGCAGAGTGTTAAAGTAGCTTTTTCTCTCCACTGGAAAGCTGCACGCTCAGTGCCAGTCTTCTGCAGCTTCTTTCTTCACGTTTCAGCAGCTAGCACGCTCTCCGTGTGCTGGAGAAGCGGCAGAGGCTTCCTTGCCGGAGAAGCGGCACCTTCGCCGGCAGAGAGCATCCTGCCGGCCGCGGTGCGCTCCGGAGCGGGGGCTTGTGCCGAAAGAGGCCGGCAACAGGCGCTTACCTTCGGACAGCTCCGGATCGCCGTCTAATGCGTCTCTTGTCGCCTACACGGCAGGGAAAAGCTTTTCCACTCTGTCTAGGAAGGAGAAAGTGTGCCAGCACAGCAAATGCCTCCCGGACTTTCCCTGGAATTCAGCAAGTGCTTTGCAGCTTGAAATTGGAAGGAAAGCCTCAGATTTAGCAGCCAGAGCTTCAGGAGGAGCAGCAGCGAGCACAGCATCGGTTTTGCAGCAGCTCCTTCCATGTGCATGCTTTTGGGAGTGGAAAGGCTTGCAGAGTGTTAAAGTAGCTTTTTCTCTCCGCTGGAAAGCTGCACGCTCAGTGCCAGTGTTCTGCAGCTTCTTTCTTCACGTTTCAGCAGCTAGCACGCTCTCCGTGTGCTGGAGAAGCGGCAGAGGCTTCCTTGCCGGAGAAGCGGCACCTTCGCCGGCAGAGAGCATCCTGCCGGCCGCGGTGCGCTCCGGAGCGGGGGCTTGTGCCGAAAGAGGCCGGCAACAGGCGCTTACCTTCGGACAGCTCCGGATCGCCGTCTAATGCGTCTCTTGTCGCCTACACGGCAGGGAAAAGCTTTTCCACTCTGTCTAGGAAGGAGAAAGTGTGCCAGCACAGCAAATGCCTCCCGGACTTTCCCTGCAATTCAGCAAGTGCTTTGCAGCTTGAAATTGGAAGGAAAGCCTCAGATTTAGCAGCCAGAGCTTCAGGAGGAGCAGCAGCGAGCACAGCATCGGTTTTGCAGCAGCTCCTTCCATGTGCATGTTTTTGGGAGTTGAAAGGCTTGCAGAGTGTTAAAGTAGCTTTTTCTCTCCGCTGGAAAGCTGCACGCTCAGTGCCAGTGTTCTGCAGCTTCTTTCTTCACGTTTCAGCAGCTAGCTCGCTCTCCGTGTGCTGGAGAAGCGGCAGAGGCTTCCTTGCCGGAGAAGCGGCACCTTCGCCGGCAGAGAGCATCCTGCCGGCCGCGGTGCGCTCCGGAGCGGGGGCTTGTGCCGAAAGAGGCCGGCAACAGGCGCTTACCTTCGGACAGCTCCGGATCGCCGTCTAATGCGTCTCTTGTCGCCTACACGGCAGGGAAAAGCTTTTCCACTCTGTCTAGGAAGGAGAAAGTGTGCCAGCACAGCAAATGCCTCCCGGACTTTCCCTGGAATTCAGCAAGTGCTTTGCAGCTTGAAATTGGAAGGAAAGCCTCAGATTTAGCAGCCAGAGCTTCAGGAGGAGCAGCAGCGAGCACAGCATCGGTTTTGCAGCAGCTCCTTCCAAGTGCATGTTTTTGGGAGTGGAAAGTCTTGCAGAGTGTTAAAGTAGCTTTTTCTCTCCACTGGAAAGCTGCACGCTCAGTGCCAGTCTTCTGCAGCTTCTTTCTTCACGTTTCAGCAGCTAGCACGCTCTCCGTGTGCTGGAGAAGCGGCAGAGGCTTCCTTGCCGGAGAAGCGGCACCTTCGCCGGCAGAGAGCATCCTGCCGGCCGCGGTGCGCTCCGGAGCGGGGGCTTGTGCCGAAAGAGGCCGGCAACAGGCGCTTACCTTCGGACAGCTCCGGATCGCCGTCTAATGCGTCTCTTGTCGCCTACACGGCAGGGAAAAGCTTTTCCACTCTGTCTAGGAAGGAGAAAGTGTGCCAGCACAGCAAATGCCTCCCGGACTTTCCCTGGAATTCAGCAAGTGCTTTGCAGCTTGAAATTGGAAGGAAAGCCTCAGATTTAGCAGCCAGAGCTTCAGGAGGAGCAGCAGCGAGCACAGCATCGGTTTTGCAGCAGCTCCTTCCATGTGCATGCTTTTGGGAGTGGAAAGGCTTGCAGAGTGTTAAAGTAGCTTTTTCTCTCCGCTGGAAAGCTGCACGCTCAGTGCCAGTGTTCTGCAGCTTCTTTCTTCACGTTTCAGCAGCTAGCACGCTCTCCGTGTGCTGGAGAAGCGGCAGAGGCTTCCTTGCCGGAGAAGCGGCACCTTCGCCGGCAGAGAGCATCCTGCCGGCCGCGGTGCGCTCCGGAGCGGGGGCTTGTGCCGAAAGAGGCCGGCAACAGGCGCTTACCTTCGGACAGCTCCGGATCGCCGTCTAATGCGTCTCTTGTCGCCTACACGGCAGGGAAAAGCTTTTCCACTCTGTCTAGGAAGGAGAAAGTGTGCCAGCACAGCAAATGCCTCCCGGACTTTCCCTGCAATTCAGCAAGTGCTTTGCAGCTTGAAATTGGAAGGAAAGCCTCAGATTTAGCAGCCAGAGCTTCAGGAGGAGCAGCAGCGAGCACAGCATCGGTTTTGCAGCAGCTCCTTCCATGTGCATGTTTTTGGGAGTTGAAAGGCTTGCAGAGTGTTAAAGTAGCTTTTTCTCTCCGCTGGAAAGCTGCACGCTCAGTGCCAGTGTTCTGCAGCTTCTTTCTTCACGTTTCAGCAGCTAGCTCGCTCTCCGTGTGCTGGAGAAGCGGCAGAGGCTTCCTTGCCGGAGAAGCGGCACCTTCGCCGGCAGAGAGCATCCTGCCGGCCGCGGTGCGCTCCGGAGCGGGGGCTTGTGCCGAAAGAGGCCGGCAACAGGCGCTTACCTTCGGACAGCTCCGGATCGCCGTCTAATGCGTCTCTTGTCGCCTACACGGCAGGGAAAAGCTTTTCCACTCTGTCTAGGAAGGAGAAAGTGTGCCAGCACAGCAAATGCCTCCCGGACTTTCCCTGGAATTCAGCAAGTGCTTTGCAGCTTGAAATTGGAAGGAAAGCCTCAGATTTAGCAGCCAGAGCTTCAGGAGGAGCAGCAGCGAGCACAGCATCGGTTTTGCAGCAGCTCCTTCCAAGTGCATGTTTTTGGGAGTGGAAAGGCTTGCAGAGTGTTGAAGTAGCTTTTTCTCTCCGCTGGAAAGCTGCACGCTCAGTGCCAGTCTTCTGCAGCTTCTTTCTTCACGTTTCAGCAGCTAGCACGCTCTCCGTGTGCTGGAGAAGCGGCAGAGGCTTCCTTGCCGGAGAAGCGGCACCTTCGCCGGCAGAGAGCATCCTGCCGGCCGCGGTGCGCTCCGGAGCGGGGGCTTGTGCCGAAAGAGGCCGGCAACAGGCGCTTACCTTCGGACAGCTCCGGATCGCCGTCTAATGCGTCTCTTGTCGCCTACACGGCAGGGAAAAGCTTTTCCACTCTGTCTAGGAAGGAGAAAGTGTGCCAGCACAGCAAATGCCTCCCGGACTTTCCCTGGAATTCAGCAAGTGCTTTGCAGCTTGAAATTGGAAGGAAAGCCTCAGATTTAGCAGCCAGAGCTTCAGGAGGAGCAGCAGCGAGCACAGCATCGCTTTTGCAGCAGCTCCTTCCATGTGCATGTTTTTGGGAGTTGAAAGGCTTGCAGAGTGTTAAAGTAGCTTTTTCTCTCCGCTGGAAAGCTGCACGCTCAGTGCCAGTCTTCTGCAGCTTCTTTCTTCACGTTTCAGCAGCTAGCACGCTCTCCGTGTGCTGGAGAAGCGGCAGAGGCTTCCTTGCCGGAGAAGCGGCACCTTCGCCGGCAGAGAGCATCCTGCCGGCCGCGGTGCGCTCCGGAGCGGGGGCTTGTGCCGAAAGAGGCCGGCAACAGGCGCTTACCTTCGGACAGCTCCGGATGCCCGTCTCATGCGTCTCTTGTCGCCTCCACGGCAGGGAAAAGCTTTTCCACTCTGTCTAGGAAGGAGAAAGTGTGCCAGCACAGCAAATGCCTCCCGGACTTTCCCTGCAATTCAGCAAGTGCTTTGCAGCTTGAAATTGGAAGGAAAGCCTCAGATTTAGCAGCCAGAGCTTCAGGAGGAGCAGCAGCGAGCACAGCATCGGTTTTGCAGCAGCTCCTTCCATGTGCATGTTTTTGGGAGTTGAAAGGCTTGCAGAGTGTTAAAGTAGCTTTTTCTCTCCGCTGGAAAGCTGCACGCTCAGTGCCAGTGTTCTGCAGCTTCTTTCTTCACGTTTCAGCAGCTAGCTCGCTCTCCGTGTGCTGGAGAAGCGGCAGAGGCTTCCTTGCCGGAGAAGCGGCACCTTCGCCGGCAGAGAGCATCCTGCCGGCCGCGGTGCGCTCCGGAGCGGGGGCTTGTGCCGAAAGAGGCCGGCAACAGGCGCTTACCTTCGGACAGCTCCGGATCGCCGTCTAATGCGTCTCTTGTCGCCTACACGGCAGGGAAAAGCTTTTCCACTCTGTCTAGGAAGGAGAAAGTGTGCCAGCACAGCAAATGCCTCCCGGACTTTCCCTGCAATTCAGCAAGTGCTTTGCAGCTTGAAATTGGAAGGAAAGCCTCAGATTTAGCAGCCAGAGCTTCAGGAGGAGCAGCAGCGAGCACAGCATCGGTTTTGCAGCAGCTCCTTCCATGTGCATGTTTTTGGGAGTTGAAAGGCTTGCAGAGTGTTAAAGTAGCTTTTTCTCTCCACTGGAAAGCTGCACGCTCAGTGCCAGTGTTCTGCAGCTTCTTTCTTCACGTTTCAGCAGCTAGCACGCTCTCCGTGTGCTGGAGAAGCGGCAGAGGCTTCCTTGCCGGAGAAGCGGCACCTTCGCCGGCAGAGAGCATCCTGCCGGCCGCGGTGCGCTCCGGAGCGGGGGCTTGTGCCGAAAGAGGCCGGCAACAGGCGCTTACATTCGGACAGCTCCGGATCGCCGTCTAATGCGTCTCTTGTCGCCTACACGGCAGGGAAAAGCTTTTCCACTCTGTCTAGGAAGGAGAAAGTGTGCCAGCACAGCAAATGCCTCCCGGACTTTCCCTGCAATTCAGCAAGTGCTTTGCAGCTTGAAATTGGAAGGAAAGCCTCAGATTTAGCAGCCAGAGCTTCAGGAGGAGCAGCAGCGAGCACAGCATCGGTTTTGCAGCAGCTCCTTCCATGTGCATGCTTTTGGGAGTGGAAAGGCTTGCAGAGTGTTAAAGTAGCTTTTTCTCTCCGCTGGAAAGCTGCACGCTCAGTGCCAGTCTTCTGCAGCTTCTTTCTTCACGTTTCAGCAGCTAGCACGCTCTCCGTGTGCTGGAGAAGCGGCAGAGGCTTCCTTGCCGGAGAAGCGGCACCTTCGCCGGCAGAGAGCATCCTGCCGGCCGCGGTGCGCTCCGGAGCGGGGGCTTGTGCCGAAAGAGGCCGGCAACAGGCGCTTACCTTCGGACAGCTCCGGATGCCCGTCTCATGCGTCTCTTGTCGCCTCCACGGCAGGGAAAAGCTTTTCCACTCTGTCTAGGAAGGAGAAAGTGTGCCAGCACAGCAAATGCCTCCCGGACTTTCCCTGCAATTCAGCAAGTGCTTTGCAGCTTGAAATTGGAAGGAAAGCCTCAGATTTAGCAGCCAGAGCTTCAGGAGGAGCAGCAGCGAGCACAGCATCGGTTTTGCAGCAGCTCCTTCCATGTGCATGTTTTTGGGAGTTGAAAGGCTTGCAGAGTGTTAAAGTAGCTTTTTCTCTCCGCTGGAAAGCTGCACGCTCAGTGCCAGTGTTCTGCAGCTTCTTTCTTCACGTTTCAGCAGCTAGCTCGCTCTCCGTGTGCTGGAGAAGCGGCAGAGGCTTCCTTGCCGGAGAAGCGGCACCTTCGCCGGCAGAGAGCATCCTGCCGGCCGCGGTGCGCTCCGGAGCGGGGGCTTGTGCCGAAAGAGGCCGGCAACAGGCGCTTACCTTCGGACAGCTCCGGATCGCCGTCTAATGCGTCTCTTGTCGCCTACACGGCAGGGAAAAGCTTTTCCACTCTGTCTAGGAAGGAGAAAGTGTGCCAGCACAGCAAATGCCTCCCGGACTTTCCCTGCAATTCAGCAAGTGCTTTGCAGCTTGAAATTGGAAGGAAAGCCTCAGATTTAGCAGCCAGAGCTTCAGGAGGAGCAGCAGCGAGCACAGCATCGGTTTTGCAGCAGCTCCTTCCATGTGCATGTTTTTGGGAGTGGAAAGGCTTGCAGAGTGTTAAAGTAGCTTTTTCTCTCCACTGGAAAGCTGCACGCTCAGTGCCAGTCTTCTGCAGCTTCTTTCTTCACGTTTCAGCAGCTAGCACGCTCTCCGTGTGCTGGAGAAGCGGCAGAGGCTTCCTTGCCGGAGAAGCGGCACCTTCGCCGGCAGAGAGCATCCTGCCGGCCGCGGTGCGCTCCGGAGCGGGGGCTTGTGCCGAAAGAGGCCGGCAACAGGCGCTTACCTTCGGACAGCTCCGGATCGCCGTCTAATGCGTCTCTTGTCGCCTACACGGCAGGGAAAAGCTTTTCCACTCTGTCTAGGAAGGAGAAAGTGTGCCAGCACAGCAAATGCCTCCCGGACTTTCCCTGGAATTCAGCAAGTGCTTTGCAGCTTGAAATTGGAAGGAAAGCCTCAGATTTAGCAGCCAGAGCTTCAGGAGGAGCAGCAGCGAGCACAGCATCGGTTTTGCAGCAGCTCCTTCCATGTGCATGTTTTTGGGAGTGGAAAGGCTTGCAGAGTGTTAAAGTAGCTTTTTCTCTCCGCTGGAAAGCTGCACGCTCAGTGCCAGTCTTCTGCAGCTTCTTTCTTCACGTTTCAGCAGCTAGCACGCTCTCCGTGTGCTGGAGAAGCGGCAGAGGCTTCCTTGCCGGAGAAGCGGCACCTTCGCCGGCAGAGAGCATCCTGCCGGCCGCGGTGCGCTCCGGAGCGGGGGCTTGTGCCGAAAGAGGCCGGCAACAGGCGCTTACCTTCGGACAGCTCCGGTTCGCCGTCTAATGCGTCTCTTGTCGCCTACACGGCAGGGAAAAGCTTTTCCACTCTGTCTAGGAAGGAGAAAGTGTGCCAGCACAGCAAATGCCTCCCGGACTTTCCCTGGAATTCAGCAAGTGCTTTGCAGCTTGAAATTGGAAGGAAAGCCTCAGATTTAGCAGCCAGAGCTTCAGGAGGAGCAGCAGCGAGCACAGCATCGGTTTTGCAGCAGCTCCTTCCATGTGCATGTTTTTGGGAGTGGAAAGGCTTGCAGAGTGTTAAAGTAGCTTTTTCTCTCCGCTGGAAAGCTGCACGCTCAGTGCCAGTCTTCTGCAGCTTCTTTCTTCACGTTTCAGCAGCTAGCACGCTCTCCGTGTGCTGGAGAAGCGGCAGAGGCTTCCTTGCCGGAGAAGCGGCACCTTCGCCGGCAGAGAGCATCCTGCCGGCCGCGGTGCGCTCCGGAGCGGGGGCTTGTGCCGAAAGAGGCCGGCAACAGGCGCTTACCTTCGGACAGCTCCGGATCGCCGTCTAATGCGTCTCTTGTCGCCTACACGGCAGGGAAAAGCTTTTCCACTCTGTCTAGGAAGGAGAAAGTGTGCCAGCACAGCAAATGCCTCCCGGACTTTCCCTGGAATTCAGCAAGTGCTTTGCAGCTTGAAATTGGAAGGAAAGCCTCAGATTTAGCAGCCAGAGCTTCAGGAGGAGCAGCAGCGAGCACAGCATCGGTTTTGCAGCAGCTCCTTCCATGTGCATGTTTTTGGGAGTTGAAAGGCTTGCAGAGTGTTAAAGTAGCTTTTTCTCTCCGCTGGAAAGCTGCACGCTCAGTGCCAGTGTTCTGCAGCTTCTTTCTTCACGTTTCAGCAGCTAGCTCGCTCTCCGTGTGCTGGAGAAGCGGCAGAGGCTTCCTTGCCGGAGAAGCGGCACCTTCGCCGGCAGAGAGCATCCTGCCGGCCGCGGTGCGCTCCGGAGCGGGGGCTTGTGCCGAAAGAGGCCGGCAACAGGCGCTTACCTTCGGACAGCTCCGGATCGCCGTCTAATGCGTCTCTTGTCGCCTACACGGCAGGGAAAAGCTTTTCCACTCTGTCTAGGAAGGAGAAAGTGTGCCAGCACAGCAAATGCCTCCCGGACTTTCCCTGGAATTCAGCAAGTGCTTTGCAGCTTGAAATTGGAAGGAAAGCCTCAGATTTAGCAGCCAGAGCTTCAGGAGGAGCAGCAGCGAGCACAGCATCGGTTTTGCAGCAGCTCCTTCCATGTGCATGTTTTTGGGAGTGGAAAGGCTTGCAGAGTGTTAAAGTAGCTTTTTCTCTCCACTGGAAAGCTGCACGCTCAGTGCCAGTCTTCTGCAGCTTCTTTCTTCACGTTTCAGCAGCTAGCACGCTCTCCGTGTGCTGGAGAAGCGGCAGAGGCTTCCTTGCCGGAGAAGCGGCACCTTCGCCGGCAGAGAGCATCCTGCCGGCCGCGGTGCGCTCCGGAGCGGGGGCTTGTGCCGAAAGAGGCCGGCAACAGGCGCTTACCTTCGGACAGCTCCGGATCGCCGTCTAATGCGTCTCTTGTCGCCTACACGGCAGGGAAAAGCTTTTCCACTCTGTCTAGGAAGGAGAAAGTGTGCCAGCACAGCAAATGCCTCCCGGACTTTCCCTGGAATTCACCAAGTGCTTTGCAGCTTGAAATTGGAAGGAAAGCCTCAGATTTAGCAGCCAGAGCTTCAGGAGGAGCAGCAGCGAGCACAGCATCGGTTTTGCAGCAGCTCCTTCCATGTGCATGTTTTTGGGAGTGGAAAGGCTTGCAGAGTGTTAAAGTAGCTTTTTCTCTCCGCTGGAAAGCTGCACGCTCAGTGCCAGTCTTCTGCAGCTTCTTTCTTCACGTTTCAGCAGCTAGCACGCTCTCCGTGTGCTGGAGAAGCGGCAGAGGCTTCCTTGCCGGAGAAGCGGCACCTTCGCCGGCAGAGAGCATCCTGCCGGCCGCGGTGCGCTCCGGAGCGGGGGCTTGTGCCGAAAGAGGCCGGCAACAGGCGCTTACCTTCGGACAGCTCCGGATCGCCGTCTAATGCGTCTCTTGTCGCCTACACGGCAGGGAAAAGCTTTTCCACTCTGTCTAGGAAGGAGAAAGTGTGCCAGCACAGCAAATGCCTCCCGGACTTTCCCTGGAATTCAGCAAGTGCTTTGCAGCTTGAAATTGGAAGGAAAGCCTCAGATTTAGCAGCCAGAGCTTCAGGAGGAGCAGCAGCGAGCACAGCATCGGTTTTGCAGCAGCTCCTTCCATGTGCATGTTTTTGGGAGTTGAAAGGCTTGCAGAGTGTTAAAGTAGCTTTTTCTCTCCGCTGGAAAGCTGCACGCTCAGTGCCAGTCTTCTGCAGCTTCTTTCTTCACGTTTCAGCAGCTAGCACGCTCTCCGTGTGCTGGAGAAGCGGCAGAGGCTTCCTTGCCGGAGAAGCGGCACCTTCGCCGGCAGAGAGCATCCTGCCGGCCGCGGTGCGCTCCGGAGCGGGGGCTTGTGCCGAAAGAGGCCGGCAACAGGCGCTTACCTTCGGACAGCTCCGGATCGCCGTCTAATGCGTCTCTTGTCGCCTACACGGCAGGGAAAAGCTTTTCCACTCTGTCTAGGAAGGAGAAAGTGTGCCAGCACAGCAAATGCCTCCCGGACTTTCCCTGCAATTCAGCAAGTGCTTTGCAGCTTGAAATTGGAAGGAAAGCCTCAGATTTAGCAGCCAGAGCTTCAGGAGGAGCAGCAGCGAGCACAGCATCGGTTTTGCAGCAGCTCCTTCCATGTGCATGTTTTTGGGAGTGGAAAGGCTTGCAGAGTGTTAAAGTAGCTTTTTCTCTCCGCTGGAAAGCTGCACGCTCAGTGCCAGTCTTCTGCAGCTTCTTTCTTCACGTTTCAGCAGCTAGCACGCTCTCCGTGTGCTGGAGAAGCGGCAGAGGCTTCCTTGCCGGAGAAGCGGCACCTTCGCCGGCAGAGAGCATCCTGCCGGCCGCGGTGCGCTCCGGAGCGGGGGCTTGTGCCGAAAGAGGCCGGCAACAGGCGCTTACCTTCGGACAGCTCCGGATCGCCGTCTGATGCGTCTCTTGTCGCCTACACGGCAGGGAAAAGCTTTTCCACTCTGTCTAGGAAGGAGAAAGTGTGCCAGCACAGCAAATGCCTCCCGGACTTTCCCTGGAATTCAGCAAGTGCTTTGCAGCTTGAAATTGGAAGGAAAGCCTCAGATTTAGCAGCCAGAGCTTCAGGAGGAGCAGCAGCGAGCACAGCATCGGTTTTGCAGCAGCTCCTTCCATGTGCATGTTTTTGGGAGTGGAAAGGCTTGCAGAGTGTTAAAGTAGCTTTTTCTCTCCGCTGGAAAGCTGCACGCTCAGTGCCAGTCTTCTGCAGCTTCTTTCTTCACGTTTCAGCAGCTAGCACGCTCTCCGTGTGCTGGAGAAGCGGCAGAGGCTTCCTTGCCGGAGAAGCGGCACCTTCGCCGGCAGAGAGCATCCTGCCGGCCGCGGTGCGCTCCGGAGCGGGGGCTTGTGCCGAAAGAGGCCGGCAACAGGCGCTTACCTTCGGACAGCTCCGGATCGCCGTCTAATGCGTCTCTTGTCCTACACGGCAGGGAAAAGCTTTTCCAATCTGTCTAGGAAGGAGAAAGTGTGCCAGCACAGCAAATGCCTCCCGGGCTTTCCCTGGAATTCAGCAAGTGCTTTGCAGCTTGAAATTGGAAGGAAAGCCTCAGATTTAGCAGCCAGAGCTTCAGGAGGAGCAGCAGCGAGCACAGCATCGGTTTTGCAGCAGCTCCTTCCATGTGCATGTTTTTGGGAGTGGAAAGGCTTGCAGAGTGTTAAAGTAGCTTTTTCTCTCCGCTGGAAAGCTGCACGCTCAGTGCCAGTGTTCTGCAGCTTCTTTCTTCACGTTTCAGCAGCTAGCACGCTCTCCGTGTGCTGGAGAAGCGGCAGAGGCTTCCTTGCCGGAGAAGCGGCACCTTCGCCGGCAGAGAGCATCCTGCCGGCCGCGGTGCGCTCCGGAGCGGGGGCTTGTGCCGAAAGAGGCCGGCAACAGGCGCTTACCTTCGGACAGCTCCGGACCGCCGTCTAATGCGTCTCTTGTCGCCTACACGGCAGGGAAAAGCTTTTCCACTCTGTCTAGGAAGGAGAAAGTGTGCCAGCACAGCAAATGCCTCCCGGACTTTCCCTGGAATTCAGCAAGTGCTTTGCAGCTTGAAATTGGAAGGAAAGCCTCAGATTTAGCAGCCAGAGCTTCAGGAGGAGCAGCAGCGAGCACAGCATCGGTTTTGCAGCAGCTCCTTCCATGTGCATGTTTTTGGGAGTGGAAAGGCTTGCAGAGTGTTAAAGTAGCTTTTTCTCTCCACTGGAAAGCTGCACGCTCAGTGCCAGTCTTCTGCAGCTTCTTTCTTCACGTTTCAGCAGCTAGCACGCTCTCCGTGTGCTGGAGAAGCGGCAGAGGCTTCCTTGCCGGAGAAGCGGCACCTTCGCCGGCAGAGAGCATCCTGCCGGCCGCGGTGCGCTCCGGAGCGGGGGCTTGTGCCGAAAGAGGCCGGCAACAGGCGCTTACCTTCGGACAGCTCCGGATGCCCGTCTCATGCGTCTCTTGTCGCCTACACGGCAGGGAAAAGCTTTTCCACTCTGTCTAGGAAGGAGAAAGTGTGCCAGCACAGCAAATGCCTCCCGGACTTTCCCTGGAATTCAGCAAGTGCTTTGCAGCTTGAAATTGGAAGGAAAGCCTCAGATTTAGCAGCCAGAGCTTCAGGAGGAGCAGCAGCGAGCACAGCATCGGTTTTGCAGCAGCTCCTTCCATGTGCATGTTTTTGGGAGTGGAAAGGCTTGCAGAGTGTTAAAGTAGCTTTTTCTCTCCGCTGGAAAGCTGCACGCTCAGTGCCAGTCTTCTGCAGCTTCTTTCTTCACGTTTCAGCAGCTAGCACGCTCTCCGTGTGCTGGAGAAGCGGCAGAGGCTTCCTTGCCGGAGAAGCGGCACCTTCGCCGGCAGAGAGCATCCTGCCGGCCGCGGTGCGCTCCGGAGCGGGGACTTGTGCCGAAAGAGGCCGGCAACAGGCGCTTACCTTCGGACAGCTCCGGATGCCCGTCTAATGCGCCTCTTGTCGCCTACACGGCAGGGAAAAGCTTTTCCACTCTGTCTAGGAAGGAGAAAGTGTGCCAGCACAGCAAATGCCTCCCGGACTTTCCCTGGAATTCAGCAAGTGCTTTGCAGCTTGAAATTGGAAGGAAAGCCTCAGATTTAGCAGCTAGAGCTTCAGGAGGAGCAGCAGCGAGCACAGCATCGGTTTTGCAGCAGCTCCTTCCATGTGCATGTTTTTGGGAGTGGAAAGGCTTGCAGAGTGTTAAAGTAGCTTTTTCTCTCCGCTGGAAAGCTGCACGCTCAGTGCCAGTGTTCTGCAGCTTCTTTCTTCACGTTTCAGCAGCTAGCACGCTCTCCGTGTGCTGGAGAAGCGGCAGAGGCTTCCTTGCCGGAGAAGCAGCACCTTCGCCGGCAGAGAGCATCCTGCCGGCCGCGGTGCGCTCCGGAGCGGGGGCTTGTGCCGAAAGAGGCCGGCAACAGGCGCTTACCTTCGGACAGCTCCGGATCGCCGTCTAATGCGTCTCTTGTCGCCTACACGGCAGGGAAAAGCTTTTCCACTCTGTCTAGGAAGGAGAAAGTGTGCCAGCACAGCAAATGCCTCCCGGACTTTCCCTGGAATTCAGCAAGTGCTTTGCAGCTTGAAATTGGAAGGAAAGCCTCAGATTTAGCAGCCAGAGCTTCAGGAGGAGCAGCAGCGAGCACAGCATCGGTTTTGCAGCAGCTCCTTCCATGTGCATGTTTTTGGGAGTGGAAAGGCTTGCAGAGTGTTAAAGTAGCTTTTTCTCTCCGCTGGAAAGCTGCACGCTCAGTGCCAGTCTTCTGCAGCTTCTTTCTTCACGTTTCAGCAGCTAGCACGCTCTCCGTGTGCTGGAGAAGCGGCAGAGGCTTCCTTGCCGGAGAAGCGGCACCTTCGCCGGCAGAGAGCATCCTGCCGGCCGCGGTGCGCTCCGGAGCGGGGGCTTGTGCCGAAAGAGGCCGGCAACAGGCGCTTACCTTCGGACAGCTCCGGATGCCCGTCTCATGCGTCTCTTGTCGCCTACACGGCAGGGAAAAGCTTTTCCACTCTGTCTAGGAAGGAGAAAGTGTGCCAGCACAGCAAATGCCTCCCGGACTTTCCCTGGAATTCAGCAAGTGCTTTGCAGCTTGAAATTGGAAGGAAAGCCTCAGATTTAGCAGCCAGAGCTTCAGGAGGAGCAGCAGCGAGCACAGCATCGGTTTCGCAGCAGCTCCTTCCATGTGCATGTTTTTGGGAGTGGAAAGGCTTGCAGAGTGTTAAAGTAGCTTTTTCTCTCCGCTGGAAAGCTGCACGCTCAGTGCCAGTCTTCTGCAGCTTCTTTCTTCACGTTTCAGCAGCTAGCACGCTCTCCGTGTGCTGGAGAAGCGGCAGAGGCTTCCTTGCCGGAGAAGCGGCACCTTCGCCGGCAGAGAGCATCCTGCCGGCCGCGGTGCGCTCCGGAGCGGGGACTTGTGCCGAAAGAGGCCGGCAACAGGCGCTTACCTTCGGACAGCTCCGGATGCCCGTCTAATGCGCCTCTTATCGCCTACACGGAGAGCGTGCTAGCTGCTGAAACGTGAAGAAAGAAGCTGCAGAAGACTGGCACTGAGCGTGCAGCTTTCCAGCGGAGAGAAAAAGCTACTTCAACATTCGGCAAGCCTTTCCACTCCCAAAAACATGCACTTGGAAGGAGCTGCTGCAAAACCGATGCTGTGCTCGCTGCTGCTCCTCCTGAAGCTCTGGCTGCTAAATCTGAGGCTTTCCTTCCAATTTCAAGCTGCAAAGCACTTGCTGAATTCCAGGGAAAGTCCGGGAGGCATTTGCTGTGCTGGCACACTTTCTCCTTCCTAGACAGAGTGGAAAAGCTTTTCCCTGCCGTGTAGGCGACAAGAGACGCATTAGACGGCGATCCGGAGCTGTCCGAAGGTAAGCGCCTGTTGCCGGCCTCTTTCGGCACAAGCCCCCGCTCCGGAGCGCACCGCGGCCGGCAGGATGCTCTCTGCCGGCGAAGGTGCCGCTTCTCCGGCAAGGAAGCCTCTGCCGCTTCTCCAGCACACGGAGAGCGTGCTAGCTGCTGAAACGTGAAGAAAGAAGCTGCAGAACACTGGCACTGAGCGTGCAGCTTTCCAGCGGAGAGAAAAAGCTACTTTAACACTCTGCAAGCCTTTCCACTCCCAAAAACATGCACATGGAAGGAGCTGCTGCAAAACCGATGCTGTGCTCGCTGCTGCTCCTCCTGAAGCTCTGGCTGCTAAATCTGAGGCTTTCCTTCCAATTTCAAGCTGCAAAGCACTTGGTGAATTCCAGGGAAAGTCCGGGAGGCATTTGCTGTGCTGGCACACTTTCTCCTTCCTAGACAGAGTGGAAAAGCTTTTCCCTGCCGTGTAGGCGACAAGAGACGCATTAGATGGCGATCCGGAGCTGTCCGAAGGTAAGCGCCTGTTGCCGGCCTCTTTCGGCACAAGCCCCCGCTCCGGAGCGCACCGCGGCCGGCAGGATGCTCTCTGCCGGCGAAGGTGCCGCTTCTCCGGCAAGGAAGCCTCTGCCGCTTCTCCAGCACACGGAGAGCGTGCTAGCTGCTGAAACGTGAAGAAAGAAGCTGCAGAAGACTGGCACTGAGCGTGCAGCTTTCCAGCGGAGAGAAAAAGCTACTTTAACACTCTGCAAGCCTTTCCACTCCCAAAAACATGCACATGGAAGGAGCTGCTGCAAAACCGATGCTGTGCTCGCTGCTGCTCCTCCTGAAGCTCTGGCTGCTAAATCTGAGGCTTTCCTTCCAATTTCAAGCTGCAAAGCACTTGCTGAATTCCAGGGAAAGTCCGGGAGGCATTTGCTGTGCTGGCACACTTTCTCCTTCCTAGACAGAGTGGAAAAGCTTTTCCCTGCCGTGTAGGCGACAAGAGACGCATTAGACGGCGATCCGGAGCTGTCCGAAGGTAAGCGCCTGTTGCCGGCCTCTTTCGGCACAAGCCCCCGCTCCGGAGCGCACCGCGGCCGGCAGGATGCTCTCTGCCGGCGAAGGTGCCGCTTCTCCGGCAAGGAAGCCTCTGCCGCTTCTCCAGCACACGGAGAGCGTGCTAGCTGCTGAAACGTGAAGAAAGAAGCTGCAGAAGACTGGCACTGAGCGTGCAGCTTTCCAGCGGAGAGAAAAAGCTACTTTAACACTCTGCAAGCCTTTCCACTCCCAAAAACATGCACATGGAAGGAGCTGCTGCGAAACCGATGCTGTGCTCGCTGCTGCTCCTCCTGAAGCTCTGGCTGCTAAATCTGAGGCTTTCCTTCCAAATTCAAGCTGCAAAGCACTTGGTGAATTGCAGGGAAAGTCCGGGAGGCATTTGCTGTGCTGGCACACTTTCTCCTTCCTAGACAGAGTGGAAAAGCTTTTCCCTGCCGTGTAGGCGACAAGAGACGCATTAGATGGCGATCCGGAGCTGTCCGAAGGTAAGCGCCTGTTGCCGGCCTCTTTCGGCACAAGCCCCCGCTCCGGAGCGCACCGCGGCCGGCAGGATGCTCTCTGCCGGCGAAGGTGCCGCTTCTCCGGCAAGGAAGCCTCTGCCGCTTCTCCAGCACACGGAGAGCGTGCTAGCTGCTGAAACGTGAAGAAAGAAGCTGCAGAACACTGGCACTGAGCGTGCAGCTTTCCAGCGGAGAGAAAAAGCTACTTTAACACTCTGCAAGCCTTTCCACTCCCAAAAACATGCACATGGAAGGAGCTGCTGCAAAACCGATGCTGTGCTCGCTGCTGCTCCTCCTGAAGCTCTGGCTGCTAAATCTGAGGCTTTCCTTCCAATTTCAAGCTGCAAAGCACTTGCTGAATTCCAGGGAAAGTCCGGGAGGCATTTGCTGTGCTGGCACACTTTCTCCTTCCTAGACAGAGTGGAAAAGCTTTTCCCTGCCGTGTAGGCGACAAGAGACACATTAGACGGCGATCCGGAGCTGTCCGAAGGTAAGCGCCTGTTGCCGGCCTCTTTCGGCACAAGCCCCCGCTCCGGAGCGCACCGCGGCCGGCAGGATGCTCTCTGCCGGCGAAGGTGCCGCTTCTCCGGCAAGGAAGCCTCTGCCGCTTCTCCAGCACACGGAGAGCGTGCTAGCTGCTGAAACGTGAAGAAAGAAGCTGCAGAACACTGGCACTGAGCGTGCAGCTTTCCAGCGGAGAGAAAAAGCTACTTTAACACTCTGCAAGCCTTTCCACTCCCAAAAACATGCACATGGAAGGAGCTGCTGCAAAACCGATGCTGTGCTCGCTGCTGCTCCTCCTGAAGCTCTGGCTGCTAAATCTGAGGCTTTCCTTCCAATTTCAAGCTGCAAAGCACTTGCTGAATTCCAGGGAAAGTCCGGGAGGCATTTGCTGTGCTGGCACACTTTCTCCTTCCTAGACAGAGTGGAAAAGCTTTTCCCTGCCGTGTAGGCGACAAGAGACGCATTAGACGGCGATCCGGAGCTGTCCGAAGGTAAGCGCCTGTTGCCGGCCTCTTTCGGCACAAGCCCCCGCTCCGGAGCGCACCGCGGCCGGCAGGATGCTCTCTGCCGGCGAAGGTGCCGCTTCTCCGGCAAGGAAGCCTCTGCCGCTTCTCCAGCACACGGAGAGCGTGCTAGCTGCTGAAACGTGAAGAAAGAAGCTGCAGAACACTGGCACTGAGCGTGCAGCTTTCCAGCGGAGAGAAAAAGCTACTTTAACACTCTGCAAGCCTTTCCACTCCCAAAAACATGCACATGGAAGGAGCTGCTGCGAAACCGATGCTGTGCTCGCTGCTGCTCCTCCTGAAGCTCTGGCTGCTAAATCTGAGGCTTTCCTTCCAATTTCAAGCTGCAAAGCACTTGCTGAATTCCAGGGAAAGCCCGGGAGGCATTTGCTGTGCTGGCACACTTTCTCCTTCCTAGACAGAGTGGAAAAGCTTTTCCCTGCCGTGTAGGCGACAAGAGACGCATTAGACGGCGATCCGGAGCTGTCCGAAGGTAAGCGCCTGTTGCCGGCCTCTTTCGGCACAAGCCCCCGCTCCGGAGCGCACCGCGGCCGGCAGGATGCTCTCTGCCGGCGAAGGTGCCGCTTCTCCGGCAAGGAAGCCTCTGCCGCTTCTCCAGCACACGGAGAGCGTGCTAGCTGCTGAAACGTGAAGAAAGAAGCTGCAGAAGACTGGCACTGAGCGTGCAGCTTTCCAGCGGAGAGAAAAAGCTACTTTAACACTCTGCAAGCCTTTCCACTCCCAAAAACATGCACATGGAAAGAGCTGCTGCAAAAGCGATGCTGTGCTCGCTGCTGCTCCTCCTGAAGCTCTGGCTGCTAAATCTGAGGCTTTCCTTCCAATTTCAAGCTGCAAAGCACTTGCTGAATTCCAGGGAAAGCCCGGGAGGCATTTGCTGTGCTGGCACACTTTCTCCTTCCTAGACAGAGTGGAAAAGCTTTTCCCTGCCGTGTAGGCGACAAGAGACGCATTAGACGGCGATCCGGAGCTGTCCGAAGGTAAGCGCCTGTTGCCGGCCTCTTTCGGCACAAGCCCCCGCTCCGGAGCGCACCGCGGCCGGCAGGATGCTCTCTGCCGGCGAAGGTGCCGCTTCTCCGGCAAGGAAGCCTCTGCCGCTTCTCCAGCACACGGAGAGCGTGCTAGCTGCTGAAACGTGAAGAAAGAAGCTGCAGAAGACTGGCACTGAGCGTGCAGCTTTCCAGCGGAGAGAAAAAGCTACTTGAACACTCTGCAAGCCTTTCCACTCCCAAAAACATGCACATGGAAGGAGCTGCTGCAAAACCGATGCTGTGCTCGCTGCTGCTCCTCCTGAAGCTCTGGCTGCTAAATCTGAGGCTTTCCTTCCAATTTCAAGCTGCAAAGCACTTGCTGAATTCCAGGGAAAGCCCGGGAGGCATTTGCTGTGCTGGCACACTTTCTCCTTCCTAGACAGAGTGGAAAAGCTTTTCCCTGCCGTGTAGGCGACAAGAGACGCATTAGACGGCGATCCGGAGCTGTCCGAAGGTAAGCGCCTGTTGCCGGCCTCTTTCGGCACAAGCCCCCGCTCCGGAGCGCACCGCGGCCGGCAGGATGCTCTCTGCCGGCGAAGGTGCCGCTTCTCCGGCAAGGAAGCCTCTGCCGCTTCTCCAGCACACGGAGAGCGTGCTAGCTGCTGAAACGTGAAGAAAGAAGCTGCAGAAGACTGGCACTGAGCGTGCAGCTTTCCAGCGGAGAGAAAAAGCTACTTTAACACTCTGCAAGCCTTTCCACTCCCAAAAACATGCACATGGAAGGAGCTGCTGCAAAACCGATGCTGTGCTCGCTGCTGCTCCTCCTGAAGCTCTGGCTGCTAAATCTGAGGCTTTCCTTCCAATTTCAAGCTGCAAAGCACTTGCTGAATTCCAGGGAAAGCCCGGGAGGCATTTGCTGTGCTGGCACACTTTCTCCTTCCTAGACAGAGTGGAAAAGCTTTTCCCTGCCGTGTAGGCGACAAGAGACGCATTAGACGGCGATCCGGAGCTGTCCGAAGGTAAGCGCCTGTTGCCGGCCTCTTTCGGCACAAGCCCCCGCTCCGGAGCGCACCGCGGCCGGCAGGATGCTCTCTGCCGGCGAAGGTGCCGCTTCTCCGGCAAGGAAGCCTCTGCCGCTTCTCCAGCACACGGAGAGCGTGCTAGCTGCTGAAACGTGAAGAAAGAAGCTGCAGAAGACTGGCACTGAGCGTGCAGCTTTCCAGCGGAGAGAAAAAGCTACTTTAACACTCTGCAAGCCTTTCCACTCCCAAAAACATGCACATGGAAGGAGCTGCTGCAAAACCGATGCTGTGCTCGCTGCTGCTCCTCCTGAAGCTCTGGCTGCTAAATCTGAGGCTTTCCTTCCAATTTCAAGCTGCAAAGCACTTGCTGAATTCCAGGGAAAGCCCGGGAGGCATTTGCTGTGCTGGCACACTTTCTCCTTCCTAGACAGAGTGGAAAAGCTTTTCCCTGCCGTGTAGGCGACAAGAGACGCATTAGACGGCGATCCGGAGCTGTCCGAAGGTAAGCGCCTGTTGCCGGCCTCTTTCGGCACAAGCCCCCGCTCCGGAGCGCACCGCGGCCGGCAGGATGCTCTCTGCCGGCGAAGGTGCCGCTTCTCCGGCAAGGAAGCCTCTGCCGCTTCTCCAGCACACGGAGAGCGTGCTAGCTGCTGAAACGTGAAGAAAGAAGCTGCAGAAGACTGGCACTGAGCGTGCAGCTTTCCAGCGGAGAGAAAAAGCTACTTTAACACTCTGCAAGCCTTTCCACTCCCAAAAACATGCACATGGAAGGAGCTGCTGCAAAACCGATGCTGTGCTCGCTGCTGCTCCTCCTGAAGCTCTGGCTGCTAAATCTGAGGCTTTCCTTCCAATTTCAAGCTGCAAAGCACTTGCTGAATTCCAGGGAAAGCCCGGGAGGCATTTGCTGTGCTGGCACACTTTCTCCTTCCTAGACAGAGTGGAAAAGCTTTTCCCTGCCGTGTAGGCGACAAGAGACGCATTAGACGGCGATCCGGAGCTGTCCGAAGGTAAGCGCCTGTTGCCGGCCTCTTTCGGCACAAGCCCCCGCTCCGGAGCGCACCGCGGCCGGCAGGATGCTCTCTGCCGGCGAAGGTGCCGCTTCTCCGGCAAGGAAGCCTCTGCCGCTTCTCCAGCACACGGAGAGCGTGCTAGCTGCTGAAACGTGAAGAAAGAAGCTGCAGAACACTGGCACTGAGCGTGCAGCTTTCCAGCGGAGAGAAAAAGCTACTTGAACACTCTGCAAGCCTTTCCACTCCCAAAAACATGCACATGGAAGGAGCTGCTGCAAAACCGATGCTGTGCTCGCTGCTGCTCCTCCTGAAGCTCTGGCTGCTAAATCTGAGGCTTTCCTTCCAATTTCAAGCTGCAAAGCACTTGCTGAATTGCAGGGAAAGTCCGGGAGGCATTTGCTCTGCTGGCACACTTTCTCCTTCCTAGACAGAGTGGAAAAGCTTTTCCCTGCCGTGTAGGCGACAAGAGACGCATTAGACGGCGATCCGGAGCTGTCCGAAGGTAAGCGCCTGTTGCCGGCCTCTTTCGGCACAAGCCCCCGCTCCGGAGCGCACCGCGGCCGGCAGGATGCTCTCTGCCGGCGAAGGTGCCGCTTCTCCGGCAAGGAAGCCTCTGCCGCTTCTCCAGCACACGGAGAGCGTGCTAGCTGCTGAAACGTGAAGAAAGAAGCTGCAGAAGACTGGCACTGAGCGTGCAGCTTTCCAGCGGAGAGAAAAAGCTGCTTTAACACTCTGCAAGCCTTTCCACTCCCAAAAACATGCACATGGAAGGAGCTGCTGCAAAACCGATGCTGTGCTCGCTGCTGCTCCTCCTGAAGCTCTGGCTGCTAAATCTGAGGCTTTCCTTCCAATTTCAAGCTGCAAAGCACTTGCTGAATTCCAGGGAAAGTCCGGGAGGCATTTGCTGTGCTGGCACACTTTCTCCTTCCTAGACAGAGTGGAAAAGCTTTTCCCTGCCGTGTAGGCGACAAGAGACGCATTAGACGGCGATCCGGAGCTGTCCGAAGGTAAGCGCCTGTTGCCGGCCTCTTTCGGCACAAGCCCCCGCTCCGGAGCGCACCGCGGCCGGCAGGATGCTCTCTGCCGGCGAAGGTGCCGCTTCTCCGGCAAGGAAGCCTCTGCCGCTTCTCCAGCACACGGAGAGCGTGCTAGCTGCTGAAACGTGAAGAAAGAAGCTGCAGAACACTGGCACTGAGCGTGCAGCTTTCCAGCGGAGAGAAAAAGCTACTTTAACACTCTGCAAGCCTTTCCACTCCCAAAAACATGCACATGGAAGGAGCTGCTGCAAAACCGATGCTGTGCTCGCTGCTGCTCCTCCTGAAGCTCTGGCTGCTAAATCTGAGGCTTTCCTTCCAATTTCAAGCTGCAAAGCACTTGGTGAATTCCAGGGAAAGCCCGGGAGGCATTTGCTGTGCTGGCACACTTTCTCCTTCCTAGACAGAGTGGAAAAGCTTTTCCCTGCCGTGTAGGCGACAAGAGACGCATTAGACGGCGATCCGGAGCTGTCCGAAGGTAAGCGCCTGTTGCCGGCCTCTTTCGGCACAAGCCCCCGCTCCGGAGCGCACCGCGGCCGGCAGGATGCTCTCTGCCGGCGAAGGTGCCGCTTCTCCGGCAAGGAAGCCTCTGCCGCTTCTCAAGCACACGGAGAGCGTGCTAGCTGCTGAAACGTGAAGAAAGAAGCTGCAGAAGACTGGCACTGAGCGTGCAGCTTTCCAGCGGAGAGAAAAAGCTACTTTAACACTCTGCAAGCCTTTCCACTCCCAAAAACATGCACATGGAAGGAGCTGCTGCAAAACCGATGCTGTGCTCGCTGCTGCTCCTCCTGAAGCTCTGGCTGCTAAATCTGAGGCTTTCCTTCCAATTGCAAGCTGCAAAGCACTTGGTGAATTCCAGGGAAAGTCCGGGAGGCATTTGCTGTGCTGGCACACTTTCTCCTTCCTAGACAGAGTGGAAAAGCTTTTCCCTGCCGTGTAGGCGACAAGAGACGCATTAGACGGCGATCCGGAGCTGTCCGAAGGTAAGCGCCTGTTGCCGGCCTCTTTCGGCACAAGCCCCCGCTCCGGAGCGCACCGCGGCCGGCCGGATGCTCTCTGCCGGCGAAGGTGCCGCTTCTCCGGCAAGGAAGCCTCTGCCGCTTCTCCAGCACACGGAGAGCGTGCTAGCTGCTGAAACGTCAAGAAAGAAGCTGCAGAAGACTGGCACTGAGCGTGCAGCTTTCCAGCGGAGAGAAAAAGCTACTTTAACACTCTGCAAGCCTTTCCACTCCCAAAAACATGCACATGGAAGGAGCTGCTGCAAAACCGATGCTGTGCTCGCTGCTGCTCCTCCTGAAGCTCTGGCTGCTAAATCTGAGGCTTTCCTTCCAATTTCAAGCTGCAAAGCACTTGCTGAATTCCAGGGAAAGTCCGGGAGGCATTTGCTGTGCTGGCACACTTTCTCCTTCCTAGACAGAGTGGAAAAGCTTTTCCCTGCCGTGTAGGCGACAAGAGACGCATTAGACGGCGATCCGGAGCTGTCCGAAGGTAAGCGCCTGTTGCCGGCCTCTTTCGGCACAAGCCCCCGCTCCGGAGCGCACCGCGGCCGGCCGGATGCTCTCTGCCGGCGAAGGTGCCGCTTCTCCGGCAAGGAAGCCTCTGCCGCTTCTCCAGCACACGGAGAGCGTGCTAGCTGCTGAAACGTGAAGAAAGAAGCTGCAGAACACTGGCACTGAGCGTGCAGCTTTCCAGCGGAGAGAAAAAGCTACTTTAACACTCTGCAAGCCTTTCCACTCCCAAAAACATGCACATGGAAGGAGCTGCTGCAAAACCGATGCTGTGCTCGCTGCTGCTCCTCCTGAAGCTCTGGCTGCTAAATCTGAGGCTTTCCTTCCAATTTCAAGCTGCAAAGCACTTGCTGAATTCCAGGGAAAGCCCGGGAGGCATTTGCTGTGCTGGCACACTTTCTCCTTCCTAGACAGAGTGGAAAAGCTTTTCCCTGCCGTGTAGGCGACAAGAGACGCATTAGACGGCGATCCGGAGCTGTCCGAAGGTAAGCGCCTGTTGCCGGCCTCTTTCGGCACAAGCCCCCGCTCCGGAGCGCACCGCGGCCGGCAGGATGCTCTCTGCCGGCGAAGGTGCCGCTTCTCCGGCAAGGAAGCCTCTGCCGCTTCTCCAGCACACGGAGAGCGTGCTAGCTGCTGAAACGTGAAGAAAGAAGCTGCAGAAGACTGGCACTGAGCGTGCAGCTTTCCAGCGGAGAGAAAAAGCTACTTTAACACTCTGCAAGCCTTTCCACTCCCAAAAACATGCACATGGAAGGAGCTGCTGCAAAACCGATGCTGTGCTCGCTGCTGCTCCTCCTGAAGCTCTGGCTGCTAAATCTGAGGCTTTCCTTCCAATTTCAAGCTGCAAAGCACTTGCTGAATTCCAGGGAAAGTCCGGGAGGCATTTGCTGTGCTGGCACACTTTCTCCTTCCTAGACAGAGTGGAAAAGCTTTTCCCTGCCGTGTAGGCGACAAGAGACGCATTAGACGGCGATCCGGAGCTGTCCGAAGGTAAGCGCCTGTTGCCGGCCTCTTTCGGCACAAGCCCCCGCTCCGGAGCGCACCGCGGCCGGCCGGATGCTCTCTGCCGGCGAAGGTGCCGCTTCTCCGGCAAGGAAGCCTCTGCCGCTTCTCCAGCACACGGAGAGCGTGCTAGCTGCTGAAACGTGAAGAAAGAAGCTGCAGAAGACTGGCACTGAGCGTGCAGCTTTCCAGCGGAGAGAAAAAGCTACTTTAACACTCTGCAAGCCTTTCCACTCCCAAAAACATGCACATGGAAGGAGCTGCTGCAAAAGCGATGCTGTGCTCGCTGCTGCTCCTCCTGAAGCTCTGGCTGCTAAATCTGAGGCTTTCCTTCCAATTTCAAGCTGCAAAGCACTTGCTGAATTGCAGGGAAAGCCCGGGAGGCATTTGCTGTGCTGGCACACTTTCTCCTTCCTAGACAGAGTGGAAAAGCTTTTCCCTGCCGTGTAGGCGACAAGAGACGCATTAGACGGCGATCCGGAGCTGTCCGAAGGTAAGCGCCTGTTGCCGGCCTCTTTCGGCACAAGCCCCCGCTCCGGAGCGCACCGCGGCCGGCAGGATGCTCTCTGCCGGCGAAGGTGCCGCTTCTCCGGCAAGGAAGCCTCTGCCGCTTCTCCAGCACACGGAGAGCGTGCTAGCTGCTGAAACGTGAAGAAAGAAGCTGCAGAAGACTGGCACTGAGCGTGCAGCTTTCCAGCGGAGAGAAAAAGCTACTTTAACACTCTGCAAGCCTTTCCACTCCCAAAAACATGCACATGGAAGGAGCTGCTGCAAAACCGATGCTGTGCTCGCTGCTGCTCCTCCTGAAGCTCTGGCTGCTAAATCTGAGGCTTTCCTTCCAATTTCAAGCTGCAAAGCACTTGCTGAATTCCAGGGAAAGCCCGGGAGGCATTTGCTGTGCTGGCACACTTTCTCCTTCCTAGACAGAGTGGAAAAGCTTTTCCCTGCCGTGTAGGCGACAAGAGACGCATTAGACGGCGATCCGGAGCTGTCCGAAGGTAAGCGCCTGTTGCCGGCCTCTTTCGGCACAAGCCCCCGCTCCGGAGCGCACCGCGGCCGGCAGGATGCTCTCTGCCGGCGAAGGTGCCGCTTCTCCGGCAAGGAAGCCTCTGCCGCTTCTCCAGCACACGGAGAGCGTGCTAGCTGCTGAAACGTGAAGAAAGAAGCTGCAGAACACTGGCACTGAGCGTGCAGCTTTCCAGCGGAGAGAAAAAGCTACTTTAACACTCTGCAAGCCTTTCCACTCCCAAAAACATGCACATGGAAGGAGCTGCTGCAAAACCGATGCTGTGCTCGCTGCTGCTCCTCCTGAAGCTCTGGCTGCTAAATCTGAGGCTTTCCTTCCAATTTCAAGCTGCAAAGCACTTGCTGAATTCCAGGGAAAGTCCGGGAGGCATTTGCTGTGCTGGCACACTTTCTCCTTCCTAGACAGAGTGGAAAAGCTTTTCCCTGCCGTGTAGGCGACAAGAGACGCATTAGACGGCGATCCGGAGCTGTCCGAAGGTAAGCGCCTGTTGCCGGCCTCTTTCGGCACAAGCCCCCGCTCCGGAGCGCACCGCGGCCGGCAGGATGCTCTCTGCCGGCGAAGGTGCCGCTTCTCCGGCAAGAAAGCCTCTGCCGCTTCTCCAGCACACGGAGAGCGTGCTAGCTGCTGAAACGTGAAGAAAGAAGCTGCAGAAGACTGGCACTGAGCGTGCAGCTTTCCAGCGGAGAGAAAAAGCTACTTTAACACTCTGCAAGCCTTTCCACTCCCAAAAACATGCACATGGAAGGAGCTGCTGCAAAACCGATGCTGTGCTCGCTGCTGCTCCTCCTGAAGCTCTGGCTGCTAAATCTGAGGCTTTCCTTCCAATTTCAAGCTGCAAAGCACTTGCTGAATTCCAGGGAAAGCCCGGGAGGCATTTGCTGTGCTGGCACACTTTCTCCTTCCTAGACAGAGTGGAAAAGCTTTTCCCTGCCGTGTAGGCGACAAGAGACGCATTAGACGGCGATCCGGAGCTGTCCGAAGGTAAGCGCCTGTTGCCGGCCTCTTTCGGCACAAGCCCCCGCTCCGGAGCGCACCGCGGCCGGCAGGATGCTCTCTGCCGGCGAAGGTGCCGCTTCTCCGGCAAGGAAGCCTCTGCCGCTTCTCCAGCACACGGAGAGCGTGCTAGCTGCTGAAACGTGAAGAAAGAAGCTGCAGAAGACTGGCACTGAGCGTGCAGCTTTCCAGCGGAGAGAAAAAGCTACTTTAACACTCTGCAAGCCTTTCCACTCCCAAAAACATGCACATGGAAGGAGCTGCTGCAAAACCGATGCTGTGCTCGCTGCTGCTCCTCCTGAAGCTCTGGCTGCTAAATCTGAGGCTTTCCTTCCAATTTCAAGCTGCAAAGCACTTGCTGAATTGCAGGGAAAGTCCGGGAGGCATTTGCTGTGCTGGCACACTTTCTCCTTCCTAGACAGAGTGGAAAAGCTTTTCCCTGCCGTGTAGGCGACAAGAGACGCATTAGACGGCGATCCGGAGCTGTCCGAAGGTAAGCGCCTGTTGCCGGCCTCTTTCGGCACAAGCCCCCGCTCCGGAGCGCACCGCGGCCGGCAGGATGCTCTCTGCCGGCGAAGGTGCCGCTTCTCCGGCAAGGAAGCCTCTGCCGCTTCTCCAGCACACGGAGAGCGTGCTAGCTGCTGAAACGTGAAGAAAGAAGCTGCAGAAGACTGGCACTGAGCGTGCAGCTTTCCAGCGGAGAGAAAAAGCTACTTTAACACTCTGCAAGCCTTTCCACTCCCAAAAACATGCACATGGAAGGAGCTGCTGCGAAACCGATGCTGTGCTCGCTGCTGCTCCTCCTGAAGCTCTGGCTGCTAAATCTGAGGCTTTCCTTCCAATTTCAAGCTGCAAAGCACTTGCTGAATTCCAGGGAAAGTCCGGGAGGCATTTGCTGTGCTGGCACACTTTCTCCTTCCTAGACAGAGTGGAAAAGCTTTTCCCTGCCGTGTAGGCGACAAGAGACGCATTAGACGGCGATCCGGAGCTGTCCGAAGGTAAGCGCCTGTTGCCGGCCTCTTTCGGCACAAGCCCCCGCTCCGGAGCGCACCGCGGCCGGCAGGATGCTCTCTGCCGGCGAAGGTGCCGCTTCTCCGGCAAGGAAGCCTCTGCCGCTTCTCCAGCACACGGAGAGCGTGCTAGCTGCTGAAACGTGAAGAAAGAAGCTGCAGAAGACTGGCACTGAGCGTGCAGCTTTCCAGCGGAGAGAAAAAGCTACTTTAACACTCTGCAAGCCTTTCCACTCCCAAAAACATGCACATGGAAGGAGCTGCTGCAAAACCGATGCTGTGCTCGCTGCTGCTCCTCCTGAAGCTCTGGCTGCTAAATCTGAGGCTTTCCTTCCAATTTCAAGCTGCAAAGCACTTGCTGAATTCCAGGGAAAGTCCGGGAGGCATTTGCTGTGCTGGCACACTTTCTCCTTCCTAGACAGAGTGGAAAAGCTTTTCCCTGCCGTGTAGGCGACAAGAGACGCATTAGACGGCGATCCGGAGCTGTCCGAAGGTAAGCGCCTGTTGCCGGCCTCTTTCGGCACAAGCCCCCGCTCCGGAGCGCACCGCGGCCGGCAGGATGCTCTCTGCCGGCGAAGGTGCCGCTTCTCCGGCAAGAAAGCCTCTGCCGCTTCTCCAGCACACGGAGAGCGTGCTAGCTGCTGAAACGTGAAGAAAGAAGCTGCAGAAGACTGGCACTGAGCGTGCAGCTTTCCAGCGGAGAGAAAAAGCTACTTTAACACTCTGCAAGCCTTTCCACTCCCAAAAACATGCACATGGAAGGAGCTGCTGCAAAACCGATGCTGTGCTCGCTGCTGCTCCTCCTGAAGCTCTGGCTGCTAAATCTGAGGCTTTCCTTCCAATTTCAAGCTGCAAAGCACTTGCTGAATTCCAGGGAAAGCCCGGGAGGCATTTGCTGTGCTGGCACACTTTCTCCTTCCTAGACAGAGTGGAAAAGCTTTTCCCTGCCGTGTAGGCGACAAGAGACGCATTAGACGGCGATCCGGAGCTGTCCGAAGGTAAGCGCCTGTTGCCGGCCTCTTTCGGCACAAGCCCCCGCTCCGGAGCGCACCGCGGCCGGCAGGATGCTCTCTGCCGGCGAAGGTGCCGCTTCTCCGGCAAGGAAGCCTCTGCCGCTTCTCCAGCACACGGAGAGCGTGCTAGCTGCTGAAACGTGAAGAAAGAAGCTGCAGAAGACTGGCACTGAGCGTGCAGCTTTCCAGCGGAGAGAAAAAGCTACTTTAACACTCTGCAAGCCTTTCCACTCCCAAAAACATGCACATGGAAGGAGCTGCTGCAAAACCGATGCTGTGCTCGCTGCTGCTCCTCCTGAAGCTCTGGCTGCTAAATCTGAGGCTTTCCTTCCAATTTCAAGCTGCAAAGCACTTGCTGAATTCCAGGGAAAGTCCGGGAGGCATTTGCTGTGCTGGCACACTTTCTCCTTCCTAGACAGAGTGGAAAAGCTTTTCCCTGCCGTGTAGGCGACAAGAGACGCATTAGACGGCGATCCGGAGCTGTCCGAAGGTAAGCGCCTGTTGCCGGCCTCTTTCGGCACAAGCCCCCGCTCCGGAGCGCACCGCGGCCGGCAGGATGCTCTCTGCCGGCGAAGGTGCCGCTTCTCCGGCAAGGAAGCCTCTGCCGCTTCTCCAGCACACGGAGAGCGTGCTAGCTGCTGAAACGTGAAGAAAGAAGCTGCAGAACACTGGCACTGAGCGTGCAGCTTTCCAGCGGAGAGAAAAAGCTACTTTAACACTCTGCAAGCCTTTCCACTCCCAAAAACATGCACATGGAAGGAGCTGCTGCAAAACCGATGCTGTGCTCGCTGCTGCTCCTCCTGAAGCTCTGGCTGCTAAATCTGAGGCTTTCCTTCCAATTTCAAGCTGCAAAGCACTTGCTGAATTCCAGGGAAAGCCCGGGAGGCATTTGCTGTGCTGGCACACTTTCTCCTTCCTAGACAGAGTGGAAAAGCTTTTCCCTGCCGTGTAGGCGACAAGAGACGCATTAGATGGCGATCCGGAGCTGTCCGAAGGTAAGCGCCTGTTGCCGGCCTCTTTCGGCACAAGCCCCCGCTCCGGAGCGCACCGCGGCCGGCAGGATGCTCTCTGCCGGCGAAGGTGCCGCTTCTCCGGCAAGGAAGCCTCTGCCGCTTCTCCAGCACACGGAGAGCGTGCTAGCTGCTGAAACGTGAAGAAAGAAGCTGCAGAAGACTGGCACTGAGCGTGCAGCTTTCCAGCGGAGAGAAAAAGCTACTTTAACACTCTGCAAGCCTTTCCACTCCCAAAAACATGCACATGGAAGGAGCTGCTGCGAAACCGATGCTGTGCTCGCTGCTGCTCCTCCTGAAGCTCTGGCTGCTAAATCTGAGGCTTTCCTTCCAATTTCAAGCTGCAAAGCACTTGCTGAATTCCAGGGAAAGTCCGGGAGGCATTTGCTGTGCTGGCACACTTTCTCCTTCCTAGACAGAGTGGAAAAGCTTTTCCCTGCCGTGTAGGCGACAAGAGACGCATTAGACGGCGATCCGGAGCTGTCCGAAGGTAAGCGCCTGTTGCCGGCCTCTTTCGGCACAAGCCCCCGCTCCGGAGCGCACCGCGGCCGGCAGGATGCTCTCTGCCGGCGAAGGTGCCGCTTCTCCGGCAAGGAAGCCTCTGCCGCTTCTCCAGCACACGGAGAGCGTGCTAGCTGCTGAAACGTGAAGAAAGAAGCTGCAGAACACTGGCACTGAGCGTGCAGCTTTCCAGCGGAGAGAAAAAGCTACTTTAACACTCTGCAAGCCTTTCCACTCCCAAAAACATGCACATGGAAGGAGCTGCTGCGAAACCGATGCTGTGCTCGCTGCTGCTCCTCCTGAAGCTCTGGCTGCTAAATCTGAGGCTTTCCTTCCAATTTCAAGCTGCAAAGCACTTGCTGAATTCCAGGGAAAGTCCGGGAGGCATTTGCTGTGCTGGCACACTTTCTCCTTCCTAGACAGAGTGGAAAAGCTTTTCCCTGCCGTGTAGGCGACAAGAGACGCATTAGACGGCGATCCGGAGCTGTCCGAAGGTAAGCGCCTGTTGCCGGCCTCTTTCGGCACAAGCCCCCGCTCCGGAGCGCACCGCGGCCGGCAGGATGCTCTCTGCCGGCGAAGGTGCCGCTTCTCCGGCAAGGAAGCCTCTGCCGCTTCTCCAGCACACGGAGAGCGTGCTAGCTGCTGAAACGTGAAGAAAGAAGCTGCAGAAGACTGGCACTGAGCGTGCAGCTTTCCAGCGGAGAGAAAAAGCTACTTTAACACTCTGCAAGCCTTTCCACTCCCAAAAACATGCACATGGAAGGAGCTGCTGCAAAACCGATGCTGTGCTCGCTGCTGCTCCTCCTGAAGCTCTGGCTGCTAAATCTGAGGCTTTCCTTCCAATTTCAAGCTGCAAAGCACTTGCTGAATTCCAGGGAAAGTCCGGGAGGCATTTGCTGTGCTGGCACACTTTCTCCTTCCTAGACAGAGTGGAAAAGCTTTTCCCTGCCGTGTAGGCGACAAGAGACGCATTAGACGGCGATCCGGAGCTGTCCGAAGGTAAGCGCCTGTTGCCGGCCTCTTTCGGCACAAGCCCCCGCTCCGGAGCGCACCGCGGCCGGCAGGATGCTCTCTGCCGGCGAAGGTGCCGCTTCTCCGGCAAGAAAGCCTCTGCCGCTTCTCCAGCACACGGAGAGCGTGCTAGCTGCTGAAACGTGAAGAAAGAAGCTGCAGAAGACTGGCACTGAGCGTGCAGCTTTCCAGCGGAGAGAAAAAGCTACTTTAACACTCTGCAAGCCTTTCCACTCCCAAAAACATGCACATGGAAGGAGCTGCTGCAAAACCGATGCTGTGCTCGCTGCTGCTCCTCCTGAAGCTCTGGCTGCTAAATCTGAGGCTTTCCTTCCAATTTCAAGCTGCAAAGCACTTGCTGAATTCCAGGGAAAGCCCGGGAGGCATTTGCTGTGCTGGCACACTTTCTCCTTCCTAGACAGAGTGGAAAAGCTTTTCCCTGCCGTGTAGGCGACAAGAGACGCATTAGACGGCGATCCGGAGCTGTCCGAAGGTAAGCGCCTGTTGCCGGCCTCTTTCGGCACAAGCCCCCGCTCCGGAGCGCACCGCGGCCGGCAGGATGCTCTCTGCCGGCGAAGGTGCCGCTTCTCCGGCAAGGAAGCCTCTGCCGCTTCTCCAGCACACGGAGAGCGTGCTAGCTGCTGAAACGTGAAGAAAGAAGCTGCAGAAGACTGGCACTGAGCGTGCAGCTTTCCAGCGGAGAGAAAAAGCTACTTTAACACTCTGCAAGCCTTTCCACTCCCAAAAACATGCACATGGAAGGAGCTGCTGCAAAACCGATGCTGTGCTCGCTGCTGCTCCTCCTGAAGCTCTGGCTGCTAAATCTGAGGCTTTCCTTCCAATTTCAAGCTGCAAAGCACTTGCTGAATTCCAGGGAAAGTCCGGGAGGCATTTGCTGTGCTGGCACACTTTCTCCTTCCTAGACAGAGTGGAAAAGCTTTTCCCTGCCGTGTAGGCGACAAGAGACGCATTAGATGGCGATCCGGAGCTGTCCGAAGGTAAGCGCCTGTTGCCGGCCTCTTTCGGCACAAGCCCCCACTCCGGAGCGCACCGCGGCCGGCAGGATGCTCTCTGCCGGCGAAGGTGCCGCTTCTCCGGCAAGGAAGCCTCTGCCGCTTCTCCAGCACACGGAGAGCGTGCTAGCTGCTGAAACGTGAAGAAAGAAGCTGCAGAACACTGGCACTGAGCGTGCAGCTTTCCAGCGGAGAGAAAAAGCTACTTTAACACTCTGCAAGCCTTTCCACTCCCAAAAACATGCACATGGAAGGAGCTGCTGCAAAACCGATGCTGTGCTCGCTGCTGCTCCTCCTGAAGCTCTGGCTGCTAAATCTGAGGCTTTCCTTCCAATTTCAAGCTGCAAAGCACTTGCTGAATTCCAGGGAAAGCCCGGGAGGCATTTGCTGTGCTGGCACACTTTCTCCTTCCTAGACAGAGTGGAAAAGCTTTTCCCTGCCGTGTAGGCGACAAGAGACGCATTAGACGGCGATCCGGAGCTGTCCGAAGGTAAGCGCCTGTTGCCGGCCTCTTTCGGCACAAGCCCCCGCTCCGGAGCGCACCGCGGCCGGCAGGATGCTCTCTGCCGGCGAAGGTGCCGCTTCTCCGGCAAGGAAGCCTCTGCCGCTTCTCCAGCACACGGAGAGCGTGCTAGCTGCTGAAACGTGAAGAAAGAAGCTGCAGAAGACTGGCACTGAGCGTGCAGCTTTCCAGCGGAGAGAAAAAGCTACTTTAACACTCTGCAAGCCTTTCCACTCCCAAAAACATGCACATGGAAGGAGCTGCTGCGAAACCGATGCTGTGCTCGCTGCTGCTCCTCCTGAAGCTCTGGCTGCTAAATCTGAGGCTTTCCTTCCAATTTCAAGCTGCAAAGCACTTGCTGAATTCCAGGGAAAGCCCGGGAGGCATTTGCTGTGCTGGCACACTTTCTCCTTCCTAGACAGAGTGGAAAAGCTTTTCCCTGCCGTGTAGGCGACAAGAGACGCATTAGACGGCGATCCGGAGCTGTCCGAAGGTAAGCGCCTGTTGCCGGCCTCTTTCGGCACAAGCCCCCGCTCCGGAGCGCACCGCGGCCGGCAGGATGCTCTCTGCCGGCGAAGGTGCCGCTTCTCCGGCAAGGAAGCCTCTGCCGCTTCTCCAGCACACGGAGAGCGTGCTAGCTGCTGAAACGTGAAGAAAGAAGCTGCAGAAGACTGGCACTGAGCGTGCAGCTTTCCAGCGGAGAGAAAAAGCTCCTTTAACACTCTGCAAGCCTTTCCACTCCCAAAAACATGCACATGGAAGGAGCTGCTGCAAAACCGATGCTGTGCTCGCTGCTGCTCCTCCTGAAGCTCTGGCTGCTAAATCTGAGGCTTTCCTTCCAATTTCAAGCTGCAAAGCACTTGCTGAATTCCAGGGAAAGCCCGGGAGGCATTTGCTGTGCTGGCACACTTTCTCCTTCCTAGACAGAGTGGAAAAGCTTTTCCCTGCCGTGTAGGCGACAAGAGACGCATTAGATGGCGATCCGGAGCTGTCCGAAGGTAAGCGCCTGTTGCCGGCCTCTTTCGGCACAAGCCCCCGCTCCGGAGCGCACCGCGGCCGGCAGGATGCTCTCTGCCGGCGAAGGTGCCGCTTCTCCGGCAAGGAAGCCTCTGCCGCTTCTCCAGCACACGGAGAGCGTGCTAGCTGCTGAAACGTGAAGAAAGAAGCTGCAGAACACTGGCACTGAGCGTGCAGCTTTCCAGCGGAGAGAAAAAGCTACTTTAACACTCTGCAAGCCTTTCCACTCCCAAAAACATGCACATGGAAGGAGCTGCTGCGAAACCGATGCTGTGCTCGCTGCTGCTCCTCCTGAAGCTCTGGCTGCTAAATCTGAGGCTTTCCTTCCAATTTCAAGCTGCAAAGCACTTGCTGAATTCCAGGGAAAGTCCGGGAGGCATTTGCTGTGCTGGCACACTTTCTCCTTCCTAGACAGAGTGGAAAAGCTTTTCCCTGCCGTGTAGGCGACAAGAGACGCATGAGACGGGCATCCGGAGCTGTCCGAAGGTAAGCGCCTGTTGCCGGCCTCTTTCGGCACAAGCCCCCGCTCCGGAGCGCACCGCGGCCGGCAGGATGCTCTCTGCCGGCGAAGGTGCCGCTTCTCCGGCAAGGAAGCCTCTGCCGCTTCTCCAGCACACGGAGAGCGTGCTAGCTGCTGAAACGTGAAGAAAGAAGCTGCAGAAGACTGGCACTGAGCGTGCAGCTTTCCAGCGGAGAGAAAAAGCTACTTTAACACTCTGCAAGCCTTTCCACTCCCAAAAACATGCACATGGAAGGAGCTGCTGCGAAACCGATGCTGTGCTCGCTGCTGCTCCTCCTGAAGCTCTGGCTGCTAAATCTGAGGCTTTCCTTCCAATTTCAAGCTGCAAAGCACTTGCTGAATTCCAGGGAAAGCCCGGGAGGCATTTGCTGTGCTGGCACACTTTCTCCTTCCTAGACAGAGTGGAAAAGCTTTTCCCTGCCGTGTAGGCGACAAGAGACGCATTAGACGGCGATCCGGAGCTGTCCGAAGGTAAGCGCCTGTTGCCGGCCTCTTTCGGCACAAGCCCCCGCTCCGGAGCGCACCGCGGCCGGCAGGATGCTCTCTGCCGGCGAAGGTGCCGCTTCTCCGGCAAGGAAGCCTCTGCCGCTTCTCCAGCACACGGAGAGCGTGCTAGCTGCTGAAACGTGAAGAAAGAAGCTGCAGAAGACTGGCACTGAGCGTGCAGCTTTCCAGCGGAGAGAAAAAGCTACTTTAACACTCTGCAAGCCTTTCCACTCCCAAAAACATGCACATGGAAGGAGCTGCTGCGAAACCGATGCTGTGCTCGCTGCTGCTCCTCCTGAAGCTCTGGCTGCTAAATCTGAGGCTTTCCTTCCAATTTCAAGCTGCAAAGCACTTGCTGAATTCCAGGGAAAGCCCGGGAGGCATTTGCTGTGCTGGCACACTTTCTCCTTCCTAGACAGAGTGGAAAAGCTTTTCCCTGCCGTGTAGGCGACAAGAGACGCATTAGACGGCGATCCGGAGCTGTCCGAAGGTAAGCGCCTGTTGCCGGCCTCTTTCGGCACAAGCCCCCGCTCCGGAGCGCACCGCGGCCGGCAGGATGCTCTCTGCCGGCGAAGGTGCCGCTTCTCCGGCAAGGAAGCCTCTGCCGCTTCTCCAGCACACGGAGAGCGTGCTAGCTGCTGAAACGTGAAGAAAGAAGCTGCAGAAGACTGGCACTGAGCGTGCAGCTTTCCAGCGGAGAGAAAAAGCTACTTTAACACTCTGCAAGCCTTTCCACTCCCAAAAACATGCACATGGAAGGAGCTGCTGCAAAACCGATGCTGTGCTCGCTGCTGCTCCTCCTGAAGCTCTGGCTGCTAAATCTGAGGCTTTCCTTCCAATTTCAAGCTGCAAAGCACTTGCTGAATTCCAGGGAAAGCCCGGGAGGCATTTGCTGTGCTGGCACACTTTCTCCTTCCTAGACAGAGTGGAAAAGCTTTTCCCTGCCGTGTAGGCGACAAGAGACGCATTAGACGGCGATCCGGAGCTGTCCGAAGGTAAGCGCCTGTTGCCGGCCTCTTTCGGCACAAGCCCCCGCTCCGGAGCGCACCGCGGCCGGCAGGATGCTCTCTGCCGGCGAAGGTGCCGCTTCTCCGGCAAGGAAGCCTCTGCCGCTTCTCCAGCACACGGAGAGCGTGCTAGCTGCTGAAACGTGAAGAAAGAAGCTGCAGAAGACTGGCACTGAGCGTGCAGCTTTCCAGCGGAGAGAAAAAGCTACTTTAACACTCTGCAAGCCTTTCCACTCCCAAAAACATGCACATGGAAGGAGCTGCTGCAAAACCGATGCTGTGCTCGCTGCTGCTCCTCCTGAAGCTCTGGCTGCTAAATCTGAGGCTTTCCTTCCAATTTCAAGCTGCAAAGCACTTGCTGAATTCCAGGGAAAGCCCGGGAGGCATTTGCTGTGCTGGCACACTTTCTCCTTCCTAGACAGAGTGGAAAAGCTTTTCCCTGCCGTGTAGGCGACAAGAGACCCATTAGACGGCGATCCGGAGCTGTCCGAAGGTAAGCGCCTGTTGCCGGCCTCTTTCGGCACAAGCCCCCGCTCCGGAGCGCACCGCGGCCGGCAGGATGCTCTCTGCCGGCGAAGGTGCCGCTTCTCCGGCAAGGAAGCCTCTGCCGCTTCTCAAGCACACGGAGAGCGTGCTAGCTGCTGAAACGTGAAGAAAGAAGCTGCAGAAGACTGGCACTGAGCGTGCAGCTTTCCAGCGGAGAGAAAAAGCTACTTTAACACTCTGCAAGCCTTTCCACTCCCAAAAACATGCACATGGAAGGAGCTGCTGCAAAACCGATGCTGTGCTCGCTGCTGCT
This sequence comes from Fringilla coelebs, assembly GCF_963513975.1. Classification (NCBI taxonomy): domain Eukaryota; kingdom Metazoa; phylum Chordata; class Aves; order Passeriformes; family Fringillidae; genus Fringilla; species Fringilla coelebs. Next base: position 601,090 of record NW_028167542.1, read on the forward strand.
CCTCCTGAAGCTCTGGCTGCTAAATCTGAGGCTTTCCTTCCAATTTCAAGCTGCAAAGCACTTGCTGAATTCCAGGGAAAGTCCGGGAGGCATTTGCTGTGCTGGCACACTTTCTCCTTCCTAGACAGAGTGGAAAAGCTTTTCCCTGCCGTGTAGGCGACAAGAGACGCGTTAGACGGCAATCCGGAGCTGTCCGAAGGTAAGCGCCTGTTGCCGGCCTCTTTCGGCACAAGCCCCCGCTCCGGAGCGCACCGCGGCCGGCAGGATGCTCTCTGCCGGCGAAGGTGCCGCTTCTCCGGCAAGGAAGCCTCGGCCGCTTCTCCAGCACACGGAGAGCGTGCTAGCTGCTGAAACGTGAAGAAAGAAGCTGCAGAACACTGGCACTGAGCGTGCAGCTTTCCAGCGGAGAGAAAAAGCTACTTTAACACTCTGCAAGCCTTTCCACTCCCAAAAACATGCACATGGAAGGAGCTGCTGCAAAACCGATGCTGTGCTCGCTGCTGCTCCTCCTGAAGCTCTGGCTGCTAAATCTGAGGCTTTCCTTCCAATTTCAAGCTGCAAAGCACTTGCTGAATTCCAGGGAAAGTCCGGGAGGCATTTGCTGTGCTGGCACACTTTCTCCTTCCTAGACAGAGTGGAAAAGCTTTTCCCTGCCGTGTAGGCGACAAGAGACGCGTTAGACGGCGATCCGGAGCTGTCCGAAGGTAAGCGCCTGTTGCCGGCCTCTTTCGGCACAAGCCCCCGCTCCGGAGCGCACCGCGGCCGGCAGGATGCTCTCTGCCGGCGAAGGTGCCGCTTCTCCGGCAAGGAAGCCTCGGCCGCTTCTCCAGCACACGGAGAGCGTGCTAGCTGCTGAAACGTGAAGAAAGAAGCTGCAGAACACTGGCACTGAGCGTGCAGCTTTCCAGCGGAGAGAAAAAGCTACTTTAACACTCTGCAAGCCTTTCCACTCCCAAAAACATGCACATGGAAGGAGCTGCTGCAAAACCGATGCTGTGCTCGCTGCTGCTCCTCCTGAAGCTCTGGCTGCTAAATCTGAGGCTTTCCTTCCAATTTCAAGCTGCAAAGCACTTGCTGAATTCCAGGGAAAGTCCGGGAGGCATTTGCTGTGCTGGCACACTTTCTCCTTCCTAGACAGAGTGGAAAAGCTTTTCCCTGCCGTGTAGGCGACAAGAGACGCATTAGACGGCGATCCGGAGCTGTCCGAAGGTAAGCGCCTGTTGCCGGCCTCTTTCGGCACAAGCCCCCGCTCCGGAGCGCACCGCGGCCGGCAGGATGCTCTCTGCCGGCGAAGGTGCCGCTTCTCCGGCAAGGAAGCTTCTGCCGCTTCTCCAGCACACGGAGAGCGTGCTAGCTGCTGAAACGTGAAGAAAGAAGCTGCAGAAGACTGGCACTGAGCGTGCAGCTTTCCAGTGGAGAGAAAAAGCTACTTTAACACTCTGCAAGCCTTTCCACTCCCAAAAACATGCACTTGGAAGGAGCTGCTGCAAAACCGATGCTGTGCTCGCTGCTGCTCCTCCTGAAGCTCTGGCTGCTAAATCTGAGGCTTTCCTTCCAATTTCAAGCTGCAAAGCACTTGCTGAATTCCAGGGAAAGTCCGGGAGGCATTTGCTGTGCTGGCACACTTTCTCCTTCCTAGACAGAGTGGAAAAGCTTTTCCCTGCCGTGTAGGCGACAAGAGACGCATTAGACGGCGATCCGGAGCTGTCCGAAGGTAAGCGCCTGTTGCCGGCCTCTTTCGGCACAAGCCCCCGCTCCGGAGCGCACCGCGGCCGGCAGGATGCTCTCTGCCGGCGAAGGTGCCGCTTCTCCGGCAAGGAAGCCTCTGCCGCTTCTCCAGCACACGGAGAGCGTGCTAGCTGCTGAAACGTGAAGAAAGAAGCTGCAGAAGACTGGCACTGAGCGTGCAGCTTTCCAGTGGAGAGAAAAAGCTACTTTAACACTCTGCAAGCCTTTCCACTCCGAAAAACATGCACTTGGAAGGAGCTGCTGCAAAACCGATGCTGTGCTCGCTGCTGCTCCTCCTGAAGCTCTGGCTGCTAAATCTGAGGCTTTCCTTCCAATTTCAAGCTGCAAAGCACTTGCTGAATTCCAGGGAAAGTCCGGGAGGCATTTGCTGTGCTGGCACACTTTCTCCTTCCTAGACAGAGTGGAAAAGCTTTTCCCTGCCGTGTAGGCGACAAGAGACGCATGAGACGGGCATCCGGAGCTGTCCGAAGGTAAGCGCCTGTTGCCGGCCTCTTTCGGCACAAGCCCCCGCTCCGGAGCGCACCGCGGCCGGCAGGATGCTCTCTGCCGGCGAAGGTGCCGCTTCTCCGGCAAGGAAGCCTCTGCCGCTTCTCCAGCACACGGAGAGCGTGCTAGCTGCTGAAACGTGAAGAAAGAAGCTGCAGAACACTGGCACTGAGCGTGCAGCTTTCCAGCGGAGAGAAAAAGCTACTTTAACACTCTGCAAGCCTTTCCACTCCCAAAAACATGCACATGGAAGGAGCTGCTGCAAAACCGATGCTGTGCTCGCTGCTGCTCCTCCTGAAGCTCTGGCTGCTAAATCTGAGGCTTTCCTTCCAATTTCAAGCTGCAAAGCACTTGCTGAATTCCAGGGAAAGTCCGGGAGGCATTTGCTGTGCTGGCACACTTTCTCCTTCCTAGACAGAGTGGAAAAGCTTTTCCCTGCCGTGTAGGCGACAAGAGACGCATTAGACGGCGATCCGGAGCTGTCCGAAGGTAAGCGCCTGTTGCCGGCCTCTTTCGGCACAAGCCCCCGCTCCGGAGCGCACCGCGGCCGGCAGGATGCTCTCTGCCGGCGAAGGTGCCGCTTCTCCGGCAAGGAAGCCTCTGCCGCTTCTCCAGCACACGGAGAGCGAGCTAGCTGCTGAAACGTGAAGAAAGAAGCTGCAGAAGACTGGCACTGAGCGTGCAGCTTTCCAGCGGAGAGAAAAAGCTACTTTAACACTCTGCAAGCCTTTCCACTCCCAAAAACATGCACATGGAAGGAGCTGCTGCAAAACCGATGCTGTGCTCGCTGCTGCTCCTCCTGAAGCTCTGGCTGCTAAATCTGAGGCTTTCCTTCCAATTTCAAGCTGCAAAGCACTTGCTGAATTGCAGGGAAAGTCCGGGAGGCATTTGCTGTGCTGGCACACTTTCTCCTTCCTAGACAGAGTGGAAAAGCTTTTCCCTGCCGTGTAGGCGACAAGAGACGCATTAGACGGCGATCCGGAGCTGTCCGAAGGTAAGCGCCTGTTGCCGGCCTCTTTCGGCACAAGCCCCCGCTCCGGAGCGCACCGCGGCCGGCAGGATGCTCTCTGCCGGCGAAGGTGCCGCTTCTCCGGCAAGGAAGCCTCTGCCGCTTCTCCAGCACACGGAGAGCGTGCTAGCTGCTGAAACGTGAAGAAAGAAGCTGCAGAAGACTGGCACTGAGCGTGCAGCTTTCCAGCGGAGAGAAAAAGCTACTTTAACACTCTGCAAGCCTTTCCACTCCCAAAAACATGCACATGGAAGGAGCTGCTGCGAAACCGATGCTGTGCTCGCTGCTGCTCCTCCTGAAGCTCTGGCTGCTAAATCTGAGGCTTTCCTTCCAATTTCAAGCTGCAAAGCACTTGCTGAATTCCAGGGAAAGTCCGGGAGGCATTTGCTGTGCTGGCACACTTTCTCCTTCCTAGACAGAGTGGAAAAGCTTTTCCCTGCCGTGTAGGCGACAAGAGACGCATGAGACGGGCATCCGGAGCTGTCCGAAGGTAAGCGCCTGTTGCCGGCCTCTTTCGGCACAAGCCCCCGCTCCGGAGCGCACCGCGGCCGGCAGGATGCTCTCTGCCGGCGAAGGTGCCGCTTCTCCGGCAAGGAAGCCTCTGCCGCTTCTCCAGCACACGGAGAGCGTGCTAGCTGCTGAAACGTGAAGAAAGAAGCTGCAGAAGACTGGCACTGAGCGTGCAGCTTTCCAGCGGAGAGAAAAAGCTACTTTAACACTCTGCAAGCCTTTCCACTCCCAAAAACATGCACATGGAAGGAGCTGCTGCGAAACCGATGCTGTGCTCGCTGCTGCTCCTCCTGAAGCTCTGGCTGCTAAATCTGAGGCTTTCCTTCCAATTTCAAGCTGCAAAGCACTTGCTGAATTCCAGGGAAAGCCCGGGAGGCATTTGCTGTGCTGGCACACTTTCTCCTTCCTAGACAGAGTGGAAAAGCTTTTCCCTGCCGTGTAGGCGACAAGAGACGCATTAGACGGCGATCCGGAGCTGTCCGAAGGTAAGCGCCTGTTGCCGGCCTCTTTCGGCACAAGCCCCCGCTCCGGAGCGCACCGCGGCCGGCAGGATGCTCTCTGCCGGCGAAGGTGCCGCTTCTCCGGCAAGGAAGCCTCTGCCGCTTCTCCAGCACACGGAGAGCGTGCTAGCTGCTGAAACGTGAAGAAAGAAGCTGCAGAAGACTGGCACTGAGCGTGCAGCTTTCCAGCGGAGAGAAAAAGCTACTTTAACACTCTGCAAGCCTTTCCACTCCCAAAAACATGCACATGGAAGGAGCTGCTGCGAAACCGATGCTGTGCTCGCTGCTGCTCCTCCTGAAGCTCTGGCTGCTAAATCTGAGGCTTTCCTTCCAATTTCAAGCTGCAAAGCACTTGCTGAATTCCAGGGAAAGCCCGGGAGGCATTTGCTGTGCTGGCACACTTTCTCCTTCCTAGACAGAGTGGAAAAGCTTTTCCCTGCCGTGTAGGCGACAAGAGACGCATTAGACGGCGATCCGGAGCTGTCCGAAGGTAAGCGCCTGTTGCCGGCCTCTTTCGGCACAAGCCCCCGCTCCGGAGCGCACCGCGGCCGGCAGGATGCTCTCTGCCGGCGAAGGTGCCGCTTCTCCGGCAAGGAAGCCTCTGCCGCTTCTCCAGCACACGGAGAGCGTGCTAGCTGCTGAAACGTGAAGAAAGAAGCTGCAGAAGACTGGCACTGAGCGTGCAGCTTTCCAGCGGAGAGAAAAAGCTACTTTAACACTCTGCAAGCCTTTCCACTCCCAAAAACATGCACATGGAAGGAGCTGCTGCAAAACCGATGCTGTGCTCGCTGCTGCTCCTCCTGAAGCTCTGGCTGCTAAATCTGAGGCTTTCCTTCCAATTTCAAGCTGCAAAGCACTTGCTGAATTCCAGGGAAAGCCCGGGAGGCATTTGCTGTGCTGGCACACTTTCTCCTTCCTAGACAGAGTGGAAAAGCTTTTCCCTGCCGTGTAGGCGACAAGAGACGCATTAGACGGCGATCCGGAGCTGTCCGAAGGTAAGCGCCTGTTGCCGGCCTCTTTCGGCACAAGCCCCCGCTCCGGAGCGCACCGCGGCCGGCAGGATGCTCTCTGCCGGCGAAGGTGCCGCTTCTCCGGCAAGGAAGCCTCTGCCGCTTCTCCAGCACACGGAGAGCGTGCTAGCTGCTGAAACGTGAAGAAAGAAGCTGCAGAAGACTGGCACTGAGCGTGCAGCTTTCCAGCGGAGAGAAAAAGCTACTTTAACACTCTGCAAGCCTTTCCACTCCCAAAAACATGCACATGGAAGGAGCTGCTGCAAAACCGATGCTGTGCTCGCTGCTGCTCCTCCTGAAGCTCTGGCTGCTAAATCTGAGGCTTTCCTTCCAATTTCAAGCTGCAAAGCACTTGCTGAATTCCAGGGAAAGCCCGGGAGGCATTTGCTGTGCTGGCACACTTTCTCCTTCCTAGACAGAGTGGAAAAGCTTTTCCCTGCCGTGTAGGCGACAAGAGACCCATTAGACGGCGATCCGGAGCTGTCCGAAGGTAAGCGCCTGTTGCCGGCCTCTTTCGGCACAAGCCACCGCTCCGGAGCGCACCGCGGCCGGCAGGATGCTCTCTGCCGGCGAAGGTGCCGCTTCTCCGGCAAGGAAGCCTCTGCCGCTTCTCAAGCACACGGAGAGCGTGCTAGCTGCTGAAACGTGAAGAAAGAAGCTGCAGAAGACTGGCACTGAGCGTGCAGCTTTCCAGCGGAGAGAAAAAGCTACTTTAACACTCTGCAAGCCTTTCCACTCCCAAAAACATGCACATGGAAGGAGCTGCTGCAAAACCGATGCTGTGCTCGCTGCTGCTCCTCCTGAAGCTCTGGCTGCTAAATCTGAGGCTTTCCTTCCAATTTCAAGCTGCAAAGCACTTGCTGAATTCCAGGGAAAGTCCGGGAGGCATTTGCTGTGCTGGCACACTTTCTCCTTCCTAGACAGAGTGGAAAAGCTTTTCCCTGCCGTGTAGGCGACAAGAGACGCGTTAGACGGCAATCCGGAGCTGTCCGAAGGTAAGCGCCTGTTGCCGGCCTCTTTCGGCACAAGCCCCCGCTCCGGAGCGCACCGCGGCCGGCAGGATGCTCTCTGCCGGCGAAGGTGCCGCTTCTCCGGCAAGGAAGCCTCGGCCGCTTCTCCAGCACACGGAGAGCGTGCTAGCTGCTGAAACGTGAAGAAAGAAGCTGCAGAACACTGGCACTGAGCGTGCAGCTTTCCAGCGGAGAGAAAAAGCTACTTTAACACTCTGCAAGCCTTTCCACTCCCAAAAACATGCACATGGAAGGAGCTGCTGCAAAACCGATGCTGTGCTCGCTGCTGCTCCTCCTGAAGCTCTGGCTGCTAAATCTGAGGCTTTCCTTCCAATTTCAAGCTGCAAAGCACTTGCTGAATTCCAGGGAAAGTCCGGGAGGCATTTGCTGTGCTGGCACACTTTCTCCTTCCTAGACAGAGTGGAAAAGCTTTTCCCTGCCGTGTAGGCGACAAGAGACGCGTTAGACGGCGATCCGGAGCTGTCCGAAGGTAAGCGCCTGTTGCCGGCCTCTTTCGGCACAAGCCCCCGCTCCGGAGCGCACCGCGGCCGGCAGGATGCTCTCTGCCGGCGAAGGTGCCGCTTCTCCGGCAAGGAAGCCTCGGCCGCTTCTCCAGCACACGGAGAGCGTGCTAGCTGCTGAAACGTGAAGAAAGAAGCTGCAGAACACTGGCACTGAGCGTGCAGCTTTCCAGCGGAGAGAAAAAGCTACTTTAACACTCTGCAAGCCTTTCCACTCCCAAAAACATGCACATGGAAGGAGCTGCTGCAAAACCGATGCTGTGCTCGCTGCTGCTCCTCCTGAAGCTCTGGCTGCTAAATCTGAGGCTTTCCTTCCAATTTCAAGCTGCAAAGCACTTGCTGAATTCCAGGGAAAGTCCGGGAGGCATTTGCTGTGCTGGCACACTTTCTCCTTCCTAGACAGAGTGGAAAAGCTTTTCCCTGCCGTGTAGGCGACAAGAGACGCATTAGACGGCGATCCGGAGCTGTCCGAAGGTAAGCGCCTGTTGCCGGCCTCTTTCGGCACAAGCCCCCGCTCCGGAGCGCACCGCGGCCGGCAGGATGCTCTCTGCCGGCGAAGGTGCCGCTTCTCCGGCAAGGAAGCTTCTGCCGCTTCTCCAGCACACGGAGAGCGTGCTAGCTGCTGAAACGTGAAGAAAGAAGCTGCAGAAGACTGGCACTGAGCGTGCAGCTTTCCAGTGGAGAGAAAAAGCTACTTTAACACTCTGCAAGCCTTTCCACTCCCAAAAACATGCACTTGGAAGGAGCTGCTGCAAAACCGATGCTGTGCTCGCTGCTGCTCCTCCTGAAGCTCTGGCTGCTAAATCTGAGGCTTTCCTTCCAATTTCAAGCTGCAAAGCACTTGCTGAATTGCAGGGAAAGTCCGGGAGGCATTTGCTGTGCTGGCACACTTTCTCCTTCCTAGACAGAGTGGAAAAGCTTTTCCCTGCCGTGTAGGCGACAAGAGACGCATTAGACGGCGGTCCGGAGCTGTCCGAAGGTAAGCGCCTGTTGCCGGCCTCTTTCGGCACAAGCCCCCGCTCCGGAGCGCACCGCGGCCGGCAGGATGCTCTCTGCCGGCGAAGGTGCCGCTTCTCCGGCAAGGAAGCCTCTGCCGCTTCTCCAGCACACGGAGAGCGTGCTAGCTGCTGAAACGTGAAGAAAGAAGCTGCAGAAGACTGGCACTGAGCGTGCAGCTTTCCAGTGGAGAGAAAAAGCTACTTTAACACTCTGCAAGCCTTTCCACTCCGAAAAACATGCACTTGGAAGGAGCTGCTGCAAAACCGATGCTGTGCTCGCTGCTGCTCCTCCTGAAGCTCTGGCTGCTAAATCTGAGGCTTTCCTTCCAATTTCAAGCTGCAAAGCACTTGCTGAATTCCAGGGAAAGTCCGGGAGGCATTTGCTGTGCTGGCACACTTTCTCCTTCCTAGACAGAGTGGAAAAGCTTTTCCCTGCCGTGTAGGCGACAAGAGACGCATGAGACGGGCATCCGGAGCTGTCCGAAGGTAAGCGCCTGTTGCCGGCCTCTTTCGGCACAAGCCCCCGCTCCGGAGCGCACCGCGGCCGGCAGGATG